>NC_141108.1:33986572-34612600 GCF_041138505.1 Cibotium barometz
ATTTTCTTGAATATAAATTCGTTAGTCTAAATTCTATATGCATAAAAGGAAAAAATTGATCATGTCCATTAGGCTTGAAAGAAATGAATATTATATACTATGCATGTGTAACAAGCCCTTAATTGCCATAACAAGATTAGCAAAAGGATAACTACATTCTCTAAAACTCATCTATGAACCATTTTAAAACATATTTTTATATTCTAAACCATCATTCATTGAGGAATTAAAGAAAAATCAAACTTTAAGCTTCCGTAGGATAAGAGATAGAGAAATACCTTGAGGGGTAATTAGAGTCGAAGCTCGCGGAGATGACCTTACCTTGAGACTGATATAAAAGCTATCCACCACTTGATGTAAAAGCTATCCACCACTTCAAATGTCCACCAATGAAGCCTTACAAATCTTCAAAGTACTCCAATTTTGATGTAGTTGACTCACCAAAGGTTATTAGAATGAGATACCCTCTCAAATACCATAACTGGAAAGTATTTATGTTTTTGCTACAAAATTTGGGGGTGATAATATTGCATAAGATTCACTCAAAATCAAGCTTCAACACCAAGAAAGGCTTGCTCTTATATGAGATAATCCATCGAGCATAGAAAGGGGATTTGCAAGCTTTAACAGAAACACATACACAAGAAGGATTTCTTAACCCCTAAGATCACTTGAAAAATTCCACACATACACATATACACTAGACAAGAAGAGAACTTAGCAATGGCAACAACTAGGAGTCATCTTCAACACCAAGAAAGGCTTGCATAAGATTCACTCAAAATCAAGCTTCAACACGAAGAAAGGCTTGCTCTTATATGAGATAATCCATCGAGCATAGAAAGGGGATTTGCAAGCTTTAACAGAAACACATACACAAGAAGGATTTCTTAACCCCTAAGATCACTTGAAAAATTCCACACATACACATATACACTAGACAAGAAGAGAACTTAGCAATGGCAACAACTAGGAGTCATCTTCTTAAGCTCTGAAGAATCACGTTCTTCCTAGAGAATCTGGATCAAACAACACACCAATAAGGTCCTAGTCATAATTTGGGTTAGCTTCTGCATTTGATATTCTCTTTGCTAGTCTTAATTTAATTGATCTTAAATAAATTTGTGAAAAGATAGGTCAAGTCTCTACTAAGGGGGGGGCCAATGACCTCTAGGCCTCAAAGAGGTCAAGTCACCATCAAGGGGGGGTAAAAATATGTTGTAATCCGACCACCTTGAGTAGCGTAAAGATTTCAAACCAAGGGAGGGTGTTGAGAAATGTGGTACCAAAGAGCATAAGGAAGAGGTAGGGAGTGAGAATGAGTAGCTAGGAAAGTGCAAAGCTTAGCATGAAGCCACAGGAGCAAAGGGATTTATCCCACATTGATGTACAATACCAAGGAGGTACCTCCTCATATAAAAGGGGGCCATTTCAAGTAATGAACTATAATCACTTGCACAAATCTTAAGTCTCTCTATGAGTACAAGTTATAATCTTGTAACCTAATTGTAATTGAGTTCATTAGCACTACTCACTCATCATGAGCACTCTTAGGCTCCATCTACCTTAGATTAGTCATATTAATCATGCTTAATTAGTTTAGATTAGTGTCTAATTAGAATGATATTTTGTCATTAGGAGAGCTCGATCCATACTTTTAACATTTAGTCTCACACAAACCAAAGCTTTGATACCATAAAGAGAATGCAGGGGAGAGGGAGAGCTTGAGTTCCTTGCAAAGCACACAGACACACACACACACACACACACACACACACACACACACACGAGAGTGCAAGACACAAGAGTGTTAACCACACTAGTTAACATTATTTCTAAGCGTGGTTACGCTTCCTATAACTCTTTTTTATGTAACCGCACTAAGCGCTTCATGTAAAGATGTATGGGATGATTAAGCTTACGACTTGTGTAATGCCAGCCACAAGAATAAGCCTAGGTGTACATAGAGCTAGGAAATCAGTTTTAGGTTCCCAGTTGTTAAATGGGTGGCCAACCATTGTAAAAAGAGAGCTCATATATATAAGTGACTTATGAAATATGAAAAGGGACAATCCCATTATCACAATCGAGTTTTCCTTCTCCCTCTCTTCCACTCTCTTGTAGCTATGGTGGTAGGGCTTGATTATTGGTGTGTGCATGTAGGTAATGGCTTCTTGTCTTGCTTCTTCTTCTCCCTCTTTTTGTATTTTCCCTCATATCACTCTTGCACACATGAAGGCATGGAGTAGAGGTTGAACTCTCCATAGCTCCCTTTCTCTTTGCTCACTACCTAGCTTGTGGAAGCTCCACTTGAGTGACACAAGTGGTGGTGGAGTGAGCCCCTAGTGGCCTCACATAGGGGAGTTAACCCTCATTAGGGTTGGCTCTAAGTGCTAGTCCCCAAACCGACCCTTGCATGGTCTTCTTTCCCTTCTTCTCTCCCTCTCTTTGCGCAAGGTAGCATGTTCGAACATCTTTGGCGCGCTGCTAGGTACCCTCCACATCCTATGACTTTGCTAGTCTTGATTTGCCTGGTTGGAATACAAATCCATTGGTAGGAGTAGGTTTTGTTATGCATGTTTATTTGATTTGTTATTTTCCTTTAACAAATGGAGTTGAATGGAGCTTGGGAGTCTTCATCAAAAGTGGGACCTACAAGTAAGTACCTAATCTTGCTCTTGAAGTTCATTAATTTCTTGTTTCCTTTAAAATTAGCTAAAAATTGCAAGCTAAGTAATCTTAGGAAAATAGGTTTAGTTAATCATTCTAGACATCATTGGATAGTTTGGGGTTAGCTTAAGCTATTCACAAAAAGGAAATCATAAAAAAAAACATCAAGAAAAATCCAAAATCACAGAGATCTCAGGAGGGAGGCTAGGCACATTTTATTCTCTGCCAATCTCTCTGTTGTTGAGAAGTGGCCGTTCACTTCCAAAAGCCATGGCCGTATGCTTCTTAGCCAGGGCCACTCCTCTTGGCCAAATCTTTCCAAATAATGAGAATCATGAGCATTAAAAGGGAATAAAGTGCATTAAAAGGAGTAGAAAATGCATTCAAGAGGCCCTGGTACAAATAGGGTATAACTATACAGTCAAGAGAATATTAGAGGGCTACTGTCAGGAGACACATCATTCTTGCACATTTAGGAGATCTGTTAGCCCCAGCAAGCATACGTCCGTTCCTTCACAAGAGTATCCCCGTTCCTTGAGCTGCATATGCTCGTACCTTTTGCTAAGCCACACCTGTTCTCTCCCAAGCAAATGCTCATGCCTTTCCTAAGAGGATGCTCATACCTTCCCTCATTAGTGAACACCCATTCCTTCACAAGAGTATGTATGTTCCTTGAGTTGCGTACGCCCATACCTTCTGCTAAGCCACGCCCTTTCCTTCCCAAGCGAATGTCCGTGCCTTTCCTAAGAGAATGCCCATACCTTATCTTGTGTACAACCATACCTTCAACAACCCACAAAAAAAACTATTCAGAGGGAGATCCAACATTATCACTCTCCACATTCATGCACCTACATTGAGGGACATTGGTGAGAAACAACCCTCTGTTCGACGACGTAGAACCTTCCTATGCTCAATCACTCGTGAGATCAAACCCTTTGGTCAACACAACGTGGAGTCAACACAACGTGGAGTCAAACACAACGTGGAGTCAAACGATGTTAGTTCTTGACAACACTAGTGAGACCAAGAACATCCTAGCACACGGGACGCACTTCCCCTAACCTAGAGGTAGGAGGGTTGGCAACCCAGTGCATGGACAAACCACTACCCTCGAGCAAGACCCTAAATCCCCTACACTTCATTGTGGCAGAAATACTTAGAGAATTTATCCTAGGAAATGCACAATGAGACAATCCACATCCCAGAGACAGGGGTATGGAATGCCAGTTAGGGAGAGAGGCCACACCACCACTAGAACACAACCTGGGATAGGAGACAGTGAGAGTAACCCGGTCTAGACTAATCCAGCAACCTGGGGGGCCATGCAAACCACCGACGCGATAAATGGCTAACTTATACCAAGACCACATGCCTATGCCAAATTGAGGATAGAAATCCACTCACTAGGGTCCACCAGAAGCCTCCTATCAAAGAGAGAGAGGCCACCCTGAATAATCCTATCAACACGTAGCACCTAGGTACCAGCAATACCCACCTCGCGGAATGTATCCTAGCTACCATATGGGACCTTATGAATTAAAAATTGTTCCACCATTGAGACAAGGACCACCGATGATATACTATCTATACGGTCCAGCTCCCTGCCTATCATGCCTCAGCCCACACCAGCCCCGGCCATGGCAGGATTGACTCCGAAAATGTTGAGGATAGCCATGGAAATATGGAGGGGGGTATTTTGGCAGCAATAATATCACTGGCACAGGTTCAGCAAAACGTAGCACGGGCCTAGACAAGAGAGAAATAAACCCTCCCACATCTCTAAGCTACACCAAGCATTAGGGGGCATTTGGACATATTTTGGGCCTTTTACTAATGAAAGTAATTAGCAACGGACCAATAAGAATAGAGGATTTTGCACATTTGGTCTCCTTTGAATATAGGGAGGGAGACTAGGCTATAGGGAGGGGGACTAGGCTTTTAGTACTAATAATTACACTTGTCCCTTTAAAAAAGTAGGGGGTTTAGGGTAGGTATGGTCCCACCATTTTCGTGGCTCAAAAAATCCTTAAAATTTTGAAATTTTTGAGATCCCCCCAAAACTCATATTCCCCTCCAAAAACCCATCTCAAATTTCATTGTAATCAAAAATTTCATTTTCAAGTCCGCTTTCCCTCTTGAACATCCAAATTAAACTCTTCCTCCCTTTCTCTTCCATCTCTATCTCATTTGCCCAACCCTAATGAAACCATCAAAGCCCAAAACCCTAAACTTTCTCATCCATCTTAATCTCCCTCCCTTCTCGGAGCTCCATCTCTTTCATCTTCAAGGCTCCCGTAAAACCCTAGTCTGCACATCTCTTTCCTTTTTACTCTAAACATAACCTTTCTACTCTAGCTTCCAAGAAGATATGGCCATACCAAGAAGACCAAAAGACGAGATTGAGGAGATATCCTTGCACAACAAGAAGGACGATGATGGTGCTTGGGTGGGAGAGGCATTTCGTAAGAGCACTTGGGTTTATCTACAACCTACTGCTGCAATCGGGTCTCACCGATCGATGGCGAATGTACTGGAGCACCATTGGAAAGGTTGTTTACAAGGCTTCAAGAAGGCAAGCAATGGAAAACTAGTGGCCACGGTATAACATGTTTACACAGCACAAGATATCCATCTTCGCCAACAAACTCGATTTCCATACAATTGTAAGTATCGCAAGTAGAAAGGGGCATGTGATATTTTCTGACAGAGATGTTTCAATCTAAGTCAACTTATTTCTTGTTTGCAGATATTTTTCCTTCAAACATGGTAGAGGAGCAGCGATTGGAAAGCCTTACCGGAACATTTCAAGCATTGCATGCAGACATTGATCAGGCAAGGTTTTCTTGTAAAACAAGTGCAGAACTTCTTAAGGAAAAGGTCTTCTTTTACTGGCACTCCTATTTGGTGCCAAAGCAGGACGGTGGGTTCGGTGGCCAATTCCATATGCTTGGACTGTAATGGTCATGGAATCAAAGATGCTTTGTGATATACAAGGGTCTTTGAAGTTTGCAAAGCCCTCTCGATCTGTGAGTCTTAGTTGGGTATGCCCAATACATCTTTTTGCCAAGATGTTCAATCAATTTTGTTTCTCACAAACACCTACCATGTTTGTGTGCAAGAAGGTATTAGTAGAGGTGATGACATGGTAGCCTTGCTTGGAGACCAGTGGAGGACTATAGAAGGGATACATAAGGATGACACATTCAAGTGCAATATAGTAAAATCTAGTGTCTCATTTCGGTATCTCAAAGCTCGTGCCACACTACCATGTTTGTGTGCAAGAAGGTATTAGATGATGACATGGTAGCCTTGCTTGGAGACCAGTGGAGGACTGTAGAAGGGATACATATAAGGATGACACATTCAAGTGCAATATAGTAAAATCTAGTGTCTCATTTCGGTATCTCAAAGCTCGTGCCACACTACACATACGTTTCTATTATGAGCGGTGGATGACAAAGAATAGTTGTTGGGTCCCAATGCAAGCAGATGAACAAGTTGTTTTGCCTCTCGGTATATGCGTTCAGTTGCCTAGTGGTGCAGTGGAAGTTGTAGGTGCAAGTAGACATTGGAGCCTCCTAAATATTAGAGAGCACCTCAATATCGTGGGAGGTGAGGATATTAGCAGAGCACAATTCAAGGTGAACAATAGGAAGATTCGAAAACGACTAGAGCCAAAGACCTTGGTAGATACCAATTGGGATGTTGATGGTATATCGCTCAATTAATGGGGATTTTGAATTTTGTGAATTTTGAAGCTACTTCAAGTATGTTAATTTTGTAAAGTCCTTGCCCTCAAAAAAGTGTACTGAGCAATGAATTTTTGTCTTGTAGCGTAGTTATTTATTGGCATGCTTAGGGAGCACCTGATATGTAGTGGGAGCTCCAAGGTGCATGCCGGTAGCTACTGGCATACTTATGTTATACCCGCATGTATTGAGATCTATCGGTATGCACCGAGAGCGGGAGCTCCCAATGCATGCAGGTAACTACCTAAGCATGCTAGTAGCTACTACTAATGCATGCTACTAGCTACCGATACAACTCCCAGTGCATGGTTCATGTTGGTAGCTGCCTAGGTATGTTGCTATAGCTACTACCGATATGCTAGGTAACACTGAGCATGCATTGGGATCTCCCGGTGCTACATGTCGGTGTAGCTCCTGCATGCATTGGGAGCTATGCCTCATACATAATATTTTTGCATAAGGCTTAGCATGAGAAGCTAATGCATACAGCTCATGACTAAGCCTTATGTATGAGGCTTATGCATATGACTAATGCATTAGCCTCATACATGAGGCTTATGCATATGGCTAATGCATAAGCCATATGCGTTAGTCATATGCATTAGCCTTATACATTAGGCTTATGCATAGGGATAATGCATAAGCTTGAGCCTCATGCATGTGGCTTATACATAAGCCTCATACGTAAACCTTATTCATAAGCCACATACATGAGGCTTATGCATATAGCTAATGTATAACCCTCATGCATTAGCCACCACCATAAGCATCTATGCATAGCCTTTAGAGAGCTATGCATCTCTCAAGAGGTAGCGATATGCCTTAGCCTCATGCATGAGGCTAAGGCATATCGCTACCTCTTGAGAGATGCATAGCTCTCTAAAGGCTATGCATAGATGCTTATGGTGGTGGCTAATGCATGAGGCTAAGGCATATGGCTACCTCTTGAGAGATGCATAGCTCTCTAAAGGCTATGCATAGATGCTTATGGTGGTGGCTAATGCATAAGCTTTATACATGAGGCTTATGGATGAAGCTTTATCCACAAGTCTCATGCATGTGTCTCATGCATGAGGCTTATGGATGAAGCTTTATCCACAAGTCTCATGCATGTGGCTTATGCATAAACCTCATGTATAAGCCTCATGCATGAAGCTTATGTATATGGCTAATGCATAAGTCTAATGCATGAGGCTTATGCACTAGCCTTGTGTATGAGGCTACTTATGCATATGGTTAATGCAAAAGATTTATGCAATAGCCTCATGCATGAGGCTAAGGCATACGGCTACCTCTTGAGAGAAGCATAGCTCTCAAAAGGCTATGCATAGAGGGGGGAAAAAATAACAAACCCTACATGTAAAAGCATAAGAGAGGAAACATAAAAGAGAGAGATCTCTTATCTTATGAGGTTTGTATGTGTAGATAATCTACAAAATTAAACCAAAAAAAGATTATTAGAGTAAACCTAATAAAAAGTATATACAAAACCCTAGTCTTAATAGAAATCTTAATGAAAGCCTTTGCATAAGATGAAAAACTTATTGAATCTTTCTTTTTTTCTTCTCACATTGAAGCTTAACCCTCTACATAAAAACCCTAATAGAGAGTTTTGAAGCTTAACCCTAACCCTAGCTTCTACATAAAAACCATAATAGAGAGCTTTGATGGAGAGCTCTCCATCACTCAAAGCTCTTTATTAGGGTTTCTATATAGAATCTAGGGTTAGGGTTAAGCTTCAATGAGAAGGGAAAAGGAAGAAAAGAAAAACTTCAAAGAGAAGGGAAATGCTCATCACAAGAACGCTTTCATAGAAATCTTGTATACATAGGAGTTGAAGGTAAAGAGAAGGCATACCTTGCTTGATCTTGAGAAGGATACAATAGGAGAGGTGGAAGAGACAGATTAGACATAAATCTACAAAAAAAACCCAAAGGTATCAAGGCTAGGACATTCAAATAATAAAATTGACGTGACGATAAAAGAAGCGGGAGTACTTTTTCTAGGCCATGCTGCTAAGCAGCGATTTTTTAAATAGTGTAGCATCATGTTTTGCTGATAAAAACATTGTTAAGCAGCGTAACAATGAAATTTTATCATTGAGTGCAGCGAAAAAATGCCTCTAAGCAACGAAAAAACATTGCTAAGTAGCATTCTTTTGTTGCTAGATAGCATTTCTTTGTTGCTGTGGACACCATTTTTTCGTTGCTGTGGACAACATTAATAGCCTCAACACTCCCTCTTCCAAAATGCTATTGAATGCTGATGTGTTGTAGTGCTTGTTGTGACATGTTCTTTAATTTTCTTTGTTACAGGTTTCTCCACTGTTTTTGTTGCAATAGCAAAGCGAAGAAAGCCCAATTCGACCCATTTGTCCATAATGGAAGCACTTGCTTTTATATTCCTCCCCACAAAAGGACCAAAATGTCAGAGGTTCTCAGCATAGAAGTAGGGAATGGGGACATGGATCTTTATTTTTGGAAACTTCTTAATAAGTTTATACGTATGGAATGAATTTACAAAGGGTATTTTTTCTTTTAAAGAAGGTGGATCATCATTATACCATTCACATTTTTAAATGGTAGTCATGTTGATGGCATTGTCTTTGATTACAGTGGTGGGTAAGCTTGTCAAATCATATATGCCATGGGACCTTTGTATGCCTAAGGGGGCTTGTGATGTGTAGGACCTAAAAAATATTTGTATGCATTCTTTTGAGGGCATGCTAAAATATTGTATGAAGCACCTACATTAACTAAATTTTAGGTTTAAATGTTTCCTCATAACATTTCTACATATGAAATTACCAGGGGCCATTAATTGTACGTGCTTTATGGTTAGGTTGACCTTGAAAATAAAGTTTGCAGTTTGTCACGCCGGTGAATTTGTTTCACCATGCATATATATAAATGGATAACTACATTAATATAATAAGCTAAGTGCTACATTGGCTCGGGGGGTTCATCTAAAAATATGTAAGTATACCACGTGAGTTCAAATGAAGGGATTTTTTAATTAAAAAGTTTAAGGTAAATTTATAGAAATACATTTACAAAAGGTGTTTTTTTATTGATTTTGGAAAAAAAAACCCGTAAGTCCATAAAGAAAAAGGGGTCATTTTATTCATGAAAAATTCACAAGGGGTTTTTCAAATACCCTTTGAATGCATGTGATACATAGGGTTTCTTAGTAATGCTGCAACCCGCGAGTACATTAGCTTGACTATTTCTTGAAATATTTGCATAAGATAGTTTAAAAAAAGTAAAAAATAAAAAATAAAAAGTGAAATGTGAAAAGGTAAAAGGTCGAAGGGAAAAAAAGGTATAGAAAATTTTCGAAAAGTGCTCGCACAAACTTGCCTAGCATATGTTTTAGGTTGTTGCAATCGTGTTCATGTAACTTGTGTAGCACCCAAAAAAGTTACAATTTTACATAGTTAAGGAGCTTAACTATGGGAGATAGCGCTTGCAATGCTTGACTTACTAAAAAAAATACACTTTTTTTGGTGCCAGATGGGTTAAGAAACACAAAAGACGTGTTTCAAAAAAACTTTGGCCAATCCAATTTTTTTTTCAAAAAAAACAATTGTTAAAAAAAACAAAAAAAATCACAAATTTCCAAACTTATCTCCGGGATATCTGTGGGACCTTGTGCACCTTATAATCACATGCACCTACGATATGGGCATGTATAAAAGGCTGATATAGATGATAGTGCATCTATGAAGCTAGGTATGTATCAACGTACATTGGGGCTCAGGACCTTAGGTCGTTGGAACCTAGTTTAGCACTGTTGTTCAAGGACATGTACTAGGGGACCATTGATACATCATCAAATTTTGACTCAATGGAAGGATCCCCATTCCCAAGAAGTGAGAACGCTAACCAGGTCTCATCAGTCAAGCCGACTACTAGTCTTTTTGGCCGCGTAGCTAGCTACCTCAGAGGTTCGGCTCCAATCACTACCTCTGAACCAAACCTTATGACTTACAGACCATATGATGAAGGAGTTGAGTTTAACTCCAAAGAGACACTTGGTGTACTCTCATCTTTTTGGCCGCGTAGTTAGCTACCTCAGAGGTTCGGCTCCGATCACTGAACCAAACCTTACGACTTACAGACCATATGATGGAGTTGAGTTTAACTCTAGAGAGACACCTGGTGTACTCTCATCGTTACACGCAGGGAGCGTTCATGTTGATATCCATGTCCGTGCAGGTGGTAGAGGCATTAATGTTGATATCCATGTCCTAGATTAAAGGAAGAAGAGAATTTGCAATTGGCACAACATCGATTTAGTAGCCCAAACATCCCAATACACCCAAAACGAGTCCCAAACCAGGATTGCGCAGGTAGTGACTGGTAGTCTCGATACAAGCACAACACCGATTAGTAGCCCAAACATCCCAATACACCCAAAACTAATCCCAAACTAGGACTGTGCACGTAGTTCCTGGTAGTCTCTATACAAGCAATAACATTGCATCTACCTCAGGAAAAGAGCTAGGCTTGAAAATCATGGATCAATGTCTTCTCATAAATGGATTGGGGTATGACGCATCCACTAAGACTCTTGTTGATTTTGCCACAGGCCAAGCATATGGTGTTAGTTAGGAAGGGGTCGTCCAATCCATATCTGGGGCCACAACAAAGGAGGAATGATTACAGGGTATCTATGATTGTATATATAGGGTCATTGAACATGAAAGGATCCAAAGACCCATGGCTCAAAGGAGGAATGATTACAGGGTATCTATGATTGTATAGATAGGGTCATTGAACATGAAAGGATCTAAAGACCCATGGCTCAAGTTGGGACATCCAAATCAAGAATGTCCACAATGAGTGAAATGGTAACACCTCCTATGAGCCTAATAGATACTACTTTTGTAGTATCACTTGGCTATACCATGGATCAACCCACATCTTCTAACCCACAAGGCCATGCTGCAAGGACTCAAAGGAAGACTAGCATGATCTTCACCTTCTTAGAACCTAGACCTGCCCCTGCCCAAGACAATACTAGTACACTGCCTCATCTAGTGTGGCATCACATCAACTATGGCACCTATGACCGATGCGAGTGAGTGTGTACTAACTCCTGCTCTGCAAGACCAATTGCCACTAATGCGCACATGACTAGAGCACCTGTTGGGGTGCCAGTAGGGCACGTGCCTTATGTAGCACATCTACCTCGCGAGTACTATGAGCTAGGAACCATCGAAAAGACCCTTGAGTGGATAGGTGGTGAGCGTTCTGGTTGCCAATGATGCCATAGGTACACTGAGGAAGGAATGATTGGAAATTAGAATTCAACCGGAAATTTTTGGAGGATTACGATGAGTGACTATGATTTCATTAAATGATTGTTTTAAAGACAGCTAAATCTGTGAAAAAGACAATTTCATATTGGGTGTGTAAGTGGTGTGACTAGTTTTAAGTTTGCATGAATATCCGGCTAGGAGGCCTGGGAACTCTTTTCCCTGGTACCCAGGACAGAACCTAACCAAATTCCTAATTGGATCCCATCACTAGAGAGTGGTTGGGCGGTTGGCTAACCCATGGGATTGGATGGGGTTAGGCTGGATTGATGGATCCCTAAATTGAGACTCATTTCTGTTATGGTACGCTAGATGAAGTAAATCCCGGACAAAAATTGTTCTATGGAAAAGAATCAACGGCTGTGCCTCTCAATGAGGAAAAAAGCGTTGGTCTCTATGATCCAAGTGCAATCTTTCCCTGATCTGACTATGGGACTTACAGGTTCGGTTAGATCAATTCAATTAGTTAAGGCTTTTGACTGGTATGCTAGATGAAGTAAATCCCAGACAAAAATTGTTCTATGGAAAAGAATCAACGGCTATGCCTCTCAATGAGGAAAAAAGTGTTGGTCTCTATGATCCAAGTGCAATCTTTCCCTGATCTGACTATGGGACTTACAGGTTTGGTTAGATCAGTTCAATTAGTTAAGGCCTTTTGACTACGTTAGAGAAAAATTTATCCTAGAGGAATCGCCCGAGCTTTCCGAGTAAGGGAAGTTTTTCGGGGTTCGGTTTTGGAAGAACCGATGGATTATCCGTGGGCGAGGCCCCGAGTGTGGGACCCTACCCCACACAAGAAGTGCTACTTCCACTATTAGCACCCTTTGCGTCCCTCCCTCTCTCCTATGTTTTGCTTCCGCATTGTGCAACTTTATCGCACGAGTGCGCCCCGCCGCAAGGAGGGAGGGGGGGTGTCTTCCTCAAAAGCAACATTGCCATTGGTGCGATGTCACAACAAAATGGTCATCCTATTGCTTACATGAGCCGCAAGCTGAATTTCGTGGAGCAAAATTACTCTATCTACGAATCGGAACTTCTTGTGATGATCTAGATCCCAAAGCATTGGAAACACTTCTTATATGGGCATGTATCTTTGTGGTTCGCATGGATCACAATTCACGAGGCACTTCATTGGCTTCAAACAATGCGATATGTGGAAGGAGCAAATGCCAACATTGTTGGAGTCGGCTATTTCAGCAGTTTGGCGGAATGATAGTACCTTCTTGACAAGTCACCGCAATGGCTGATGTGCTCAGCATGAAAGGGGTGGTTCTCCCTAGATGACACAAAACACATGTATGCCAACTTTGAGGAGTTTGGTACACCATGGGCACAAGCATTAGAACCCACAAGGCCAAGCAATTTCTTGGTACATGATGGGTTTTTGGCAGGGAACCCAAGAAGTGGCTAAGCTATCTGCACCTAGTCGAATTTGCCTACAATTCTTCTTATCACCGAAGTATCGGGATGAGCCCTTTCAAAGCTCTGTATGGACAAGACTGCCTGACACCATTAACTTAGTCCCACCCATTCATTAGGGTCGAGATGTCTAGACAGATGCTTGACGTTATGGAGCAGCAGATGTAGTCAATCTGCAAGGATATAAAAGCTTCCCAGGATAGACAAAAGCAGTATGTAGATAAGAAGAGGTCAGATAGAAAATTCAAAGAAGCAGATATGGTCTTCATTTTGAGTACGCCCCAAAAGAAGTTCTCTACCTCTTGGGAAGTACAAGAAGTTATCCCCCAGATTCTATTGGCTATATCTAATTACAAAGAAAGTAGGTGACGGCCTATGAACTTCTTCTGCCTCCTCATCTCAAAGTACATAATGTATTTCATGTCAGCCTACTTAAGAAGTATGTATCGAGCCCGAATCATGTGCTTAATGATGAACTCTGAACTTCTTCAACCCAAGGGTAGATGGAACTCCAACCTGAAGAAATCCTTGATGTTCGAGAGAAGGTTCTCATGAACATAATTCTGAGAGAATTATTAGTCAAATGGAAGTTCTATCCTTTTGAAGATGCCACCTGGGAGAAAGAAGCCGAACTGATGTAGGATTACCCCCAGTTTGCGACATGAGGACATCTCGCGTTTTTCAAGTGGGAGAGGATGTAAGATTCCCCCCCAACCCCTCAAGATGTACAGTTTCTTCCCTTGTAATCAATCCCCTTTTCAGAATAATAAAAGTTCTTGTTTCTACTTGTTTTGACCTAGAGAGAAAATATTATAGAGAGAGGTAATTCAATTTTTAGATATCTTTGGATGGAAAAATATCCCTTCTTATTAAAATAAATTCTCCCAAAACAAAAGTTTAAAAAGAAATTCCTAAGGTGCATTAGAAATAAATTATAATATGCACAAAAGACCTTAGCCTAAGGGTCAAGATTTTTTAAAAATTTTGGATTATGGTCCAATTAAGGTTCCTATGGACCAATAAGATTAATCCAAATGTAGGGAGGAGATAAATTGATGAATAAAAGAGAAAACCCCCCAAAAATGAGTAAATGCTCACATAAGATGAAGAGTGGACTAAGGACCAAAGAAAAGTATTAAAAAACTGAATTTTGACACCTTAGAGTGGGGATCTCCCCTCATGAAGTAGGCGCCTTTTTCTCATCATTAGTCCCAATTTTAAATCAATAAAATGAGATATTTTCATCTCTCCTCTCTCCCGTTTCAAAACTAGATCCAAAAAGTAAGCTGAACTGACCCAAAAATGAGATATTTTCATCTCTCCTCTCTCCTGTTTCAAAACTAGATCCAAAAAGTAAGCTGAACTGACCCAAAAATGGTCAAAAATTGACCAAAATGATCTGGAAAATTCTAGAATCAGTTTGCTTGGTTAGAGGCTCAATTTTTCCTATAAATAGAAGCCTCCCCCTTTGTAAAAGCTTAATGGTGTTTATGCACTGTTACTCTACTCCTATCCTGAGCCATCTACATTGAATTTCTTAATAATTCAATTGTTTTTTGCCTAATCCTCTCCAAAGTGAATTGGTGGCCACTCTTGCTTCAAACAAGAGTAGAACCCTCCATCCCTCAAGCCAAAGGAGAGCTTACAAGCTCCATGTAAGCTAATTTTCTTACTTGTTTACGAATTTTAAATCTATGGTTTTTTTGATTTTTATGTTTTGTAAATGATTGAATTAAATTCAAATGCTATGCCTTGATGAAAATTCCACCCCCTTCACTTCTTTACATTCCAACCTTTCTTAATGCTAGAAAGATTAATTAAGTGATTAATTAAACTCTTCTTATTGTTTACTCTCTTAGATCTAGAAAATTATGTAGATTAGAGTTCTATAATTCTAAATTGGGTTAATTAAGTTAAGTAATGAAAGATTAAAATGAGAAATGGTCAGCCAGACAAAGGAGGTTATGGCAAAATTTTCCAGAATTCTATGAAAAAGAAAGTTTTATTTTATGTTATTCCAAAAGAGTAATTCCCACCATTTTTGCATCTAAAAGAAATATTCTAATTACTCCATGTACATATTCACCTATGAATATGCATGGATATCACTGATATTAATTATTAAATTTGATTTCTATGCATAGAAAGATGCATAATGGATTTTTTTAAATTATAAAAGTGTTATTTGATTTTTATGCATAGAAACATGCATAAAGGAATTTTTTTATTATAAAAGTGTTATTCTTATTAAATTTGATTTCTATGCATAGAAACATGCATAAAGGAATTTTTATTATTATAAAAGTGTTATTCTTATTAAATTTGATTTCTATGCATAGAAAGATGCATAAAGGAATTTTTTTATTATAAAAGTGCTATTCTTATTAAATTTGATTTTTATGCATAGAAAGATGCATAAAAGATTTTTTTTATTACAAAAGTGTTATTCTTATTAAATTTGATTTCCATGCATAGAAAGATAAATAAAGGAATTTTTTTAATTACAAAAGTGTTCTTTCGATTAAATTTGATTTTATGCATAAAAGGATTTTTTAAAATATAAAAGTGTTATTCCCATTGAAGTTGATTTTTATGCATAAAGATTTTTTATATCAAAATTAGAATTCTCTTAAATTCTATGTTTAAATTCTATGAGTATTTGATAAATGAATAATTAAATACTCTAAGAGAGAAATTTCTATCGTTTTATATTCCCACGGATTGTAAAAAGAAAATTCAAAAAATCTATCAAGATCGAAATATTTAGATAAATGATTAATTTATTCCTCATTGGAATTTGTTACTAATTTAGAAATCAGTTAAGTGAATATTCAAAGAAAGAAATTCACTAAATTATAACTGAATTATCAAACCTTTTCGAGAAAGATAGTTCAGGAAAAATCTTATCCGACTCGAACCTTGAATCAGACTATGAGCAAGACCAAACTCTTTCATCAGTTTCAAGGACAGAAGGTTTGACCAGCTTAGAAAAATACACTCAAAACTCCCGCCAAATCTGAAACTAAGTTTGAGACCCTTCGAATTGATCTGTGGATCAAGGTTACAGAATTCGAGGAATTATGGTATGAAATTCAGAATTATGATCAAGAAGTTTTGGGGATACTGATTCAAGAAATACTCCTTGTATTCAAAAGAAAATCAAACTAAAAACTTGCATAGAAACTCTGTTTTCTTAAAGGACTGTCTTACACCAGAATGCTGGAGGGAGCATTTGGTATATGTTATTCTAAGGGAAGTTCGGTTGCAATAGCTGGCGGGGAGTGTTCAAAGGACGGCTCACACGGCAAAGCCTCTGCCCAGGTCTTGACCAGCCTCGGTATGGTTGAAAAATGGTGCGCTTCCGGTACGATGGGCGAGGGTCGACGAAGCGATCCCTGAGTGAAGTGCCAGGACACCTAAGGAGGATCCTGGAGGGTTCTGACTAGGCGATGCATGGGCTCACGGTGCCTAGGACACCCATGCATATGTCATGGAAGATATGTATGATGGACAAAATGATTATTATAATCTGTTACTGGATCTCGTTGTTGACCAGTTGGTCTCAACGGAGAGTCCAGAGTGATACTGTTTTTTGAGAAACAAGGGACTGGATGGAATTTTTGACTTATGACATTTGTAACCAATAACTGTTTGTCAATGGAGTATTTTATAAGTTAAAGTTTTAAAGAGGAGTGTGTACGTACCTGTATTCGAAAGCAAAAGTTAAGAAAGGGATTTAATTATGGGTGGGTGAGTAATTGTCTGGTTCTACCGATTCTAGTGGTTGGGTGGTGGCTAATAACCCATGGGCCGGATGGGGTGGAATGAGTGGAGTTTTAATAATTAAATTGAAATAATAGGAATACGCTTAGAATTCGAGTAGTTAAATAAAAACCTGAAGAATTTCTCAAATGAGTAGATATGTAATATAGTACTTAACAAATTCCTTATTCTATACCCCCATGTAATATGGTACTTAACAAATTATCATGGAAAAACGTAAGGGAATCAATCCTTTACGCAATCTAACCTATGATAGCAGTTTCATAATCTTAGTACAGTCTTGTAGAATACCTCTATTCATCATGCATTCACATGAATCTTGCACCAATCATCTTCTATTTACTTATAGAAATACTTGTTGAATTCGATTATCTTTAACCCTGCTATCCCTATTTCTTGACCTAATTTTTGCTCTAGCTCATGATTCCTTGTAGCCAAGGGTGGGCTTGACGTTCCTCTTGAATTAGGAGACCTCTTCTTGATTAACATGGAAGGACTCATGTCCTTCTTGACACTTTCTATATCAAAAAACGTTATCACAGTCTCTGGCTATAATTATGGCTTCTGAAATAGAGGATGGTTTTACATTGTTGATGAGGTTATTCAAAGGTAGATTAAGCTTCCAAATGAATTGATGGAGAAGAGTTACCTCATCCATCTCTGGAGCTAACCGAAGAATTTTAACAAAAGTTTGGTGGAATTCTTTTTAGGGTCTTCCTTGGGTTAGCTCTCTAAAAATTCATTCATTTTATCCTCTCGAAATCCTAGAGGACAAAACCTTTCACGAAGGTGTACTTTCATGGCATCTCATAACTGATTCTAGTTCCAGTGGTTAGATTGACATTAGTGCTTCCAACTAATTTGGCATTTCTTTCGATTTTTAGATGAGCAAGGGTGAACTTGCTTCTTTCATTGTATCCATGAAAAGTTCAAAAACTATCAAATACTTATCATAGCGCCACATCTAAAGGCACTCTGGATCAATATATCTGAGATCTTTATTTTTTGAGAATTACACATCTGGTGCCTTGGGATTGACACATCCAAAGATTATTAGGATTAACACGTCTGAGATGATTAGTTTTCTGAAAATTACACATCTAGTATCTTCGGATTAACACATCTAATAGCACGATCCACTGGGAATTACACATCCGAAGTTACACCCATGTTTGTCTGAGATGGGTTCAAGGTCTTGGATGATCGTCCTAGTGTAAAGCATCCAATGCATGGCATTCACACGTCAACTATTCAAATCTTAATGGAGTTATAATCTTAATAATTTATAATATACAAATTAATGAGATATATCCTGAAAATTTCTCTAAACAAAGTTTCGGTCTATCCTCAGTCACTCACTAGTTTCTTAATTCGATCGCCCTATGTTTTCCTCACAAAAGGTTTTCTCCCCAATCTTATTTCTCAAATTTATTGTACAAATATCTTGTGTGTGCACCCCCAAGATACAAGAACAATTTCATAGGATGATTGTCTCAACATGTGAGGATATTAAAACCACTTCTATGGCTAGTAGAGATGATTGATTCGTCCTCATATGATAAACAATCACTTGTTTTAATCCCTTGACAGTTAACCTTTGAAAAACAAATCCTAGGAACTAAGATCGGCTCTGATACCACTTGTAAGGTTCCCCTCTTCCAAAATAGGGGAAACACTTAAGATAGTCCACTAAGTCTTAACTTGGAGAAAATTTCCTATTTATCGACACCTTGACCATGTAGAGATTCAAGGATACGATTCATAGGTAAGACCTAGTCCTATCTCGCAGGGGGAGCGTGATCTTCTAAAAATAAAATCATCCATAAGGTAATTGATCAATTGGGCAACAGCTAGTCCTGATTCCTAGAGACAACGCTTTTTTCCTCATCCATGCAAGGCACAGCCGCGCTGGCCTAGTTTTCTAGAATAGAATTGCCCGAGAACCTATCTATCTAGCGTAGGGCTTTCACTTAATATGTTGGAAAGCTACCCGACTAATCGGGTCCACCTGTCCGTAGGGGATGCTGCCATCGGGGCATTCCATCCTGCCACTTTCCACCCTACTCACACGTCAATTTGTTTTCTAATTAATCCTACCATACTGTTTGACATAAATAAACATGTTCCTTAATTAAGGCCCATTTCACAAGGTTTATTAAAACAGCCTTTTTCCACAGTACAATAATGTCAAAGACAAGATTTATAAAAAAAGTTTATACATGAATCAATTCCATACAAGCCAAACCGGCTCTCTTATTCTTTTCCTTTATACTGCCGATGATCTAGAATTCGGACTTCCAGCCTCTACATGCTGGGCAAAACCCTACGGGACCATACACCTCATCGTCGGTCCCGCTAGCGAGGACTCAAGCCGGCCTGTCGCCCTCTCAGGCTCCATCGCTCGATCCTCCCGCCCCTCAGAGGGATGTCTGCGCACTAGGGTGGGCTAATTCATTGCACTAGCCTAGGCCCTCAGAACTAGGCAGCATCACAATCACTCGCCTCAATCGGCGAACCTCATTCTCCCAATGGTATGAGAGATACCATGGGCCAACTCCGGGCCTTACTAACGTCTCCGCTGTCCGGCTACACAAGCACAAGAACGAGGCAGCGTCAAGGCAGGGAGAGTTGTACCTGTATCTTAATTTAACCAAGATAACAATCCATTTACTCAACTAAACCATAGGAGCTGAATCCACGTTACTTCTTAAGAAAACAACCTTCTCACAAAGATTTTAACATTTCAACTTGAGATTGCGATAAGACATTCTTTATTAAGACATATGCTGTTGTTTAAAAGAATACAAACTTTAACTAGTAAATCAATCAAATATATCACTATTAACAATTAATAGAGAAGCCGGGGCCATACCACAATCCCTAAGAATGATATATTATTGAAAAACAAAATATATATATACCTTATAGAAATTTGTTGTTTATCGTTGTCTTTGCTGAGAGTTTCAGAATTTGATATATGAGAATAGAGAGTTTTCTAATACCTTCTCTTTTACGATTGAAATCGTCCGATCATCCCCAAGCTTTATCTCCTCTTACTTGTACTCTGACTTTTCCACGGGACCATACACCTCATCATCGATTGCTGGTGGCGAGGACTCAAGCCGGCCTGTCGCCCTCTCAGGCTCCATCGCTCGATTCTCTTGCCCCTCAAAGGGATGTCTGTGCACTAGGGTGGGCTAATTCACCGCACTAGCCTGGGCCCTCAGAACTAGGTAGCATCACAATCACTCGCCTCAATCGGTGAACCTCATTCCCCCAAACGTATGAGGGATACCATGGGCCAACTCCGGGCCTTACTAACGTCTCCGCTATCCAGCTACACAAGCACAAGAACGAGGCAGCGTCAAGGCAACGAGAGTTGTACCTGTATCTTAATTTAGCCAAGATAACAATCCATTTACTCAACTAAACCATAGGAGTAGAATCCATGTTACTTCTTAAGAAAACAACCTTCTCACAAAGATTTTAACATTTCAACTTGAGATTGCGATAAGACATTCTTTATTAAGGCATATGCTGTTGTTTAAAAGAATATAAACTTTAATTAGTAAATCAATCAAATATATCACTATTAACAATTAATAGAGAAGTCGGGGCCATACCGCAATCCCTAAGAATGATATATTATTGAAAAACAAAATATATATATACCTTATAGAAATTTGTTGTTTATCGTTATCTTTGCTGAGAGTTTCAGAACTTGATATATGAGAATAGAGAGTCTTCTAATACCTTCTCTTTACTGAGAGTTTCAGAACTTGATATATAAGAATAGAGAGTCTTCTAATACCTTCTCTTTACAATTAATAGAGAAGCCGGGGCCATACCGCAATCCCTAAGAATGATATATAATTGAAAAACAAAATATATATATACCTTATAGAAATTTGTTGTTTATCGTTGTCTTTGCTGTCTGAGAGTTTCAGAACTTGATATATGAGAATAGAGAGTCTTCTAATACCTTCTCTTTACGATTGAAATCATCCGATCATCCCCAAGCTTTATCTCCTCTTACTTGTACTCTGACTTTTCTTTCTTTCGAGGTCTATGGCAAAATAGCCTTCTCTTGTGCAGGGCTACGGCATACTATTCTTTCTTTAAAAGAAAAGCTATGGAGTTTTTGGTCTCTTCCTCTAAAAGACCATAGCAATCTAAAATTCTTTTCTAAGATATTAGATAAGAATGAAGGGATATGTACATCTCAAGCTCTAGGATTACCTTGAGGCTACTTGCTGCCTTCTTACAATTTTTCCTGTGTAGAGACCCTGACAGAATCAGCAAATTGTTTCGGCCATAACTCTCTGATTAAAACTCAAAATATGTTCATATAACCACTCAAAAGAACCCGAAGCTATCTGTTCCACAAGTCAGTGCGGGTAGAATATGCAAAAATGTTTGTATATAGCCACAAATGCACCATCTTTAGAAACGCGTTGCTTTCCCACATTTTTAGTATGCATGGACTCTAAATATGTAAAAGTACTCTAAATATGACCTCTTATCACCTAAATTCGAATTTCTATTTTTGGAGATACTTATCTCTTAATAGAACTATTCTTGTCTTCTTATTTCTTTTAGGATTTTTGGAGCTAATATTTTTATTCTAACACTTTCCTAATGTTTCTAGCCTTATTGTCTCTCTTCTCTAATTACACTCTCTTTCCTTATTGAAATCTATGTTAAAATAGACACATACATACATGGCTTGGGAGGGACCTTACAATCTCCCCCACTTAAAAGATTCGAGATGTCCTCATCTCGCGAGCTAGGGTAGTATCTAAGTAAATCCTCCTGTCTCTTTCAAAGTGGTGTCTCCACTAGGTAAAAATCTTCTTTTATCTAAACATTGTTCTTAAAGAGTCCTTTATTTCATGTGCTTGACTCGTTTTGTTGTGCCTCCAAAAGGTCTTTATTATTCTAAAGTTAATTGGCCTTATTATCCTAATTTCATGCATCCATATACCTCTCATATGATATAAACCTTCGAATTCTTTATTCTATACCCCCATGTAATATGGTACTTAACAAATTATCATGGAAAAACGTAAGGGAATCAATCCTTTATGCAATCTAACCTATGATAGCAATTTCATAATCTTAGTACGGTCTTGTAGAATACCTCTATTCATCATGCATTCACATGAATCTTGCACCAATCATATTCTATTTACTTATAGAAATACTTGTTGAATTCGATTATCTTTAACCCTGCTATCCCTATTTCTTGACCTAATTTTTGCTCTAGCTCATGATTCCTTGTAGCCAAGGGTGGGCTTGACATTCCTCTTGAATTAGGGGACCTCTTCTTGATTAACATGGACTCATGTCCTTCTCGACACTTTCTATATCAAAAAACTTTATCACAGTCTCTAGCTATAATTATGGCTTCTGAAATAGAGGATGGTTTTACATTCTTGATGAGGTTATTCAAAGGCAGATTAAGGTTCCAAATGAATTGATGGAGAAGAGTTACCTCATCCATCTCTGGAGCTAATCGAAGAATTTTAACAAAAGTTTGGTGGTATTCTTTTTAGGGTCTTCCTTAGGTTAGCTCTCCAAAAATTCATTCATTTTATCCTCTTGAAATCCTAGAGAACAAAACCTTTCACGAAGGTGTACTTTCATGGCATCTCATAACTGATTCTAGTTCCAGTGGTTAGATTGACAACAGTGCTTCCAACTAATTCGGCATTTCTTTCGATTTTTAGATGAGCAAGGGTGAACGTGCTTCTTTCATTGTATCCATGAAAAGTTCAAAAACTATCAAATACTTATCATAGCGCCACATCTAAAGGCACTCTGGATTAATATATCTGAGATCTTCATTTTTTGAGAATTACACATCTGGTGCCTTGGGATTGACACATCCAAAGATTATTAGGATTAACATGTCTGAGATGATTAGTTTTCTGAAAATTACACATCTAGTATCTTCGGATTAACACATCTAATAGCATGATCCTCTGGGAATTACACATCCGAAGTTATACCCATGTTTGTCTGAGATGGGTTCAAGGTCTTGGATGATCGTCCTAGTTTAAAGCATCCAATGGATGGCATTCACACGTCAACTATTCAAATCTTAATGGAGTTATAATCTTAATAATTTATAATATACAAATTAATGAGATATATCCTGAAAATTTCTCTAAACAAAGTTTCGGTCTATCCTTCTAGTCATTCAGTCTCTCACTAGTTTCTTAATTCGATCGCCCTATGTTTTCCTCACAAAAGGTTTTCTCCCCAATCTTATTTCTCAAATTTATTGTACAAATATCTTGCGTGTGCACCCCCAAGATACAAGAACAATTTCATAGTATGATTGTCTCAACATGTGAGGATATTCAAACTCTTTTAGGATTTTTGGAGCTAATATTTTTATTCTAACACTTTCCTAATGTTTCTAGCCTTATTGTCTCTCTTCTCTAATTACACTCTCTTTCCTTATTGAAATCTATGTTAAAAGAGACACATACATACATGGCTTGGGAGGGACCTTACAATCTCCCCCACTTAAAAGATTTGAGATGTCCTCATCTCGCGAGCTGGGGTAGTATCTAAGTAAATCCTCGTGTCTCTTTCAAAGTGGTGTCCCCACTAGGTAAAAATCTTCTTTTACCTAAACATTGTTCTTAAAGAGTTCTTTATTTCATGTGCTTGACTCGTTTTGTTGTGCCTCCAAAAGCTCTTTATTATTCTAAAGTTAATTGGACTTATTATCCTAATTTCATGCATCCATATACCTCTCATATGATATGAACCTTCGAATTCCTTATTCTATACCCCTATGTAATATGGTACTTAAGAAATTATCATGGAAAAACGTAAGGGAATCAATCCTTTACGCAATCTAACCTATGATAGCAATTTCATAATATTAGTACGGTCTTGTAGAATACCTCTATTCATCATGCATTCACATGAATCTTGCACCAATCATCTTCTATTTACTTATAGAAATACTTGTTGAATTCGATTATCTTTAACCCTGCTATCCCTATTTCTTGACCTAATTTTTGCTCTAGCTCATGATTCCTTATAGCCAAGGGTGGGCTTGACGTTCCTCTTGAATTAGGGGACCTCTTCTTGATTAACATGGAAGGACTCATGTCCTTCTCGACACTTTCTATATCAAAAAACTTTATCACAGTCTCTGGCTATAATTATGGCTTCTGAAATAGAGGATGGTTTTACATTGTTGATGAGGTTATTCAAAGGTAGATTAAGCTTCCAAATGAATTGATGGAGAAGAGTTACCTCATCCATCTCTGGAGCTAATCCAAGAATTTTAACAAAAGTTTGGTGGTATTCTTTTTAGGGTCTTCCTTGGGTTAGCTCTCCAAAAATTCATCCATTTTATTCTCTCGAAATCCTAGAGGACAAAACCTTTCACGAAGGTGTACTTTCATGGCATCTCATAACTGATTCTAGTTCCAGTGGGTTAGATTGACAACAATGCTTCCAACTAATTTGACATTTCTTTCGATTTTTAGACGAGCAAGGGTGAACTTGCTTCTTTCATTGTATCCATGAAAAGTTCAAAAACTATCAAATACTTATCATAGCGCCACATCTAAAGGCACTCTGGATTAATATATCTGAGATCTTCATTTTTTGAGAATTACACATCTGGTGCCTTGGGATTGACACATCCAAAGATTATTAGGATTAACATGTCTGAGATGATTAGTTTTCTGAAAATTACACATCTAGTATCTTCGAATTAACACATCTAATAGCACGATCCTCTGGGAATTACACATCCGAAGTTAGACCTATGTTTGTCTGAGATGGGTTCAAGGTCTTGGATGATCGTCCTAATGTAAAGCATCCAATGGATGGCATTCACATGTCAACTATTCAAATCTTAATGGAGTTATAATCTTAATAATTTATAATATACAAATTAATGAGATATATCCTAAAAATTTCTCTAAACAAAGTTTCGATCTATCCTTCTAGTCATTCAGTCTCGCACTAGTTTCTTAATTTGATCGCCCTATGTTTTCCTCACAAAAGGTTTTCTCCCCAATCTTATTTCTGAAATTCATTGTACAAATATGTTGCGTGTGCACCCCCAAGATACAAGAACAATTTCATAGGATGATTGTCTCAACATGTGAGGATATTCAAACCATTTCTATGGCCAGTAGAGATGATTGATTTGTGCTCATATGATAAACAATCACTTGTTTTAATCCCTTGACAGTTAACCTTTGAAAAACAAATCCTAGGAACTAAGATCGGCTCTGATACCACTTGTAAGGTTCCCCCCTTCCAAAATAGGGAAAACACTTAAGATAGTCCACTAAGTCTTAACTTGGAGAAAATTTCCTATTTATCGACACCTTGACCATGTAGAGATTCAAGGATACGATTCATAGGTAAGACCTAGTCCTATCCGCAAGGGGAGCGTGATCTTCTAAAAATCAAATCACCCATAGGGTAATTGATCAATTGGGAAACTACTAGTCCTGATTCCTAGAGACAATGCTTTTTTCCTCATCCATGCAAGGCACAGCCGCTTGCCTAGTTTTCTAGAATAGAATTGCCCGAGAACCTATCTATCTAGCGTAGGGCTTTCACTTAATATGTTGGAAAGCTACTCGACTAATCAGGTCCACCCTACTCCGTAGGATGGTTCCGTCGGGGCATTCCATCCTCCCACTTTCCACCCTACTCACGCGTCAATTTGTTTTCTAATTAATCCTACCACATTGTTTGACATAAATAAACATGTTCCTTAATTAAGGCCCTTTTCACAAGGTTTATTAAAACAGTCTTTTTTGACAGTACAATAATGTCAAAGACAAGATTTATACAAAAATTTTATACATGAATCAATTCCATACAAGCTAAATCGGCTCTCTTATTCTTTTCCTTTATATTGCCGATGATCTAGGATTCGGCCTTCCAGTCTCTACATGCTAGGCAAAACCCTACGGAACCATACACCTCATCGGCGGTGGCGAGGACTCAAGCCGGCCTGTCACCCTCTTAAGCTCCATCGCTCGATCCTCCTGCCCCTCAGAGGGTTGTCTGCGCACTAGGGTGGGCTAATTCATTGCACTAGCCTAGGCCCTCAGAATTAGGCAGCATCACAATCACTCGCCTCAATCGGCAAACCTCATTCTCCCAATGGTATGAGGGATACCATGGGCCAACTCCGGGCCTTACTAACATCTCCGCCGTCCGACTACATAAGCACAAGAACGAGGCAGAGTCAAGGGAGGGAGAGTTGTACCTATACCTTAATTTAACCAAGATAACAATCCATTTACTCAACTAAACCATAGGAGTAGAATCCACGTTACTTCTTAAGAAAACAACCTTCTCACAAAGATTTTAACATTTCAACTTGAGATTGCGATAAGACATTTTTTATTAAGGCATATGTTGTTGTTTAAAAGAATACAAACTTTAACTTGTAAATCAATTAAATATATGACTATTAACAATTAACAGAGAAGCCGGGGCCATACCGCAATCCCTAAGAATGATATATAATTGAAAAACAAAATATATATATACCTTATAGAAATTTATTGTTTATCGTTGTCTTTGCTGAGAGTTTCAGAACTTGATATATGAGAATAGAGAGTCTTCTAATACCTTCTCTTTAGGATTGAAATCATCCGATCATCCCCAAGCTTTATCTCCTCTTACTTGTACTTTGACTTTTCTTTCTTTCGAGTCTATGGCAAAATAGCCTTCTCTTGTGCAGGGCTACGGTATACTATTCTTTCTTTAAAAGAAAAGCTATGGAGTTTTTGGTCTCTTCCTCTGAAAGACTATAGCAATCTAAGCTTCTTTTCTAAGATATTAGATAAGAATAAAGGGATATGTACATCTCAAGCTCTAGGATTACCTTGAGGCTACTTGTTGCCTTCTTACAATTTTCCCTATGTAGAGACTCTGACAGAATCAGCAAATTGTTTCGGCCATAACTCTCTGATTAAAAATCAAAATATGGTTATATAACCAATCAAAAGAACCGAAAGCTATCTGTTCTACAAGTTAGCGCGGGTAGAATACGTAAAAACATCTATATATAGCCACAAACGCACCATCTTTAGAAACGCATTGCTTTTCCACATTTTTAGTATGCATGGACTCTAAATATGTAAAAGTACTCTAAATATGACCTCTTATCACGTAAATTCGAATTTCTATTTTTGGAGATACTTATCTCTTATTTTAATAGAACTATTCTTGTCTTCTTATTTCTTTTAGGATTTTTGGAGCTAATATTTTTATTCTAACACTTTTCTAATGTTTCTAGCCTTATTGTCTCACTCTTCTCTAATTACACTCTCTTTCCCTATTGAAATCTATATTGAAAGAGACACATATATACATGGCTTGGGAGGGACCTTACATACACCCAAACATTCACAACCAGTGACCTCAATTTACATACATACACCCAATGGAAACTTTGAGACATCTTTGTAGTACACACAGTGTTTGAATAACCAATCTCCCCTCCTACAGAGAATCAAAACTTACCGCAGTGCACGTGAATGCTTGCGAACTGAAAAATGGAGGTCTAGACACGCCCAAAACACGTTTTTGGCCTAAAAAATGTTGTCCAACTAATGGTATAGTTGTTCTGTAGCTTTTCTCCCCCGTGAAGAAATCTTATCAATTGGAGTTTGGTTGCCAGTGCCTCCCGAAGAGCTCCCGACAAGGGTGTAGTAGCCAACACAAAGGGGGAAGAGTAGATGAAGCTCTTACCCTCATACTGCTTCTTGTGCTTCTCTTGCTTGCTGCTTAGCCCTTAGCATAAACCAAGCTCTGATACCATGAAAAGATGTAGGGGAAAAGAGATTTTGAGCTCTAGCACAAACACTCACACAAACCCTAGAAGAGAACACACAAGGTGAGAGGCTGAAAATTCTTCTTCTTATTCACACAACAAAAGTGGTCTACCTAGAAGATTAAGTGACTAACACACATAATAGAGTATATACAAGTGATCCATGATGTGAACATGCTAGGTGGAGTGGATAGGTGTGTGGACTAGTCGGTGTAGTCCAGCTGTAGAATCTCTGATAAAGATATGTCTCGGTGCTACCTACCAAACCTGCCAGTGATGTGAATGTCAAACAGTCATGCAGCAGGCGCATCGTGAGTGTCAACTCATGTTGAGCTTGACATCTCAACAGGTTTCCCCCCATGTTTGTAAAGTTTGATCATCTCAACAGGTTTCCCCCCATGTTTGTAAAGTTTGATCATCATTGTGAATGATGTTTGGGTATGATGGAATGGGGAAGAGCGAAATTTTTCAAGGACTCTCTAGCACTAGGAGACTTGAAAAATGCATACTAGGTACTACTTGACATATCAAACATCGTCTATGGTGACTAAACATTTCAAGCATGTGGGGGGGGAAGGTCCCTCCCCACATGCTTGCAAAGTTTGGTCACCCCATCGATTGATGTTTTGGTATGATGGCACGGGGAAGAGTAGGTTTTTTGCAAGGCCTCTTGAGAACTAAGAGGCTTGAAAAATACACACTGGGTGCTAATTAACATATCAAATAGGGTATGATGGCATGGGGAAGAGCAGGTTTTTTCAAGGCCTCTTGAGCATATACATAAGATGAAGAGTTGACTAAGGACAAGGTTAATAGTTAAAAAAGAGAGATATTTAGATGAAATGATGCATTTTTGACACCTCAGTATGGGGGAATTTCCCTCATGAAGGAGGCGCCTATTTCACATGCTTGAATGAGTTTTAAACTCCCAAATAATGAGATATTTTTATCTCTCCTCTCTCCTATTTCAACTAGATCCAAAAAGTGGACTAAACTGACCCAAAAATGGTCAAAAATTGACCAAACTGATCTGGAAAATTCTAGAATCAGTTGGCTTGGTTAGAAGTTCACTTTTCCTATAAATAGAAGCCTTCCCCTTTATTAAAACTCAATAGTGTTTTGCATTGTTACCCTGCCTCTCCCAAGTGCCAAAAAACTGTGAATTTTACTCATAATTCATTAGTTTTTGACCTTCCCTCTTCTAAAGACTGGTGGCCACTCTTGTTTCCAAACAAGAGTAGAACCCTTAAACCATCAAGCCAAAGGAAAGCTCTCAAATTCCTTTGTAAGTTAGAGATTCTTCTCTTTTCCATTCATTTTATGATTTTTTTTATGGTTTTGTCTTCTCTATAATGAAAATGATGTTATGCCTCATTAAAAAAAAGGCATTCCCCTCTCTTCTTTAGTAAATCCAACCATTCTTTATCCTAGATGAATGATTAATGGATAAAATCAAGTTTTTCATAATGTTTCTCTTAAATAAGTAGAAAATGTTTGCTTTAGAATGATTTAAATACTCTTGGTGAACTTCTAATTAATTTTAGTAAGTTAAAAATTGAAAAATGGTCAGCCATACAAAGGAGGTTATGGCAAATTTTTTAAAAACATTGTGAAATAAATTTCATCTTTTATTAATATAAAAGAGTAATCCCCATCGTTAGAGTATTCTAAAAGTGTCATTTTCATTCATTAATTTTTATAAAAGAATGATTTTCAATAGAATTAAATTCTATGAAAGATACTTATTGATAATTTTTTTATTATGAAAGTGTTACTTTCTTCATTATGGATTTTTATGCATAAAATAATGCATAAAAGTATATTTTGTTATTACAAAAGAGTTACTTTCATCATATTGATTTTTATGCATAAAAGAATATATTTTTTTATTATAAAAGTGTAACTTTTATCATTATTGATTTCTATGCATAAAAGTATGCATAAAAGAATATTTTTATTATTATAAAAGTGTTACTTTTATCATTATTGATTTTTATGCATAAAAGTATGCATAAAAGAATATTCTTTATTATAAAAGTGTTACTTTTATCATTATTGATTTCTATGCATAAAAGTATGCATAAAAGAATAAGTTTTATTATAAAAGTGTTACTTTTATCATTATTGATTTCTATGCATAAAAGTATGCATAAAAGAATATTTTTATTATAAAAGTGTTACTTTTATCATAAATGATTTTTATGCATAAACATATGCATAAAAGATATTTTTTTATATTAAAAGTGTGATTTTCATCATAAATGATTTTTATGCATAAACATATGTATAAAAGATATATTTTTATATATATTAAAAGTGTGATTTTTATCATAAATGATATTTATGCATAAACATGTGCATAAAAGATATTTTTTTATATTAAAAGTGTGATTTTCATGATAAATGATTTTAATGCATAAACATGTGCATAAAGGATATTTTTTTATATATTAAAAGTGTGATTTTCATCATAAATGATATTTATGCATAAACATGTACATAAAAGATATTTTTTTATTAAAAGTGTGATTTTCATGATAAATGATTTTTATCCATAAACATATGCATAAAAGAAATTATTTTATATTAAAAGAGTGATTTTCATCATAAATGATTTATATGCATAAACATATGCATAAAAGAAATTCTTTCAGGATAAAAGAGTGATTTTCAACATAAATGATTTTTATGATGATAAAAGTGTGACTTTCATCAGAATTGGATTTTATGCATAACTAGATGCATATAGAATCTTTATAATTAAATAAGGGTTCTCCTTAATCCTCTATTTAATTTTTACAAAAATTGGAAAAATGAATAAGTAGATAATCTGTGAGAAGAAATGCTACCGTTTCATATTCACTAAGATGTAATGAGAAAATTCAACTAAACTATCGAAGTCGGAGATCGAGATAAATGATTATTTTATTCCTCATAAGAAATTCATGTTTTAGAAATCTGTAAGCAAATATTCGTCGAATGAAATTTAGAAAAAGAGAAATTGAAATAGTACCTTTCGAGAAAGATAGTTGAGGAAGAATCTTTCCAGATCCAAACTCTGATTCAGACTATTGACCAAGACCTAATTCCTTCGTCAATTTCAATCAATGACGATGTTCCCAGTTCAGGAAAAATGTACTCAAATCCCCCACCGAATCTGAAACTAAGTTAAGACTTTTGATTTTGATCTGACGCGATCAAGTTAACAGAATTTGAGGAATTTTCTTTGGAATTCAGACCTAGATCTAGAAGTATTGGGATACGGATTTAAGATTATTCATGGTTTTCAAACAAAATCAAAACTGAAAACTTGCATAGAAACCCTATTTTCTACGCCAGAATGCTGGAGGGAGCATTTGGCATATGTGTTTTACTAAGGGAAGTTCGGTTGCAATAGCTGGCGGGGAGTGTTCGAGGGACAGCTCACGTGGCAAAAACCTACCCAGGTCTTGACCAGCCTGGGTATGGTGAAAAATGGTGTGCCTTCAGTATGATGGGTGAGGGCCGACGAAGCGGTCCCTGAGTGAAGTGCCAGGACACCTAAGGAGGATCTTGGAGGGTTCTGACCAGGCGATGCACGGGCTCGCGGTGCTTAGGAAACCTATACGTATGTCGAGGAAGATATATATATATATATGGTGACGAAATGATTATTGTAATCTGTTATTACTGGATCTCGTTGTTGCTGACCAGTTGGTCCCAACGGAGAGTCCAGAGTGGTACTATTTTTGTGAAACAAGGGATTGAATGGAAATTTTGAGTTATGAAATCCGTGATCATATCTGTTTTGTCAATGGATTATTTTTTTATATTAAAGTTTTAAAGAGGAGTGTGCGTATCTATTTTCTAAAGCTAAAGTTAAGAAAGGCATTTCAATTATGGGTGGGTGAGTACTTGTTTGGATCTACCGATTCCAGTGCCAGGGTGGTGGCTAACCCATGGGCCGGATGGGGTTAGGCTGGAATCAGTGGAGTTTTAATAATCAAACTGAAAAATCTTAGGATTACGCTAGGATTCGAGTAACTAGTTAATTCCCTCAGAAATTTTTTAATTAAGTGGATCAACGGCTGTGCCTGATCTTGATTAGGAAAAAAACGTTGAAATTACTCAAATGATCAAATTATATCAGCGATAGTTTCCTTCTATCTGGTTTATTCAGGTGAAGGATAGTTTAGAATTGATCTCGCTAGAAAAAAAATCGAAGAAAATTCAAAAAGGTGGAATCGTCCCTGCTTTTCGGGCATGGGAAATTTTTCCGATTTCGGTTTTCGGAGAGACCACCAGCCTAGTCTCGTGCCCGAACATTCGTGGGCGAGGCCTCGAGTGAGAAACCCTGTCCCGCGCATGAGGGGGCTGCTTCTGCTGTCAGCTACCGAGAGTCCGCCCGGTGCGCAGAGGGGGCAGAGGGATCTCACAATTGGTATCAGAGCTTTGTTGAATGCTAATAAAGATAAATAAATTCTTATTAGAAATTGATAATAAAAACTCAGTAAAAGCATTTTCATAATGTATTTTCATTCCGTAAGCTTCTTTAACGAAGAATTTTTAATCAAAGAAATTATTTTTATAGATGGAAGTTCCCTATTTATCTGGTATTCTCGACCTCACCCAGTCTCAAGATATGACTACGTTCGCCTTTGAGCATCTCATTTCTTCCGCTTCAACTCGAACAAGTCGAGCTAGACTCGCACGCCATTTCGAGGATTTATATTTTCCTAACCCAGTGGAGAAACTACAGCATAAGTGGTTTGCACGGCAGTATGTCCACGCCTCTTGCGACCGCCATGCAATGCTGTGGGGCAGAACCTCTCATTGGCTATGATTCTGTTAAAATTGAAAATGGTGCGTGGCGTCATTCTATATCATTCGACGCCTCGAAATTTCAGACTTTCTTGCCAAGTCTACAGACTCCTTAGTTGTTTTATTCCTAAGGAGAAAATAATAGCTCCCTTGTCAGTAAGTGAACGTTTGTATCAGGGCATGGCTTTGGCCCAGTACCGTCATCTTATGCGACTCCCGAGAAGATTTTGAATTCTGGAGCCGAGCTGCTCTATGTACATATTGCAACTTTTATATAAATAAAGAAATGTTTTTTGGAGAAAATTCCCTATTGTATAAGTGATTATTTACAGATGATCTGATAAAGAAAAATCTGTTATCAGACATATGTCATAGATCTCCAATAAGATCATTGTCTTGTTTAAGAAATTGTTTTTTGAACCTCTTAAGTCTTAGGATCTCGTGGATGATATCAAAATAAAAATTTAATAATATATAAATTTTTGGCAGAATCATGAGACGAGGAAACCGTGGCCGTCAGCCAGACCCTCTCTCTGAAGATGACAAGCTTGACCCTGATGTTTGCAAGGCTCTTCATAGGACTCAGCCAGGACCCTTCAAAGGAGAAGGGGAGAACCTGGGCGAGGCTGTGGAGAAATGGGTGGAAGCCATGGAAGAATATTTTGACGTCCCATGCTACAGTGAGCGAAGCAAAATGGCTCTTGCCCGGCTGAAAATAGTGGAAACAGCCAGGGTAGCATGGAGGAACCACTATATCACCAACCGTTTGGACAGAAATACTCAGTCCTGGAATGACCTAAAAACCTATCTAAGAAAGAGATTTTGTCCCCTGGATTTTTGGAAACCAAAATGAATGAATTCTTAGAGCTAAAGCAGGAGAGCAAAACCATCGAGGAATATCACCAGGCCTTTGCTCTTCTACTCAAATATTCACCACCTCTTGATGAACAACTCATGGCCAGGTTCATTCGGGGAATGAACGAACCCTTGGACACACTAGTCAAAAATGCCAAGCCAGTGTCCATGGCTGAAGCAGTAAGAATGGCAAAAGATTTTGCCAAAGCCTTTGTAGTAAAGGTCCCGCCAAAGCCTGCACCCTCTAACTTTAAAAGATTCCAAGCCCAGGGAAGTACTTCAAAGTTTCCACCCCCAAAGAGGCAACAAGGCCCGAATCAGAATCAGGATGCAAGAAGATTCGAAAGTGAAGGAAGACCCTTCCCCCAGAATACTTTCTCAGGAGCCCCACCTCTTTCAAGAAATCAGAGGGATGAGCTCAGAAGTGAAAACCGATGTTTTGGATGCCGAGGTTTCGGTCACCAGTTGAAAGACTGCCCGACTACTACTGCCATGTCAAGGGGACAAGGAAGTCAAGGACCCCGAGTTTAGAGACCAACCCCTTCATACCAGTCTAATCAGGGTCCGTCTCGCCCAAGCCAGGGAAACCCCAGAAGAACTCCAACTCAGCCATCTACCTCTATCCAGAGTAACCTCAGAACTCCTTCCCAGAACTGGGGTAACCAAAGAGAAAGAGTTCCGCCTCAGACTACTGCAGCAACCAGAGCAGTCACAATTTCAGATGTAGTAGAAGAGGAAAGAGGGCAGATCTATGCTGCAATTGAAAACCAAGGGCCTAACCATCAGTTCTCAGTCATCCATACTCCAGAGCAGAATATCAGGGTAAGCCTTTTAAGCTTTTGATTGATTTAGGCAATTCTCATTCATTCATTTCCCCTGGATGCTTGCATAAGCTAGTCTTAGAACAGAAATCAGGGAAACCTATGCAAGTTGAATTGACCAGTGGGAAGATTCTTTTCACTCACCACATGAGACAGATCTTATCCAGTTCAATCTAGATGGTAATGTGACTGACTATCAGTTCAAAGTCTTACCTCTGGGAGTTTTTGACGGGATCCTTGGGAATGGATTGGCTCCACAAAAATCAAGCTGACATACACTGTCACAATGGAACCATTTCCTTCCATGACCTTCACGGGAACAAAGTTCAAGGAACTGGAGTTTTCGGATCCCCAGACCTTTAGTTGTAAAAGCTTCTAGGTTGCTAAAAGGACTTAGAAAGAAGCAGTAAATTTATGTTGTTAAAATGAACCCAGTAGACTCAAAGCTTAAGGCTAAAAAACCAGAATGGTTAAATGAATTTGATGATCTATTCCCAACAGAGCTAACTGAAATGCCTCCAATCTGGGAAGTAGATCATGTGATTGAATTGACCCCCAGAGCTCAGCCAGTAGCCCTGCACACGTACAAAATGCTAGTTCTTGAAGCCATTGAACTCAAGGAACAGCTTAGAACAACTGTTAGAACAAGGGTTTATAAGACCCAGTGTTTCACCTTGGGGTGCGCCAGTTCTCTTTCAGAAAAAGAAAGATGGAACGCTTAGACTCTATGTGGACTACAGAGGTCACAGTTAAGAATAAGTATCATATCCCAAGAATTGATGAGCTTCTGGATAGGCTAAATGGAGCCCAGATCTTCATAAAGATAGATCTCAAATCCGGGTATTACCAGATCAGGATCAATGATCAAGATATACCAAAAACAGCCATCAATACTTGTTATGGGCATTATGAATTTACTGTCATGCCATTCGGATTAACTAATGCCCCAGCTACATTCAATCGCCTAATGCAGGAGATCCTTAGAGAATACTTGGATGATTTTGTTCTAGTTTTCTTTGATGACATTCTGATTTACTCAAGGAATGCAGCTGACCATGAGACTCATGTCCAAAAAGTTCTTGAGATTCTAAGAAAGCCCCAACTCTTTGCCAAAAAGAGCAAATGCACTTTCTCTGTTGACCACGTTGAATACTTGGGCTTTTTGGTATCCAAAGATGGAATTTCTCCAGATTTTGCAAAAGTCCAAGCAGTCATAGATTGGACTGAACCAAAGACAGTGAAAGAAGTCAGAGGATTCTTGGGGTTGACTGGTTGGTATAGAATTTTTATACCAAAGTATGCTCTCATAGCTTCCCCCCTGACTAACCTTCTCAAAAAGAATACCCCATTTCAGTGGTCTGCCAGGTGCCAGAGTGCTTTTGATAAGCTGAAGACACTTTTATAATAAAAATTTCCATTATGCATCTTTCTATGCATAGAAATTAATTTTTATAATTAATATCAGTGATATCCATGCATATTCATAGGTGAATATGTACATGGAGAAAATTAGAATATTTCTTTTAGAATGCACAAACGGTGGGAATTACTCTTTTAGAATAACATAAAAATAAACTTTCTTACTCATAGGTGAATATGTACATGGAGAAAATTAGAATATTTCTTTTAGAATCCACAAACGGTGGGAATTACTCTTTTAGAATAATATAAAAATAAATTTTCTTTTCCATAAAATTCAAGAAAATTTTGCCATAACCTCCTTTGTATGGTTGACCATTTCTCAATTTTTAACATTCTATTAACCCCAATAAGATATAAGGGACTCTAATCTACACAATTTTCAATTTCAAGAGAGTAAACAATAAGAAAAGTTTAATCAATTTGTTTGTTAATTATTCTAGGATAAAGAAATGCTGAATTGTAAGGAAGAGAAGGGGATGGCCTTTTCATCAAGGCATAGCATCATAATTTAATTTAATCAACTATAAAAAACAAGAAGATTAAGAAAACCATAGATTTAAAATTTAAAAAAGAAGAAGAATTTAGCTTACATAGAGTTTGTAAGCTTTCCTTTGGCTTGAGGGATTGAGGGTTCTACTCTTGTTTGGATCAAGAGTGGCCACCAATTACTTTGGAGAGGATTAAGCCAAAAACAATTGAATTATCAAGAAAATTCAATGTAATTGGCTCTGGGTAGGAGTAGAGTAACAGTGCATAAACACTATTAACCTTTTACAAAGGGGGAGGCTTCTATTTATAGGAAAAAATGAGCCTCTAACCAAGCAAACTGATTCTAGAATTTTCCAGATTAGTTTGGTCAATTTTTGACCATTTTTGGGTCAGTTTAGCTTACTTTTTGGATCTAGTTGAAAGAGGAGAGAGGAGAGATGAAAATATCTCATTATTTTTTAGTTTAAAACTCCTCCACACATGTGAAATAGGAACCTCCTTCATGAGGGGAGATCCCCACACTAAGGTGTCAAAAATGCATCATTTCTTCTAAATATCTCTTCGTTTTTAACTAATAAACCTTCTTTATCTTATGTGAGTATTTACTCATTTTTGGAGGATTTTCTTTTATTCTTCAATTATCTCCTCCCTACATTTGGATTAATCTTATTGGTCCATAGGAACCTTAATTGGACCATAATCCAAAAAATTTTAAAAATGTGGACCCTTAGGCTAAGGTCCTTTTTACCTATTTCCAATTAATTCCAATTGCACATTGGAAAGTTCTTTTTGAATTTCTGTTTCAAGGGAAACCATTTTAGAAACTAGGAGGATTTTTATATCCAAAAATATCTCAATTTTGAATTACCTCCCTCTAGACATTTTCTCTCTCTAAGCCAAAACAGGGTAAAATAAGTTTTTTCTCTCTCTAGACCAAAACAGGATAAAATAGGTTTTTCTATTATTTTAGAGAGGGGAATAATTATAAGATCAGAAGGGGAGGTTCTTACACCTACACACCTCAAAAGCTGGAGGGAGGAATCTTACATCCTACCTCACTTAAAAAATGCAAGATATCCTTCATCTCGCAAAATTAGAGGAGAACTCTTTCCCTTAAGATGATCCAACTGATTTTGGGGTTCCTTATAGTCTAGTGAACCCAACAGAATCCTAGAATAAAGATCCCTTATATAGAACTCATCATCAGATAACAATTCACTCAGATCATAACATTCAAATCCTTATCACAATAATGGTCCATTAGACCGAAATTTCTATTTGAACAGTCTCCATGGGAATTTTCAATTATACAGATTTTTAATTTGACATCCCTTAACTTGCACATCCATATCCACATCCATACATCCACATCCACATCCACACACATACACCCACATCTATGGGAATTTTCAAGTATACAGATTTTTAATTTGACATCCCTTAACTTGCACATCCATATCCACATCTATACATCCACATCCACATACATACACCCACATCCGTATCTACATCCATACATCCACATCCACATCCACATTCACATTCATACATACACATCCACATTCATACATCCACATCTACATGCATACATCCATTTTCACATCCTCATTCATACATCCATTTTCACATCCTCATTCATACATCCACATCCACATACATACATCCACATCCGTATCTACATCCATACATACATCCACATCCGTATCTACATCCATACATCCACATCCACATCCACATTCACATTCATACATACACATCCACATTCATACATCCACATCTACATGCATACATCCATTTTCACATCCTCATTCATACATCCACATCCACATACATACATCCACATCCGTATCTACATCCATACATCCACATCCACATCCACATTCATATTCATACATACACATCCACATTCATACATCCACATCTACATGCATACATCCATTTTCACATCCTCATTCATACATCCACATCCACATACATACATCCACATCCGTATCTACATCCATACATCCACATTCACATTCATACATACACATTCACATTCATACATCCACATCTACATGCATACATCCATTTTCACATCCTCATTCATACATCCACATCCACATACATACATCCACATCCGTATCTACATCCATACATCCACATCCACATCCACATTCACATTCACATTCATACATACACATCCACATTCATACATCCATATCTACATGCATACATCCATTTTCTCATCCTTATTCATACATCCACATCCACATCCGTATCTACATCCATACATCCACATCCACATCCACATTCACATTCATACATACACATCCACATCTACATGCATACATCCATTTTCTCATCCTCATTCATACATCCACATCCACATCCACATACATACATCCACATCCGTATCTACATCCATACATCCACTTCACATCCATACATCCACATCCACATTCACATTCATACATTCACATTCATACATTCACATCCATACATCCACATCCAATATCTATTTATAGAATACAAGAGAATTCTTATATTTGATATAAGATTTCTTTATGCATCTATTTATGCATAAATTCTATTTTAAGGAGAATAACACTTTCGAATTAAAAATCAATCTTTTATGCATCTTCCTATGCATAAATTCATTTTAAATGAGAATGACACTTTTGAATTAAAAATCAATCTTTTATTCTAATTTAGTAGAAACTACACTTTTAGAATAAAAGAATTTCTCTTATGCATCTAATTTATGCATAAAATTATTTATGATGAAAATCACTCTTTTGAATTAAAAATAAAATTCTTTATGCATCTTTCTATGCATAAAATAAGAGATAATAAAAATAACACTTTTTGGATTAATTTAAATTCTTTATGCATCTACCCATGCATAAATCCAATTTAGTAGAAATTATAATTTTAGAATAAAAGAATTTCTCTTATGCATCTTATTTATGCATAAAATCCATTTATGATGAAAATCACACTTTTAATATAAAAATTATATCCTTTATGCATAGGTTTGTGCATACAATTCATTTATGATGAAAATCATTCTTTTAATATAAAAATTATATCCTTTACGCATAGGTTTATGCATACAATTTATTTATGATAAAAATCATTCTTTTAATATAAAAGAATTTCTTTTATGCATCTACTTTATGCATAAAATCATTTATGAGATAAAAATCTCACTTTTATAATAAAGTATTTCTAGTATACATTTTTCTATGCCTAGAATGAAAATTAACCCTTTAAGAATACTCATACGATGGGGATTACTCTTTTTAACATAAAATTTAATTACTAGAAATTCTCTTTTTCTTAATTCATCAATTATGCATAACATAAAAATCAATTTCTCCATGATTACAATAAAATTCTTTCAATTAATCTAGGATGATAATTCCTAGAATATGGTAGGAAGTCCTCTTTTCATGCTTTGAATGAATTTATTTTATGTGTAATTTTTACAAAAATTTTGCCATAGCTCCGCTACTATGACTGATAAATCTCAATTATTTTAAAAGATAAAGCGTATTATTAAGGGAATGATTAGAATGATCCCTAATTGGATCATTAACCCATAATGGATTGAATCATCAATATTCATGAAATACATAAACTAAAAGCATAGGGAAAGCCATCAATTTGGTCTCAAGCATAGATTAATCTTGGATTAAGGAAAAGCTTTATGAAAAGCTTCATTTGGATTGAGAATAGGTCATGAGTATGACCATTTCTTGAGTGAGAGAGAGAAATTACATAAAAACCATTAGAATTAAGCATAAATGAAAATTTATGTAATTCTTTACTATCATTCATCAATTAACTTCAATAGCATTCATCAATTTATGTAATTCTTTACTACCATTCATCAATTAACTTCAATAGCATTCAAAAACCATTCCAATTAAGCTTCTCAAGCTTGAGAGGGGTTGAGAAGAGAGAAACATTGAGAAATTATAGAAAAGATCAAAATTCACCATTTACCTTACAAATTGCTCGATTCTTTGTTCACGGTAGAGGCCCCCAACCAATAAATTGGTTTAGTGTGTTGATGGAGCCACCAATGGGGATTGAAGAAAGAGGGAAGCTCCAATTTCTTCAATTTGGAGAGAATTTTAGAGAATAGTAAAAATTAGCATTATTTCAGCATAATTCTAGTATAGTAAAATTCTTCTCTTTTTTTCAAAGGACTCATATTCTATTTATAGGAGAGGGAGGCTCTAACCAAGACCAACTGATTTCTAGAATTTTCCAGATTTCGGTTTGGTTGAATTTGGACTAGATTTGGACCTAGTTTGGTTCCTTTTTTATTCAGTTGATCCAAGAGAGAGGAGAGATAAAAAAATATCTCAATTTTTGAAGATTTAAAACTCAATTGCACATGTGAAGTAGGCGCCTCATTCATGAGGGGAAAATCCCCATGCAGAGGTGTCAAAATGCATCATTACTTCTAAATATCTCCCCTTTTTAACTATTAGCCTTGTCCTTAGTCAACTCTTCATCTTACGTGAGCATTTACTCATTTTTGGGTAATTTCTTTTACAAATTGGATTTATCTCCTCCCCACACATGGATTGATCTTATTGGCCCATAGGAACCTTAATTTAAAATTTTGAAAAAATCTTCACCCCTAGGATAATGCCTCTTGAACCGATTATACTTAATTTCTAATGCACCTTCTGAAAATCTTTTTGAACTTCTGTTTCAGGGAAAATTATTTTAATAATATGAGAAATTTTTTTATCTAAAAATATTCAAAATCTGAATATTCTCTCTCTAGAATATTTTCTCTCTCTATGTCAAAACAGACAGAGACAAGATCTTATATATTTCTGAAGAGGGGATTGATTACAGGGGGAAGATGCTGGACATCTTTAGAGGCTGGGGAGGAATCTTACAAAGGAAGCGGCCTATGAGTGAAGCACTAGGTCACTTGCGACGAAGGATCCTAGAGGGTGCTGACCATACGGTGCTCAAACTCTGGGTCGTCGACGATACCCACGCGTGCATCGAGGAAGATATTGGAACAAGGAGTAAGAGTTGTTTTCTGAATTCGGGCATGGATCTGGTTGATTAACCTTGCTGGTGCTCAACGGATGAGTCCATGGCTCTTTTATATGGATTCGTTGGTTAATCTTGCTGATCTTCAATGGAGATTTCATTTTGATATGTGAATATATGGCCAGATACTATGAGCTAGGAACTATCGAAAAGGCCCCTGAGTGGATAGGTGGTGAGCGCTCTGGTTGCCAATGATGCCATAGGTACATCGATGAAGAAAAATTAGAAATTAGGATTCAACCGGATATTTTGGAGGATTATGATCAGTGACACTATGATTTCATTAAATGATTGTTTTAAAGACAGCTGATTCTGTGAAAAAGGCAATTTCATATTGGGTGTGTAAGTGGTGTGACTAATTTTAAGTTTGCATGAATATCCGGCTAGGGGGCGTGGGAACTCTTTTCCCTGGTACTGGGGATAAAACCTAATCAAATTCTTAATTGGATCCCATCACTACAGTGGTTGGGCGGTTGGCTAACCCATGGGACTGGATGGAGCTAGGTTGGACTGATGGATCCCTAAAATTGAGACTCAATTCTGTTATAGTACGATAGATGAAATAAATCTCGGATAAAATTGTTCTATGGAAAAGAATCAACGGCTGTTGTTGCATGACGAGTGGTGATCAATGCAAGGATGCAACACAAAGATGCAAGCAGGAAAACAAGAGACTTGACATTCTTATTTAGGGCTCTTATAAAGAGTTCCAAGTTGTAGATGAGTGTGGGAGTGGGCTTGAGAATAATCCCACATGGGAAGTTTTGGGAGTTTTAGAGTTTTAGTATAAAAAATGGCTCATTTGAGAGCTTATGGACACATTGGGCTACACTCATGTTTGAGCTCTCTTGAGATTAGCTCTCCCTCTTGTTCATAGAGGTGCAAGCTCTTCTCTCTCCCCATCTATATTATTGTATGAGCAATGCTCTTTTTTAATTCAAAGCAATGAGATGATGTTTGTCTCTCTTCTCATGTCTATTCTCTAGTGTGCATGTTTCTTTGTTGATAGCTTCAAGGTTTGTATGCATGCTAGGGAAGTAAGTGCTTGAGAATGAAGTATGCTTTGAGCTTGTGTATGCATTAGCTTAGCTTTCTTCTTGTATTGGATGCATGAATGAGTGGGATGATGAGAGAATGAGCAATGGCAAGATTGAGCTTGTGTGTGTGTTAAGTCTATGTCAAGGTAGTGGTGTTCATAGCATTCTCTCCATTTGTGGATAAGCTTTTGTGCACCGGTACGGGTTGAATCCCTAGCTCCGAAAGGGATGCAAATCCCATTGGATTGAGCTACACACGGATCATACTACTCATGCTACAAGTGAGAGAGTTTCCATCTCTCCATTGGCGCCGCTGCCGGGGAGAAGACTCAAAACCGGTTGAGAAGCTTGAATTACTACCACTAATTCTTTTTGTCTTTAGGTTACAAATTTTATTTTTGTTATATTAAAAAAAAAACACACACAGAAACCATGCATTGTGATGGGTTGTAGCTCTCATGGAGCATTGTGGAATGCTATTGGGTGCGTTGCTAAGCTCTTCCATAGCTTATGCAAGCTCCATAGGCTCTCAAGTGTGAAGGCCGCTAAAGAAAGAGAAGGGAGAGAGGAAAAAAAAGAGGAGGAGAGAGATTGCAAATTTTATTTTTTATTTTTGTTATATATATATTTTTTAACACACACAAAGAAACCATCATTCATTGAGCAGAGCCGTAGCTCAGTACTCACAAAGAGACAATAGCAGGCTAGTTAAAAAACTATTCTGAGGCGTTCACTCTCGCTGAAGGGCCACGAAGTAGGTGGCGTAGGCTTTGGGATTGTGAAGGCGGCGAAGTGGGGGTGGACGCAAGGTGGTGAAGCGGCCAAGCGTCAGCTGCAGGCTAGTGTGAAGGGCTGGCCAGCGAAGTGGGGTGGCCGAAAAAAAAAAGAAGGCAAGAAGGCCGGTGGCGTAGGGCTAGGAGGCGACTGGCTGCATCTGAAGAAGGCGTCAGGCGAAGGTGCGTAGCAGAGTGGAGGCATGAAGGAGAGTAGCCGGCGTAGGCAGAGGCCGAGCCTCTCAGCTCTGCTGGCGGCGAAGGTTGACAAAGGCGGCTGCAGAAGCAGCAGAGGCGAAGGCCGAAGAAGGTGAAGCCAAGACTGTCGACGGGCGGCGGGGCCAGAAGGCGAAGGAGCCGAAGCTAAGGCGGCTGCAGCTATAGCAGAAGAGAAGCAGTGGTGTCAGTTCACCCGCCGGCGGTGAAGAAGGCGAGAGCGCGGAGGTGGCCGACGAAGCGGCGGGGCGGCTGCCGCTGTGAAAGGAAGCGTGAAGAGGTCGCGGTACTGGCTGTAAGCAGAACGTGAAGGAGAGCTGGCCGGTGAACTGCTGCAGAGGCCCGGTGCGAAGCTAAGGCGATAACTAGCCAAAGCTAAGGCGGCTGCAGCTGTAGCAGAAGAGAAGCGGTGGTGTCAGTTCACCCGCGGGCGGGCGGGCGCAGCAGAACGTGAAGGAGGCGAGAAGAAAATAAAGCCATTAAAGGCGGTGGTGAGCTAGCCGTTGAAAGCGGAAGAGGAGCGAGGAGGCGACTACAGAAATCCCGAAATCTCGGAGGCGATAAGGCTGAAAAGGTTAGTATTTTTAAAAAAAAATTATTTTTTATTCTTTATTTTTTTTTTGTTAATTTCCATGTTTTTTATTTTTTTAAAAAAAATAATAATAAAAATAAAAAAGAAAAAACAATAAAACAATAAAAATAATTTTTTTTACCAAAAAAGAAAAAGAAAAATTTTATAAATTATGTGTTTTTTTTAGAAGTCCACATTTTTTGCATATTCTGTAATTTTTTATTTTTTAAAATTTCTGTAATTTTTTTGCATAATTAGTGTAACTTGCATCTTTTTAAATTTTTGTTTTTTTTGCATATTTAGTATTTTTGTGTAATTATTAAAATTAAAAAAAATAAAAAAAAATTAAAAAAATAAAAAAAATAAAAAAATAAAAAAATAAAATAGATAGTTACACACATATTCATGTTAGTTGCATTTAGTGGTTAGAAAGGGTTTAAATATATATATATATATATATATATATATATATATATATATATATATATTAAAAAAAACCTTAAAATTTGACCTTATGCACTTGCAGTCGGGACGTCATATAGACACTGCCATAGGGCCTAGGGCACCTTCTAGAGTACCTACGCAGAAAAGTGGGACCCAATCGGTAGGAAATTTGGCAGATATTGCTGAAACCTTTTCCGAATCCCAATCTGATACCCTTTCCAGAACAACTAGCTCATTGTCCATGGACAACAATCTAGGGCCGTCAAATAGTCATCCCTTAGCCCCAAATATGACACCCACAAGATCTTTTAATCCATTTGAAGCCGACACCATGGGGTTACCACTCAATGTGAGACTTCAATATGTCTACACGAATTCTCAAGGAGCTGAGATCTTTAGGGATCCACAACAACGGTATCTTGTTAAGATCGCAGACTTTTTCTCAGAGCTTGATAGAGCACCTCTAGTCAATGACCAGGGTAACATGTACATGGGTGGAGATGGTGTTCGCTACGAAGTCACCTATCATCCAGAGAATGTAGACAAATTAGGGGAGCTCTCTAAAAGCGAGTTCTTAGACTTATCAAAGCTTTCCAGAGCAAGGGAGTCTAGAGATGATTGGCTCATTGAGCCGGACATGCTTGGACCATCCAATGCCCAGTCCTCAAAGCCATCCATAGATGATTTACTTTTTGTAGATCTAAATTTGAAAAGGGATAGGAAAGGCAAGAGCAAAATGGATCAGGGGGCTGAGAACCAATGGGAGTTTGTACGACAAATTCCAGTGACAAAGGTCTTACAGGATGACCCACTTCAAGAGGTCTATAAGGACTCTTTAGAAGGATATTATGCCACAACTAGATTGCCAGAGCTAGATCTTCCTCTAGCACTTGTGGTGGTAGTAGAGAAGCTTGCAGAATACAAGAACCGAATCGTTGATTAATGGGCCAATGAATACCGAACCTTAGATTGGAAGGAGATTCGGGAGCTCACGTGGAAAGGACAACCATTATTCATGGAAGTGTTCTCAACAAATACAGCTAAACCAGGAGAGACAACCTTTCTTGGAGAAACTGCTGCTCCTCCCCTACGAGAGTTCATTAGAGAGGGACCCTTAACATCAAAGTGGACCACTGTAAGTAGCCCAACTCTAGCACCAAGATATTATCCTACACCAAAAGTGCGACCACAGATCACACCACAACAACGTTTCTCTCACTATGACAATCGGAGGATAGGGGAGCCAACTCGGCCTCCCATAAATGCACCTCCTGAAATGCGGGTAACAAGATCTTTGGAGAGGGTTGGTGAGGCAGGTAATAGGGGACCCACACCAATTTGGGATGCATGTGGACCATCTTACCAAAGAGAGGAACAATTTCCACTGAGAGTGAGAGGCCGTAGGCCCTATGATGAGTATTCAAGACAAGTAAGGCCATCAACTCTTCAGAAACTGGTAAAGAAGTACGAAGGGTCGGGAGATCCATATGACCATGTAGCAGCATTTAGGCAAGCAGTTCGAGCTGAGCAAGTGAAGTACGAAGGGTCGGGAGATCCATATGACCATGTAGCAGCATTTAGGCAAGCAGTTCGAGCTGACAAGCATACACAAATTGAAGGATTTGGGCTCACTCTTGAGGGAAAGGCCCTTGCTTGGTTTCAGGCACTAGAGGCTTCAGACAAATCTTCTTTATGAGTTCTGGAAGAGAGATTCATTGCTGATTTTTCCTTAATGGGGATTCAACATGACACGGTAGCAAACATCTACTCTTTCAAGCAAGGTGAGACTAAGAGTGTTAGAGACTGTGTAAATAGAATGAAGCAGTACATTAATCGTTGCCCAAAAGATGAGAAGCCCTCCCAGAGTCGATTAATTTCTCTCTTCTTAAAAGGACTCAAAAATTCAACACTACACACACATCTCTATGCAAAGAAGCATACAAATTTCAATGAGTGTTGCCATGATGCTATGGATTTCACCGATAACTTCAAATTCCAAGATGGTATTGGCCCTGAGGTGAAACCTAGAGATCAGTGGGGTGATGACCAAAGTTTAGGGTCTAGTGCGCTAGTAAATCCAAACCACATAGCTAACTTAGTACTAAGGAGATTGGGACAAACCTATCGCCCACCCATGCAGCCACAACAACAGCAGTAGCAGCAGCAGCGAATGAGGAGTGTACTACCTACAGGTCCTCATCTTTGTGGAGCATGTGGCGGTAACCATAAAACCAAAGAATGTAATACCTTTTCTCCTCTAGTCACAAACCAACCCACAAAGAAGTGGTGCCAGGCCTGTGCTTGGAACTTTACCCACACCACACAGGAATGTACTCGCATTACAAAAATGAGACAGGAGCGTGAGCAGCAAAGGGGTGGAGTGACTCCACAAATGCATCAACAGTATACTAATTTTGAACGTAAGCCACCGATGGCACAAGAGCAAGCACGACCTGTTCTTGGAGCTCAACCTCCTGCTCCTGGGACTGCTCCTGTGAGGGTTGTTGACTACGACAATTCAAATATGTGTAGAGACTTGGTAAACCCAGGCTATGTGGAGGAGGAATATGCATCATATTCATCCAAGGAAAATCTCTTTGAAAGTCCCGCATATCCAAGCCAAGCACTGGAGGCTCAACCAGCGAAACAAAATTCTTTGATGTTGCTAGGCGGCTACCAACCTAGGACTCCAGGCCCCTTAGGTCAATGGCAACAAAGGAAAGTAGAAGCCAAACTAATGGGCCCCTGTTATGAGTGCGGAGAACCCCATTGGGCTCGTGATTGTCCACATCGCTCAAGGCAAGCAGCTCGATCCAATACAACAGTACCACAGTTTCTACCAATTGAAAGATATTGTCTAGGGTGTTGTGTAGAACACTTCCCAAAGGATTGTTTGCTGAAACCACATGAGGAAGGCACCTCTCAACCAAAGGTCTCACTCAACTTTGTAGGGGTAGTTCCATCGCCACCTTCATCAGAGAATGAGGATGTCGTGCCACTTAGAGTCATGACTAGATCACAGACATGAAATGCCGAAATGCAAACTGATGAGACACCTCGAACTATGGATGCAAAGGCAAATCTAGTGGACAAGACCCTACATTCCAATAGAAAAAGGACCACTAGGAGGAAAAAGAACCGCAACAAGCGAACTAAAAGTGCATCCACTAGTTCTCAAGAATTCTCTAAACAAAACATGAGGGATCAAACTTTTACATCCCAAGAAGTGCATGAGGAGCATCAACCTCAACCTGGGCCTAGTGCTAAACAAGATGAGGCTAGTACGACCGAGGATAGTTCTGGGGGTTCTGTTTTTGTGGATAAGGTGAACGAGACTCTAGATGCCATCATTGATGCTCATAGAAGTCGCATTGCAACTTTATCTGAGCTACCCAAGAAGCTTCAAGAATACCCAAACCCTCGTGAGGAGAAGATCAATCTAGCTGTACATCAGCAACTCATTAGGGAAGCTCAATCAATACTTGAGGGACCACCTCCACCTATCCCTCGGGGCCCAACCTCTCTTAAGCCAACATTAGAAACCATACCAGAAGTGTCATCAAGTTGGGAAATGAAAAGTGAGCTCATCTCACAATCTCATAGCGAGAAGTCTGCACCAATTGCCACCCCATTGAAAGAAGGTATTCTGCCACCACCTAGCCTTGCCTTCCCATGCAATGATGAAGTTATTGATGCTAACGAGGACATGGCAAATGAGATGTGGTCAGCAATTCATGAGAAAGTTAATGAGAATGTGTCCTCTATTATCTCACCTCCATTCTTTGAGGTGGATTTTACCAGGAGCACAGAAAACAACTTTAGACGCCCAAGCATCCAGGAGAAAGTTCAAACAATTGTTTCTCCTAGAAGTAAGCATACAATGAAAACCTTACCATCATATTTGGGAGAATATGAGAACTGTTCTCAAACCTTGAGGATACCCTCCATGCATAGAAGGTTGACAAAGGAGATGGATATGGGTATCGTGCAAGCTATTTTGTCAGCACCAGTGGCTTGTACCATACCTTTGCTTGATTTGATAAAGCTTCGACCTGAGTTGTGGAATGATATTGCCACATGTTTGTCAGAGTAGGTATTGCTACAAAAGGGTCACCATCATTGTACTATACACCATGTTATGCCAGTTCCTATCAACAAAGTAGGAAAATTTTGTGAGGACGACCAGGGAAATGCTACCCTCCCATTAGAAGTGCGAAAAGTAGCTTCAACTGCAATACTTGATAGTGGTGCAGGAGTGGGCATTGTGACAAGGTCCATTTGGGAAAAGTGGGACGAACCAGCTATTAGGAGTACTAGGATGCGCTTGCAGCTAGCAGATGGAAGCTTAGAACATCCCCTTGGACTGCTTGAGAACATATTAGTCACCACATGTGAGATTGAATATGAGCACACCTTTGCAGTAGTGGATTTTGGAAAACATCCAAACTATGAAGTGATATTGGGGGTAGACCATTCATGCGACAATTTCAAATGATTCAAGATTGGGGATACAATTATTTGTACCTCCGACATGATTCTGTCATCACAAGGGTCAACCTAAAGAATCACTCATATCGTGATGTAACAAGGTCTCCAATAGATGAGTTTGATTCTGCTTCATCTGAGGGCTCAAGAGTTACATTGTCAGATGGGCGAGAAGATATGTGGATGTGTGGAGCCTCATGTAGGGATTTCAACACTGAGAGACTTAAGGGTAATCGAAGTGTATCAGATGAGGCATACATTCCACAACCCTTCCCTGAGCACTTAATTGATCCACTAGAATGGAGTCATGTCCTTGCAACATTATCGACATGTGCTTTACCTAAGCCAATTCAATTTTGTGACTCAGATGGATATGACATTATTCCTATACGAATGGTACAACCACGTGATCTTCTAGATGTTTTGTACTATAGGGATGCATCCACAACAGCACTGCATGTAGAGGAAGGATTTAACACTCGAATCTGCTAATGATGCTGGTAAGGAAGATGGATGGGACTCTGATTTTGATAATGATGTGATAATCCCTGAGGAAGAATTAGGAAAGGCACGCCTACTCTTGAGAGGAAGGGAGGTTCAAGTAGAGATCCCTCGAAGCCGACCTAAACGTAAATGCTGTAAGAGCCATAAGAGAATCCGTAAACAAGATGAGAGGGAACAACGTGAGAGACTACAAAAAGAAAAGGAGGAGTTTAAGAATGAACACTCTCGACCACCACCTCACTTCTCAGGAAAGAATGGATATCTATACTATGTCCAAGCGCAAGATAGTATCAAAGACCAAGTAAAACGATCAGATGGATTCCAACCAGGAGAAAAGCTAAAAACTGTTAGCAAAAATCACAAAAAAAAAACGAAGAAACAAAAACCAAAACTCAAGTCTAAAACCGATTCAAAAGAGAATATCGGAAGTGCAAAGATAACGGTTGAACAAAAAAATCTGATGCAAGATTGCAAAGGAGAGCTCAAAACCGCATGGTCTTCAATGAGTGACGACTTAAGTGGACAAGAACAAGGTCTCAATGTTCCCCCCAACTTCACACAGTACATTCTTCAAGATCGGAAGATTGTTCTTCAACAGCCCATGCGACAAAAGCCAAGCATGCCAGGGGTTTCATATGATGGTCCAGAAGATGCAAAAAAAATTGATATCGCTAAGCCAGGAGAAGAGCCTCGCTATGTGTGGATTGCCACAGACTTGTCCTTAGATGAGGAGAAGTTATTAATTCAAACAATAAAGGAGTATCGCGATGTTTTTGCTTGGAGTTATAAAGACCTCAAAGGAGTTGATCCAAGAATATGTCAGCATACAATTCCATTGCGAGAGGATGCAAAGCCTGCCAAGCAACGTCCTTATACTTACAATGAGAATTTTGCACGAAAGATAAAAGAAGAAATAGACAAGCTCTTAGAGGTAAAATTTATCTATGAGATTGAACACACTGAATGGGTCTCCCCTATTGTAGTGGTGCCCAAGAAAAATGAAAAACTTCGAGTGTGTGTAAACCTCAAGAAGGTAAATGCAGCTACTGTACGTGATCATTACCCACTTCCAATCACGGATCATGTTCTGGAACGAGTTGCAGGGAAAAAGGCATATAGTTTCTTGGATGGATTCTCCGGTTACAATCAAGTGTCAATTGATCCAAAGGATCAACACAAGACAGCCTTTGCTACTGAAGATGACATGTTTGCCTATCATGTTATGCCATTTGGTCTAACAAATGCACCAGCAACCTTTTAGCGGTTAATGAGTAATGTATTCAAGGAGTACCTTAGGCAATTTCTTGAGATCTTCATGGATGATTTATGTGTTCACTCACAAGAGCGTGATGATCATATAGAACACCTCAGACTTGTGTTTCAAGAGTGTCAAGTTTATCGTATATGCTTGAATCCTGACAAGTGCAAATTCATGGTAAGACAACGGAAAATTTTGGGCCATATTGTTTCTCGCAATGGGATTTCAACAGATATGGATAAAATTGATGTCATTGTCTCATTACCTCGGCCTATCAACCCTAAAGGGGTACAAATATTCATGGGACATTGTGGCTATTATCGTCGATTCATCTACATGTACGCTGTCCTAGCCAGACCATTATATGCTCTTCTTGTAAAGTTTAGTTGGACTGATGAGTGTGAGGAATCCTTTGAAAAGTTAAAGCAAGCATTAGTGACTGCACCCATCTTACGGGCACCAGATTGGAACCAAATCTTTCATGTCCATATTGATGCTTCAAACTTTGCAATTGGATGTATTTTGGCTCAATCGGGAGAACATAATAAGGATTTCCCAATCTCATATGCTAGTCGACAGTTGAACAATGCTGAGAAGAATTATACCACAACAGAAAGAGAAGGTTTGTCCATGATATATGCAGTGAAAAAGTTTCGCCATTACCTTTTGGCAAACAAATTCATATTTTTTGTGGACCATCAAGCATTGCTATATTTGGTGAATAAGCCTTGTGCAACTGGAAGGATTGTGAGGTGGTTTGTCATCCTTCTTGAGTTTGATTTTGAAGTGGCAGTCCGAAAAGGAACAACTCATCTTAGGGCAGATCATTTGTCTCGAATCACCTCTGGCGAAGCTCCTGTGGGTGTGGATGATGATATGTTAGATTCAACACTTTTCCTTGTAGAGACAGCTCCTAAATGGTCTGAATCCATCTTAGAAATTTTGACAAGTGGGCAGATACAACTAGCAGGTCCTAATGTGGACCTATGGCGACCATTCAAGTTAATCTCAGGGAGATTATATCGTCAGGGTAATGATGGAGTGTTGCGGCTTATACCTAACCCTGACCAGATGCATAAAGAATTTTATTTTTAATTCAAAAGAGTTATTTTCATCAATTTTGATTTTATGCATAAATAGATGCATAAAGAATTTTATTTTAATTCCAAAAGAGTTATTCTTATCAATTTTTATTTTATGCATAGAAAGATGCATAAAGAATTTTATTTTTAATTCAAAAGAGTTATTTTCATCAATTTTAATTTTATGCATAAATAGATGCATAAAGAATTTTATTTTTATTCCAAAAAAGTTATTCTTATCAATTTTGATTTTATGCATAGAAAGATGTATAAAAGATTTATTTTTATTTTGAAAGTATTATTTTCATTGAAATTGAATAGAATAGGCAACAATGATGTGACATGTTTTCCTTTCCATCCATGCACTCTTTTTTCAGGGTGGCACCCTCGATTTTCCCACCAACCGCATGTTGTTGTCAGCTGGCTCCTCAATCTCTGTGCACACTGTAATCATATTTACATATGTAATGCCTAATTTTGAATTTGTTTTTTTTTTAAATTTTCTCTAGAATCTTGTCTTGATTTTTGATCCTAACTAGACTTGAATTCTGCTTGTCTAGCTCTTGATTTTGCTCGGATTCTGCTTGTTGGACATTCTCTAAATTTGGATTGAGATGCACTTTTCCTTAGGCTTCAGCCTACTAACCAATTCACCAGTTTCCTTCGACTTTCACCATCCAGACTTGCTAGCTCAAAGGTTGATGTCCCCATTTTCCTGAAAAGTTTGAATGGGTCTGTCCATCTCATTTCCTAGGTGGGGTCCCTCTTGATGAGAAAAATAGGACTGCATCTCCTTCTTTGAAGATCTGAATTTTGTGTTCCTGTCCACCTATAGCTTTCTCCTCTTCTGCACAATTTTGGCTATGCGGTCTCCTTTTATTCAACATAAGGAGTTGCTCAATCCTGTGCACCTCTGATTCTTCCGGGAGAGCCTTTCTGCTATTGCTATTCTTAGACTCTGTGTGAGGAACTCCATAAGCCGCTATTGCTTCCAGTCCATACACCATGCTGAAAGGTGTAAGTCCTGTTGCATTCTTGTAAGCTATTTGGAATACACCTTGGAATACACCATGCTGAAAGGCGTAAGTCCTTTATTTGTGAGTGCAACTTCGTGTCCCAGTCGGTGGTCCTATTCTCATTCACTGTCTTGACCATGATTCCCTCCAAAATTTTATTTGTGGATTCTTCTTGTCGATTTTTCTATGGGGGTAATAGACTATTAACTTCTTATGTATTATTATAGGTTTCTCTTTCAGTTTCTTGATCACTTCATTGAGGAAGTGAGTCCCTTGGTCGATGACTATCTCTATTGGGATGATAGTTTCATAAAGAAACTTTGCTACTAATGATGCCTTACAGTCTCTCAGGGTCGTGGCTTCCACCCATTTTGTGCAGTAATTTGTAGCCACCAGAATGTATTTATTTCCTGTTCGTTGTTGCTGGCTTGAATGGGCTGACAAAGTCTAGACCCCACTTCTGGAATGGCTCTAGGGGAAATATTGGGTTGTGAGAAAGGAAAAAAAATATGGGCTAATCTTCGCCAATTGGCTATTTTTTAAGGGTTTTTCCACAAACAAATTTGCCCAGTATCTTAAAAAATTTGCCCCAATTTTGGCTATTTTGAAGGGTTTTAGAAAATATTCGCCCAATTTTGGATATTTTTTGAAAACATTCACCCCATTTTATGTAATTTTAGATGTATATAGGAGGCATACTCGCCAACACACTTACACTTATATATTCACGGAGGAATCTTATTTTTTACCCTGGTTCTGAGGCATTCTATCTGCATCATTCAGTTGCCCCAGCCTCTAGCACATATTGTACTCCTTTGTGAACTTGTGTGAGGCATTTAATGCAGTTGACCATCACAATCCTACCTAGAACACTTTTTGCCCCGTGACTACTCCAAAATAGTGCCCTCCGCTTATTCCTTGGTGCGCTTCTGCCAGCATAGCCTGTTGTTCATGTTTGGGGATGCATCTTCTCAGTATTTGATCAATGCCCATCTTGTAGAGATGTCTTGCTACCACCATGAACGACTTGCTCCAAAGAGTCAACTTTTTTCTCTGATCTCTAGACATATACTCCGGAAAGGACAAGTCTGACAGGAATTGTAGCATCTCATCATACTAGTTGGGCTTTTCTTTGTCTATGAGGATGAGTTGTACATTCGGGAAGTCATCTTCCACCCCCTCTGGATCTTGCTATGAAATCTGCCACACTGCATGCTTGTTTCCAGGGGTGTTCCTTATTTTGAACTCAAAATCTTGTAACAGAAGCATCCATTTGGCTAATTTTCCTGCCAAGTCTAGTTTGTTCACAAGGTACAAGAGTGCTTTGTGATCTACATGAAATTCAAACATCTTTCCCGTTAGATAGTGCTTGAACTTCTTGATCGAGTAGATCATTCCCAATGAATCCTTTTCTGTGGATGGAGTAGTTCCTTTCTAGCCTAGATAGCCACGTGCTTGCACAGGAAACTAGTTTGAACCAGCCTTCTAGCGGTTCTTGCATCAAAGCACTACCAATGGAGCAATCATGGTATCAACAAATACATGGAATATGAGAGCATAATTTGGCTGATGGAGAATGGGTGTTGATGATAGTATTCGCTTGAGATTCCAGAATGCCTCTTGATAGGATACCATTTGATTAGTCCCAAGAATTCGGCAAGTTCTTTGGCATTCTTGGGCAGCTGCAGCTTTACAATAATTATGACCTTGGCTGGATCTATTGCTAGCTCTTCTGCAGATACTATGTGCCCTAAGAGGGATTAACTTGTTACACCAACAAAGGCACACTTGGCTGGATTAAGGCTCAGTATGGCTTTCTTGCACTTCTCTAGGCACATTGTGAGGTGTTATGTGGTCTTATTTCTTTTTGAATGCACTGCAATCATCCACAAAGACCCTCATGAAGGTGGTTAAATGCTCATAGAATATTTATTGAACCATCCTTTGGAATGTGGCTGGAGCATTCTTCAGCCCAAAAGTCATTATGTTGGAGGAAAAGTCCCCCCATTATGTCATGACAAAGGTTGTAATTTCTTTATCCTCAGGGGCCATCCGTACCTGGTTGTACCCACACTAAGCCCATCTAGGAAGGAATATGTCTCATGCCCAACTACCATGTTTAGAAGGGAATCTATGAATGGTAGCGGGAATGGATTTGATATGGTGGAAGCATTCAGCTTGTGGTAGTCAATGGAGACCCTTAGCTTCCCATTCTTCTTCAGGATGATGACTATTAGTGAAAGCCATTCCACCTAGTCCACCAGATAGATGAACCCTAATCTTAGTAGCTTATCAATCTCTGGCATATTTGGGGTTCATTCTATATCTTCTTTACCTGATAGGAATCACATCATCTTTTAGGTTGATCTTGTGTTTGTAGAAGCTAGGATCAACAATCCCCTTCATGTTGTAGTAGTTCCAAGGTGAACACATCTTTGTAGGATTTTAGTAATTCTAGGAGTCTTCCTTTGAATTCCTAATCTAGTTTGGCACTAACTTTGATTGTTTTGGGCTCTTGGTTGTCCCCCAGGTTCACTTCTTCAAGCTCATCTTCCTGGACTCTCATGTTCCACTTCTTGAGCTAGAGGCTTCCTCTTGCTTGAGAGTCATCAGAGACTTTTCTTGCTCAGCCTGCACCTTTGCCACACTATCCCGAGTGTCTTTCTCATCTTCTTTTGCACTTTCTTGTTTTAGTAGCACTTAAGGGTGAGCCACTAGGACTTCTGGATCGTATCTCTATACAATCCTTTCTATATCCACCTCAAATAGTGGATTTTCTTTCATGATCTGCTCTTCTTCGTCATCTTCTACCCCTTCTAGATAATTTGGACCTCTCCTTTCCTTTTTTTGACTTTCCCTTATGAGCTTTCCTATCTGGATTCCTTTCGGGTTTCCTTCCATTTCCTTTCTTGTGACACTTCCATTGTTTTGGGCTGTAATTGGTTACAATTGGCACTTCAACATCCTTTCTTTGATTGTTCTACCATCGCATACCGGCTTCTTTCTTGTTGCAATTTATTCTCTCTTTTTTTGACCAAGTTTGTCCTCTTTGCATTCTCCTTAGAATTCTCTCCCAAGAGAGCAAGCTTTCCTGCATTGTCCACACTCAATTGGTGATTTTCTCATGGGCTCTTTGCTGCCTTGCCCACTATGTGGCTTCTATTTCTGTTCTAGCTCAAAATTCTTGCATGTCTCAGCGTCTTCACAAGCCCTTGTGATCTTGTCACAACCATCACCTCTAGTGGCTTTTCTTGTTCTTTACCTGCTCCATGGTCCACTTTTACCATGTTGCATTAGCTTCTACTATGTTCACCTCCCTTTGCGGCCTTGCCTTTTGTAGTTCCTGCTGATGGCACTGAAATATGGGGCAACCATTTTGTCTATGCCCTAGACCATTACAGTAGAAGAAAGCTCCCCTTGGCCCAAATCTTCCACCTCCTCTTCCATAGAGATTGTTGATTTGAGGTCCTTTGGCGACCTGGTTTACAGGCAGCTAGGGTTTGCTGCCTGCTGGTGCCTTTTCATCACTCTCAGATTCTTGTTCCAAGTAAACACATCTCTGCGGTGTGATTATTCCTTCCGCAAATAGTGCATATCTGCTGCGTGTTCTTCAAGTGGCACTCCTCCTTTACGTGACCTTAATTGTTACACCTTGTGCACTAGATGTCCGGTTTGAGTCCGGATTCTGCATGTCCTTTGGCAATCTTGGCTAGGGCGGCCTTTAGTTCTTCTTGAACATTTATTGCCTACTTTCTCCCTTTCTTTTTCTAGGGCTTTCGCTCTTCCGCATTCGATTGCTATTGTCTGGACTGTGATTCTGAGGTATCTTCTTTGGAATTTGATTTGGAAGTTTCTTCCCCCTTTTTCTTCCTTTTATCCTTTTTCTTCTTCTTAGGGTCTTTGCTTGTTTGCTTTAAGATCCCTTCAACTCTGGTTACTCTCGCCCACCACTTGTTTGAAGGTGAGGGCATCCAAGTCATATGAGGGCACTGTTGTTTGGAGATTTTCCCTTAGTCCTCTCAGAAACCACTGGCTTAGTGTGGCTGGAGCAAGTCTATTGGGCTGATCTAGAGGCATTAATAGTGCTTGAAATTCAGCTACATAGTCCTCTATTGGCATCTTCTTTTGAGTTAGCCTCTGTAGCTTTTCTAGTACTTTTGGTATGGTCTTATGAGATCCCCCCTCCGCCCCGGCGGGGCGGCAAAAAAGCGGCGTCAGCCTCCTGCGCGGGGTGGGGATCCACACTCGGGGCCTTGCCCGCGGATGTGCGGATGTCCGAATGAGAGGCTAGCCCAAGCGGTTGGGCCCGAAAAGACTCCCCTCGCCTGGAAGGCACGGGCGATTCCGCCATGGGAAAATCTTCTAACGGGGGGATTACTCTAACGAGTCAAAGTCTTAACTAGTTAAATTGATCTGACTGAACCTGAAGTCACATGGTGAGATCAAGAAGAGACTTGCACTTGGTCCATGGAATCATAGCTTTTTTCCCATTTACGAGGCACAGCCGGCTGATCCCCTCCCACAGAACAAGGTCTTATCAGGATTTAATTTAATTATGGTAACTAATTGTATCTAGTTGTTTCACAGAAATCCTCCGATCCAGCCTAACCCCATCCAGCCCATGGGCTAGCCGACCACTGTATTGGTAGGATTTCATTATAAATATTTGATTGTGTTTTTGCCTGGGTACCGAGGAAAAGAGTTCCCAGGTCCCCGAGCCGGTGATTCATGCAAAAATTAAGGTAGGCATACCACATACACACCCAATATGAAATTGCCATTTATAATAGATTCGACTGGCTTTAAACAATCCTTCAATAGAAATCATAATATTTTTGATCATCATTTACCAAAATTCCGAGTCCATTGTATTACAAAATTCCTCTGGACTCTCCGTTGAAGACCAGCTGGCCAACCAATGAGATCCAGTATCAAAATTTGGTTCTCAAAAATCTTTCCTTTTAGTCCATCCAAAATCTTCCTCGACGTACGCATGGGTGTCCTAGCAACCGTGAGTGCGTGCATCGCCTGGTCAGAACCCTCTAGGATCCTCCTTAGGAGTCCTAGCACTTCACTCAGGGACCGCTTCCTTGGTCCTTGCGCATCGTATCGGAAGCGCACCATTTTAATCGTACCGAGGTTGGTCAAGACCTCGACAGGATTTGCCGCAAAGCGTGTCCCTTGACAACTCCTTGCCAGCTGCTCCAACAAACCTCTTCTTAGTAAAACATATGCCAAACGCTTTCTCCAACATTCTGGCATAAAACAGTCCTTTGAATGAAAAATAGAGGTTCCAAATGCAAGTAAAATTCTCAATTTGAGATTGGTTCCAAAAACCCCTTTTTCCATAATTCCCAGTTTCATAAATGAGGATCCTTGATCTCTCATGAGGGTAATCTACCCATCATTTTGTCTGTTTGTCCAACTAGATTCTTGGTGAGTTCGGTCAAAGGAAAAACTAGTTTAGTTCTGGTAGTTTATTCTTTGTATTTAGGAACTGGAATTGGTCACGAAGTTTTTTTTTTGCTTGATCGAGAGATGGACAAGTAGGTTTACTGTTCGTCTCTCTCGTAGTCTAACCAAATTCATTCAGTTTAGTTCTAACAAGGATTCCCTTCATAAAACATCTAGTTTTGGGTAAATATCAATTTAGTGATTTTCTCGATTAAAATATCCAAAGATATTTCTTATGCCACATAATTTCTCAACCTTAATTCATTAGGTAGAATTATGGTGGAAATTCATCTTTTGACACTAAGATTTAATTCAAATCCATCTTTTCTTAAATATCATAAAAATTCTTCTTTTAACTAAATATCAATACCTATTTTTTGAATAAACTTAAAATCCCTCTTTTTCTCATTTAATGAGTGCAATCCAATTATCATGGAAATTCCTCTTTTACCATAAATTAAATCTATCTAAAATTCTTCTTAAAAATTACATAAAAATATCCATTAATTCCATTAAGCTAGAAATTCTACTTTTCTCATTCAAATGATTGAGTTCCAAATATGGTGGGAATTTCTTTTTCATCATTTAAATTTATCTATGCAATTAGATAAATTTAACTAAATTTTCTCTTGAAAATTACATAAAAATCTCCATTAATTCCTTTACACTAGAAATTCCATTTTTCTCATTTAAATGGTTGAATTCCAATTATGGTGGGAATTCCTCTTTCATCATTTAAATTTATCTATGTAAAAAGATAAATTTAACTAAATTTTCTCTTAAAAATTAAATAAAAATCTCCATTAATTTCTTTACACTAGAAATTTCATTTTTCTCATTTAAATGGATGAATTTCAATTATGGCGGGAATTTCTCTTTCATCATTTAAATTTATCTATGCAAAAAGATAAATTTAACTAAATTTCTTGTTTAATTTTTAAATAAAATATCCATTATTTTGGTATTCCAAATTTTTCTCTTTCCTCATTGGAATACATGGATTTCTATTGTCATGGAAATTTCTCTTGTATCATAAAAATGAATTACTAGAAATTCCCTTTTTTCCTAATTAACTATTTATGTATAAACATAAAAATCAAATTTTCCATGGTTATGATGAGAATTATTCAATTAATCTAGGATGATTAATCCTAGAATATGGTAGGAAGTCCTCTTTTCATATTATGTACGAAAATGATTTATGTGTTAATTTTTTCAGAAATTTTGCCATAGCTCCGCTCTGCTATTACTGATAATTTTTCAATAATTTTGAAAGCATAAAGTTTTAGTAATACAATATGATAGAATAAATATCATTAGGATCAATAACCAATTATGGACTTGGTTCCTAAAAATGTTTTATAATTTAAATAGCATAAAAGCATTAAAAAGCCACTTCTTTGGCCTTTAATTTGACAAGCATAGAAATTACTTTTAGATTTGAGAATTGCTTCATGATGAGAAGCATCATTTGAATATAGAATAGGTCATAGGAATGACCATTCTTTGGGGGAGAGAGAGATATGCTTAAAAAATATTTTAATTTAAGCATAAATGGAAACTTTATAAGATTTATCACTAAAATTCATTAGAGAGTTCCAATTGCATTAAAGAGCCATTCAATTGAATGCTTCTCAAGCTTGAGAGGGGTTGAGAAGTGAGAAACATTTAGAGTTTAAGAAAAAAAGACCATAAATCACACTTTATCTCTTAATTTGCTTGATTCTTTAGTCTATGGAGAGGCACCCAACCAATCAATTGGTTTAGTATGTTGATGAAGACTCCAAGGAAGGTTGAAGAGAGAGAGAAGCTCCAATCTCTTCAATTTGTAGAGGATTATTAGAGGATAATAGAAATATGCTTATTTTAGAGTAATACCAGCATAGTTTCGTTCACAGATGAGAATACAAAAGAATGAGTCTATTTATAGGTGAGGGAAGCCAGTAATAACTGAGTCCAACTAAGTTCTAGAATTTTCTAGCTTCAGTTTGGCAGAATTTGGACAATATTTGGATCAGTTTGGCTCCCTTTTTTATTTGGTTTGATCTAGGAGAAAGGAGAGATAAAAATATCCTATTATTTTTGAGTTTATAACACCTCCACACATGTGAATTAGGTGCCTCCTTGAAAGCTCCCCCTTTCCTTACCAAGGTGTCAAAAATGAATGATTACTCCAAAATATCTCATTTTTTTAGTAATATTTCATAATTTTGAACTAATAAATCTTATACTCAGTCAACTCTTCATCTTATGTGGGCATTTACTCATTTTTGGGTATTTTCTTTTATTCATTGGATTTATCTCATCCCAACACTTGGATTAATCTTATTGGTCCATTGGAACCTTAATTGGACCATAATCCAAAATTTTTAGAAAATCTTGACCCTTAGGCTAAGGTCTTTTAAATAATTTTTAATTAATTCCAATTGCACCTTGGAAAATTTATTTTGATTTTCTATTTCAGGAAAACATATTTTTGATATTTGTAGAATTTATATATTTAAAAATATCTTAATATTGAATTACCACTCTCTAGAAATTTTTATCTCAGTAGGCAAAAACAAGGAAAAATAATATTTTCTTGTATTCAGAATCATGGAATGATTATAGGGGATTGAAGTAAAGGCTTAATCATTATTTAGGCTAAGGAGGAATCTTACATCCTCTCCCACTTGAAAAACGCGAGATGTCCTCATCTCGCAAAGTGGGGGTAATCCTTCGCGAACTCTTCTTCTTTCTCCCAGGTGGCGTCTTCTAGAGGGAAGAACTTTCACTTTACTAAGGGTTATCTGAGGACTCTGCTCCTGAGAATCTTCTCCCGAATGTTAAGGATTTCCTCAGGTTGGAGTACCATCTCGCCTTGAGTCGGAGAGATTAATTGTTCATCATCAAGCACGTGACTCGGGCTGGGTACATACTTCTTAAGCAAACTGAATACATCATGATCCTTAAGATGGGGAGGCAGAAGAAGTTTATAGGCTAGATCACCCACTTTCTTTATAACAGCATAAGACTCACAGTATCTGGGAGAGAGCTTCTTATACTTCCCTAAGGATAAGGAGCTTCTTTTTGGTCGTACTCGAATGAAGACCATATTTGATTCTTTAAACTCTCTCTCTGATCTCTTTTTATCAGCATACTACTTTTGCCTGTCTTGGGTTGCTGCCTTTATATCTTTACGGATTGGTTGCATCTGCTGGTCCCTCCATGTCATCAAGCATTTGTCTGGACATTTCGACTCTGATCAATGGGTCAGACCAAGTCAACGGTGTAAGGCAATCTTGTCCATACAAAGCTTTGAAAGGACTCATCCCAATGCTTTGATGATAAGAAGCATTGTACGCAAATTCGACCAGATGCAAATGGCTTAACCACTTCTTGGGTTCCCTGCCACCACAGCATGATTGAAGGATATCTTCAATTACCTGGTTCACTCTTTCAGTCTGGCCATCTGTTTTGGGGTGATAGGCTGTGCTGAGATCCAAGAAAGTTCCTACTGATTTGAAGAATGCAGTCCAGAATTTTGATGTGAATTTGGGATCTCTGTCACTTACTATCCTCCTGGTGGGTAAACCATGCAATCTGAAGATCTCCTTAAGGAAGATTTTAGCAACATCCACTGCAGAGTATGTTTCCTTCACTGGAATTAGATGGGCAACTTTGGTTAGCCTGTCAACTACCACAAAAATGGAGTTGTAACCTGATTGTACTAAAGGTAATCGAGTGACAAAGTCCATACTGATACATTCCCACTTCATCTGTGGAATGTCTAGAGGCTACAGTTTCCCTGGCATCTTGACTCTCTCTGCCTTGACTCTTTGGCACATTAAGCATTTTTGCACATGATCAAGTACATCCTTTTTGAGTCCTGGCCAGAACAAGCTTTTCTTCACAGACATATAGATTTTTATAAACCCTGGGTGGATGTCCAGCTATCAGGCTATCATGGGCTTCTCTCAGAATTCTTCCCTTTATTCCCTCATCATTAGGGATACATAGCCGATTATTATAATACATGCATCCTTCATCCAATTTGTACCCAAGAACTCGACTCATTTCCTGAGGAGTGTTGCTTTCCTGCATCAGAAGGGTAGCAATAGGGGCAAAGAATTTGTCTTGCATGATCTTCTCCTTTGCTTCACAATGGATTTGACACCACTGTAATTGCAAGCAAAGAGGCTTTTTTGCTGAGCGCATTTGCAACCACATTTTCTTTCCTCGATCAATACTTAATTTCAAAATCAAATTCCTACAGGGTCTGCATCCATCTCGTTTGACACATGTTGAGATCCCTTTGGGTGAAGATCCACTTCAGACTTTGATGATCTGTCATAAAGGTGAACCTTTGTCCCAAAAGATAATGTCTCCACAACTTCAGAGCATAAACTACTAAGAGTAACTCCAAGTCATGGACGGCATAATTCCTCTCTGTGTTCTGCGTTTTCTCGATTCATAGGCTACTGCAAGACCTTCTTGCATGAGAGCACCACCTAAGACAAATCCACTGGCATTAGTAACCACCTTGAAGGGTTTGGTAAAATCTGATACTTAAGGATAGGGTTGGTTACTAAGCTATCTTCAGCTTGTCAAAGGCACTCTGACACATTGCAGTCCACTGAAAAAGTGTACTCTTCTTGAGAAGGTTAGTTAAAGGGGATGCTATTTGAGCATACCTAGGTATAAAGATTCTATACCATCCGGTTAACCCTAGGAATCCTCTGACTTCCTTTACTGTCTTGGGTTCTGGCTATTCTACTACTCCTTAGATCTTTGCGGGGTCAGGAGAAATCCCATCCTTTGACACTATGAGTCCCAAGTATTCCACCTGGTCAACAGAGAAAGAACACTTGCTCTTCTTTGCAAAGAGTTGGTGTTTCCTTAGGATTTCCAGGACCTTGCGCACATGATCTTCATGATCTACAGCATTCTTTGAGTATACTACGATATCATCAAAGAAGACAAGAACAAAATCATCCAAGTATTGTCTGAGAATATCCTACATAAGACGATTAAACGTCTTCTTTGAGTATACTAAGATATCATCAAAGAAGACAAGAACAAAATCATCCAAGTATTGTCTGAGAATATCCTACATAAGACGATTAAACGTCGCCAGGGCATTAGTTAATCCAAATGGCATGACTGTGAACTCATAATGCCCATAGCGAGTATTGAATGCTGTCTTTGGGATGTCCTGCTCTTTGATTCTGATCTAGTAGTACCCGGATTTGAGATCTATCTTTGTGAACATTTGGGTCCCACTAAATTGATCCAGAAGTTCATCAATCCTAGGAATAGGATACTTATTTTTAATTGTTAATTGATTCAATCCTCTGTAGTCAATACAGAGTCTTAGCATTCCATCTTTCTTCTTTTGGGCACACCCAAGGTGAGACACTGGGTTTCACGAATCCTTGCTCTAACAGTTGTCTTAACTGCTCCTTAAGTTTTATGGCTTCAGGGACTAGCATTTTGTATGCACCTGAGCCAGTGGTGGCTGAGCTTCAGGGGTTAATTCGATCTCATGATCTACTTCACGAGACGGAGGCATCTCACTTAACCACATCTGCATACTCACTTAACCACTTAACCACATCTGCATACTCACTTAACCACTCTGGTTCTTTAGCCTTGCATTTTATGTCTACTGGATTCATTTCAATGACATACACACTCTTTCTGAGCCCTTTTAATAATTTAGAAGCCTTGACTAATTGCAGCACTAGGGATCCAAAAATTCCAATCCTTTGAACTTTATTCCCGTGAAGGTCTAGGAAAGAGATGGTTCCCTTGTGAGAATGAATGTCAGCTTGATTCTTTTGGAGCCAATCCATTCCAAGGATTCCATCATAGATTCCCAAGGGTCGGACTCTGAATTGGCACTCTATTACATACCCATCTAGGCTAAATTGAATAAGGTCTGTCTCAAGGTGTGTGAAAAGAATCTTTCCACTGGCCAATTCCACTTGCATAGGTTTTCTTGATTTTTTATTTAGGACTAATTTACGCAGACATCCTAGGGAAATAAAAGAATGAGTGTTGCCTGAATCAATCAAAAGCTTGAATTGCTTACCTTGGTACTCTGTTGGAGTCTGGAGGACTGAGAATTGACGGTTATTCCCCTAATGCTCTATTGTTGCATAGTTTTGTCCTTTCTCTTCCTCCACTTCATCAGCTATAGTGATAGCTCTAGCTGCTTCTGCAGTCTAAGGCACAACTCTCTCTCTTTGGTTATTCCAATTCTGGGAGGGAGTTTGGAGACTGCTTTGGATGGAGGTTCACTTTTTGGATCTAGTTGAAATAGGAGAGAGGAGAGATGAAAATATCTCATTATTTGTGAGTTTAAAACTCATCCACACATGTGAAATAGGCGCCTCCTTCATTTCTTCTAAATATCTCTTCTTTTTTAACTAATAACTTTGCCTTAGTCAACTCTTCATCTTATGTGAGTATTTACTCATTTTTTGGGAGATTTTATTTTATTTTTTAATTTATCTCCTCCCTACATTTGGATTAATCTTATTGGTCCATAGGAACCTTAATCCAAAATTTTCAAAAAATCTGGACCCTTAGGCTAAGGTCCTTTTTACCTATTTTCAATTTATTCCAATTGTACACTAGAAAGTTCTTTTTGAATTTCTATTTCAAGGGCAATCATTTTAATAAGAAGGGATATTTTTCCATCCAAAGATATCTAAAAATTTAATTATCTCTCTCTAGAAAATTTTCTCTCTCTAGGCCAAAACAGATAGAAACAAGATCTGTTATTATTTTGAAAAGGGGATTGATTACAGGGAGAGAAACTGGACATATTGAGGGGCAGGGGGAGGAATCTTACAAGAAAAGATGCTTTGGATGTGAGGGATTTGGGCACCAGCTCAAGGATTGCCCATCTCCTTCTGTGGACCAAGGAAGCCAGGGTCCTAGAATTCAAAGATAGACTCCTTCGTATCAGTCCAATCAGGGTCCCCCGCGACAGAATCAAGGCAGCCCTAGAAGAGTGCCAGACTGACCCAAAAACGGTCAAAAATTAACCAAACTGATCTGGAAAATTCTAGAATTAGTTTGCTTGGTTAGAGGCTTATTTTTTCCTATAAATAGAAGCCTCCCCCTTTGTAAAAGGTTAATAGTGTTTATGCACTGTTACTCTACTCCTCCCCAGAGTCAAATACATTGAATTCACTTGATAATTCAATTATTTTTTACTAAATCCTCTCCAAAAGAAATGGTGGCCACTCTTGTTGGAAACAAGAGTAGAACCCTCAATCCCTCAAGCCAAAAGAAAGCTTACAAGTTCTATGTAAGCTTAATTCTTACTTATTGTGAATTTCAAATCTATGGTTTTCTTAAATTTTATGCTTTGTAAATGTTTAAATTAAAATCTGATGTTATGCCTTGATGGAAAGGCCACCCCCTTCTATTCTCTACAATTCAGCCCTTCTTAATCCTAGAAAGTTTAATTAAAAGATTGATTAAACTCTTTTCATTGTTTACTCTCTTGATTTTGGAAAATAGAGTAGATTAGAGATATTAGAATTCAAATTGGATTAATTCAAGTCATAAATTGAATGTAAAAATTGAGAAATGGTTAGCCATACAAAGGAGGTTATGGTAAAATTTTCTTAAATTTTGTAGAACTAAAGTTTATCATTAGGTTATTCTAAAAGAGTAATTCCCTCCGTTTGTGCATTCTAAAAGATTTATTTTTATTTCAAAAGTGTTGTTCTCATCAAATTTGATTTTATGCATAGAAAGATGCATAAAGAAATTTATTTTTATTTCAAAAGTGTTGTTCTCATCAAATTTGATCTTATGCATAGAAAGATGCATAAAGAAATTTATTTTTATTCAAAAGTGTTGTTCTCATCAAATTTGATCTTATGCATAGAAAGATGCATAAAGAAATTTATTTTTATTTAAAAAGAGTTATTCTCATGAATTTTGATCTTATGCATAGAAAGATGCATAAAGGAATTTATTTTTATTTCAAAAGAGTTATTCTCATTAATTTTGATCTTATGCATAGAAAGATGCATAAAGGAATTTATTTTTATTTCAAAAGTGTTATTCTCATTAATTTTGATCTTATGCATAGAAAGATGCATAAAGGAATTTATTTTTATTTCAAAAGTTTTATTCTCATTAAAATTAAATTTATGCATAGAAAGATGCATAAAGGATTTAATTTTATTTCAAAAAGTGTTATTTTCCTTAAATTTGAATTATGCATAAATAGATGCGTAAAGAATCTTTATATCAAAAATTAGGATTCTCTTAAATTCTATGTTTAAATTCTGTGAATAGAGGTGATGAGATGTGAGGTGAATAGATGTGATGAGATAAGACGTAAATCAGATAGATGATTGGATAGATGTGATGTGAATAGAAGTGATGAGAATATGAGATGAATAGATGTGATGCAAATCAGATAGATGATTAGATAGATGTGATGTGAATAGAAGTGATGAGAATATGAGATGAATAGATGTGATGAGATGTGATGCAAATCATAAATGATTGGATAGATGTGATGTGAATAGAAGTGATGAGAATAGAAGTGATTGGATAGAAGTGATGAGAATAGAAGTGATGTGAATAGAAGTGATGAGAATAGAAGTGATTGGACAGATGTGATGTGAATAGAAGTGATGAGAATAGAAGTGATAGATAGATGTGATGTGAATAGAAGTGATGAGGATATGAGATGAATAGAAGTGATGAGATAAGATGTGAATCAGATAGATGATTGGATAGATGTGGTGTGAATAGAAGTGATGAGAATATGAGATGAATAGAAGTGATGAGATAAGATGTGAATCAGATAGATGATTGGAAAGATGGATGTGGTGTGAATAGAAGTGATGAAAATATGAGATGAATAGGTGTGATGAGATGTGATGCAAATCAGATAGAATAGGTGTGATGAGATGTGATGTGAATCAGATAGATGATTGGATAGATGGATGTGGTGTGAATAGAAGTGATGAAAATATGAGATGAATAGAAGTGATGAGATAAGATGTGAATCAGATAGATGATTGGATAGATGGATGTGGTGTGAATAGAAGTGATGAAAATATGAGATGAATAGGTGTGATGAGATGTGATGCGAATCAGATAGATGATTGGATAGATGTGATGTGGCCTGTTTTTAAATGACTATTTTATGTCAAGAATGCTGGGAAAGCGATTTAACCATCTTGTGATTAAGGTCGTGTGGAGACCTAGCTGATAAAGTTGCAACAGCTGACGGAGAGTCAACGGAGGACGTCTTGCGTAGCAAGGTTGACCGAGGTCTTGAACAGTTCGATTAAAATGATGAGCTTCCGGTACGGTGGATGAGGGACCAAGGAAGCAGCCTACGAGTGAAGCGCTAGGTCACCTGCAAAGGATCCTAGAGGGTACTGACCATATGGTGCTCGGGCGCTCTAGGTCGTCGATGATACCCACACGTGCATCGTGGAAGATATTGGAACAAGGAGTAAGAGTTGTTTTCTGAATTCGGGCATGGATCTTGTTGATTGACCTTGCTGGTCCTCAACGGATGAGTCCATGGCTCTTTTATATGGATCCGTTGGTTGATCTTGCTGATCTTCAACGGAGATTCCATTTTGATATGTGAATATTTTGCTGGTTACTATGAGCTAGGATCTATCGAAAAGGTCCCTGAGTGGACAGGTGGTGAGCGTTCTGGTTGCTAATGATGCCATAGGTACACCGATGAAGGAATGATTAGAAATAAGGATTCAACTAGAGATTTTGAGGATTATGATTAGTGACACAATGGTTTCATTAAATGATTGTTTTTAAAGATAGATGATACTGAGAAAAAGACAATTTCATATTGGGTGTGTAAGTGGTGTGACTGGTTTTAAGTTTGCATGAATATCCAGCTAGGGGGCCTGGGAACTCTTTTCCCTGGTACCCGGGACAAACCTAACCAAATTCTTGATTGGATCCCATCACTACAGTGGTTGGGCGGTTGGCTAACCCACGGGACTGGATGGGGTTAGGCTAGACTGATGGATCCCTAAAATGAGACTAAATTTCTATTGGTACGATAGATGAAGTAAATCCCCGATAAAAATTGTTCTATGGAAAAGAATCAACGATTGTGCCTCTCAATGAGGAAAAAAGCGTTGGTCGGTAATATGATCCAAGTGTAATCTTTCCTTGACTATGGGACTTACGGGTTCGGTCAGATTAGTTCAGTTAGTTAAGGCTTTTGACTATGTTAGAGAAAAGTTATCCTGGAGGAATCGCTCGTGCTTTCCGGGCAAGGGAAGTTTTTTCGGGCTCGGTTTTGGAAGAACCGATGGATTAGTCTCTTGTCCGGATATCCGTGCGTGAGGCCCTGAGTTTTAGACCCAAGCCTGTGCAAGAAGTGATACTTCCACTCCTAGCACCCCTGAATTCGTTGCATGGTGGGGACAGGGATCTCACAGCTAGTATCAGAGCAAATTGGCTAATGAGGATCAACCAAGAAGCCAAAAATGTCAAAAATTTACGAAGAAGTAGTAAAAGGTTGTAATTGTGTGATAAAATTCATACAAATTGATATTCAGAATGAAATTCTTAAATTGATAATTGGGTCTTCAGATGGAAGTACTGCAATTGTATGGAATCCCTGACTTGCTTGAGGCCTAGACATGATGGTATTTACCTTAGAGTTCCAAGGACCGTGACTACCCGTATATATCGAGGGTATAATTGCAGCTCTTCACACTGGCAGTATATATGAGTAAATCTAAGATCTTGAAATTATAAGCTAAAATGCTATCCAGATGATGAATTCGAATGTGGTTGATATGATTTTAAAATTCTGTTTGAGAACTGATGAGTTGAATTGGATTCTGATTGAAAAATGATGATTCCTAAATTTTTGGTTGAAAAGCGTTTAACTGAGCAAAACCACAATGAGGATGAATGGGACGATTCCCTGTGTTGATATTTGTAACTGGAATGACGTTAATGACTTCAGCAAATCACTATGAGATTAGTGGATTGTGCTGACAAATTGCTACTGTTAACACTTGACCGAGTGGATCAAGTTAAGGGATGACAAATTAAAAATCTATAAAATTGAAATCCCCCATGGAGGGCTGTTTAAATGGAAATTTTGGTCTAATAGACCATTATTGTGTTAAAGAGATGAATGATATGTTCTGAATGACTTGTTATCTTATAATGCGAGTATCTTTATCCCACGATTATGTGGGGAGCCGACCTATCTAAAGAACCCCAGAGTCAGATGAATCAAAAATCAGATTTGAATCATAAATAAAGGGACTTAACAAGATTTTTCGTATTGATAGGAGCATGGATCGAGGTCGTCGTGGTAGAAATGATAACCCCCAACTCAATGAGGAAGAGCTCGACTTGGATGTTTGTAAAACTCTTCATAGTTAACAGCCTGGACCTTTCAAGGGTGAAGGGAAAAACTTGGGCGAGGCTATGGAGAAGTGGATCGAAGCAATGGAAGAGTACTTTGATGTCACTGGTGGGTACGATGAGAAGAGAAAATTGGCTCTTGCAAGGGTGAAGATAGTACAAACAGCCAGAGTGGCATGGAGAAACCACTGCGAGACAAACCGTCTGGATCAGAATACCTAGACATGGAATGATCTCAAAATTTACCTAAGGACGAGGTTTTGTCCTCCCGGCTTTTTGGGAACAAAGATGAACGAATTCTTAGAGTTAACCCAGGGGAGCAGAACTATTGAAGTATATCACCAAGCGTTCGCTCTCCTCCTCAAATACTCGCCATCGCTGAGTGAAGAACAACTGATGGCCAGGTTCATTCGGGGACTGAACGAACCTTTGAATATTTTGGTGAAGAATGCCAAGCCAGTTTCCACGGCCGAAGCAGTGCGGATGGCCAAGGATTTCTCCAAGGCCTTTGATGTCAAGGTCCCACCAAAGCCAGCACCATCACCTTTTCAGAAGGTTTTTAGTTCCAGAAGGTGATTCCAGCCTTCCACCTCCTAAGAGATATCAGGGTCAAGCCTAGGATATGGGAAGTTCCAGAATGAAAGAAATGTCCTTTTCCCAAAACTCAATCCCCTGGAATTCAACTTTAGAGGTTCCACCCTTAAACAAGGGAGTGAAATGCTATAACTGTCAAGGATTTGGACATCGCAGTACGGATTGTCCAACTCCTTTTGGATGAAGGTTTTCGGGGCAGGGAAATCAGGGATCAAGATTCCAGACTGCAGCTCCTTCCTTCCATAGTAATCATGTCTCTATCTGCCAAAATCAAGGAAATCCCAGAGGTAGACCCTCTAACCAACCCGCAGTTTCAAACCAAAGTAATGCAAGATCTCTGCCTCAGAATAGGGGAAGTCAAAGAGAGTTGTTCCCAAATCAGCCGTCAATTCACTTGATAATTCAATTGTTTTTTAATAAATCCTCTCCAAAAGAACTGGTGGCCACTCTTGTTGGAAACAAGAGTAGAACCCTCAATCCCTCAAGCTAAAGGAAAGCTTACAAGTTCCATGTAAGCATAATTCTTACTTATTTGTGAATTTTAAATCTATGGTTTTCTTAAATTTTATGCTTTGTAAATGTTTAAATTAAAATCTGATGCTATGCCTTGATGGAAAGGCCACCCCCTTCTCTTCTATACAATTCATCCCTTCTTAATCCTAGAAAGTTTAATTAAAAGATTGATTAAACTCTTTTCATTGTTTACTCTCTTGATTTTGGAAAATGGAGTAGATTAGAGATATTAGAATTCAAATTGGATTAATTTGAATGTAAAAATTAAAAAATGGTCAGCCATACAAAGGAGATTATGGCAAAATTTTCTTAAATTTTGTAGAACTAAAGTTTATCATTAGGTTATTCTAAAAGAGTAATTCCCTCCGTTTGTGCATTCTAAAAGATTTATTTTTATTTCAAAAGTGTTATTCTCATCAAATTTGATTTTATGCATAGAAAGATGCATAAAGAAATTTATTTTTATTTCAAAAGTGTTGTTCTCATCAAATTTGATCTTATGCATAGAAAGATTCATAAAGGAATTTATTTTTATTTCAAAAGAGTTATTCTCATGAATTTTGATCTTATGCATAGAAAGATGCATAAAGGAATTTATTTTTATTTCAAAAGAGTTATTCTCATGAATTTTGATCTTATGCATAGAAAGATGCATAAAGGAATTTATTTTTATTTCAAAAGAGTTATTCTCATTAATTTTGATCCATTAATTTTGATCTTATGCATAGAAAGATGCATAAAAGAATTTATTTTTATTTCAAAAGAGTTGTTCTCATTAATTTTGATCTTATGCATAGAATGATGCATAAAGGAATTAATTTTTATTTCAATAGAGTTATTCTCATTAATTTTGATCTTATGCATAGAAAGATGCATAAAGGAATTTATTTTTATTTCAAAAGAGTTATTCTCATTAATTTTGATCTTATGCATAGAAAGATTTTATTTCAAAAGTGTTATTCTCATTAAAATTTAATTTATGCATAGAACGATGCATAAAGGATTTAATTTTATTTCAAAAAGTATTATTTTCCTTAAATTTGATATATGCATAAATAGATGTGTAAAGAATCTTTATAGTTTCATAGAGTTTTACCAAGGTGTCCCACGCCTCCTTGGGGGACTCGGCATCCTGTATGTGCCCAATCATGGTGTCCTGTATACTGATAGAGAGCCAATGCATAACTTTTCTGGCTCCTTGGTTCCAATCCTTGAACTCTTTCTCATCTGCAGCAGTTGGATTGATCTTCGGTATCTCTGGTGCAGCAGTCGGATTGATCTCCGGTATCTCCGGTATCTCCGATGCCTCTTCATGCTCACCTTCTATGTAGTCCCAGTAACCCTTTCCCATTAGGAAATTCATCAACCTGAACCTCCAAGCATGGAAGTTGTTCTTATCAAGCTTCTCAGCAACAATCTGGTTTATGCCATCATTTTGACAGCTTGCCAGACACACAAATTTACTAGAAACAGCACTCTGGTTTGTCCTGCACAAACTGCTGTATTTTCTGCAGCAGTACTAGTACACTCAAATGTCACAACTAGTGACCTCAATGTGCATACATACACCCAATGGCAACTGTTTATAGCACACACAGTGTCTGCACAACGAATCGGTCTTCTTGCAGTTCTTAAAACAGAGTTCTGCACAGAATCGATGACTTACCCGCAGTGCTTGAAATCGCCTGCTTTCTGAAAAACGAAGGTCCTGACGCGCCCGAAATGCGTTTTCGGCCCAAAAAAATGTTGTCCGATAGAATAGTATAGTTGCCCTATAGCTTTACTCCCGCGAAGAAAGCTCCTCAATCAGAGATCGTTTGCCGGTGCCTCCCATAGAGCTCCCAACAAGGGTGTAGTCGCCAACACAAATAGGAAAGAGTAGTTAAAGCTCTTACCCTCGTACCGCCTCCTGTGCTTCTCTTGCTTGCAGCTCAGCCCTTAGCATGAACCAGACTCTGATACCATGAAAAGATGTAGGGGAGAAGAGAGCTTGAGCTCTTGCAAGCACACACACACTCACAAAACCCTAATAGAGAACACACAAGGTGAGAGGCTGAAAATCTTCTTCTTCTTCACTCAACACTCAACACACCATATACAAAGATAAGAGTACACACAATGAAAAGGTACTCAACCAAATACATAATAGGGTTCTCTATAGTGTGAACCCAACTAAATGAGCTGGCGCTATAACTATGCCAGTCTCTAGAATGGTTGTCACATAGCCTGTCATCCCACTGGCTGCATATCACCCATGATCTCACCAACCATGCCAGTGGTGTAAGTGTGGGGCCTATCCCCCAGGCGGGTCATCAGTGTCCACCGCCTCACTAGATGAGCTCGATATCTCAACATCTTCAAGGTGTTCTGACCCTCGATCAAACCCTCCAACCCACGTAATCAACCCTTCGGTGGATCCCAAAACCTCTTCTCCACGCCCCAAAATTTCTTTGAGGGCAATCAAAACATATGGATCTGCAAACCTCTCCAACCTAAACCCTTACCTTGTGTCACACCACAATCGCCTACCCATCAATGGGTACCCAAGGCAACATCTACAGTGAAGACTGTTCAGGACAAAGGAAAGCAGAAGGTTCTGTATGACACAACATTTTTCTCCTGAGCCCTCACACACCCAGTAACCAGAAAGATGTCCGACACCTCTGGTTCCTCCATGGAAGTGCCCCATCACCCCCTCTCTCTGGAGAAAGAGACCTACCAAAGGCCGCTTTCGAAGAGTATGCCAAGCACCTCACCCAGCTCTCTCACTTAGGTGAAGCACTAATGAAGCAGGTCAGTGGGCATACTGTCCACTCATTGATGAAGAACAATCGTAAAGTAGAGCATAAGCTCCTTTACTACACATGTCCCTACTACAGAGCTATTGCTCTGCTGACCCCATGGTGGTGTAGAAATTAGAACAGCTCGGATTGGGAAGATTGCCCACCTTGGAGCCTTGGGAGCCGGACCTATTCAATGCACTATATTTCATAGAGACATATAATGCCAATCAACACATAGGTGATGTCGTGAACAATGAGGAGCAGAGGCACAAAGTCCAACTCAGTGTGGAGCTTGTGTGAGATGCTCTTGCACTTCCCCATATGGAGCAGCCATATGTATGCCTAAACAATGCCACCAAGATCACTTGTGGTTTGTACAAGAGCAACCCCAACAAGGATGGAGTCGAGTGGGGAAATATAGCCTAGGACGATCTGGTCATGCCTTCCCACACTGTGAGACCCCTCTGCCTCCTTCGCGCATCGGATTCTCGGTTGCTAGCAGCGGAAGTAGCTTCCTCTTGCGCGGGGTAGGGTTTCCCACTCGAGGCCTCGCCCTCGAATGTCCGGACACGAGACTAATCTGGTGGTCATTTCGAAACTAAAATCGGAAAAATTTCCCTTGCCGAAAAAACGGGGATGATTCCACCTTTTTTTATTTTCTTAACGAATTTTCTAACGGGTTCAAGAGATTAAACTATCCTTCACCTGATTAAACTAGATAGAAGGAAAACTATCACTGACTTAATTTGAAGAAATCAACGCTTTTTCTTGAGACTGAAATCAGGCACAGTCGTTGATCTAATCATCTGAGAAAATCAATGCTTTTTTCCTAACCGAAATCAGGCAGCACAGCCTTTGATCTACTCATTTGAGAAATTCTTCAGGGTTTTATTTAACTACTTGAATTCTAAGCGTATTCCTATTATTTCAATTTAATTATTAAAACTCCACTGATTCTAATTTAATTATTTCAATTTAATTATTAAAACTCCACTGATTCCAGCCTAACCCCATCCGGCCCATGGGTTAGCCACCACCCAACCACTGGAATCGGTAGAACCAGAAAATTAGAATACAGATACGCACACACTCCTCTTTAAAACTTTAACATATAAAATAATCCATTGACAAACAGTTATTGGTTATAAATATCATAACTCAAAATTTCCATCCAGTCCCTTGTTTCTCAAAAAATAGTATCACTTTGGACTCTCCGTTGAGACCCACTAGTCAGGCAACGAGATCCAATAACAGATTAAAATAATCATTTCTTCCATCATACATATCTTCCACGACATACGTATGGGTGTCCTAGGAATCGCGAGCCCGTGCATCGCCTGGTCAGAACCCAGGATCCTCCTTAGGTGTCCTGGCACTTCACTCAGGGACCGCTTCGTCGGCCCTCGCCCATCGTACTGGAAGCACACCATTTTTCAGCCATACTGAGGCTGGTCAGGCTTTGCCGCATGAGCCCTCCTTTGAACACTCCCTGCCAGCTGGCTGCTGTTGCAACCGAACTTCCCTTAGAAAAACATATACCAAATGCTCCCTCCAGCATTCTGGCGTAAGACAATCCTTTAAGAAAATAGGGTTTCTATGCAAGTTTTCAGTTTGATTTTCTTTTGAATACAAGGAGTATTTCTTGAATCAGTATCCCCAAAACTTCTTGATCGGAATTTTGAATTTCATACCAGAATTCCTCGAATTCTATAACCTTGATCCACAGATCAATTCGAAGGGTCTCAAACTTAGTTTCAGATTTGGCGAGAGTTTTGAGAGTATTTTTCTAAACTAGTCACACCTTCTTTCCTTGAAACTGACAAAAGAGTTTGGTCTTGGTCATAGTCTGATTCGAGTCGGATAAGATTTTTCCTGAACTATCTTTCTCGAAAAGGTTTGATAATTCAGTTACTATTTTACTGAATTTCTTTCTTTGAATATTCACTTAACTGATTTCTAAATTAGTTATGAATTCCAATGAGGAATAAATTAATCATTTATCTGAATATATTGATCTCGATAGATTTCTTGAATTTTCTTTTTACAATCCGTGTGAATATAAAACGATAGAAATTTCTCTCTTAGAGCATTTAATTATTCATTTATCAAAAACTCATTGAATTTAAACATAGAATTTAAGAGGATTCTAATTTTGATATAAAAAATTTTTATACATCTATTTATGCATAAAAATCAACTTCAATGGGAATAACACTTTTATATTAAAAAAATCCTTTTATGCATAAAATCAATTTTAATAGGAATAACACTTTTAAAATAAAAAGAATTTCTTTATGCATCTATTTATGTATAAAAAACAATTTTTATAAGAATAACGCTTTTATAATAAAAAAATTCCTTTATGCATCTTTCTATGCATAAAAATCAATTTTAATAAGAAGAACACTTTCGTAATTTAAAAAAATTCCTTTATGCATCTTTCTATGCATAAAAATCAAATTTAATGAGAATAACACTTTTATAATAAAAAAATTATCATTATGCATCTTTCTATGCATAGAAATTAAATTTAATAAGAATAACACTTTTATAATTAAAAAAATTCCTTTATGCATCTTTCTATGCATAAAAATCAAATTTAATAAGAATAACACTTTTATAATTAAAAAAAAATTCTTTACGCATCCTTCTATGCATAAAAATCAAATTTATTAAGAATAACACTTTTATAATAAAAAATTTTCATTATGCATCTTTGTATGCATAAAAATCAAATTTAATAAGAATAACACTTTTATAATAAAAGACTTTTCATTATGCATCTTTCTATGCATAGAAATTCAAATTTAATAATTAATATCGGTGATATCCATGCATATTCATAGGTGAATATATACATGGAGTAATTAGAATATTTCTTTTAGATGCAAAAATGGTGGGAATTACACTTTTGGAATAACATAAAAAAAACTTTCTTTTCCACAAAATTCTTGAAAAGTTTGCCATAACCTCCTTTGTATGGCTGACTATTTCTCATTTTTATCATTCTTTATTTAACTTAAATTAACCCAATTTAGATTCATAGAACTCTAATCTACACAATTTTCTAAATTCAAGAGAGGAAGAGTTTAATTAATTCCTTAGTTAATCTTCTAGGATTAAGAAAGGTTGGAATGTAAAGAAGAGAAGGGAGTGGCCTTTTCCTCAAAGGCATAGCATTTGAATTTAATTCAATCAACTGTAAAACTTAAAAATCAAGAAAATCATAGATTTAAATTTTGTAAATAAGTAAGAAAATTAGCTTACATGGAGCTTTTAAGCTCTCCTTTGGCTTGAGGGATTGAGGGTTCTACTCTTGTTTGAAGCAAGAGTGGCCACCAATTCACTTTGTAGAGGATTAGGCCAAAAACAATTGAATTATTAAGAAATTCAATGTAGATGACTCAGGACAAGAGTAGAGTAATAGTGCATAAACACTATTAATCTTTTACAAAGGGGGAGGCTTCTATTTATAGGAAAAAGTGAGCCTCTAACCAAGCAAACTGATTCTAGAATTTTCCAGATCAGTTTGGTCAATTTTTGACCATTTTTGGGTCAGTTCACCTTACTTTTTGGATCTAGTTTTGAATAGGAGAGAGGAGAGATGAAAATATCTCATTTTATTGATAAAAAATTAGAGGTAATGATGAGAAAAAAGGTGCCTACTTCATGAGGGGAGATCCCCACTCTGAGGTGTCAAAATTCAATTTTTTAACTCTCTTTTTTGGTCCTTAGTCCACTCTTCGTCTTATGTGAGCATTTACCCATTTTTTGGGGGTCTTTCTTTTATTCTTCAATTTATCTCCTCCCTACATTTGGATTAATCTTATTGGTCCATAAGAACCTTAATCCAAAATTTTCAGAAAATCTTGACCCTTAGGCTGTGGTCTTTTGTGCACATTATAATTTATTTCTAATACACCTTAGGAATTTCTTTTTAAACTTCTGTTTTGGGAAAATTTATTTTAATAAGAAGGGATAATTTTCTCGATATCTAAAAACTAAATTACCTATCTCTAGAGCATTTTCTCTCTCTAGGCCAAAACAGGTAGAAATAAGATCTCTTATTATTCTGAAAAGGGGATTGATTTCACAGGGGAAGAAACTGGACAGCTTGAGGGGCTGGGGAGGAATCTTACACGCACATTATAGTTCTTACTCACTACAAGGTGGTTCAATCGATGCAGTATGACTACATTGGCTAGAGTCCATTAGGGCCAGATGGTGAGCTGGGCTGATTACCTTTTCCATGAGCTACATGCAGTATGTTCAAACCCCCAAGGTAAGCTGACAGCAACAACCTTATTGACCAGGGTCCTCTATTATGGCATTAGATGGGACAAATTGTGTTATGGCTCACCCTAACCTCCCTTGAAAGATAAACAACAAGAGATGGTGAACCGCATTTGTTGTGAGGATCTTTCCAATGGCCGAGATCGTAACCCTTGAGGTATCCAAGCTCTACAACTCCTTCAGAAGAAGCAATTCCACTGCACCTCCGCGATGAGCGTTTTCACACCGCCGCGTTGCACTACGCGCACTCGTCCCTCCTCTCACCTCACATCACTCACACACACACACACACACACACACACTCACTAGAATGTATCAAAGAGAGAGATTAGCAAGAGGATTATCAAGAGAAAGACTCAATTGCACAATGGGAGAGTCTCCTTCTTGTCTTATGATGATGAGAGATATTCACTTATATACATGGCCATAAGTGTTCACACACTTAAACTATGGCCAGTCAACAAGCACTTTAGGCTCATAAGAGGCCTAATGCTATTATAATGACTACTCTCATAATATATCCATGAAGTACATCACTCGAGACTTCATCCTAACTTACTAACACACGCTCTTGAAGAAGTGGGAATCTCCATAAGTATTCCATCAAACCATTACAGGCGCCCGTCCAAGTTGTAGCTTTGGACACCATTGCTTCATATCTTGAATGTATGACCTTTTGGTGTATCTACCTTGACTCCTTGATGTAAGATAATGGTAGTAGCTCTTGTTAACCCTAGAAATGGGTTAACATTCCCCCCTTCCTTGTAAGGTCCCTTTCAAGCCATGTATGTATGTCTCTTTTAATATAGATTTCAATAAGGAAAGAGAGTGTACTTAGAGAAGAGTGAGACAATAAGGCTAGAAACATTAGGAAAGTGTTAGAATAAAAATATTGGCTCCAAAAATCCTAAAAGAAATAAGAAGACAAGAATAGTTCTATTAAAAAGAGATAAGTATCCCCAAAAATAGAAATTCGAATTTAGGTGATAAGAGGTCATATTTAGAGTACTTTTACATATTTAAAGTCCATGCATACTAAAAATGTAGAAAAGCAATGCGTTTCTACTAAAGATGGCGCGTTTGTGGCTATATACAGACGTTTTTGCCTATTCTACACGGTCGCTTGTATACTAGATGTCTTCAAGTTCTTTTGACTGGTTATATGACCATATTCTGAGTTTTTATCAGAGAGTTATGGCTGAAACAATTTGCTAATTTTGTCAGGGTCTCTACACAAGGAAAACTGTAAGAAGGCAGCAAGTAGCCTCAAGGTAATCCTAGAGCTTGAGATGTATATATCCCTTCATTCTTATCTAATATCTTAGAAGAGAAGGTTAGATTGCTATGGTCTTTCTCAGAGGAAGAGACCAAAACTCCATAGCTTTTCTTTTAGAGAAAGAATAGTATGCCGTAGCCCTGTAAGAGAAGGCTATTTTGCCATAGACCTTAGAAAGAGAGAAGAGCCACAGTACGAGTAAGAGGAGAGAAAGCTTGGGGATGATTGGATGATTTCAATCATAAGACAAGGTATTAGAAGACTCTATTCTCATATGTCAAGTTCTAAAGCTCTTGTTAACGAGCAAAGGCAACGATAAACAACAAATTTCTATAAGGTATATACATATTTTGTTTTTCAGTTATATATCATTCTTTGGGGTTGAGGTATGGCCCCAGCTTCTGTATTAATTGTTAATAGTGATCTATTTGATTGATTTACTATTTAAAGTTTATATTCTTTTAAACAACAGCATATGCCTTAATAAAGAATGTCTTATCAATCTCAAGTTGAAATGCTAAAATCTTTGTGAAAAGGATTGTTTTCTTAAGAAGGTAACATGGATTCTAGTCTTATGGTTTAGTGAGTAAATGGATTGTTATCTTTGTTAAATTAAGATACAGACCTGTACAACTCTCCCTGCCTTGACGCTGCCTCATTCTTATGCTTGTATAGCCGGACGGCGGAGACGTTAGTAATTGGCCCATGGTATCCCTCATACCATTGGGAGAATGAGGTTCGCCGATTAAGGCAAGTGATTGTGATCCTACCTAGTTCTAAGGCCCAGGCTAGTGCGGTGAATTAGCCTACCCTATTGCGTAGACATCCCTATGAGGGGCAGGAGGATCGAGCGATGGAGCTTGAGAGGGCGACAGGCCGGCTTGACTCCTTGCAAGCGACCGATGATGAGGTGTATGGTCCCGTAGGTTTTGCCCCGCATGTAGGGGCTGGAAGGCTGAATTCTAGATCATCGGCCGGCTTGAGTCCTCGCAAGCGGCGGCCGATGATGAGGTGTATGGTCTTGTAGGGTTTTGCCCCGCATGTAGGGGCTAGAAGGCTGAATTCTAGATCATCAGTAGCAGTATAAAGGAAAAGAATAAGAGAGCCGGTTTAGCTTGTATGAAATTGCTTCATGTATAAACTTTTTTATAAATCTTGTCTTTGGCATTATTGTACTGTGGAAAAAGGCTGTTTTAACAAACCTTGTGAAAAGGGCCTTAATTAAGGAACATGTTTATTTATGTCAAACAGTGTGGTAGGATTAATGAGAAAACAAATTGACACATGAGTAGGGTGGAAAGTGGGAGGATGGAATGCCCCGACGGCACCATCCTACAGACGGCGGCGGGTGTACCCTATTAGTCGGGTAGCTTTCCAACATATTAAGTGAAAGCCCTATGTTAGATACATAGGTTCTTGGGCAATTCTATTCTAGAAGACTAGGCCAGTGGATGTGCCTTGCATGGATGAGGAAAAAAGTGTTGTCTCTAGGAATCAAGACTAGTAGTTGCCCAAATTATGATCAATTACTTTATGGGTGATTGGATTTTTAGAAGACCACGCTCCCCCTGCGGGATAGAACTAGGTCTTACCTATGAATCATATCCTTGAATCTCTGCATGGTCAAGGTGTCGATGAGTAGGAAATTTTCTCCAAGATAAGACTTAGTGGACTATCTTAAGTGTTTCCCCTATTTTTGGAAGGGGGGAACCTTACAAGTGGTATCAGAGCCGATCTCCTAGGATTTGTTTTTCAAAGGTTAACTGTCAAGGGATTATTTATCATATGAGGACGAATTAATCATCTCTACTCGCCATAGAAGTGATTTGAATATCCTCACATGTTGAGACAATCATCCTATGAAATTGTGTATGTATCTTGGGGGTGCACACGTAAGATATTTATACACTAAATTTGAGAAATAAGAGTGGGGAGGAAACCTTTTGAGGAAAAACATAGGGTGATCAAATTAAGAAACTAGTGAGAGACTGAATAGAAGGATAGACTGAAACTTTGTTTAGGGACATTTTCAGGATATATCTCATTAGTTTGCATATTATAAATTATTAAGATTATAACTCCATTAAGGTTTGAATAGTTGACTTGTGAATGCCATCCATTGGATGCTGTACACTAGGACAATCATCCAAGATCTTGAACCCATCTCAGACAAACATGGGTCTCGGATGTGTAATTCCTAGAGGATCATGCTCTTAGATGTGTTAATCCCAAGATACTAGATGTGTAATTTTCAGAAAACTAATCATCTCAGATGTGTCAATCCTGATAATCTTTGGATGTGTCAATCCCAAGGCACCAGATGTGTAATTCTCAAAAAAATGAAGATCTCAGGTGTATTAATCCTGACTGCCTTCAAATGTGGTGCTATGATAAGTATTTGATAGTTTTGAACTTTTAATGGATACAATGAAAGAAGCAAGCTCACCCTTGCTTGCATCTAAAAATTGTAAGAAATGCCAAATTAGTTGGAAGCATTGTTGTCAATCTAACCACTCAATCCAGAATCAGTTATGGGATGCCATGAAATAACACCTTCGTGAAAGGTTTTGTCATCTAGGATTTTGAGAGGATAAAATGAATGAATTTTTGGAGCTAACCCAAGAAAGGAAGACCCTAAAAGAATACCACCAAACTTTTGTAAAACTTCTCCGATTTTCTCTAGAGATGGATGAGGTAACTCTTCTCCATCGATTCATTTGGAAGCTTACTCTACCTTTGAATAACCTCATCAAGAATGTAAAACTATCCTCTATTTTAGAAGCCATAATTATAGCCAGAGACTGTGATAAAGTTTTTTTATATAGAAAGTGTCGACTTCAAAATTAGCTCTATATAAATTATTTTGCTACTTTTTAGAGCATGAATAATAGCTAGTAACTCTTGCTCATAGGCTGAGTGCTCAAGCTTTTTTCTTTCAAATGCAACAGGGCATCCCCTTTGCATTAAAACCACCTTTATGGCTTCCCCACTCGCGTCTATCTCCAATATAAATGGTTCATTAGGATCCACAATACTCAAATAGGTGTCACGGCTATGACCACCTTGAGTTTTTCAAAACTCCTTTGTTGAAGATCCTCTCAACGAATAGTTTTGTCCTTTGTTCTTAACTGATCCATTAAGGGGACTATGATCTTCGTGTAGTCCTTGACACATTGTTAGTAAAATCCCGACACGTCTAGAAAAATTTACAATTCTTCTAGGTTCTTTGGCTCTGGCCATTTGAGAATAGATTTTACCTTCTCAAGGTCCATCATGTTCCCTCTACAGATATAATATGACCCAAATATTGATTTTTCTTAGCAAAAAATGTGCATTTTCTTTCATTCACAAATAACTTATTTTTCCTAAGCAATTTGAACACCAAGAGCAAATGATGTAAGTGTTTCTTTTTGGATTTATTGTGTAAACCAGTATGTTATCTAGGAAAACAACTATAAATTCCTAAGTATGGTTGTGACCCATTGTTCATCAGCGTCATAAATGTCATTGGTGCATTCGTCAAGCCAAACGGCATGACTAGGAACTCGTAGTGTCCAAAACGAGTCCTAAATATGGTCTTTGGAATATTGTGTGTCCTTATTTTAACTTGGTGATACCTAGATCAATCTTAGAAAAGTATCACGCACCATTGAGTTGGTCAAACAACTCATCAATGCATGGCATTGGGTATTTGTTCTTAATCATAATTTGATTAAGAGCATGGTAGTCTATGGACATCCACATAGACCTATCTTTCTTTTTTACCAAAAGAATGGGTGATGCTACCCATGGTGAAGAGCTTGGTCTTATGAACCCTTTCTTCACATACTTGGCTAACTGCCTTTCCACCTCCTATGCATAGTAGTCTATGCACATCCATATAGACCCATCTTTCTTTTTTACCAAAAGAATGGGTGATGCCCATGGTGAAGAGTTTGGTCTTATAACCCTTTCTTCACGTACTTGGCTAATTGCCTTTCCACCTCCTGTGTTTCGGAGTGTCTAGTTTTGTAATCATGCTTACTTACAAGTTTCGAACCACGGAGCACCCTAATGCTATGGACAATATCCCTAGATGGTGGAACACCATCCAATAAATCATTAGGAAAAACATCCCTAAACTCTTGCAACAATAAAGTACTTAACACAGTTGTGTACTTGTTAGTTTTTATCAACCCAATTTCTACCTTGGCTTTTAGGTTTTTTTCACAAGACAACAAAATAGTGTTTAACAAACAAGGGTCTCTTCCAAGGCTGTTTAAGTTTTTATTACTTAAACCAATTTCAACTATGGAAACATTAACTTTAACACTTGTTTCATCTATGGAAACAACATTATCAACATATGTTTCATCTACAGAAATAAAATTATGTAAGAGGGTACAAAGGTATACCTCATAAATATCATCGGCATTGATGGCACGACGTCACAACTCTAGGGATAAAATAAGGGGTGAAGCTGGTACCCCACGCTCACTCTATAGCCTCACTAATCTCCCCTTATACACGAACTCTAGGGTATTATCCTCTTGAGCCCACGTAAAGTTTGCAATTCATCGATTCCCTTTAACTTCAATACAACCTCATGGTAGTTAGAGATATATTGGGTGAGGGAGATGCCCGCATGTATCGAGAACTTATCCCACTCCCACCACGATCTCTGAACTTCGTTCATTGGTGAGAATTCCTTTTGAAACAACATTTTAGACTTTGCCCAAGTATGAGGACGTGTGGCACTATCGGCCAAGCTCCTCCACCACTTGTATGCCTTACCTCAATGATGATGCCAGGCTAGCATCTACGAGCCTCACCTCACCTCATGTGGCAACTACTTGAGGTTATGAACATTCGACCACTTCTATAGGAACATATTCATTGCATCTTTGTTACACTCTTTCTCCTCATGTAGGATCCCACTACCCCCTCCGCACACCGGGGATTCCCAGTAGCTGGTCGAGCGGAAGTAGCTTCCTCATGCGCGGGGCAGGGTTTCCCACTCGGGGCCTCGCCCTCGAATGTCTGGGCACGAGACTAAGCTAGTGATCATTCCGAAAACCGAAACCGGGAAAATTTCCCATGCTCGAAAAACGGGGACGATTCCACCATTTTGAATTTCTTAAAAACGAATTTTTCTAACGAGGTCAAGATACTGAACTAACCTTCATCTGAATAAACCAGATAGAAGGGAAACTATTACAGACTTAACTTGAAGGGATCAACGCTTTTTTCCTAATTGAATCAGGCACAGCCGTTGATCTATTCATTAGAGAAGTCTTCAGGCTTTTATTTAACTACTTGATTTCTAAACGTATTCCTATTAATCAATTTTATTATTAAAACTCTATTAATTCCAGCCTAGCCCCATCCGGCTCATGGGTTAGCCACCGCCCACCACCAACCACTGGAATTGGTAGAACTAGACAAGTACTCACCCACCCATAATTGAATGCCTTAACTTTTGCTTTAGAATACAGATACGCACACACTCCTCTTTAAACTTTAACTTTTAAAACAATCCATTGATAAACAATTATTGGTTACAGATGTCATAACTTAAAATTTCCATTCAATCCTTGTTTCTCACAAAACAGTATCACTCTGGACTCTCCGTTGAGACCAGTAGGTCAGCAACGAGATCCAGTAAACAGAGTATAATAATTTTCTCATCATCATACATATATATATCTTCCATGACATACGCATGGGTGTCCTAAGCACTGCGAGCCCATGCATTACCTGGTCAGAACCCTTCAGGATCCTCCTTAGGTGTCCTGGCACTTCACTCAGGGACCGCTTCGTCGGCCCTTGCCCATCGTACCGGAAGCACACTATTTTTCACCATACCCAGGTTGGTCAAGACCATGGCAGGTTTTTGCCGCGTGAGTTGCCTTTGAACACTCCCTGCCGCCAGCTATTGCAACCGAACTTCCCTTAGAAAAACACATATACCAAATGCTACCTCTAGCATTCTGGCGTAAGACAGTCCTTTAAGAAAACAGGGTTTCTATGCAAGTTTTTAGTTTTGATTTTCTTTTGAATACAATGGGTATATCTTAAATCCGTATCCCAATACTTCTAGATCACAGGTCTAAAATTCCAACAAAATTTTTTGAATTCTATAACCTTGATCCTTAGATTAGAATCAAGAGTCTTAACTTGATTTCAGATTCGGTGGGTGATTTGAGTGAAATTTTCCTGAACTGGTCACATCGTCTTTTCTTGAAACTAACGAAGGAGATTAAGTCTTGGTCATAGTCTGATTCAGGGTTTGAGTCTAGAAAGGTTCTCCCTGAACTAACTTTCTCGAAGGGTAATATTTCAATTACTACTTTACTGAATTTCAATCATTAAGTATTTTGCTTAACTCAATTTAAAACTAATCATGAATTCCTATGAGGAATAAATTAATCATTTATCTAAAATTTTGACTTCGATAGTTTTTCTGAATTTTCTCATTATCATCCTAGAGAATATGAAACGGTAGAATTTTCTCTCACAGAGTATTTACTTATTCATTTATCAATATTCATGGGACATAGGGGATTAAAGAGAACTCTTATTTTGATATAAAAATTATGTATGCATCTATTTATGCATAAAATCCAACTTCTATGGAAATAACACTTTTATATAAAAGAAAATCCTTTTATGCATCTATTTATGTTAAAAAATCAATTTTGATGAAAGTAACACTTTTATAAAAAAAATTCTTTTATGCATCATTTTATGCATAAAAATCAATATTGGTGAAAGTAACACTTTTATAATAAAAAAATTCTTTTATGCATCATTTTATGCATAAAAATCAATATTGGTGAAGGTAACACTTTTATAATAAAAAAATTCTTTTATGCATCATTTTATGCACAAAAATCAATATTGGTAAAGGAAACACTTTTATAATAAAAAAATTCTTTTATGCATCAAAATCAATATTGGTGAAAGTAACACTTTTATAATAAAAAAATTCTTTTATGCATCATTTTATGCATAAAAATCAATATTGATGAAAGTAACACTTTTAAAATAAAAAAATTATTTCCAATATGCATCTTTCTATGCATAGAATTTAAATCTAATGAAAATCACTCTTTTATATAAAAAAAACCAATATGCATCTTTCTATGCATAGAATTTAAATCTAATGAAAATCACTCTTTTATAATAAAAAAATAACCAATATGCATCTTTCTATGCATAGAATTTAAATCTAATGAAAATCACTCTTTTATAATTAAAAAATAACCAATATGCATCTTTCTATGCATAGAATTTAAATTTTTAATGAAAATAACACTTTCATAATAAAAATATTTCTACTATGCATTTTTCTATGCCTAGAATGAAAATAACACTTTTAGAATACACAAATGGTGGCGATTACTCTTTTTGAATAATAAAAGATAAAAATTATTTCATAAAATTTAATAAAATTTTGCCATAACCTCCTTTGTATTGCTGACCATTTTTCAAATCTTTCTATCCTCAAGTTACTTAAAAATTATCCCAAATGGTTTAAAGCATTCTAAACTAATCAAATTCCACTTTTAAAAGAGAAACAATATGAAAAGTTTAATTCTAACAATTTGATTACTTATCTAGTATAAAGAAAGGCTGAATTTAAGAATGAAGAGAGGGGCAAAGCCTTTCCAACAAGGCATAACATCATTTTTTTATTTTAAAGAAAATAAAAATTATAAAACCATTAAAAGAAATAAAGAAAAAGTAGGATTTCTAGCTTACTTGAATTTCTGTGAGCTTTCCTTTGGCTTGATGGTTTGAGGGATCTACTCTTGTTTGCAACAAGAGTGGCCATCAATTCTTTTGAAGAGGGAAAGGTCAAAAACTAATGAATTATCAATAAATTCAGTGTTTTTGGCTCTGGGGTGGAGTAGAGTAACAGTGCATAAAACACTATTAAGTTTCTACAAAGGGGGAGGCTTTTATTTATAGGAAAAATTGAGCTTCTAACCAAGCAAACTGATTCTAGGATTTTTCAGATCAGTTTGGTCAATTTTTGACCATTTTTGGGTCAGTTTAGCTTACTTTTTGGAACTAGACTTGAATTAGGAGAGAGGAGAGATGATAGATCTCAATATTTGAGAATTTAAAACTCCACCACACATGTGAAATAGGTGCCTCCTTCATGAGGGGGAATCCCCACTCTGAGGTGTCAAAAATTATTTTTTTAGTATTTCCTTTGGTCCTTAGTCCACTCTTCATCTTATGTGAGTATTTACTCATTTTTGGGAGGATTTTCTTTATTTCTTCAATTTATCTCCTCCATACATTTGGATGAATCTGAATGGCCCCTCAGAACCTTAATTTAAAATTTTCAAAAAATTTGGACCCTTAGGATAGGCCTTTTGAACAGATTATAATTTATTTCTAATGCACCTTCTGAAAATCTTTTTGAACTTTTGTTTCGAGGGAATTTATTTTAATAAGAAGAGATAGTTTTCCATCCAAAAATATCTAAAATCTAAATAATCTCTCTCTAAAATATTTTCTCTCTCTAAGCTAAAATAGGTAAAAATAAGATCTTTTATTATTCTGAAGAGGGAATTGATTACAAGAGAAGATACTGGACATCTTGAGGCGCTGGGGAGGAATCTTACATTCTCTCCCACTTGAAAAACGCGAGATATTCTCATCTTGCAAACTAGGGGTAATCTCGCAACAGTTCGGCTTCTTTCTCGCATGTGGCATCTTCAAAAGGATAGAACTTCCATTTAACCAATAATTCTCTCAGAATTCTATTCCTGAGAACCTTTTCTCGAACATCAAGGATTTCTTCAGAGGTTGGAGTTCCATCTGCCCTTGGGTTGAAGAAGTTAAGATTTCATCATCAAGCACATGATTCGGGCTTGGTATATACTTTTTAAGAAGGTTGACATGAAATACATTATGAAGAGAACTCTTATTTTGATATAAAAATTCTGTATGCATCTATTTATGTATAAAATCCAACTTCTATGGAAATAACACTTTTATGTAAAAGAAAATTCTTTTATGCATCTATTTATGTAAAAAAATCAATTTTGATGAAAGTAACACTTTTATATAAAAAAATATTTTATGCATAAAAATCAATATTGGTGAAAGTAACACTTTTATAATAAAAAAAATTCTTTTATGCATCATTTTATGCATAAAAATCAATATTGGTTCAAAAGCTCACGGAAATATAATCATATAAAAATTCAGATGGGCTCTCCATTTTGAAGATCAGCTACATCAATCAACAAGATCCATATAAAAGGGTCATGAACTCATCCGTTTGAAGACCAGCAAGGTCAATCAACCAGATCTATGCCCGTGATCAGAAAACAGCTCCAACTCATTTTTCTTCTCCGACGCACGCGTGGGTATCTTCGGGGCGACCCAGAGCGTGAGCACTGTATGGTCAGCACCCTCTAGGCTCCTTCTTCGCAGGTCACCTAGAGCTTCACTTATAGGCCACTTCCTTGGTCCCTCATCCACCGTACCTGAAGCTCACCATTTTAATCGAACCGAGGCTGGTCAAGACCTCGGCCGACCTTGCCACGCAAGACGTCCTCATTGACTCTCCGTCAGCTAGTTGCAACCTTATCACTTAGGTCCTCACGACCTTAATCTACAAGATAGTCAAAATGCTACCCAGCATTCTTGACATAAAATAGTTTTTTAAAAACAGGTTTCATATACAATTACAGTTTTCAACAACTCCCATATCTGTCCACATCATTCCACTTCATTTCTCATTATTCCACATTCTTCTACATTAATTCACATTGCACATTCCATATCCATTCATATCCATTCCCATCGTCCTACATCCATTCTCATCCATTTATATCCACTCCTATCATATCACATCCATTCAGATCCATTCCACATCCATTCATATCCATTCCCATCGTCCTACATCCATTCTCATCCATTTATATATCCACTTCTATCATATCACATCCATCCATTCATCTCACATCACATCCATTCAGATCCATTCATCTCACATTAAATCTATTCAAATCCATTCAGATCAATTCACCTCATATCACATCCATTCAGATCCATTCATCTCACATTACATCTATTCAAATCCATTCAGATCAATTCACCTCATATCACATCCATTCAGATCCATTCATCTCACATTACATCTATTCAAATCCATTCAGATCAATTCACCTCACATCACATCTATCCACATCCATTCAGATCCATTTAGATCCATTTAGATCCATTCATATCCATTCAGATCCATTCCATTCACATCACATCTATTCACATCCATTCATATCCATCCATTTATATCCACTCCTATCATATCACATCCATTCAAATCCATTCAGATCCATTCCACATCCATTCATATCCATTCCCATCCATTCATATCCATTCCACATCCATTCATATCCATTCCCATCATCCTACATCCATTCTCATCCATTTATATCCACTCCTATCATATCACATCCATTCAGATCCATTCATCTCACATTACATCTATTCAAATCCATTCAGATCCATTCATCTCACATTACATCTATTCAAATCCATTCAGATCAATTCACCTCATATCACATCCATTCAGATCCATTCATCTCACATTACATCTATTCAAATCCATTCAGATCAATTCACCTCACATTACATCTATTCAAATCCATTTAGATCAATTCACCTCACATCACATCTATTCAGATCAATTCACCTCACATCACATCTATTCACATCCATTCACATCACACCACATCCATTCACATCCATTCACATCACATCACATCCATTCACATCCATCCACATCTCATCACATCCATTCACACCCATCCACATCTCATCACACCCATTCACACCCATCCACATCTCATCACACCCATTCACATCTATCCACATCTCATCACATCCATCCACATCACATCACATCACATCCATTCACACCCATCCACATCTCATCACACCCATTCACATCTATCCACATCTCATCACATCCATCCACATCACATCACATCACATCCATTCACATCCATCCACATCACATCACATCCATTCACATCCATCCATCCACATCACATCACATCGCATCCATTCACATCTCATCCACATCTCATCCACATCTCATCCACATCTCATCACATCACATTCATTTACATCTATTTAGATCCACATCACATCACATCACATTCATTTACATCTATTCAGATCCACATCACATCATATCCATTTACATCTATTTAGATCCACACCACATCACATCACATCACATCCATTTAGTACGGTTACTCTACTTTCGATACTGATAGAACTTTTCTAAGTTTCTTCCAATTACTTGGCTTAGTTAAAGGTACCTTTTTCTCGATCCCATTAAATCTAAGTATCAGAGTGTTGTCGAAGGTTTAAAAAGGAAAATGAACCTTATCAGAGATTTATAGTAAAAACTCAGAAAGAGCATTTACGTATTGTGTTTTCATTCCTTAAGCTTCATTAATGATGAAGACTAAATCTAAATTTTTGTTTACTTATTGGATCCTTGATCCTCCCAGGATTCTAGAGTCCCTTTTTTGATTAAGAATTATCTAAGTTTTCTCGATGGATATTTTCACATTCTTTCTCAAATTTCTCAAAATAAGATATATTCAATATTCTTCTTTTTGAATAAAAGATTTATGGGATTTACAAAATCAATTCTACCCATTTTTCTTAAGAAAATGATAATACTCAAAATTCTACTTTTAATAAATTCTCATATTTTGAATCATGTCAAAAATTCCTCTTCAAACATTTAATTATTTGGATCTCGAATATCATGGGAATTCCTCTTTTTACATCTAAATTCTTATGCACAAAAATAAATTTATCAAAAATTCTTCTTTTCTCTTAATTAAATATTTATGCATAAATACTAAAAAGGTATTTTCCATGAATATGATAAAAATCATTCTTTTTGCATAAAATATCTAATCTTAGAATATGATAGGAATTTCTCTTTTTGCTTTAATCAAAATATGCATAAATTTAAGATTTATCTTTTTTTTTGAAAAATTTTACGATAGCTTCGCTGTGCAATTACTAATAATATTCAATTTTCTATTTGAATTGAAAACTTGTAATGAAAATATGATAGAAACTCCTCTTTTAGACTTAAAATTAAATTATGCATACATAGCATAATTATAGCCATAATTATAAGCATAATTTTGATTATTTCTCTTACTTAAACTAGAATAACTATTCCTCATTTCTAAAATTGTTAGTTTAATCCCCTTTCAATTTAGAATGAGTTAATGTGATTTTTCCTACTCATAATCAAGCTAAAAAAGATTTAACCGTCATTTTTACTAAATTAAAATCATGAAAATATCAATTCTCATTCTCTAGCTCATCAAGCCTAGAGTTTAGATTGAAACAAGAGATTATAATTGAAAATCATCCTTTTACTAAGGATCTAGCCATAAAGATGATTAATCTTTTCAAGAGAGAGATTTTCTTAAAGAAAACATTATAATTAAGCATAAAGATTAACATAATTATAATTAGACATTATGAATCTTTGGAAAGCTTGATTTGAAGAAAGAACCATTACTTTGAAAGCTTCGAGAGGGGTTGAGAAGAAGAAAATCATTGAGATAATTGAAAAAAACCATTAAAATAGGATTACCTTTGAATTAGGCTTGATTCTTTGGCTAGAAGTGAAGCCCCCAAGCAAGTCCTTGGCCACCAAGAGAGAGAGAGAGCAATCTCCAAGAGAGGTTGGAGGAGAGAGAAGCTCCAAAGCTCACAAGAGGAGAGGCAAAATAAAGGGATAATAGAAATGTGCTAATTTTGAGGATAATACTGGCATGGTATAGCTTAAAGATGAAAATACAAAGGAATGAGGTTCTATTTATAGGTGAAGGAGGCCACTAACCAAGTCCAACTAGGTTCTAGAACCTTCCAGCTTCAGTTTGATCCAATTTGGACAAGATTTGGATCAGTTTGGCTCCCTTTTTAATCTAGTTTGCTCCAAGAGAGAGGAGAGATAAAAATATCACATTTTTTTGAATTAAAAACCCAAAAAATCATGAATAAAAAGTTGCCTACCTCAAGTGTCTTCCTCTCCTTACCAAGGTGTCAAAAATGCATCATTTCACCAAAATATCTCATTTTTTACTAATATACCTTAATTTTTAACTAATAAACCTTGTACTCAATCAACTCTTCATCTTATGTGAGCATTTACTCATTTTTTGGTATTTTCTTTTATTCTTTGCATTTATCTCATCCCAACACTTGGATTAATCCTATTGGCCCATTGGAACCTTAATTGGACCATAATCCAAATTTTTTTGAAAATGTGGACTCTTATGTGCTGTCCCTTATACACATTTTCAATTAATTCCTAATGCACATTGGAAAGTTCATTTTGAACTTCTGTCTCAGGGGAATCCATTTTAGACATTAGGAGAATTTTTGTATCCAAAGATATCTCAATTTTGAATTATCTCTCTCTAGGCCAAAATAGGGTAAAACAAGATCTTTTTCCATTTCTGAGGGGGGGATGATTACAAGAGACAGAAGGGGAAGTTCTTACACCTTTACATCTCAAAAGCTAGAGGGAGGAATCTTACACTGATGCTTCTTCTTCATCAACAAAAAACTCCTCTTTGTTTTGACTCAAGTTTCTTTATCAACAAAGCAACGCCCACTTTTCTTTGAGGGAACTCTTTGCTTCCCCAACTCTGCAACTTGACCTATTGGTACTCTTTCACTGTTGGAATTAGAGTTGCAGGAAAGCACACAAAGCTTGGAGAAGAAGAAGCAAGAATGCACACAACACAAAGTATTAGATTGTGTCAATGTACAAAAGATAAGTTAGCCCTAGAATGATGGGCGTATATACAAGCCGGGGGAAAAACCTCCTAAAGAGGGAAAAAGTGCCCCGCTGGTCCTAAGTGTGTTCACACACATCACTGCCTATATATATGGCAACAAATCCCCCTTGGGAGTGATGGTGTAAACGAGAGCTGGCACTCATGTATAGGGGAGTGCCATGCCCGAAGTAGATCAATCCACAAAGGGGAGCAAGCCCAAAGCTTTGAACTTCTCACGAGAAAGCGCCTTTGTGAAAAGATCGGCGAGGTTGTCCTGTGTTGGCACATAGGCCAAGCTGATCTCTCCTGCTGAGAGTCTCTCCCTGACATAGTGATAATGCACCTCAATTTGCTTTGTGCTAGCATGAAAAACTGGGTTTCTCGCAACCGCCAATGCGCTCTAACTGTCAGTGAAGATAGAGGTGGCAGACGCCTGTCCAACACCCAAGTCAGCCACCATAAGCCGTCTGAGCCACACACACTCAACCGTAGCTGTAAAAGCTGCCCTGTACTCAGCTTCACAACTAGAAGTGGCCATAGTAGGTTGCTTCTTGCTTAACCAAGATATGCATGAGCTACCGAGCATGAAATAAAAACCACTTGTGGACACTCTTGTGTCATAGCAAACCAGCCCAATCTGAGTCCGAAAAAGCATGTAAATCTGGCGGCAACGATCCCCCCTTGGGATAAAACAATCCAAGATGTATGGTGCCACTCAAGTAGCGAAAGATGCGTTTAACTGCCTCCCAATGCTGAGACCCTGGGCTATGCATAAACCTGCTCACCTGTGAGACTGCAAACTGAATGTCTGGCCTCGTAATGCATACATAAATGAGGCAACCAACAGCTGTCTGATAGATTGTGACATCAAAGTGATCTCCAGCATCATGAAGACTCAACTTCAAACCTGTCTCCATTGGAGTAGCAATAGGCTTGCAGTCTTCAAGGCCAAATCTCCACAACAATGTCTCAATATACTTTGTTTGACACAAAGCAATACCTTCATCACACTGCTTCCTCCCCCTATGGCCTCCTTGTCCTCTAACAACGCGTCTCTACCATCAATTGGAGATCATCGTTGCCACCATCCTCCAGTTTGATGACTCCCATATCGCCTTTCCCCCCATGACATCACCATCAATGAGGCAAGAGAGGCCAAAGCATTCTTCTTCTCCAAATGCCTGGCATGAGACCCCAACAACGATGATGATAATGATGGTGATGAAGGCAACGATCCCCCACCTGAAGAGATCCCCCTGCCTCCCAATGTCCCCCACCGCCTCGCCCACATTCCCACTCCCATCCAAGCTCCAATTCTCAAATGCCACCCAATCCACCCCCACCAACACTCCTTCGCACCCCCCACCCTCCATGCCAAACTCCTCACGAGCACCACCTTGGTCCACAATCCCACTCCCATCCAAGCTCCAGTTTGGTGATCCATCTTCGAAAGTTAGTTGTTTTATAGGCCACCTCTCGAGATTAACACTATCACTGATCAGAGCACTGCTAAATTGTCCTAGCTTGCTTGGTCAACTACCACTCCCACATAATCCTCTCCAAGAATTTAAAAGTTGACTGCCTCATATGGATACACCAATAAAACAACTCCTTTGCCAAGACATAATACTTTGTCCTCGAACCATAGTAGTACCATTTTCTCTCGCCAACTATCACAGGATGAAATTTCATCTCGTGGCACTAATTTCATCTAGTTATTTTCATCCATGCTTTTTTGAAGTTCATCTTGGGCATCTGGTGCTGGCCCTAAGCTTTCCAAGCAATCCTTATGCCACTTGAAAATACTGCCAATTGCCTCACCTACAGTGCATGCATCCAATGTAGGAAATGATAGTCTGATGCCACAAAAGATGTAATTTTCTATAGAGACTGACACATTGCCATCCCCCCATACCTCACCATGACATACATCATTTACATCAACACCATGTACCCTTCCCAGTAGCCACCATGTCACCATTGACGATCATCTTTACCCACTCGCTCGATAGAATTGAAGGGCCATGTCTCTTGTCAACAAACATGCAAATATATGTTAACAGACTTGTGGATTGGAGTCCCTTTTCTCATTTAAATGATGATTCAAACATATGATTAGTGGCCAACGTATGTCATAAAACCAATATTTAGAGAGAAGAAGGTTCAGTCACATGCCAAAAACTTGGAGATTCTGAAATTTTGAGGGACACACACATCACTCCTCCTTCCAAGCAACTTTACTTTTAGTCTCATGACCTATACTTGTACTTGTCACTTTGTCATAGGCACACTTTTAGTGAAGCTCTCCTCTAACCAAAGTTTGGAAATACTAGTAAGACTTGGTCACATGACCAAATCATAGAGAGGATATGGCATCAGTCTCATTCCACTAATGCTTGTAAATAACGACAAGTTTTTGTCACAAAACCAAATATCCGAGACCACATTGAAATGGTGACTTCATAAGATGTTTGCACGAGTATTTTTTACTCTCTAAGTAAACACATACACTCTATATCATCCCATATTAACCTCCTCTTTAAAGCAGTGTAATCTAACCAAAATTTGGAAATACTAGTAAGATTTAGTCATATGACCAAATCATAGAGAGGATATGGCATCAGTCTCATTCCACTAATGCTTGTAAATGACGATAAGTTTTGGTCACAAAACCAAATATCCAAGACCACAATGAAATGGTGACTTCATAAGATGTTTGCACACGAGTATTTTTTACTCTCCAAGTAAACACACACTCTATATCAACCCACATTAACCTCCTCTTTAAAGCAGTGTAATCTAACCAAAGTTTGGAAATACTAGTAAGATTTGGTCACATGACCAAATCATAGAGAGGATATGGCATCAGCATCATTCCACTAATGCTTGTAAGAGGATATGGCATCAGCCTCATTCCACTAATGCTTGTAAAAATAATGATAAGTTTTGGTCACAAAACCAAATATCCAATCCCACAATGAAATGGTGACTTGATAAGATGTTTGCATGAGTATTTTTTACTCTCTAAGTAAACACATACACTCTATATCATCCCATATTAACCTCCTCTTTAAAGCAGTGTAATCTAACCAAAGTTTGAAAATACTAGTAAGATTTGGTCACATGACCAAATCATAGAGAGGATATGGCATCAGTCTCATTCCACTAATGCTTGTAAATAACGATAAGTTTTGGTCACAAAACCAAATATCCAAGATCACAGTGAAATGGTGACTTCATAAGATGTTTGCACGAGTATTTTTTACTCTCTAAGTAAACACATACACTCTATATCATACCATATTAACCTCCTCTTTAAAGCAGTGTAATCTAACCAAAGTTTGGAAATACTAGTAAGATTTGGTCACATGACCAAATCATAGAGAGGATATGGCATCAATCTCATTATTGAGCCTTGCAACTAGCCGCAATGTAGCCTTCATAAGATTTTGTCACAAGACAAAATGTTGGATACTTTGAACAAATATTTTGGAGATAGCCTCTCAATTATACGGGACTTATAGATTTGGTCACATGACCAAATCTACAAGAAATTTAAGCTCAAATATATAGGGATGAAAATATTTAGAAAATGACCAAATCTTTGGAGCCAAGCCATTAAGACTATGTAGACCTATGTATATATATTTATATTATGTGGGTGTTTGTAGGTATACACACACATGTGTGTGTGATAGAGACACATATACATAAACACATACATACATATATACTTACATACACACATAATATATGTAGCTAATTGATACAAGATTTGGTCATGCGACCAATTCTTGTCACTCTAATGGAATTTACCACATGTACACATCACAGATAGCTACCTCTGATAACATAAGAATACTCAAGAAATCTTCACGAGGTTGCCACTAACATCTTATGGGACTTATAGATTTGATCATGCGACCAAAACATTGGAGAAGAATGATCCCAAATGTAGGGGATCCAAAGATTTGGTCAAGTGACCAATTTATATATATTTATATAACAATTTGGATGAGACAAATATAATATATATATATGTGTGTGGGATACACACACACACATATATATATATCGATGAGACCAATATGTGTGTGTGTGTGTGTGTGTGTGTGTGTGTGTGTGTGTAAGATGAATGATAACAATACTTAAATCATATAAATTTTGAATGCGTCAAATATAAATGCGAATTGGATAGTCCATCTTGTGTTCATTACTGTGCTTAATTAAATAATTAATTAGTGTGATTTTATTATCTCTTAATCATGGAATTAATAATAAGCTTTGAGCCTCCATAGATCCTCAAAATTATAAGCCACATTTTCAATGGCACACTTAACTCGTTTAGTGTACATGGAATGACTGAGATGAGCTTCATAGATATGGTCGAGATCATGGTGGAATTGTATGTGGATTAATGTGGTAGGGGGGGTGTAGGAGGTTGTAATGGAAAGAGCCTAAAAGCTTAAAAGTTTAAGCTTTAGTAATACGATCGTGTGGCATAATCCCATTATTTCAACATCAAGTTTACAAACCCATTATTTTAGCACCCAAAAAGTGTTTTTTTAAAGCATGACTACATGGTACTATAACCATATCCTTATCGGTGTGTGAACACTTTTGTGTGAACACCCTCTAGAAAATCAAACCTTTTTATTCCTCTTAATTGAAATGACAAAGTCTGTGTTTGTAGCTTTAGTATTACTAAAGAAATCTAAAGCTTTGGCTTTTAACCCTACCCACAAACGACGAAACGCAGCGGTGCACGAAATGCGAGCACATAGCCGGGCAAGAAGTGCACTGCAGCCAGCAAGAAGTGCACTGCAGCTAGCAAGAAGCAGCTTGGGATAGGAGCATGCGTGTTCAGGGATAACGGGACTGGAAGGAGCGGGCTGAGGCCTATGGAGTCGATTTGAAGAGTGTTGGGAGGCGATTTGAGGAAGCAAATCAAGATCCAATTAATCTCTCTCTCTCAAAGAGGCAAAGAAAGTTGGATTTGGGCAAGGTTAGCCACTTTTCTTTCTCTCTAGCTCTGTATAACTAATCTCAAGAGCAAAAAATAATCTTTCTCTCTCCCAAACATAAGCTCTCAATTAATTAATTGATTTAATCATCTAATCTTTCTCAGTCACTCCTTTCTTTCTCTCTCTCACACACACACCCACACACACATCTTTCTTTATCTATCTCACACACATAATTATTAATTACACTAAATAATATCATTAATCAAATAAGAAAGTACTTACTGAATGAGTTGAGTTGCTTTACAGTGCCTTTGAAACTTGATTATGGTTACAAATTGCATGAAACAAGCAACTCAAGGGAGCCAATTTTGAAATTTTAAATTTGAGCGGTAACTTGAAATTTAAATATGGGTGGGAAATATGAAAATTGATGTGAACTACATTTAGCGATAAAATTTAATATTTGAAATTGTGTTTAGTGTTTATGTCCCAAGATTTGGTCACATGACCAAACCTTGGACAATTCAAACTATATTTATATTTATATATGCATTCATATTTATAATTAAATATGTATATATTTATATATAATTATATATATATATAATTATATATATCTATAGTTAAAAAATATATATTTTTTAATTATGAATATATATAATTATAAATATAATTATAATTTTATATAAATATATAAATATATTTAATTATATTTAAATTTTTAATTATAAATATGAATGCATATATATATATATTCATATTTATATTTATATGGACATATATATGACCAAACTATTTGTCCATATAACTATGCTACGTCCAAATATTTGGTCATCTGACCTAACCTTGGACAATTAAAAATATATTCATATATATAAATATAAATATAAACCTTGGATAATTATTCGCATTAGCACACTTGTAATAAGATTCAGTCACCTGACCAAATGTTTTAGAGCACATAGAATTGGTTTCATTACTGGCCCTAGAAGTCTCAAGACTAATTATAGGAGAGCTATGAGATTACTAGGAATTCCTAACCCTTGGAGTCTTGAAATCCTATTTGGACATATACATGCGGCTATTAATTGGAACACCAAGTTTTGGTCACATGACCATATCTATGTGCTCTACAAGATTTGGTCACGTGACTTAAACATATTTGGACATATATAAGAGCTCTCCTAGTTTTAATCAAATGACCAAATGTTTGAGAGCACTTAAAATAAGACCAAATTAGTAGATGAAGCTATTATGTGAAACACCATGTTTTGGTCACATGACCATAACTTTAAGGGTATTATGTGGAACACCAAGTTTGGTCACAAGACCATATCTATGTGCTCTACAATATTTGGTCATGTGACCAAAACATATATGGACATATACATGAGCTATACTATTATAGAGCACTGAGAAGAAGATTTGGTCATGAGACCTAAACAAAATTTGACATATACATGAGCACTCCTATTAGAGAGCTAAACAAAATTTGACATATACATGAGCACTCCTATTAGAGAGCACTGAGAAGAAGATTCAGTCATTTGATCTAAACAAATTTGTACATATACATGAGCTCTCCTAGTTTTGGTCAAATGACCAAATGTTTGAGAGCACTTATAATAAGACCAAAATTTTGGAGAGAACTTTGAAATGGCTCTGAACAAATTAGTAAAAGATGCTATTACTTGGAACACCAAGTTTTGGTCACATGATCATTTCTATGTGCTCTACAAGATTTGGTCATGTTACCAAAACATATATGGACATATACATGAGCTCTCCTATTAGATTGCACTGAGAAGAAGATTTGGTCATGTGACCTAAGCCAATTTGGACATATACATGAGCTCTCCTATTAGAGAGCACTGAGAAGAAGATTTGGTCATGTGACCTAAACCAATTTGGACATATACATGAGCTCTCCTATTGGAAAGCATTGAGAAGAAGATTTGGTCATGTGACCTAAACCAATTTGGGCATATACATGAGCTCTCCTATTAGAGAGCACTGAGAAGAAGATTGGTCATGTGACCTAAACAAATTTGGACATATACATGAGCTCTCCTAATAGAGAGCACCGAGTGGAATATTTGGTCATGTGACCTAAACAAATTTGGATATATAGATGAGCTCTCCTATTTGAGAGTAATGAGAAGAGAAGATTTAGTCATGTGACCTAAACAAATTTGGACATATACACCAGCTCTCCTACTTTTGGTCAAATGACCAAATGTTTGAGAGCACTTATAATAAGCCCAAAATTTATGAGAGGACTTTCAAATGGCTGTGACCAAATTAGTAGATGATGCTATTATGTAGAACATAAAGTTTTGGTCACATGACCATATCTATGTGCTCTACAAGATTTGGTCATGTGAACAGAACATATATGGACATATACATGAGCTCTCCTATTAGAGTACACTGAGAAGAAGTTTGGTCATGTGACCTAAAGAAATTTGGACCTATACATGAGCTCTCCTAATAGAGAACACCGAGAAGAAGATTTGGTCATGTGACCTAAACAAATTTGGACATATACATGAGCTCTCCTATTAGAGAGCACTAAGAAGAAGATTTGATCATGTGACCTAAACAAATTTGGACATATACATGAGCTCTCCTAGATTTCGTCAAATGACCAAATGTTTGAGAGTACTTATAATAAGCCCAAAATTTATGAGAGGATTTTCAAATGGCTGTGACCAAATTAGTAGATGATGCTATTATGTAGAACATAAAGTTTTGGTCACATGACCATATCTATGTGCTCTACAAGATTTGGTCATGTGACCTAAACATATATGGACATATACATGACCTCTCCTATTAGAGTACACTGAGAAGAAGATTTGGTCATGTGACCTAAACAAATTTGGACATATACATGAGCTCTCCTAATAGAGAGCACCGAGAAGAAGATTTGGTCATGTGACCTAAACAAATTTGGACATATACATGAGCTCTCCTAATAGAGAGCATCGAGAAGAAGATTTGGTCATGTGATGACCTAAACAAATTTGGCCATATACATGAGCTCTCCTATTAGAGAGCAATGAGAATAAGATTTGGTCATGTGACCTAAACAAATTTGGACATATACATGAGCTCTCCTAGATTTGGTCAAATGACCAAGTGTTTGAGAGCACTTATAAAATAAGCCCAAAATTTATGAGAGGACTTTCAAATGGCTGTGACCAAATTAGTATATGATGCTATTATGTAGAACACAAAGTTTTGGTCACATGACCATATCTATGTGCTCTACAAGATTTGGTCATATGACCTAAACATATATGGACATATACATGAGTTCTCCTATTAGAGTACACTGAGAAGAAGTTTGGTCATGTGACCCAAACAAATTTGGACATATACATGAGCTCTCCTAATAGAGAGCACCGAGAAGAAGATTTGGTCATGTGACCTAAACAAATTTGGACATATACATGAGCTCTCCTATTAGCAAGCACTGAGAAGAAGATTTGGTCATGTGACCTAAAAAATTTTGGACATATACATAAGCTCTCCTAGATTTGGTCAAATGACCAAATGTTTGAGAGCACTTATAATAAGTCCAAAATTTATGATAGGACTTTCAAATAGCTGTGACCAAATTAGTAGATGATGCTATTATGTAGAACACAAAGTTTTGGTCACATGACCATATCTATGTGCTCTACAAGATTTGGTCATGTGACCTAAACATATATGGACATATACATGAGCTCTCCTATTAGAGTACACTGAGAAGAAGATTTGGTCATGTGACCTAAACAAATTTGGACATATACATGAGCTCTCCTAGTAGAGAGCACCGAGAAGAAGATTTGGTCATGTGACCTAAACAAATTTGGACATATACATGAGCTCTCCTATTTAGAAAGCACTGAGAAGAAGATTTAGTCATGTGACCTAACAAATTTGGACATATACATGAGCTCTCCTAGTTTTGGTCAAATGACCAAATGTTTGATAGCACTTATAATAAGCCCAAAATTTCTGAGAGGACTTTCAAATGGCTGTGACCAAATTAGTAAATGATGCTATTATGTAGAACACAAAGTTTTGGTCACATGACCATATCTATGTGCTCTATAAGATTTGGTCATGTGACCTAAACATATATGGATATTAACATTAGCTCTCCTAGTTTTGGACTGGTTCTCAAAACAATGAACTCCTAGTTTTAGAGCACTTAGAATAGGTTTTATTACAGACCCTCATAGCCTCCATAGCTATTTAATTTCAATAAGATTTTGTCACATGACCAAAATATGGAGAGCATTTTGTCCTTATAAATCCTATTTGATCACAAGATTGATTATTAGATAGCACTCCAAATTGTTATCACATGATAGCACTACCATATGTTGAAGAGCACTGATAAGAAGAGTGTGTCACATGACTAGAAAATGGGAGATCAAGTTGAAATGGTTGTGACCCAATCAGTAAATCAGGCTATTATGTGGAACACCAAGTTTTGGTCACATGACCATATCTATGAGTATTATAAGATTTGGTCATGTAACCTAAACATATATAGACATATACATAAGCTCTCACAATTTAGGTCCGATGACCAAAGCAAAAGACTCTCCAATAAATATAAAATTTGGTAACATAACCAAATCTTTAGAGAATGCTGTAATGAAGATAATCAAACAAGGGATATGTAATTAGGGTCATAGGACCAAATCTAAAGTTGAGGCCAAAATGAGGAAGACCAAGTTTACGTCACATGACCATATCATTGTGCACTCCATCATATTGTCATGTGACCTAAGCATATGTGGTTATATACATAATCTTTCCATGTTTTGGTCTTGTGACCAAAATAATGGACTCTCTAGAAAATACCTCATTGATATCATGAAATGACTATTACCAAATATGTAGATGAGGATATTATGTGGAACATCAAGTTTTAGTCACATGACCATATCTATGTGCTCTACAAGATTTGGTCATGAGACCTAGACAAATACATCATCATTCCATGTTTTGGTCTTGTGACCAAAACTAATGGGCTCTCTAGAAAATACCTCATAGAGATCTTGCTGATAAGTTCAATAATATGAGGTCACAAGACAAAAGCTTGGAAAACATATAGACTAGGTCTCATTACCAAACTGATGAGTAACCAAAGCCTTGATAATTCAAATAGAATAGCTCACAAGACAAGATATTGGAGATCAATTAGAATTATTAGTCTTATAGGTATTTAATATAAATATGGATGATGTGCATTGTTTTCAAGTACAATCAATTGGTGGTTTTAGACTAAATCTCTATAAAGTAGACTTTAATCCACATTTTTTATTTTTACTTGTTTTGCAAAAATAAAATGTCAAAAAGAAAGAGTTCAAACACAAAAGGAAGTTCAAGAATTGACTTCATTGATGGAGTCAATGATGACATGGCTTGGACATGGTATATTAACTACCATAATATGGATGGAAAAAGTACAGAACACCCCAACTTGTTTGTACTCAAGCCCAAAACAGACAAATATAAGAAAGTTGGTGTGGTTTAGGCAACAAGCTTTGGAGGATGGAAAGGTTTGAAAAAATGCTAATTGGATTGATGTGCAATGCTTATGAACCAGTTCAATTCATCCTTGTGGCATTTGTTAATCAAGATCAATTGTGGGCTCTAAGAAATGCATTGGAGAAGGTGGTAGGGAAATACCACATGGAAATTTGTAGCATTGACTTCAAACATGCCAATGATGAGAAATCACATGTGATAGGTTCAATGGATTCATTCATGGCACACATGTAATTTTGAGTAAAGAGAAGGAATTCACAGACTATAGACACTATCAAAGAACCCAGTCTAGGCCTCATATTTTGGATAGTGCAGAGGTTGTGTTGAGTAGCAGTGATGAGGAGGATGATGATGATAGAAGTGATCAACCTACCAAAGAACATGTGCTATTACAAACGATGGAGCATGCCATAAGTGAAAGTATTGTAGCAATTTGCAGAGAAGATGAATACATAGTTGATGTATTCACAGGAGGTAGAGCTGCAAAAATGGCACTAGCCAATAAAAGAAAAACAGTGGCTTTGGTGTCTAATGTGACAGAATTGAGGGAGACAGAAGCAATGCTATTAGCATATGCTGAGATCCACCCTAACATTAGTTTGTGGGCTGGGATCACAACAACGAAGGCGACAACACAACCACTCATTGAAGAAAATCCAATGCGTGATGGTTCTGGAGTTGAGAATCTACCTACATTGACAATTGAGAGTAAAGAGAAAATGTCAAGCTTTGTGGATCATCTACTGGAGGGTGTTCAATCAGGTGTTTGAAACATCCAGTATTATTAGATAGCTTTTTGTTCATCGCGTCAGTTTATATTTGAGAGCAATTAGAACTTTGGAAAGAAAGTCTTTTTGAATTTGAGAGCAATTAGAACTTTGGAAAGAAAGTCTTTTTGAATTTGAAGTAATTAGAACTTTGGAAAGAAAGTCTTTTTGAATTTGAAGTAATATTATTTTGTTAAAACTTCCCTCGCCCAGTAGACATAGGCGATGCTCCGGGATATTTTTTTTCTAACGTAGTCAAGGTCATATGGGTGTATACTTGTGTTTTTAATACTTTGGAAATAATAATTTGTTTAATTGTTAAGTGCAATCTCTTAACTTTACACTGTGCATAAACTTCATCTCCTCTCACATTAAGACTGTTAAGCAAACAAAACTATGCTCTCAAAAATATTATGAAATATTTGGATTTAAGATTAGGTCAACATGGGTCCTTTGCCTTGATGGCTTTGAGACCATATCTAAAAACCAAGAGCATGCTATTTTGGATAATAAAATAGATGTTGTGTAACATACTCACAAATTTGGTCACGAGACCAAAACTTGGAGAAAACATGATACAATAACTCTATAATCTATTTTAAGGGAAACCTATGTAAACAATGTTTGGAAAGTAAATTTTATGTTATGTGCACATACCCATGTTAAGTTTGTGAGTGGATTTCAGCTTCGTGCCTTATGAATTTAATTCCATGACCAACGATGAGTCTTTGGAATAATTGTGTTAACAGGTCTCTTTTTGTGTGAAACAAATGATGTCTTAGCAACACACATATGGGGTGACCTAAAAGAGAAAGAACCAAATGAAACTACACTAAAGAAGGCTATCATCTTGGATCTGAATGGGCTATTGTTGCAGCATTGCTTCACCAAATCAAACAAATATACAAGCTTACATTGTGGTAATCAATGGATTGTTCTTTGTCCATAATGCATGGAATTTTTGGATGCATTGTGAAGTGGTTATGATAGAAAATATATGTTGAGTATGATTATGTTGCATTAGTATGTTTTATTGTGACTAATTTCATCTAAATCTAGATGATTTTCACCATTCATTCTAGAATATTTTTGCAAATATAGTCCAAAACTTATCCACTTTTTTAAAAGTGGGAATTGGGATTTTCCCAAATTTCCTAATATGGTGTTTTCCCGAGAATTGTAGGAGGGCACGTCTAAAGCTTCTTTCAAAATCACAAGCACGAAATTGGAAGATAATGGAAAAGAGTCCTCTTTGGGACAACATGTGGAGTAGCTAGTTGCATTAACGCAACAAATGACCCAATAATGTGTTGAGAGATGTAATTGCGGTGTTGTGTGTATGTGGGACAGCACCCTAGAGGTGCAAGATATTGTGGCAAGATAAGAATGCCACATGTAATATTGAATGGTGTGTGTTGACCACCCAAAAGAAGTGGAAAAGGGAGTGCCACATGGATGAGGACATGTAAAGTGGGATAAGGCTAGAGGGCCTATATCATTGTATGGTTCATTTGTGATAGTGCAATAGAACTTGTGTTGAGTGTGCAATCTCTTTCTCTATCTCTTATGGAGTTCTTAGTGTGGTATAATCCACCTTAATTATGTTGCTTAATCTATGTCTATCACCATGATCAATCCCATTTTTTGATTGTTAACATGGTATCAGAGCTTGGCTGGGCTCTTGGTCATGGTGAATATTTATGTATAGATTTCTTGGTTATGAGTTCTTTGATTAAGCATTATTTTTCAGTTTACTATGAAAAAGAATTAGCACACTCATATTATCATTTGGATTTGCATTTGTGAGGAATTGAGAGAGATTTGGAGCTGCCATTCTCAAGTTTGAGAGGAGATTTGCAACAAGGAGGTTGCATAGAAGCTGCCAAAGAGAGTTGCAAGTGGGAGTTTTGCAACATGGAGAGCCTACTCATCATCAAAGAAGTTGAAAATGAAGATTTCAGCAAGTATGAAGACTATGGAGTCTTCGGTGTCAACAAGGAAGCTGCCAAGAAGTTTGTGGAGGTAACTTGTGAAGTTTTGTCTCAATGTTTTGGTTATTGAGCATGGGAGAACACTCTTGTGGAGGTGCATGCTTGTCAAGATGATGGCAAGTAAGATGGGGTTCACATGTGTGTGCATCAAGAAGAGGATGCACTTGTGGATGTTGCTCAAGGAGATGAGGAAAGTTGTGAAAGCTGTGGGAAATTTCACAATGATTTATGCACCTTGGTTTCTTGTGGGAACCTTGTAGTAGTTTTGACATGCAAGAGGAAAGCATGAAAATTGTGAGCACAATGGGAAGCTCACTATAGCCACGTAGAGTGAGCATTTCCTGTAAGTCATTGATGAAGAGGCGACATGGACATTGTGGGTGTAAATCCACCCTCACAATCAGCCACAGCAAGGGAACCTAGCAACAAGAAGAGATAGAGATTGGGAGACGTCAACCACCACAGCAACCACTCCACATTAGTAAAGATTAGCAACCCATAAAATAATGTTCTCGAGTAGGTCACCTCAAGTGTAGAATGCAACTAGCAGAAAATAATAATAATAATAATAATAATGGGCAGATGGTGGTATCACTAGCATCACAGCACATGATAATGCCACAGGGGGCAGGACCTCCTTCTAATGGTGATTGTATAGAAAGAGGGCAACGAGATCATGGTTGGAGAAGAGCGCAGTTCAGACGAGGCAGCCAGGCAGTATCGCAGCACGAGGCAAACAGGAGATCTGTATGGTGAGCGGTGCCAGAGAATCTAGCCAGAGAGAGAAAGCAATTGAAGTGAGAGAAAAAAGCACAGAGATAGAGAGCCTGACGTAGAGAAAAGCAGAGAGTGTAGACGAAGACTGACGCTAGGTCCCAAAGCTGCAAGTGGAGCAATTGTTGATAGTTGCAGGCGCAGATGCTACATGGGCGAATGAGATAGAAATTCACCTCAACGTGCTCGTTTGCATTTGTAAGGTTCCCCCCTTCTAAAATAGGGGAAACACTTAAGATAGTCCACTAAGTCTTAACTTGGAGAAAATTTCCTATTCATCGACACCTTGACCATGTAGAGATTCAAGGATACGATTCATAGGTAAGACCTAGTCCTATCCTGTAGGGGGAGCATGATCTTCTAAAAATAAAATCACCCATAGGGTAATTGATCATAAATTGGGCAACTACTAGACTTGATTTCTAGAGGCAACGCTTTTTTCCTCATCCACGCAAGGCACAGCCGCCGCTGGCCTAGTCTTCTAGAATAGAGTTGCCCGAGAACCTATTTATCTAGCATAGGGCTTTCACTTAATTTGTGTTGAGATTCAAGCTCGATGTCAGTGTGTGCCAGCTATGCTATGTGCTGGCATGTTAGGTAGGAACATGTGTGAGACATAAATGATCGCGTCTAGCTGGTCATAGTGTGTGGACATTAGCTAGGGTTAGATGTGTGTGGACACAACTCATAGTGTGTCTACTTTATTATGGATTATGGCTTTATGCATTGTGTAAGAAGGGAGATGGCTCCCCTCTATGGTTAGGGTTTGCAATATACATTAGGGTTTGCTCCTGTGTGTGTGTCTCCTCTCCCTCTACCTATTATTCAACATGGTATCAGAGCCTGGTGCTCTCTATTAGGGTTTATGAGTGAGTGAGAGAAGAGGGAGAAGAAGCTGTGAAGAAAAGCTGTGAAGCTTGCCATTGATGCTGTGAAGCTTGGAGCACACCGATTTCTATCAGATCTGAGAGCTTGGCCTACCAGGTAAGGTCTACTAAACATCCTTGAGCGGATTGCAGGTGATTCAGGTAGAAACAAAGCAAATTAGGGCAACCCAAAGCAAAGAAAAATTCTAGTTTTTTGGAAGCTTTTAATTGAAGCTTGGAAGCGGTGATGTATGGTGAAAAGGATGCAAATCTGACAAAGAAGCATGTATGTGACAAGGATGAATGTATTGGAAAGGATGAATGTATTGGAAACTCATGTACAAGCCCTACAACTGATTTTGCAGCATTTTTGATACATTTGAATGAGTGAAAATTACTGGTTTTTGAGCTCTCACAAAACAGAGAAAAAGAGGTCAATTTTTTATGAAATTGGAGCAAGTTTTTGGCAAAAATCAGAGCATTGATGGATTGCACACTTGCCTAGGTGTGTTGGGCATCTAATTACATCATCAATTAGCACTACAAACACTCCAATTCCCCCCTACAATAGGCAGCGCAGCCCATACAGAGAAACAAGGTAGTTTTTTCACTTTTTTGATGTGAGGAGACCAAATACTACCTGTGTGCTTGATTAATTCCAAAATTGGTTTAGAAATTGGTTGCTACATACACTTGAGAAGGAGGCTATATGATTGGATTGAGCAATTATCATCTATGGTGCAAGGGTTAAAAAGGATTAGTACCTATAAGATTGGTGTGGGAATGTTAGGTAAGAAACCAAAGCCTAGCGGGATTGAAGTAACAGGGAGTGTAAAACTCAATAACACGCTTGTTATAAGCATGGCCAAAGGTATTGGGAGGTGCATTTGCGGCCTAGATCTCAGTGGCTCGAAGATGTCAGCCATTGGGTTTAGTCCTTGTGTGATCCCTGGCAATCCCTTTATCATTGCCATGTCTGATTAACTAATTACTCCTTAATGAGCAAGTACACGTGTTTTTGTTTTGCTTTTTATATTTTCTCACAGTCCGTTATAGCCTCAAGAGGCCTGGTGCTCTCTTCCTTGGGTCGAACGAGTGCCTGTTTGCCCTAATTAGCTTAGGCGCTATACGCACGTGAACGATTTGAGGTATTTTTTGAAAAAAGTGCATGCTAGTAACTTCCCAACTAGAAGAGGTCCTAAAACCTATTTTCCATCACTGTCTTGACGGAAAAAGATTTCGGAAAATTTTTTCCCTGTTTCGCAGCACGTTTTTGAGGGTGTTCCAAAAGGAATTTTGAAAAACTCTGTATGAGAGAGTTGTAGTATTTTTGGAGTACTACAACTTTGTCTCCCTGAGTCATTTGTGATGTTGTCATTTAGACCCTCAAAAGGTAGCCTGAATATGGTTCGACGTCTTTTTTGCGCTGTTTTTTGTGATTTTTCATGGTTTTCGGGTTGTTTTTTGCCTCAATTTTTGAGTCAAATTTTGAGGCTGCTGGTTGGAGGCCAAAATGATCGATTTTGACTTCAGATGGCGAGGACCAAAGTTGAAGAGCTCGATGTCATCTTTCCAATGAGCCCTAGAGCACCTTCATCGGATATATGATTTAGGAGATACGAGTCTCCAAACATGGGTTTTTTTTTGCCCAACGGACCCCTTTTCACGTAAACTAGCAGGGTGCACGGCATGAAATGAACTTCACGAATTTTTTCAAATTTGATTTTTTTTTGGGCATGAACGAAGTGTTTCGCACCGTGAAACCTTAGAGTTTCACGCAGTGAACTAGTGAACTTCACGAAAAAATTCAATTTGAAATTTTTTTTTTGGGTGTGAACGACGTGTTTCACGCCGTGAACCGGACTTCACAGAAAAATTAAATTCATTTTTTTTATTTTGCGGAGGCATGAACGAAATGTTTCACGCCATAAACTCCCGAACTTCACAAAAAAAAATTTAAAAAAATTTGGCAACACATGAACGAAGTGTTTCACGTCGTGAAACCTTAGGGTTTCACGCTATGAACCAAACTTTATGAAAAAATTAAATTTATTTTTTAATTATTTTTATTTTTTTTATAGGGGCGTGAACAAAGTGTTTCACGCCGTGAAACCTTAGGGTTTCACGCCGTGAACTAGACTTCACAGAAAATTTAAATTTGATTTTTTTGGGGGGGCGTGAACAAAATGTTTCACGCCGTGAAACCTTAGGGTTTCATGGCGTGAACCAGACTTCACGAAAAATATAAATTTGAAAAAAAACAATTTCGACGCGGACTCCTAGGACGTAAAACTTTAGGCCGGGAAAGTGAAGAAACAGTTCACGGCGTGAATCATTTTTTTAATTTTTTAATTTTATTTTTTTGGAAGTCTAGTAGGAAATATGATTTTTTTTGGGGATATTTTTTGAATTTAAAATTAAGGAGATATGGGTATTTTTCTAAAAAGGTAAGTGGAAATAAAAAAAGTCAACCTTTTTATAACACCCCTTACACCCTTCATAAATGACTCCCAAAATGGACAATTTGACAACTCATGAGAGTTCAATCATTAAATGCTCATTAGTCTTAATGAGTTATGTTAAAAAAGTGATTAAAAATTAATCAAAGATTAAACCTTTCACTAATCTTTTCCTCTTTTACACTAATCAAAGATTCTAATTAACCACTAATCCTTAATTAATTCATACAATTGAGCACATCATTGGATAGAGCAAGGGAATGCTAATCTATGTGCATCAACCAATGTGTAAATTAATCTATGTGCATCAACCAATGTGTAAATTAATCTAAAATAGGAGATTAATTAGATTCTTAATTTTGGTCTCCTTTGTTAAGATAAAATTAAGCAAAGAGAGTCAAAATCCTCCAATTGATGTAATTAGGTGTTTTAATGCATCTAGATGCTCTCAAAACACTTAAAAATACTAATTTCAACTACTCACATGATCAATTTAGACCCTAATTAACATATTTTCTAAAACTTTTACCTCTTGAACAAGATTAATCACCCTTAATGACAAAAACCAGTCCATTAAGAGAAACTAGTCAAATTCAAGGATTAATTGATGGTCTTAAGAAAATTCTTAAAAGATTAAACTACTCCTAATGCTTGCTAACACTCTATAATAGTTTCTCTCTCTAGGCCAGAAACAAGGGAAAACAATGCCTTTTTGCATTCTGAAAAGGGGATGATCACTGGGGACTGAAAGGAGAACTTACACATCTTTAGGAGCTGGGGAGGAATATTACATCCTCTCCCAATTGAAAAACACGAGATGCCCTCATCTCATCAACTGGGGGTAATCCTTTACGAGTTCATCTTCTTTTTCCCAAGTGGCATCCTTTAAAGGGTAGAACTTCCACTTGACCAAAAATTCTCTAAGGACTCTATTCCTGAGAGCCTTCTCCCAAACATCTAGGATTTCTTCAGGTTGGAGTTCCATCTAACCTTGAGTCGGAAAAGTCAACTGCTCATCATCTAGCACATGACTCTGGTTGGGTACATACTTTTTAAGCAAGCCGACATGAAAGACATTATGTACCTTCAGATGTAGAGGTAGAAGAATTTCATAGGCTAGATCTCCTACTTTATTCATACTGACATACGGTGCATAGTATCTAGGAGATAGCTTCTTGTACTTCCCTAGAGATAAAGAACTTCTTTTGGGTCGTACTCGAATGAAGACCATATTTGATTCTTCAAACACTCTGTCTGTTCTCTTTTTGTGTGCATACTGCTTCTTTCTATCCTAGGCTGCTTGAATATCCTTACGGATTGACTACATTTACTGCTCCATATCATCTAGCATCTGTCTGGACATCTCGATCTCTTGATCAATGGGTCGGACCAAGTTAATGGTGTAAGGCAATCTTGTCCGTATAGAGCTTTGAAAGGGCTCATCGTGATACTCCAGTGTGATAAGAGGCATTATAGGCAAATTCAACTAGATGCAAGTAGCTTAACCACTTCCTGGGTTCTCTGCCATCATAGCATGATCGAAGGATATCTTCTATCACACTTGGTTCACTCTTTCTGTCTGGCCATCTGTCTCAGGGTGATAGGCTGTACTGAGATCAAGGAAAGTTCCCACTGCTTTGAAGAATGTAGTCTGAAACCTTGACGTAAACTTAGGATCTCGATCGCTCACTATCCTTCTAGGTAATCCATGTAACCTAAAAATCTCTTTAAGGAAGACTCTGGCAACATCTACTGTAGTGTAGGTTTCTTTTACTGGAATCAGATGGGCAACCTTGGTTAGTCTGTCGACTACCACAAAAATGGAGTTGTAACCTGATTGCACTGTCAGTAGTCCAGTAACAAAATCCATATTGACACATTCCCACTTCATCTGTGGAATGTCTAAGGGATACAACTTTCTTGGCATCTTAACTCTCTCTGCCTTAGCTCTTTGACATGCTAAAAACACTAACGCACATGCTAAACACTAACGTACATGATTAAGTACATCCTTTTTGAGTCCTGGCCAAAAGAAACTCTTCTTTACAGACATGTAGGTCTTTATGAAACCTGGATGTATCATGGGATTCTCTTAGAATTTTACCCTTTGTTCCCTCATCATTAGGAACGCATAGCCGATTATTGTAATACATGTATCCATCGTCCAATCTGTAACCATGAACTTGACTCATCTCCTGAGGAGTCTTGCTTTCCTGTTGCATAAGTAGGGTAGCAATAGGGGCAAAGAAATTGTCCTGCATGATCTTCTCTCTTGCTTCACTGACCAACGGATTTGACACCAATGTTATTACAAGCAAGGCGGCTTTCCTACTGAGCGCATCTGCTACCATATTTTCCTTCCCTGGCCGGTACTTAATCTCAAAATCAAATTCTTGCAAGGTCTGCATCCACCTTCTTTGATGCATGTTGAGATCCTTCTGAGTGAATATCCACTTTAGACTTTGATGATATGTCATCAAGGTGAATCTCTTTCCCAAGAGATAATGTCTCCACAAGAGATAATGTCTCCACAGCTTTAGAGCATAAACTACTGAGAGTAACTCCAAATCATGGACAACATAATTTCTCTCATGCGGCTTGAGCTTTCTAGATTCATAGGCTACTGCATGTCCTTCCTACATGAGTACACCTCCTAAGGCAAAGCCACTGGCATTTGTTACTACTTCAAAGGGTATGGAAAAATCTGGCAATTTAAGAACAGGGTTGGTTACTAAGGCAGCCTTCAGCTTATGGGTATATGCATGAATAGGTGGTACACTAGCTACCAGATTTCAAGGTTGGGAGCTGGGAGGTAGCTCAGTTGGTAGCCATAGGAATGTTGGGAATTTTAAAAGACCTCAATAAGTTTTTTAATTTATTCAATTCAGGGTGCAAAGGAGTGGGGGCACTACCTTTGCATGTCTTGCAACCATCATGAGGAGTGCCTGTTGGTTGCAGCAGGGCCCTCGTCTGGGGGGGAAGCCTGCCACCAGCGTGGAAATTTGAGGAGTGCCCGTCGGTTGCAGTAGTAGGGGCCCTCATCTGGGGGGGAAGCTTGCCAGCATGGAAATGCTAGAAGCTTGAGAGCAACAAGAAAGCAGCCGAGAGGGAGGTCAGACACTAGGACACACAGGGGAAATGCTGCAGGCAGAACTTCCTCTCCCACTTCTTCTCTTGCTCCCTCAGGCTTTGAATCTTCTCCAGAGCCATCCCTAGCCAGGAAATCTCGCAGGGTGCTAGCTTCCTCCTCTCCTTCCTCAGCTGTAGCAAAGGCCAAAGGAGCTATAAGAAAGGGGCATTATCCTCTTTCACCCAAATCACCTACTACACCAAGCAAGAAGTTCAACATGTAGCTGGGCTCAGATGCCACTCCAAGCACAGAGGTGAGCATCTTTACACATGTTGTTGTGCAGCCAATTTTTGTTCAAGTGCCTGGCTTGTGTGAATTTTTCTAGAGGTGTATTGCACATGCATGCTAGGGTATTACCATGCTGTTCCAAGGGGTAATGGAGTGAGTGTGCTCACAATGTCATCCAATGTCCCTATTGAATACCTTACAAAACAATTTTTTTGCTTCAATGATGACTCCTCACTTGTCGTGTATTGTAATAAGTGTGTTGCATACCAAAACATCCCTAGAAAAATTCAAGTTGTGGGCAATAGTGCTTTATTGAGTTTTAGTGACACTACATTGCATATTGCATGCTGACAACACACTGGAGAACACATTTTCTACACCTTTGATACTCCCACACTTTCTATACATGCGCACAAGAATTGTCAACATAAGCATAATTGTAGCCTCATGCATATATATGGAAGGTGCATGTCCAAAAGCAAGCAGGTCATACATGAAAATATGTTAGTATGAATGTGTTGGACTAATTCTAGTTGTGCTATGGAATGTTGCAGGGCAAATCGCGTTGGTACCCTCCATATGTCCAGTTTGAAAGAAAGTCAATTTTCTGTATGACCAAAGCCCAAGCACATGAAGTCTACGGTCTTTCAAATTCTAGAGTGGATAAGCGAACATTGGGTGAGGCTAATTTTACAGATGCAGATTGGCTATCATGTTTTGATGAGGTGCCAAGAAGGGGCAGTAAAGTAAAATGCAGGACTTTGAAGCTAGAGTTATGGCCCAGGTTCTACACCCTTTTTACTTCGGTATATCAGGAACCTCCCAGCAACTATGGGATGGAGGTGACCAAGGCATTTGCAAGAGGTTTTCTGCATGAGTGTACAAAAGGGCCAGTCGATTGGGCTTTATTTTTTGAGAGCATGATAGCGGCTATGGATGCAAAGAAGCTACAAGCAAAGAAGCACCGATGGTCTATTTTCCATGCTTCCTTTGCATTGCATACCTCCAGGTTTGAACAGGTGAAGCCTCTTGAGCAATCGGAGACGGTACAAAATATGCATGTGGACTCAGAGGCAATTGCTGTGTTGGACGAAATAATTGAGGTGCTTGAAAGGAAATATGCTCATGAGCTCAACGAAGCTACGAGAAAAGTTGACAAGTACAAAGCGGATGTGCATCGAGATGAAGGGACACAACTCCTGGTTAGTAGTTTGAAAAGACAGTTGGAAGATGCACAATCTGAGTTGCAAAAGGTTGAAAATGCGTCAGACCCAGTTGCAAGAGCTGAGGATGAAAGTGGACAGATTGTCGCTGACCATCCAAACTGTGCATGGAGTTGTTATGGGTACTGTTCCTGCTAGTGCGGGCTGTGAAAGTCAAGAGTTTCTAGAAAATGCAAAACAAATAGAGATGCATGTGCGTGCTCAGGTGGATTTTATGAAAGACATGAAGGCAAGAAGGAACAAAGTGTTCCTATCCTTGCCAACACCTAAATTACCACATGCAGATCTGGGCTTATCGAGAATGCACACAATATTTGTTCTGCTTGTGGATTGGTCATGTATGATGCAGATGGTCTTTGCATGTTTATACTTCCTTGTGGTCATGCTTATCATATTTATTGTTTTGCTCACCTTGCTACAAGCAAAGAGATTTGCATGGCTATGGGATGCACGCAAATGATCTCGCCTGCTACAAGGTCTTTGGTGATACTTGGCCACATTGATGCCCCCGGTTATGCAAGGGAGTCACAAAACACAGTACCCTCCATGCTTCCAAACACTGCTGCCAAATCGTGCTTTTCCCACGGTACGTGCCATACCGTTATGCTCTCTAACCCTTGTCTTCATTACTGGTTTTTTTTTGTGTACCTTTTTGTAAGGTGGGTGAGGGTAAGATGCATGTGGATAAATGGTACCACCTAGAGTTGTCATCTGTAGCATGGCAGCTGATTTTGGTAGCAAGGTAGCTATCTTATGCTGCTTGGGAGCTACTTAGATTCCTGGTAGCTACCTAGAAAGGCTGTCAGCTACCCTTAAAATCCTGATAGCTACCCTTTGAAGCCTGATAGCTACTCTTTGAAGACTAGTGTTAACCCTTGAAAGCTTGGTAGCTACCCTCAATATCCTAAAAGTTACATTTGGAATCGTGGTGGTTACTTGTTGGTATAGCTACCTTCCAGCTTTTCAGCTACTCTTAAAAGCCTGAGAGCTTCCCCATGGAAGCCTGGTAGGTACTATCCTTGAAGTCTCTCAACTATCCTTTTAAAAGCCTGATAGCTACCCTTTGAAGCCTGATAGCTACCCTTTGAAGCCTGGTAGCTACCCTTTGAAGCATGGTAGCTACCTTTGGAAGCCTAACAGCTACCCTTGGAAGCTTGGTAGCTACCAAGGGATGCCTAAAAGCTACCAAGATATGCTTGAGTCTTCCATGCTAAAAGCTACCAAGGGATACCAAGATGTTAAGGCATGCTAAAAGCTACCAAGGGATACCAAGATGTTAAGGCATGCTGAAAGCTACCAAGGGATACCAAGATGTTAAGGCATGCTGAAAGCTACCAAGGCAAGCTGGGAGGTTTTAAGGTAAGTATGATAGCTTCTAGTATGTAACTTTTGTAGCTGGAATCTGTAGAGCTTATGTTAAGTTGTGAGGGTTTACTTTCAATTTGGTATGGTTTACTGTCTACTAAGGTGGTAAAATATTTTCTAATGATTGAATTTATTGCAGATAATGAGGATGCCAAAAACATTCAGCCAATGGATGAAGTTTTTTCAACACCAGGTTGTAATGTAGAAAATTTACAGTTGGACACGGAACTTAAGACCGTTGGCAGATTTCCTTGGAAAAAACAAGGAAACTGATCCAAAGGATGACACTATCAAGGAGAGAGAACTTGTGGACTTGGGTGTAGAAAGTCCTGTAGATAGTGACATGGACAAGGAGAATCATCAAGAAGAGAGTCCTTCACTGTTACAAGCCTTTAAAATGTTGAAAAGGGGAAGAAACAGGAAAACGAAAGGTTGTGTTCACTTTTATAATTGAATGTAGACTAATATGGTTTCACTTGCTAATGATTATTTTCCATGCAGGAGGATCTTCTAGCCAGCGTCCTCCAACTTCAAGCAATAAGGACCTAGATAAAGCTTCCAATATAACAGATGATCAACCGGACAAGGAGGAACCTGCCAATATCTCTGAAGGATTGGGACAAAAAGGTGCTACTGCCAAAGTCAGAAAAAGATTGCAACCCTAAATTCGGCTAGTTCTCCCCATGAATGCATGTCTACCCCCCTTTTTTGGGTTTGTCCCATCAATAGCCATTCTGGCTCTGTAACCAAATTGTTGACATTTTCTATTTAATGAATGAAAAGAGTCCGACTATTTTGTTTCTTATATATCTCTCATTGTTATGTATTTCATTCATTTCTTTTCCAATGTATGAAATTTATCATTGCAAACACTGTGAGTGTGGATGGACTAGCTGAAATATCTGGCAATGTCCTCACAAGCCACAATGGTGATACACTGCAAGATAGTGATAAAGTGCATGATGGTGTAAATAAAGTGCAGGATGGTGATAAAAAGCAGGATGGTGGTGATAAAGTGCTGCAGGATGATGGTGAAAAAGTGCAGGATGGTGGTGATAAAGTGCAGGATGGTGATAAAAAGCAGGATGGTGGTGATAAAGTGCAGGATGATGGTGGTGAAAAAGTGCTAGATGGTGGTGATAAAGTGTAGGATGGTGAAAAAGTGCCGGATGTTGATACAATGCAGGATGGTAATAAAGTCACAGAGGAGGATAATGATGTCGGGGAAAAGGCGGGTTTTTGGTGTTTTGTCTAGACATCATGCCTTGCAGCCATAGTACAGAATGCAAGGAAAACACAGGATTGTGGTGTTCCTGTAAACAATGCTGCTGACATGCTAAGACAGACTAAAGCACAGGCTATTAGTTTTTATGATGCATTTTAGGGGAAAAGTGAGGTAAAAGGTGAATGTGGGACTGAAAAGGACAGCTCTCAGAGCTCAGAAAATGAACTAGCAAAGAACTATGTGTTCAAGGAGCATTATGAGACACAAGACAGCTTCAGTGGAGGGTGATGTAAGTGCCCATATTGCTGTTGATCAGAAAGCATCAGAGCTGTTTGAAAAGCATGAGAGTAATCAAAGAACTGAACTAAGAGATGATATCGAATCGATTGCAAGTGGTAGTGTGAGACATCCTAATGCAAAGATGTATTGTGCCTGGGAGGATCCAACCAGCCCTTCATTTCAATTTTGGTCAGCTTTAATTTTGGATCTCAATGGAGTGCTACTGACAATGGTTGACTACAGATATGCACAAACCCCCCCTATTGGAATATGCTTGAAGTGTCAGATATGGGTGGCAGGAAGCTGTTAGGGCAAAAGCAAGATGTTGAGAGGTTTGTGCAATGGTACTTGGAATGCAAACAGAATTTTGAGGTGCTTTATGCCTTTTCATGTCCACTGGTTCAAAGGTGTGCTTACGCAAGAGTTCTGCACAAAGGAGACTAAGTTCTAGAGAATTACCAAGAAACTAGTGCTTTATAAGAAGTTGACCGTGTTTTGGGAGGCTTATCCTCAGTATTCACCAACAAACACTATCATGGTGGATGATAGCGAGTACAAAACTTTATGGAATCCTCAAGGAACCGCATGTATAGTAAAGAAAATGGAAGATCAAGACCCTGGGGAAATGCAGGCTTATCTTACGAGCGACAGTCCTCAGAGGCTGGCTTGATACATGGCTTGGTGTCAAGGATCGCGTCACCTATACTATAGATACGCCGCTACCAGTCATGAAAGATGATGATAGCATAGCTGTGCGAAGGAGGTGGATGTACGAACATATGAATGAACTGTAGTATAGCGAGACTTGTAATCAGCCCATTATGTTCCCAACAAACTAAATGTAATTTTTATTATGGAGTCCACTTTGGAACCTTGTATATGTTGTAGAAGTGTTCTAACTGACATAATGCGATGGTCGTTTTTGCACTCTTGCAAAGCTGTAGACTGGATATATAAGTTATTGTCTTGATTATAGGTATCATTTAGTCTAAATTTGAAACACTTGTATAATGTAAAGTTTTTCAATTTGTGCTATAATGTTTTTGCACTACTAAATTTGAAACACTAGTATAATCTGTAGACTACTACCTAGGTGCTTGCAGGCTACTACCAAGTGCTACCAAGTTCCTGCTGCTAGGTATTGGTATACTGGTGGGTGATAGATTTATTTCCAAATATTGCTAAGTTAGTATGCAGATGCTTGGTTTATTCCCAGGTGCAGCCAGGCTAGTATGCAGGTGCTACGATACTACTACCTGCTTGATACCATATCACTATCTTCTGCTATCTTGGTGCTACCTAGGTAGGTGCTTGTAGCCTACTACCAAGTGCTACCAAGGTCCTCCTGCTAGGTACTGGTATAGTGGTATACTTTAGAAGCTCATTAATTGTGCATCTTGAGCAATATGGTCATGCCACATCATAAGACCCATAGTGTAAAAGAATACCTTGACATGTATGGAATGTGCCTAGTAAGATTTACCATGTACTACAATTTGAGCATCCCTAAGAAAGATCAGGCAAGTTTAATTATCATTCACAGACACCCACAAGCCTGGTGTGGCTCTTAGTGACCCTTGCCTGTAAGAGATCAGCATGAGTAGATGAGGATCCAAAAAAAACAAGTATGTCCAAAAGAAACAGCTTGAATTATTTTCAGCAAGCTATACATCAAAGGGAGTGGTATTGTAAATAGCCTCATATGCTTCTGGGGAAATCACAAATCTCATCCCACGTCCTTGAACCTTTTCCATTGGGAACTTGATGGATCTTACAAGGTGGGATGGCAAAATAGCTTCAGGCTTGCGCCGTAATAGCTTATACTCATAGGGATTTCCTTTCGCTTGTTTGTACCATATTCCCTTGACAACAAATGAACCAGCAAGGCAAACATTCCCCCCGCCATCTATTAGCTTAGTATCACATTTTTGCTTCTGAGCTGTGCATTTCAAGACATAAAAATCTGCAAGCTCCTCATTGTCATGAGGAGCTATGACAGCAAAATTGTCACCAATGCAAAGTGCATCACTCAAAGCATCATGGTGTCCTTCGTATGCAAAATCTTCAACTTCATTAGCATCTCTGACATCTTCTGAAGGTTCAAGGGAAACATACTCCCACTTCTTGACATGTGACTTCCTAGAGCACCTCCTCCAAAGGCCTTGCATACAAGAATTGCAAAAGCATGATAGCTGCCTGCATCTCAGAGCTTTTCCATTTGTTAAAGAGTAACCTGAGACACAATTACCCACGAGCGCCATCCACAGATTTGCAGTCCCACTTCTTGCTTCTATCCACGTCGCCTTCCTTAACTTCCCAAAACACCCTGGTAACTGGTCTTACTTTGGATGCATATGTGGCAGCAGCCCCATCACACATGGTTTGTCTTAAAAAGGCAACCACATCCTCTGCACATTGCAATTTTCTACAGTCTGGCTTAAGCTGCTCTTGAGTCAAATGTCTTTTGCTAACAGCACCTGCACCATCATGTTCACCCTTCCCATGACCAGATCCCAAGAAATGATGTGTCATCTTTAACCCTCTGAGAGTCCCATACTGGGCAACAAAGTAGAAAGGTCTCTTTGCCTTAAACTGCGAGGCTACCCCGTCTGACCACACCCAATGCTCCTTGAGGGATAAGCCTAGCTCTTTCAACCATCCATGATGGAGCATGAAGCAATGTTGAACAAAAAGAGTATCATGAGTTTTATCAAAAGAAATGTAAAAATGATAATACTTTTGAAGACTTCCTGCAATCTGCACATATGTGATATGGACAAATATTGTAACTTGGCAAGAAAACCAATGCATTGATTGAATCTCATTTTGTTCTTTGAATGTATAATTTTCAGCAAAGTCTACAATTGAAACAACCACATCGTCAGGAAATACAGTAGACACTCTTTAAATTGCTCAGCTTGCCATCTGTAGATAAAGTTGTGCTTTATGAACTTTTGTAAGTGATCCCTAAAGAGGTCAAATAGTTCCCCAGGTTGCATCTCCTTGTGGGAGAGAACTTTTCTTTTCTTTTTCTTGCCAGAATCTGTTTCACCAACTTGAATGTCTTTAAAAATCTTCACCTTTATTGTGCGTATGCTACTTGATTCCTCCATAGGACACGTCGATAGCTTCTTTAAGGGTCCACAAGATGGGCACTCTCCCATCAAACACTTCAAAGCAAAGCAGTCTGAATTGCTAGGCTTCAAACACAATACTGATTCCCACAAATTTGTAAGGCTTGAGTAAGTTTGTGTGTGAGCTATGCATTTTTCTCCAACACCACAAATGTTACATTGACATATACACTCTTTTCCATGCACACCTGGATCAGCTTGGCGTAAATGGTTGATAGCATCTCGTAAGAATGACATCTGGACATGTGTGATGCAACAACAAGTGTACCAATCTTGAAGCTTGCGTACAAAATAAGGCTTCAGCTTTTCAAATGCTCTTTGGTGAATCTATACCAGGTTGACAAGAGTGGAAGCTACCAAGTTGACAATAGTGGCTTTTAAAGACAAAAAGGTAACTACCAGCTTTGGAACAGTAGCTGCCATGTTAACAGTGGTAGCTACCTGTATAGAGTGAGAGCCACCAGCTAGGTAAGGTAGCAACCATGTTAAGAGTGGAAGCTACCAGGTTAACAATGGTGACTTTTAAAGGCAGAAAGGTAACTACCAGGTTTGGAACAGTAGCTGCCATGTTAACAACGATAGCTACCTGTATAGAGTGAAAGCTAGTAGGTAGGTAAGGTAGCAACCATCTTAAGAGTGGAAGCTACCAGGTTGACAATGGTGGCTTTTAGGGATAGAAAGGTACAATGGTAGCTACCTGTATAGAATGAAAGCCAGTAGGTAGGTAAGGTAGCAACCATCTTAAGAGTGGAAGCTACCAGGTTGACAATGGTGGCTTTTAGGGATAGAAAGGTAACTACCAGCTTTGGAACAGTAGCTCAATGTTAACAGTGGTGGCTACCACCACTCTTAGCATAGTACCTATCATCAAGATACCACCTGAATCACTCCCAGCCTCATGCCTATGAGATCCAAGCTTGGTAACTGAGCTCCAAGTCTGGGAGCCACCACTCTTAGCATAGTACCTACCATGAAGATACCACTCTTATCAGCTCCCAGGCTTGGAGTTCATTGGTATGACAGAAATCCTAACCTGATGCTTCTAGCTGCTTGCTGGCCTAATAACATATCAGCTTGAGCAAAACCTTTGCTACCAATGTGTGAGCCTACCACCACCTTGGTGGCTTCCTTTGCTAGCCACCTTTATGAGGATGAAACTGTAATTGAAAGTGGTAGCTATTTATCTACAAGGGTTACCATGGTAGACTAGTATTACACACTATGAAGCTGGTGCCTAACTTCAGCCCTGCACTACCGACCAATGTACAACCAAGAGGTAATTAGGGACATTTAAAAAGTATGGCATAACAAGGAAGACAAACCTGAGGTTGTTCAAGCAGATGCACCGGATGCTTCTCATACAGCTTTCGTCCAACATGATTTCGACATACATCCTTTTTGTTCGGCGACACGTGTATTGTTTGTCCAATATGCAATGACTAAATCTTTCACTTCCTCTGTGATTATACTTCTATGTTGTTGTTGTCGCTCACACAAATGCAATGGCAGCTGTGAGTCATGTTGCTTCATTTGAGATCTAGCTGCATAAAAATTCCTTCGAGATGAACTCCAAGTAGCCTTGATGCAGCTGCTATACTTGGTTTTCTAATTGTGGAATTCATGACCATCATGATACTTGCCCGTTTAACAAACAATTCCCTAGAGCTTTTTGGTCTTTTCACAGCCTTGAGGGTATTGTGTAATCCATGGAGCAAGAACTTATGATCCTGTGTGGATTCCTCAGCTTTGTTGACAATTACGAGATGCACAATTAAATTGTACATCTCTTAAAGCTCGATGGTTGAGTATACTTGTGACGATCTCACCCTTTGCTTTATTGTCAAGACCCTGTGTGTATTTCATGAAACACTTAATCACTTTTGAAGTAATCATCTTCTGTTTTGTGATGCTGAGCCTGACTTGTTTCACTGGTGACTTCCTTGACTTTAACTTCTCACGATAAGCACGCTTTCGGCCTGTTTCGTACTCTCTGATTAATTTTGATTTGCATGGTGCACACTTGAAAGAGCCAGCACATGTACATCTTGAACATCTTCTGCTTGTGCAATTGGAACTATTTCCATGTTGAAAAAACTCCTTTTGATCAGTTCAACACTTGAAGGAGCCAGCACATGTACATAAGCTGCTTTGAACATCTTCTGCTTGTGCAATTGGAACTATTTCCATGCTGAAAAAACTCCTTTTGATCAGTTCAACAAGTCGAATGTGCTCACTTTGTGGATAGCATGAGGCTCTTAAGAGAGTTAGATAGACCCACACTTGTCCATCAAAACTTCAAAGACACTGTAAGATGAGATAAAGGTAGTTGTCCACAAGCCCCATGCGCAGCTACTGCAATGCTTCTAATTTCTGAGAAGGGCTGCTTGTAACATTGTCTATTTTTTCGATCTGGCGGGCTGCGCGACTGGTGGCTTGGCTTGGCTAGTGCCTTGGCCGAGCCTTGGCTTGTTGGGCCCTCAAATGCTAATATAATGTTAAGAAATCCAAGAAACCTGCAATGCAAAAACACACACAGACATGAAGTCGCCGTGGAGGCTTGTTCAAAGGAGAGAATGAGAGAGAGAGAGAGAGAGAGAGAGAGAGAGAGAGAGAGATTCTTCTATAGAGGCTTACCACCAGCAATCACAAGACACACACACACACACACATATGAATTCACCATCAAAGGTTGTTCACGACAAAGAGAGAGAGAGAGAGAGAGAGAGAGAGAGAGAGAGATTCTGCTATAGAGGGTAAGCCTTACCATCAATCACAAGACATACACACAGACATGAAGTCGCCATGTAGGCTTGTTCATAGCAGAGAGAGAGAGAGAGAGAGGATGTGTGAGATCCCTGTTCCCACTGAGCAACGGATTCAGGATACTGGCAGCGAAAGTAACACATCATGCGCGGGTAGGGGTCTCACACTCGGGGCCTCGCCCACGAATATCCGGACAAGAGACTAATCCATCGGTTTGTCCAAAACCGAAACCGGAAAAACTTCCTTTACCCGGAAAGCATGGGCGATTCCACCAGGATAACTCTTTACTCTAACGTAGTCAAGATCATTACGGATCAACTGATCTGACTGCACCTCTAACGGTACTTGGTCAAATCAAGGAAGAAACTTGCACTTGGATCATTGGGATCAACGCTTTTTTCCCCATCAAGAGGCACAGCCGTTGATTCCTATCCATAGAACAATTTCTATCCGGGATTTACTTCATCTATCGTAATAATAGAAATTAAATCTCGATTTACGGATCCATCAGTCCAGCCTAACCCCATCCGATCCCATGGGTTAGCCAACCGCCCAACCACTGTAGTGATGGGATCCAATTTTGGAATTTGGTTAGGTTTTGTCCCGGGTACCAAGGAAAAGAGTTCCAAGGCCCCCTAGCCGGAAGTTCATGCAAACATAGAACTAGCCACACCACTTACACACCCAATATGAAATTGCCTTTTTCTTAGCATCAACTAACTTTAAAACAATCCTTTAATGAAACCATAGTACCACTGATCATAATCTTCCAATTTATCCGGTTGATTCATAATTTCCCATCATTCCTTCATCAGAGTATCCATGGCATCATTGGCAACTAGAACGCTCACCACCTGTCCACACAGGGGCCTTTTCAATAGTTCCTAGCCCATAATACTCGGCAATATAATCACTTATAAAAATCAAGATGGACTCTCGTTGAAGATCAGCAAGATCAACCAAAAGATCCATATAAAGAGCCATGGACTCATCCATTGAAGACCAGCAAGGTCAATCAACCAGATCCATGCCCGGTTTCACAAAACAACTCTTACTCCTTGTTCCAATATCTTCCTCGACGCACGCGTGGGTATCCTGGGCGACCCAGAGCCCGAGCACCGTATGGTCAGCACCCTCTAGGATCCTTCGCAGGTGACCTAGCGCTTCACTCATAGGCCGCTTCCTTGGTCCCTCATCCACCGTACCGGAAGCTCACCATTTAAATCGAACCGAGGCTGGTCAAGACCTCGGTCGACCTTGCTACGCGAAACGTCCTCCATTGACTCTCCGTCAGCAGTTGCAACTTTAACAGTTAGGTCTTCATGACCTTAATCCACAAGATGGTCAAAATGCTTCCCCAGCATTCTTGACATAAAACAGTCATTTACAAACAGTCACAAAATACAGTTTCTAAATCAAACTCTCGTCTTTCCACATTATCCCTCCTTAGTCCACATTACTTATTCCACATTCCATTCAATGTGTACTCATTCTCATCCATTTCCTCATATCGACGACACATTAATTCACATTCACATTCATACATCCACATTTACATGGATACATCCATTTTCACATCCTCATTTATACATCCACATCCCATATCCACATTCATACATACACATCCATATCCACATCCATACATCCACATTCACATCCACATTCACATTCACATCCACATTCACATCCTCATTTATACATCCACATCCACATCCATATTCACATCCATACATCCACATCTACATGCATACCTCCATTTTCACATCCACATCCCTTATCTACATTCATACATACACATCCATATCCACATCCATACATCCACATCCACATCCACATTCATATTCACATCCATATATCCACATCTACATGCATACATCCATTATCACGTCCTCATTCATACATCCACATCCACATACATACATACATCCACATCCACATACATACATACATCCACATCCACATTCCCATTCACATCTATACATCCACATACATACATACATCCACATCCACATTCCCATTCACATCTATACCTCCACATCTACATCCACATTCATATACATCCACATCCACATTCCCATTCACATCTACATCCACATACATACATACATCCACATCCACATTCCCATTCACATCTATACATCCACATCTACATCCACATTCACATCTATGCATATACATCTTCATGCATACATCCATTTTCACATTCATACATCCACTTTCACATTCATACATCCATACTCCCATCTCCACATCCACACATCCACATACATACATCCATTTCCACATTCCCATTCATGTAACCCCATATGTCTTCACATCTAATCTTTTACATCACATCCATTCTCGCCCTATCACAACCCATATACATCCTATTCTATCACATACACTTCTTACCTCATCCCATACACATCTTATCACATCCTATCACTTTCCATACGCATCTTATCAATTCTTATCACATCTCATATACCTCTTATCACATCTTATCACATTTCATATCTTTTTTTTTTTTTTAAAGAGAATTCTTATATTTGATATAAGATTTCTCTACACATTTATTTATACATAAATTCCATTTAAGGAGACTAACACTTTCGAGATTAAAATTAATCTTTTATGCATCTTCTTATGCATAAATTCAGTTTGGTAGGAAATTACACTTTTAGAATAAAAGAATTTCTCTTATGCATCTAAGTTAAGCATAAAATCCATTTATGAGGAAAATCACACTTTTAGTATAAAAAGAATATCTTTTATGCATACCTATATGCATGAAATCCAATATGATAAAAGTAACACTCTTACAATAAAATAATCAACTTTTATGCATACCTCTATGCATGAAATTCAATTATGATAAAAGTCACACTTTTATAATAAAATAATCAACTCTTATGCATACTTCTATGCATGAAAATTAAAAATGATAAAAGTAACACTTTTGATATAAAAAAAATTTCTTTTATGCATACTTCTATGCATGAAAATTAAAAATGATAAAAGTAACACTTTTGATATAAAAAAAATTCTTTTATGCATACTTCTATGCATGAAAATTAAAAATGATAAAAATAACACTTTTGATATAAAAATTTTTCCATTATGCATACTTCTATGCATGAAATAAAAATGGTAAAAATAACACTTTTGATATAAAAATTTATCCATTATGCATACTTCTATGCATGAAATAAAAATGGTAAAAATAACACTTTTGATATAAAAACTTATCCTTTATGCATGATATTAAAATTCAATTTCTCCATGATTGTAATGAAATTCTTTCAATTAATCTAGGATGATAACTCCTAGAATATGGTAGGAAGTCCTCTTTTTATGCTTTGAATGAGATTATTTTATGCATAATTTTTATAAAAATTTTGCCATAGCCCCGCTGCTATGACTGATAAATCTCAATTTTTCTAAGGGATAATGCTTATCATTAAGAAAATAATTAAAATAATCTCTAATTGGATTATTAATCCATAATGGATTGAATCATTAATATACATAAACTAAAAGCATAGAAAAAAGCCATTAATTTGGCCTCAAGTATAGCTTAATCTTGGGTTAAGGAAAAGCTTTATGAAAAGCTTGATTTGGATTGAGAATGGGTCATGAGTATGACCATTTATTGAGTGAGAGAGAGAATTTACATAAAAATCATTAGAATTTAAACATAAATGAAAATTAACTTCAATAGCATTATGTAACTCTTCACTACTATTCAAACTTCAATAGCATTTAAAAAAAACCATACCAATTAAACTTCTCAAGCTTGAGAGGGGTTGAGAAGAGAGAAACATTGAGAAATTATAGAAAGATCAATATTCACAATTTACCTTACAAATTGCTTGATTCTTTGTTCACGGTAGAGGCCCCCAACCAATCAATTGGTTAAGTATGTTGATGGAGCCACTAATGGGGATTGAAGAAAGAGGGAAGCTCCAAAAACTAGTGAATTATTAAATGAATTCACAGTTCTTGGCTTAGGTGGAGTAGAGTAACGATGCATAAACACTATATATTTTTCAACAAGGGGGAGGCTTCTATTTATAGGAAAAATTGAGCTCCTAACCAAACAAACTGATTCTAGAATTTTCTAAATCAGTTTGGTCAATATTTGACCATTTTTAGGTCAGTTAAGCTAACTTTTTGGAACTAGACTTAAATGAGGAGAGAGGAGAGATGAAATATCTCAATTTTTATGAGTTTAAAACTCATTCAAGCATGTGAAATATGCACCTCCTTTAAAGAACTCTCTTTCCTTACATATGTGTCATAATGGAATCATTTTAATATTGCTCATAGTTTTTTACTAATAAACCTTGTACATTTTCAACTCTTCATCTTATGTGAAATATGCACATCCTTTAAAGAACTCCCCTTCCTTACATATGTGTCATAATGGAATCATTTTAATATTGCTCATAGTTTTTTACTAATAAACCTTGTACATTTTCAACTCTTCATCTTATGTGAGCATTTAAGGGACTCCCCTTCCTTACATATGTGTCATAATAAAATCATTATTCCCAAAATATCTCATATTTTTAATATTGCTCATAGTTTTTTACTAATAAACCTTGTACATTTTCAACTCTTCACCTTATGTGAGCATTTACTCATTTTTGGGTATCTTCTTTTTTACAAATTGGATTTATCTACTCCCTACACATGGATTGATGCTATTGGCCCATAGGAACCTTAATTGGACCATAGTCTAAAGATTTCTGAAAATCTAGACCCTTAGACTAAGGTTCTTTATACCTATTTCCAATTAATTCCAATTGCACATTGGAAAATTCTTTTTGAATTTCTGTTTCAGGGGAACTCATCTGAATTATAAGAGATATTTTCTATCCAAAAATATTCAAAATCTGAATATTCTCTCTCTAGAATATTTTCTCTCTCTAGGCTAAAATAGTTAGAAACAAGGTCTTTATATTTCTGAAGAGGGGTTGATTACAGGGGAAGATACTAGACATCAAAAAGGGGTTGGGAGAGGAATCTTACATTCTACCCCACTTAAAAAACGTGAGATGCCCTCATCTCGCAAACTGGGGGTAATTTCGCAAGATGCACAAGTATGAGACTGAGAAAAAAAATTTTTAATTAAGATTAACCACCAATTTAAAAAAAGGTCTCAAGAGAGCAAGATTCAAGATAAGAACAAGATTTAAACTTTATTCATTCTCGGAACTTATACAGTAAGATAGAAGAACTCTTTACACTTCCATAAGCCCGTCCATCATATGATCACAAAAGCAGCACTCACAAGCTGCACAAGTATAAGGTAACTCATCTATGGGAATAATTCTGTTGGTTATTGCCGCACCTATCTCAGTGGTATGAGGTGATCTAACAAAAGGACCTCTGAGAGGCAAGCCAAAAACGGGGTAAAGGCATATCTTCTCATGAGGAAGAAAACACGCCAGTAAGAAGACCCGCTCAGAAAACCCAGGATGCCTTGATCTCATGATGCAGTAGTATCGGGGACCCAAACCCAAAGCTTCAATAACCATGGCCAAGCGGACATTGTTACGAAAGTGCTGCTGACCCCAGGGTGTTACCCTAGTTATGTCTTGATAGGTCCGCCATTTTGTCTGCGCTACAGAAGTTCCCAAGTGAGGGAAAAGTGAGCGCTCATACTGCTCTATAAAATCTTTCTTCACAGACTCCCTTGCGTCTTGAAGGTGAGAAATCATCATGGATAAAACTAATTCTTGTTGCCAAGCCATGAAGGAGATTAAGAAAGAAAGAAGATCGATGGAAGTAAGATTACTGTGAACGACAAGTAAAAGTTGCGACTTATATAAAGGAAGGAGCTAGCGTAACTTAGAAGCCAACGATAACTTGCCACACTGAAGTTTTATCGTCTTTCCATGATTTGGGTTTGGCACATTTTTCTATAGAAGGCATTCAGAACTTTGAGATGAGGAGATAAAAGAAGTTCGTAAGCTAAATCACCTACTTTCTTTGGTCCACAATATCTGGGAGATAACTTCTTATACTTCCCAAGAGATAAAGAACTTCTTTTGGGCCGTACTCGAGACCAAAACCTTGATATCCAAAACATCGATTCTCACTTCTGAACTCGTTGTTCTGAATCCTTAAAACAGGTGGGACTCTTGAGAAGTATTCAGGAAAAAGGTTCTTCCTTTTTTAAACAGAATCTTTCTTTTATTTTAGAGAGAGAATAATTATAAGATCAGAAAGGGAGATTCTTACTCCTGTATACCTCTAAGGCTGGGGGAGGAATCTTACATTCTACCCCACTTAAAAGGTGCAAGATGTCCTCATCTCGCAAGTAGAGGACAACTTTTTTGCTTAAGATGCAATTTATTCTGGGGTTCCTTATATTCCGGTCAACCCAACAGAATATGGGGATAAATATCCCTTATATAGAATTCATCATTAAATAACAATTCATTCAAATCATATCATTCATATCTTTAACACGATAATGGTCCATTAGACCGAAAATTTCCTTCTGAACATTCCTCCACGGAATTTAAGTTAAGCAAGTTCTCAATTTGTCATCCCTTAACTTGATCTACCGTCTCAAGTATTAACAGTAGCAATTTGACAACATAATCCACTAATCTCATAGTGATTTGCTGAATCATTTTCATCATTTATCATTACAGGGACTCGTCCCAATCATCCACATTGTGGTTTCGCTCAGCTTATTACATTTCAACCCATTTTCAAGGATCATCATTTTTCAATCAGAATCCAAATCAATTCATCAGTTCCCAAACAGAATTAAAAATCATATCAACCACATTCAAAATCATCATCTGGATAGCATTAACGCTTATAATTTCAAGTCTTAGATTTACTCGTATATACTGTCGGTAAAGAGCTGCAGTTATACCCTCGGTATATACGGATAGTCATGATACTCGAAACTATAAGGTAAATACCATCATGTCTAGGTCTCAAGCAAGTCAGGGTTCCATACAATTGCGGTACTTCCAATTGAAGACCCAATTACTAATTTACGAATTTCAATTTGAATTAACAATTTGTATGAATTATATCAAACAATTACAACCTTTTTGTGCGTCTTGATAAACTTTTGACATAATTTGCTCCTCAGTTGATCTTATTGGAGATCTATGACTTAAGTCTGATAAATAGATTTTTCTTTATCCGATCGTCCGTAAAAAAAAACATTTGTATATTTATATACAAGTTGCAATAATTACATAGAGTGGCTCGGCTCCAAAATTCAAAATCTCTTCGAGAGACGCATAAGACGACGGTACTGGGCCATAGTCATGCCCTGTTACATAAGTTCTCTAACTGCGAAGGGAGCTATTATTTTCTCCTTAGGGATAAATCGACTAAGGAGTCTATAAACTCGGCAAGCACGTCTGAAATTTTGAGGCGTTGAAAGATATAGAATGACACCACGCGTCATTTTCAGCTTTATCAAAATCATGGCCAATGAGAGGTTCTGCCTCAGCATTGCACGCCGGTTATAAGAGGCGTGGATATATAGCCCTGCAACCCACTTATGCTGTTGTCTCTCCATTGGGTTAGGAAAATATAATTCCTCAAAATGGCGTGCGAGTCTTGCTCGGCTTGTTCGTGTTGAAGCGGAAGAGATGAGATGCTCGAAGGCAAATGCAATCATATCTTGAGACTGGGTGAGGTCGGGAATACCAGATAAATGGGGAACTTCCATCTATAAAAACAATTTCTTTGATTAAAATTTCTTCATTAAAGAAGCTTACGGAATGAAAATAAATTATGAAAATGCTGTTTCTGAATTCTTATTACCAATTTCAGATAAGAATTTAATTATCTTTATTAGCTTTCAAAACCGCTCTGATACCAACTGTGAGATCCCTGTTCCCACTGAGCAACGGATTCAGGATACTGGCAGCGGAAGTAACACATCATGCGCGGGTAGGGGTCTCACACTCGGGGCCTCGCCCACGAATATCCGGACAAGAGACTAATCCATCGGTTTGTCCAAAACCGAAACCGGAAAAACTTCCTTTACCCGAAAAGCATGGGCGATTCCACCAGGATAACTCTTTACTCTAACGTAGTCAAGATCATTACGGATCAACTGATCTGACTGCACCTCTAACGGTACTTGGTCAAATCAAGGAAGAAACTTGCACTTGGATCATTGGGATCAACGCTTTTTTCCCCATCAAGAGGCACAGTCGTTGATTCCTATCCATAGAACAATTTCTATCCGGGATTTACTTCATCTATCGTAATAATAGAAATTAAATCTCGATTTACGGATCCATCAGTCCAGCCTAACCCCATCCGATCCCATGGGTTAGCCAACCGCCCAACCACTGTAGTGATGGGATCCAATTTTGGAATTTGGTTAGGTTTTGTCCCGGGTACCAAGGAAAAGAGTTCCAAGGCCCCCTAGCCGGAAGTTCATGCAAACATAGAACTAGCCACACCACTTACACACCCAATATGAAATTGCCTTTTTCTTAGCATCAACTAACTTTAAAACAATCCTTTAATGAAACCATAGTACCACTGATCATAATCTTCCAATTTATCCGGTTGATTCATAATTTCCCATCATTCCTTCATCAGAGTATCCATGGCATCATTGGCAACTAGAACGCTCACCACCTGTCCACACAGGGGCCTTTTCAATAGTTCCTAGCCCATAATACTCGGCAATATAATCACTTATAAAAATCAAGATGGACTCTCGTTGAAGATCAGCAAGATCAACCAACAGATCCATATAAAGAGCCATGGACTCATCCATTGAAGACCAGCAAGGTCAATCAACCAGATCCATGCCCGGTTTCACAAAACAACTCTTACTCCTTGTTCCAATATCTTCCTCGACGCACGCGTGGGTATCCTGGGCGACCCAGAGCCCGAGCACCGTATGGTCAGCACCCTCTAGGATCCTTCGCAGGTGACCTAGCGCTTCACTCATAGGCCGCTTCCTTGGTCCCTCATCCACCGTACCGGAAGCTCACCATTTAAATCGAACCGAGGCTGGTCAAGACCTCGGTCGACCTTGCTACGCGAGACGTCCTCCATTGACTCTCCGTCAGCAGTTGCAACTTTAACAGTTAGGTCTTCATGACCTTAATCCACAAGATGGTCAAAATGCTTCCCCAGCATTCTTGACATAAAACAGTCATTTACAAACAGTCACAAAATACAGTTTCTAAATCAAACTCTCGTCTTTCCACATTATCCCTCCTTAGTCCACATTACTTATTCCACATTCCATTCAATGTGTACTCATTCTCATCCATTTCCTCATATCGACGACACATTAATTCACATTCACATTCATACATCCACATTTACATGGATACATCCATTTTCACATCCTCATTTATACATCCACATCCCATATCCACATTCATACATACACATCCATATCCACATCCATACATCCACATTCACATCCACATTCACATTCACATCCACATTCACATCCTCATTTATACATCCACATCCACATCCATATTCACATCCATACATCCACATCTACATGCATACCTCCATTTTCACATCCACATCCCTTATCTACATTCATACATACACATCCATATCCACATCCATACATCCACATCCACATCCACATTCATATTCACATCCATATATCCACATCTACATGCATACATCCATTATCACGTCCTCATTCATACATCCACATCCACATACATACATACATCCACATCCACATACATACATACATCCACATCCACATTCCCATTCACATCTATACATCCACATACATACATACATCCACATCCACATTCCCATTCACATCTATACCTCCACATCTACATCCACATTCATATACATCCACATCCACATTCCCATTCACATCTACATCCACATACATACATACATCCACATCCACATTCCCATTCACATCTATACATCCACATCTACATCCACATTCACATCTATGCATATACATCTTCATGCATACATCCATTTTCACATTCATACATCCACTTTCACATTCATACATCCATACTCCCATCTCCACATCCACACATCCACATACATACATCCATTTCCACATTCCCATTCATGTAACCCCATATGTCTTCACATCTAATCTTTTACATCACATCCATTCTCGCCCTATCACAACCCATATACATCCTATTCTATCACATACACTTCTTACCTCATCCCATACACATCTTATCACATCCTATCACTTTCCATACGCATCTTATCAATTCTTATCACATCTCATATACCTCTTATCACATCTTATCACATTTCATATCTTTTTTTTTTATAAAGAGAATTCTTATATTTGATATAAGATTTCTCTACACATTTATTTATACATAAATTCCATTTAAGGAGACTAACACTTTCGAGATTAAAATTAATCTTTTATGCATCTTCTTATGCATAAATTCAGTTTGGTAGGAAATTACACTTTTAGAATAAAAGAATTTCTCTTATGCATCTAAGTTAAGCATAAAATCCATTTATGAGGAAAATCACACTTTTAGTATAAAAAGAATATCTTTTATGCATACGTATATGCATGAAATCCAATATGATAAAAGTAACACTCTTACAATAAAATAATCAACTTTTATGCATACCTCTATGCATGAAATTCAATTATGATAAAAGTCACACTTTTATAATAAAATAATCAACTCTTATGCATACTTCTATGCATGAAAATTAAAAATGATAAAAGTAACACTTTTGATATAAAAAAATTTCTTTTATGCATACTTCTATGCATGAAAATTAAAAATGATAAAAGTAACACTTTTGATATAAAAAAAATTTCTTTTATGCATACTTCTATGCATGAAAATTAAAAATGATAAAAATAACACTTTTGATATAAAAATTTATCCATTATGCATACTTCTATGCATGAAATAAAAATGGTAAAAATAACACTTTTGATATAAAAATTTATCCATTATGCATACTTCTATGCATGAAATAAAAATGGTAAAAATAACACTTTTGATATAAAAATTTATCCATTATGCATACTTCTATGCATGAAATAAAAATGGTAAAAATAACACTTTTGATATAAAAACTTATCCTTTATGCATGATATTAAAATTCAATTTCTCCATGATTGTAATGAAATTCTTTCAATTAATCTAGGATGATAATTCCTAGAATATGGTAGGAAGTCCTCTTTTTATGCTTTGAATGAGATTATTTTATGCATAATTTTTATAAAAATTTTGCCATAGCTCCGCTGCTATGACTGATAAATCTCAATTTTTCTAAGGGATAATGCTTATCATTAAGGAAATAATTAAAATAATCTCTAATTGGATTATTAATCCATAATGGATTGAATCATTAATATACATAAACTAAAAGCATAGAAAAAAGCCATTAATTTGGCCTCAAGTATAGCTTAATCTTGGGTTAAGGAAAAGCTTTATGAAAAGCTTGATTTGGATTGAGAATGGGTCATGAGTATGACCATTTATTGAGTGAGAGAGAGAATTTACATAAAAATCATTAGAATTTAAACATAAATGAAAATTAACTTCAATAGCATTATGTAACTCTTCACTACTATTCAAACTTCAATAGCATTTAAAAAAAAGCATACCAATTAAACTTCTCAAGCTTGAGAGGGGTTGAGAAGAGAGAAACATTGAGAAATTATAGAAAGATCAATATTCACAATTTACCTTACAAATTGCTTGATTCTTTGTTCACGGTAGAGGCCCCCAACCAATCAATTGGTTAAGTATGTTGATGGAGCCACTAATGGGGATTGAAGAAAGAGGGAAGCTCCAAAAACTAGTGAATTATTAAATGAATTCACAGTTCTTGGCTTAGGTGGAGTAGAGTAACGATGCATAAACACTATATATTTTTCAACAAGGGGGAGGCTTCTATTTATAGGAAAAATTGAGCTCCTAACCAAACAAACTGATTCTAGAATTTTCTAAATCAGTTTGGTCAATATTTGACCATTTTTAGGTCAGTTAAGCTAACTTTTTGGAACTAGACTTAAATGAGGAGAGAGGAGAGATGAAATATCTCAATTTTTATGAGTTTAAAACTCATTCAAGCATGTGAAATATGCACCTCCTTTAAAGAACTCTCTTTCCTTACATATGTGTCATAATGGAATCATTTTAATATTGCTCATAGTTTTTTACTAATAAACCTTGTACATTTTCAACTCTTCATCTTATGTGAAATATGCACATCCTTTAAAGAACTCCCCTTCCTTACATATGTGTCATAATGGAATCATTTTAATATTGCTCATAGTTTTTTACTAATAAACCTTGTACATTTTCAACTCTTCATCTTATGTGAGCATTTAAGGGACTCCCCTTCCTTACATATGTGTCATAATAAAATCATTATTCCCAAAATATCTCATATTTTTAATATTGCTCATAGTTTTTTACTAATAAACCTTGTACATTTTCAACTCTTCACCTTATGTGAGCATTTACTCATTTTTGGGTATCTTCTTTTTTACAAATTGGATTTATCTACTCCCTACACATGGATTGATGCTATTGGCCCATAGGAACCTTAATTGGACCATAGTCTAAAGATTTCTGAAAATCTAGACCCTTAGACTAAGGTTCTTTATACCTATTTCCAATTAATTCCAATTGCACATTGGAAAATTCTTTTTGAATTTCTGTTTCAAGGGAACTCATCTGAATTATAAGAGATATTTTTCTATCCAAAAATATTCAAAATCTGAATATTCTCTCTCTAGAATATTTTCTCTCTCTAAGCTAAAATAGTTAGAAACAAGGTCTTTATATTTCTGAAGAGGGGTTGATTACAGGGGAAGATACTAGACATCAAAAAGGGGTTGGGAGAGGAATCTTACAGGATGACCGAAAAACGGTTCCGTTTCTTTTTCTTTTTTTAAACAACCCACTTTTTGCTTTGTAACCGAAAAACGGTTCTTTTTCTTTTTCTTTTTTTAAACAACCCACTTTTTGCTTTGTATTATCAGTGTACTAGCTGTGTCCCGGACATAGGTATTAAGTCCACCTATTTATGCATATACCCTTATCAAAAGCACTTTGACATGAAGCCGTCCACTGAAATGGGATATTCTTCTTGAGAAGGTTGGTCAAAGGAGATGCTATCTAAGCAAACCTGGGTATAAAGATTCGATACCACACCCAGTTAATCCTAAGAATCCTCTGACTTCTTTCACTATCTTGGGCTTTGGCCAATCTACGATTGCTTGGATTTTTGGGGTCAGGAGAAATTCCATCCTTAGATACTATGAACCCCAAATAATCAACATGATCTACTTAGAAGGTACATTTACTCTTCTTTGCAAAGAGTTTGTGCTCTCTTAAGATCTGTAAGACTTTACGCACATGAGCTTCATGATCTGCTACATTCTTAGAGTATATTTGAATGTCATTGAAGAAGATAAGAACAAAATCATCCAAGTATTCTCTGAGAATATCCTACATGAGGCGATTAAACGTGGCTAGGGCATTTGTTAATCCAAACGGCATGACTGTAAATTCATAATGCCCACAGCGAGTATTGAAAGTTGTCTTTGGGATATCTTGATCCTTGATTTTGATTTGGTAATATCCGGATTTGAGATCTATCTTGGTGAAGATTTGAGCTCCACTTAACCGATCCAAAAGCTCATCAATCGTAGTGGGATAGGATACTTATTCTTGACTATCAACTGATTTAATCCTCTGTAATCAATACAAAGTCTTAACGTTCCATCTTTCTTTTTCTGAAAGATGGAACGGGCACACCGCAAGGTGAAGCATTGGGTCTTACAAATCTTTGCTCTAAGAATTGCCTTAACTGCTCCTTAAGTTCTATGGCTTCTAGGACTGGCATCTTGTATGCACGCTGGGCTAACGGCTGAGCTCCGAGGGTCAGCTCTATCTCATGATCTACTTCATGAGTCGGAGGCATCTCAATCACCTCTTCTGGGAATACATCAGCATACTCACTTAACCACTCTGGCTCCTTAGCCTTGGATTCTTTGCCTACTGGATTCATTTTAACGACATAGATGGCTTGCTTCTTTCTGAGTCCTTTCAGCAACTTAGAAGCTTTGACTAACTGCAGAACTGGGATCCAGAAATTTCATTTCCTTGAACTTGATTCCCGTGAAGGTCGAGGAAAGAGATGGTTTCCTTGTGACAGTGAATGTCAAACTGATTCTTATGGAGCAAATCCATTCCAAGGATTCCATCATAAACTCCCAAAGGTAAGACTCTGAACTGGCAGTCTATTACATTCCCATCTAGACTAAATTGAATATGGTCTGTCTCATCATGGCGTGTGAAAAGAATCTTTCCATTGGCTAATTCTACTTGCATAGGTTTCCCTGCTTTCTGATCTAGGACTAACTACGTAAGCATCCTAGGGAAATAAATGAACGTACAACTTGAATCAATCAAAAGCTAAAAGTGCTTACCCTTGTACTCTGTTGGAGTATGAATGACCAAGAACAGACGATTCTGTCCTTGATGTTCAATGGGTGACATGAATCCATCCTCTTTCTTCCTCCACTACATCAGCTATTATGGCCGCTCTGGCTAATGCTGTCTAGGGTGAAACTCTCTCTCCCTAGCTTCCCAATCCTGGGAGGGGGACTTGAGACTACTCTGCACTAAGGCTGCAAGCTAAGCTGGTATTTTTCTAGGGTTGCCCTAACTTTGGCAAGAGGGACCTTACGAAGAGGTCGGTCTCGGCACTCTAGGACCTTGGCTTCCCTGGCCCACTGACATAGAAGGAGTCGAGCAGTCCTTGAGCTGGTGCCCAAAACTTTAATAGCCAAAACATCTATTCTCACTTCTAAGCTCTTCCTTCTACATCTTGGAAAGATCTAGAGTTACAAAGAATGTGTTCCGAGGAAAAGGCCTTCCTTCCATTCTGAAACTTCCCGTATCCTAGGCTTGATTAGGACCTTGCTATCTCTTAGGAGGTGGAAAGTTGGAAGCACTTCTCGGGGTTTGGAATCTTTTGAAAGACGAGGGTGCTGGCTTTGGCGAGACCTTGACAATAAAGGCCTTGGCGAAATCCTTCGCCATCCGTACTGCTTCGGCCATAGAAACTGTCTTAGCATTCTTCACCAAGGTATCCAAGGGTTCATTCATTCCCCGAATGAACCTGGCCACCGTTAGCTATTCTTCAACCAACGGTGGTGAGTATTTGAGGACGAGAGCGAATGCCTAATGATATTCCTTTGTAGTTTAGCTCCATTGGGTTAGCTGAAGAAACTCATTCATCTTTGTTTCCGAGAAGCCTAGAGGACAAAATCTCTTTCTAAGGTAGCTTGAGATCATCCCACATCTGGGTATTCTGATCCAAGCGGTTTAACTCGCAGTGGTTCCTCCACGCTACTCTGGATGTCTCTACGATCTTTAGCCTAGCAAGAGCCATCTTACTTTTATCGTTGTAACCTGTGACATCAAAGTATTCCTCCATAGCTTCAATCCACTTTTCTATGGCCTCACCTAAGTGTTCCCCTTCACCCTTGAACGGTCGGACCTGGCTGAGATTTGTATAGAGCTTTACAAATGTCAGGGTCAAGCTCATCCTCATCCACATGAGGATCTAGCTGTCTACCACGATGCACACGGCTCATGATTCTACTAAAACGATACATCATTAAATTTTCTATTCAACTTCGTTCCGAGATTCTAAGACTTAAGAAGTTAAAAAATAATTCCTTCAAAACAAAGTAATCATTCTACTATAGATCCACAACATACATTCTTGATAAAAATCGTCTTTGGTCCTTAAGCTTTCAACAAGGCTCTAATACCAACTGTGAGACCCCTGCCCTCTCTGCTCATTGAGCTCTGGAGTGCTAGCAGCGGAAGTAGCAACCTCACGTGCAAGGCAAAGCTTTCCACTCGGGGCCTCGCCCACGAATGTCCAGGCAAGGGAGACTAGTCCGGCGGCTCTTCCAAAACCAAACCCGGAAAAAGCTTTCCTCGCCCAGAAAGCATGGGCAATTCCTCCACGAAAATTTTCTAACGAAAATTTATCTAACAGGGTCAAGAGTCTAGGCTATCCTTCACTCGGATGACCGACTTGAAGGAGGAATAATCTTTATACTTGATTCATAGAAACCCATGCTTTTCTCCCCACCGACAACAAGGCACAGTGAGGCACAGTGAGGCATAGCTGTTGATCTGATCTCTTAAACTAGATTGTCCAGTTTCTAAACTACTGATTGCATCCTAAACAAACTCCTATCGAGATTACCCTTTATTATTTAATTTATAAAACTTCCACCGTTCCAGCCTAATCTCATGGGTTAGCCGACTGCCCAACCACTGTACTTGGTAGAATATTCAGTTACTCACACACCCATAATTGAAAAGCCATTCTTAACTTTAGCTTTCGACTACAGTCACCACGGATGCACACCTTGTACGCACACACTCCTCTTTCAAAACATGGAAGAGTAACCAAATATCACACCAATACATTGATTACAAAATATCATAACTCAAAAATAATCCAGTTCCATTGTTTTCCAATCAAGTGTCATCCCCGGACTCTCCGTTGAAGATTGGCTAGTCAACCAACAAGATCCAGTTTCATGGTTTCCAGTTTACTTAAATATATACATAGTACACTGCTCCAACTCCTTAAAATCTCCCTCGAATACACCTGGGTGTCTTGGGTAATCACTCACAAGCCCGGCACCGTTTGGTGAGACCCTCTAGGATCCTCCTTAGGTGTCCTAGCTCTTCACGCAGAGGTCACTTTGTCGATCCCTCGCCATTGCACCGGGAGCGTACCATTTTTAACCGTACCGAGGCTGGTTAAGACCTTTTTGTGGCAGGCTTTACCACGAGAGACGTCCTTCACTGACTCCTCGCCGTCGGCTGTTGCAATGTAAACTCTCCTTAGGTCCACGACCTCATTTAAACAATAAACTAAATGCTTCCTCCAGCATTCTAGCGTAAGACAGTCCTTTACAAAAAAATAGAGTTTCTATGCAAGTAGGATTTTTCCATTGAGTTTGTTTTTCATCTCTCGAAAAGCTATTTTACGAGAAACATCTCTAGGGTGGTTTCACAAGGTCTTTCGTTCAAACCCATATTTCCTAAAGGTAGACATGTATCCCGTGTCTCAAGTAGTCCATAATTCAGAATGAATTTCCTACTTGACTCTGGATGATCCAGTTCCTAGGGGAAAATTTTCTCTAAATTAGGCGACTATCCTTTCTTCGTGTTTGAAGACAAGGAGATGGTCACAAGGTCATTCTCTTGATTTAAGACTCGAGAATGGATAGGCATCTTTTTCTAAGGCGGCCATGGTCTAGCATCAAAATGCTTGATTTTATTCCTAAATTAATTCTATTTCCATTTTGCCATAACTTGGCTGCATTTCGAACAGTTTTTTCAAATTGAGATTCAATATTTAAGGAAATTGAAAATAAGTATTTATACTTATAGCTAATATTAAAAATTTAAGATCTTCTTTCTTTCTCTTTCTCAAGGAATTGAATAAACATAATTTCCTAGAAAATAAACATAAGAATAATTCTCTGTTTATCTTCATAAAATAAATGAGAATGATATTCACATTGATAAACATCAAGAATATGAAAATTTATTCCAACTTGGATATAAAGGAACTAGAAATAATTATACTCATGAAAGTTAAGCATAGATATTCCTTTGCTAGATTATCCTTCAATAAATAAGAATGAATTCATTTAAATATTTACATGAAAATATTCTTAACCTTTTCTTTCCATTTAGAACCTGGGCATCGGTATACCATAAATATATCTGCATTATAACAAAACATTCTCTTTTAATACTAAAAATATTTATGCATAATCATATTTAAAAATATGATAAAAATTCTTCTTTTAATAAACAAAAATATTCATGTATATACATACCATGAATATACACATTAAAATATATTCACACATCTCTTTGTAATATTTAAAATGTCTAGGCATAAGCATACCATGAATATACATAATAATATATTCACATAACCTCTTTTGTCATCTAAATAATCATGCATACGCATGCATGAATATCATTATGAAAATATAATAAAAATTCCTCTTTTTGATATCTAAACATTTATGCATACACATACTATGAATGTATACACAAAAATATAATGAAAATCCTTCTTTTAGCATTTAAAATATTTATGCATAGACATACATAAATGAAACTTTTGCTTTTAATATAAAAATTATTTATGCATAAACCTAAGCATAAATATAAATGCATCTAAACATCATTATAAACCCTAAAATAAAGTATTAAGCAAGAGGGTTAACATCTTCACTAAATAATCATCTTCTTTATTTAGAAAGCATGATTTAAGAGATAACCATGAAAGTAGCATGCTTCCAAGCATGTGGAAGAGAAGAGAAGAGAAGAAGGAGATTCATCCTTCATGGATGTATAACAAAAAAGAAATATTATCTTCATTCTAAACATAAGTATTGATCATAAATCATGACCATAGGCATGAAAGATTAGCATATAAACCAACTCCACATGGTTTAAGAGAAGAATCATGGATTAGAGAGCTTTCAAAAACATATGGAAGAGAAAAGAAGAACTCCTAATGCTTAAGAAAAGATTAAACATCTGAAGAGAATCATGCGTCTTCATGCTTTCAAAGCATGTAGAGGAGAAGAAGATAGTATAAGCATCATTGTTTAGGCTTACCCTTGATGTGAGCTTGGTTTCTTGAGCTTGTAAAGAGATGTGTAGCCCTCAAGGAAGAGGCTTGGCCACCAAGAGAAGAGGATAGTCTTCAAGAGAAGAAGAGGCTTCAAGAGAAGAAAGCTTGCCTTCAAGAGAAGAGGCTTCAAGAGAAGAAAGCTTGCCTTCAAGAGAAGAGGCTAGACCACCATGAGAGGATTAGCCTTCAAGAGAATAGAGGTTTAGTGAAGTACCAAAGCTTCACAATGGAGAGGCAAGGAAGAGGAATTACACTAAAATGAAAATTACACTAAAGTGGAATTACACTAAGATGAAAATACAAAGGAAACGGGGGTGTATTTATAGGTGAGGGAGGCCTCCAACCAAGCCCAACTGGGATCTAGAGGTTCCAGCTTGAGCTTGATCCAATTTGGACAAGTTTTGGACTAGTTAAGCCCATTTTTTATCTAGTTTGGAAGAGGAGAGATGAGAGATGAAATATCCCATGCTTTTAGAATATTTTTGAATTAAAAAATGGGGGTTTGATGGGACTTCTAGGCTCCTTCTTGAAGCTTGCTTCCCACTCCATATATATGTCAAAAGGCTCTCCCCAAGTCTTCTTTACATATCAGAAGCTCGTGACTACAATATCTTCACCTTATGTGAGTATTTCTTTAATATTTTCTTGTGGATAATTCCAAATTTTTTTATTTTTCTTTTAATCCTATTTCCCAACTTTATTGGATAAGGATATCATATTTTTAAATTCAAAATAATTTAATAAGGCTTAGAACTTTGAACTAGGGGGGTCTCCTTGGTTCACCCACAGTCCAAATCTAATGCAACTTAGAAATTTCAGACTAAAATTCTATTTCAGGGGATCACTTTCTATTGGATGGAAGAAAATACTTATCCAAAAATATTTTAAATTTTTATTACCTCTCTCTATAATAGTTTCTCTCTCTAGGCCAAAAACAAGGAAAAATAATGCCTTTTTGCATTCTGAAAAGGGGATGATCACTGGGGACTGAAAGGAGAACTTACACATCTTTAGGAGCTGGGGAGGAATCTTACAACTTGCATCTTTACAGGCTAAACCTAAGTTATACCAAGACATAAAGATCTCCATAGAATAGGACTGTGAGGATTTACAAGTTTCCAAACAGTAATCAGTGATTGTCAAAGGACCGAGTGTGCCATTGTACACATGGGTACTCTTGAGAAAGCTCAGAGCCAAAAAAAAGGATGAGAGTGAATGAGAATAGGAAACCAAAATGGGATCTGAACCTAAAACACAAACTGAAACATCCATGGTTCCTCTTGAATATTCTATCATGATATGGTTGGATTTCCCTATAGGCAATGATGTTAAGCACAAACGCGCATTGATTAGCCCTCGTGCTAGTCATAACATCATGACAATAGACACTTGGGTATCATTAGGAAAACCTAAACTCATCCCTAAAGACAATGGCCTTGCAAGAGGAGCCAATGGACAAAACATTGAAGTTCCAGGTTACTTTAGCTATGCTACTTAAAACATCGGTGGAGATGTGGAATTTAGATTCTATGTTACCACAGATCCCCTTGAGTATGATGTCATCTTTGATGAAGCTTGGTTACGTGACTTGTTGTATTAATTTGATAAATCCATGCAAACAATCACCTTGAATACTCCTGCAGACATTGTGAAATTGCTCTTACAGGAGAACAAGACCTTAGAAGAGTTGGAACTTCCACCATACCTTACTGAGAATATTCCAAGAATTATGGTTAGATTTGAAATTTTCAATAAATTCACCACAATCCAAGCACATCTTTATCCAACTCGAGAACACAATCTCATGACTCTCAAGTTATGGGATTTGTTAGGTCAACCAACACTTATGACTCATCCTGAAAGAATTCCATTTACCCAAGTCTTGAACATGCCATGTCTGGGTTCTTTGAACATACAATGTATATCAAAACTAACCCCCTTACTTGCAAGTTTTTTATGGTTGAGTATGTGTTGAAATCATATGTGATCTTTGTTGAGAAACATGGACTAAGAGCTAGGCTAAGCTATGGTGGATCAAACAGAATGCTAAACATGATTACTTAACCAAATGGCAAGACCAAAAGAGAGACAAATATGAACCAAATAGATTTACTTGATATTGATGCTTGAGTTGAGTTGATGTGATACATTTCTTGAAAGGGATCCCTTTTATGTGAGGAGAGTACAACAAAGCTATGATAGCTCATGTGGGATAACTTGGCTAGGTGACTTGGCACTCTAGCATCACTCATTTCAACACCCCCCCTTGATGCTAGATTGGGTACAATTTTTAGGCTTTCACTCTTCCTCTCTCTCCCCTTCTTGTGCTAGGCTACTTTGGCCTTAATGCTATGCATTATGGCTAATTTGGCTATGAATTTAAGCTTGAGTGCATCATATGGCCTCAGAGACTTATTACATCACTTTTTGTAGAGACAAGAGGGGTGAAAAGTACTTTGGTCCTTTCTCTAGAGAAGAGCATGTCTTCAGCCTGGGATAGCTTTGGCCTCGATGTAGTTTGCATGCTTCTTATTTTGATAGAAATAACTTTTTGTAGAGGGGTGAAAAGTACTTTGGTTCTTTCTCTAGAGAAGAGCATGTCTTCAGCCTAGGATAGCTTTGGCCTCGATGTAGTTTGCATGCTTCTTATTTTGATAGAAATCTTCTTCTAGGTAACTAATTTTTCCACAATAGTCACAAACAAGCTTTGGTTGATTTTTATTGCGACATTCATTCTTGGTATGTCCAAGTTTTCCACAATGATAGCATCTTGGAAGTTAAGATGTTGATTGATTTGTCCTTTGAAATCTCCTACTCTTTTGTAAACAGTGCTCGCTCACTGGAATGTGATTTTAATGATTCTTTATCTTTGAATTTTGATTCTTGTTCAAGTAGAGATGATTCTACATCTTGAAGTTTAGTGTTGGGCATATTTTTAAGTGTAGCAACAATTGATTCATATTTTTAAGTGTAGCAACAATTGATTCATAAGGTTCTTTGTCAACACTTTATAGCAATACAGCAATAGATTCATCTTCCTCAATGACTTTCTTTAATGCACTAAGTTGTTGTTTGATACCTTTAAATTTACTGATGTGTTGTGCCATGGTCTCAGTCTCCTTCTTGTCGAGCTTATAGAACTGCATGAGAAGGTTGATCTTTGAGCTCTTTGAGTCGGTGCCAAAAATCTTGTTGAGTTCCTGCCATACCAACTTGGCATCCTTGATGCTAGCAATGTGACTAATCACATCATCATCATCAAGATTTTGAGTGATGAGGCCCAATGTTTTGTTGTTTTGAAGTGGCTCAACCTCCACTTCTTCATTCTCAAACAAGGTGTGCCAAAGCCCCTTACGCATAAGCAAGTACATGGTCTTGCTTTGCCATGTATAAAACCCATCACCATTAAATCTTGAGATGACTTCTACATGCTCCATGATGAGAAGGGGGTCTTACCTTGAGCCTTGATTGTAGTGCTCAGGCAGTTTCTAATCCTTTTTACAATATGCGATGATGCCCAAACTTAAAGGCTAAATGCTTGATCTTAATGCAACAAGTGTGAGTGTTCAAGAAGAAATGGCAGCTGTGAACAAGGGGCCTTACGCGAGTTTAAGTGTGAATGCACCTTTAGGAGATGATAAGTTTTGAAATCCCTTGCACCATACAAAATAAAATTGAGGCTCTATTTAATACCTCCCTAATAAGCCACGTTAGTGGCAGAATGAAACTACTACATAGTCAGTGGCTTCTTTACTTGCCCTTCACTATGCTTCTTTGGGCCTGGTGGTTGTTGGCCGCCCTTTTGTTTGTTGATACACACTTGTAGTAAGATGCACTTCTTCCTTGTCCTAAGGTCTATCTCCGGGCATCTCGCCGAGCCCTTCGCTCTCAGTGTGCTTTGCCTTGCCAATATCCACCTTGCTTGCCTCATAGATGTACCTTGGTTATGCTTGCCACCATAGCCCATACAGTGGTTGATTGCCTTTTGCGCCTTCATGAGGCTATTATTTATTTGAGCTTCATGCATTGGCCTTAATGATTGATAGTCATGCTTTTGCCATTGGATAGCACTGGTCATGCTTGTCTTTGCTTTTGGCTGCTCCAAGGCTAGCTAGCCTTGGCTGCTCCAAGGCTAGCTATGCTACACAAACTACAGGAAAAAAAAAACTCTACACTAAAAGCTTTGTGATGCACTGATGAGTTGCTGATTAGTGTTAACTATTAAAGGTTATGGAGATGTGTAGAAGAGAGTGGATAAGAGAGGGTTAGTGAGGCTAATTGAAGTGTGCTTATTGCAATTAAAAAAAATGTATGAAAAGAAAAAACTAATACAACCCTAATCTCCCTCCACCTTGAACAACAGCACTTCTATTTGGTGGCACCACTTTCCAAGAGTGGAAGAGAGAGAAGGACCTAACCCTAATGACCTATTAAGTCGAGCCTAGCCATCTCAGCTCTGATACCATGTTGAGAAACATGGATGGAGATCTAGGCTAAGCTATGGTGGATCAAATAGAATGCTAAACATGATTGCTTAACCAAATGGCAAGACCAAACGAGATAGACAAATATGAACCAAATAGACTTAATTGATATTGATGCTTGAGTTGAGTTGATGTGATACATTGCTTGAAAGGGACCCCTTTTATATGAGAGGAGAGTACAACAAAGATATGATAGCTCATGTGGGATAACTTGGCTAGGTGACTTGGCACTCTAGCATCACTCATTTCAACAATCTTGGGGCATAAATGGACTATTGCTACCCAAGCACCAGTATGCTTTGCTAGCGATAGGGTTATCATGGACAGTCAATGACACAGAGCTGACAATACAATACTGCATGGAAGAGGATCCAACCCTAATGGATTTCTATGATACTAAACGCAAAAGGTTACAAGCCTCTTCCATAGAAGCCCCTCTACACAATGATTTACCATCTGCCTCAATGACCGACTCCCCGATAAATCATCTACTCCTTCAACTCCATCCTCACCAACAAAGTTTGATGCCAAAACCATGCAATCAGCCACTATTCTTAAAGAAGATCCCCAACTAAAACCATCTATCTCAAAGAAGGAACTCAAGGCAAATGCCTCTTGATCAACTAACCTTGCCAAAAGAGGGGTCTACATGCTCAAAATCCTCCACATCAATAAGCACCACTCTTCAAGAGACTCAAACCTCATCAACAATGCCCATGAGTCTCAAACCTACAGCCTTAGTGCCAAGCAATGTGAAGGAGGACCCAAAACCTTCCACTTCCACTAAAAAGAAAAATCCACCAAGACAACACAAATCAAGGTATCTTAATGGTATCAAAAGGTGGGTGGAGAAGAAGTTACTTGTAGCCCAAGGCTACTACGAGGGCACCAATCCAATTCGGGTGCCTCAATCATCAAAGCCTCTTCCTCAATGCAGCACTCAGAGGCCAAAGAAAAATGAAAGTACTCAACAACACCGTCCACAAAAGCCTATGCGGGTTCCTCAAAGAACTCCACTAATCAACAAGTGTGGGTACCAAAAAGATTATTGCAACAAGCACAAGGGTACTACCAAAATAATACCAAATCTTGGATTCCCAAGTGCATCAAAAATTTCCCTAATCCTGTTCAAAGAAACAAACCTCAGCACCAAAGGCATCAGCCACCAATTTATAATGTTCATCAAAGATGGGTGCCTATGCACGTGCTTCAACAACAAGGATACTATGATGGTAATCCCATCATATGGTTGCCAAAATTGAACCAAGTGAAGACAGCCTCACCACACCAACTAACCCCAAGAGCTTCACCTAAATTTTGATAAGAATGGAAACCTAATCAACACCAAACAAGCCACAACAAGTACACAAGAGCTTGCGTGTTCATTCAAACCCAATGGCAGCCAACCAGAAGTTGTACCTACCGCCTCGATAACACTTGCACCAAAAATTCAAGAATGGGTCGCCGAAGATACCCACACGTGAGTCGTGGAAGATATTGGAACAAGGAGTAAGAGTTGTTTTCTGAAACCGGGCATGGATCTGGTTGATTGACCTTGCTGGTCCTCAACGGATGAGTCCATGGCTCTTTATATGGATCTGTTGGTTGATCTTGCTGATCTTCAACGAGAGTCCATCTTGATAAGTGATTATATTACCGAGTATTATGGGCTACGAACTATTGAAAAGGCCCCTGTGTGGACAGGTGGTGAGCGTTCTAGTTGCCAATGATGCCATAGATACTCTGATGAAGAAAAAATGGGAAATTGAATCAACCGGATAAATTGGAAGCATCACAATCACTCGCCTCAATCGGCAAACCTCATTCTCCCAATGGTATGAGGGATACCATGGGCCAACTCCGGGCCTTACTAACGTCTCCGCCGTCCGGCTATACAAGCACAAGAATGGCATCAAGGCAGGGAGAGTTGTACCTGTATCTTAATTTAACCAAGATAACAATCCATTTACTCACTAAACCATAAAACTAGAATCCATGTTACCTTCTTAAGAAAACAATCCTTTTCACAAAGATTTTAGCATTTCAACTTGAGATTGATAAGACATTCTTTATTAGGCATATGCTGTTGTTTAAAAGAATACAAACTTTAAATAGTAAATCAATCAAATAGATCACTATTAACAATTAATACAGAAGCCGGGGCCATACCTCAACCCCAAAGAATGATATATAAGTGAAAAACAAAATATGTATATACCTTATAGAAATTTATTGTTTATCGTTGCCTTTACTCGTTAACAAGAGCTTTAGAACTTGACATATGAGAATAGAGTCTTCTAATACCTTTTCTTATGATTGAAATCATCCAATCATCCCCAAGCTTTATCTCCTCTTACTCGTACTGTGACTCTTCTCTCTTTCTAAGGTCTATGGCAAAATAGCCTTCTCTTATAGGGCTACGGCATACTATTCTTTCTCTAAAAGAAAAGCTATGGAGTTTTGGTCTCTTCCTCTGAGAAAGACCATAGCAATCTAACCTTCTCTTCTAAGATATTAGATAATAATAAAGGGATATATACATCTCAAGCTCTAGGATTACCTTGAGGCTACTTGCTGCCTTCTTACAGTTTTCCTTGTGTAGAGACCCTGAATCAACAAATTTTTTCAGCCATAACTCTCTGATAAAAACTCAGAATATGATAATCCCTATGAATATTTATGATGATGTAGAGGTTGCGCGAGGCATCCTCGTACTACGTTATTCCCTTTTTATCGACTCTAAGCCTCCTTTAAGAAGAATGTGTCAATCACATTTGGGAGTTGACGGCTCTGTTTAAGCTTTGGTAGCCTCTTGCAATCTCTTGGGCCTTTTTTTCTCGATGGCCATTGGCTAAAGGTCTAACCCCTTCAATGTCTCTTGTTGGGATGTACATCATCCCTTTAGAGTCTAGATCAAACTCCCGGTTTCTAGTCATCGTCAATACCACTCATGGTTTGTCTAAGAGGTCTAGCTTAATTCCACACAATGATGGTATTGGCCATCTCTCCAAGAGTATCTCGTTCGTGTCAATGAAGACTAGAATTTGGTTAGTTATATGGAAGTCATAGCATTGGAAAACGTACGCTTCACTGATCCTTATGTTATTGGCCCGGCTTCTAACTTGTTCACTTGTGCCCTTCTCTCACCCATTGGTCTTTCGGCTTGGGGCCTTTTGGCTCCTTTCAATGGCTCTCCTTTAAAAGCTCCACGCTCTCATTTGGCCATTTTCAGGTTTAGACGTTGAATTGGGCTAATGCCCCACAATCTCGATCTAGTATCCTTCATTTGTAAAGGATTCCTAGTCTATTTCCAAACTTGAATCTAGAGCTACTAGGGTAGTTAGATCAACCCTTGGTCATGTCCCACTCCCTAGTGTTGCATGCATGACAATGTTTTGTTCTCAATCGTTGGGTTTGAGAATAAAGTTGTAACGATTCCCATAAGCACTTGGTCCCAATGCCAGAATCGTTTGTTGAATTTCTTTTTATGGTTTTTCATATTTCTGATGTTTTGGGATTTTTTATGATTTTCTATTTGAATAGCTTTTTCTAATAATTTTTTGATATGTTTTCTTGGTTTTCCAATGTTTTAGAAGGTTTATATTTTTTATAGCTTTTCTCCAAGATTTAGTAGGTCAACGTTTAAGGTTACGAATTCCTTGCATCATTGACAAGTTTTTAGATTTTTTAATACCTATGGAATTCTACCCCAATAGGATGGAATGATCCCACTCTGAACGATTCCACAAGAAATGATCCTCCTTGAAACGACTCCTATTAAAAATGATCCTCCTTGAAACAACTCCTATTAAAAATGATTCCACTAGAAACGATTATAGCCAAAACGATTCCAGACGGAGCGATCCTTGTTGGAATGATTCTAGCAAAAATGATTTTAAATGATCCTACTAAAAGCGATTCTACTTTTGGGATCGTCGTGATCTGACCTGGAGATTCAAGAATTGGGCGATCCTACTTTTAGGATTGGAAGAATCTGACCCTAGTGATCCTAAACTTAGAATTTGGCGATTATCTTCTCTTAGATCATAGAGAGATCTGACTTCACCCACGATCCAACTCTTGGATTGGCCGATCTTACTATGGGATTGACGATTGTATTTTTTAGGATCGGTCGATTCGACTGTCTGCAAACTGTCAATGTCAGTTAGGCGAAACCTCGACTGTTATGCAATTATTGCACATCTACAAAATCTTCCTTGTAGATTATGCTAGTACAAAGGTACTTATGACTGCACTGCCTAGTCAAAACAATCTGACTCCAGGGGTTGGATCGGGCGATTCTACCTAAACAATCCTACTTTTCCTACTTTTGGGATGAAAATGATCATACACTAAATCCACGATTCCACTTTACAACGAGTTTTTTCCTTGTTTTGTGCTTGGTACCTAGCTTAGCAATGGTTCCAAAATGGTTATTGGGGGATTAAATGAAAGAATGGGCCAATTTTTATTTCTTGGTGGACATAGTGGACATAGTGGAAAATTGCTAAATTGACCCTAATTAACCTAATCTAATGCTCATGATGTCAATGAAAAAGCCTAATAAGAGAGATTGATAACTTAATCTTACAAGGGGAAGCTCAACTCAAGCATCCATCTTCACCAATGAAGCAAAAACAACAAAAAGCACAATAGAAGGGTTATGGTTTAGGAAAAGCTTACTCTACTCACAAAGCACACCATTACACTCCAAATCACACAAAACACACTATTACTCTACTCACAAAAATCACACCATTACACTCCAAATCACACACCATACTCAACACACAATCACCCTACCACAAGTCTTGCAACTCACCCAGGAAAAACAAAATTAGAATGTCTCAATTCCACGGTAGAGCAGGCGATGCCTTTTGTGTAGAGAAGTTGTAGTCTCACAACAAGCATGTCAATACTAAGGAGTAATAACCTAGCACTAGCTCTCCTCCCTACAGAGTAGAGCAGGTGGCGCCTTCTGTGTAGAGAAGTTGTCTCACAACAAGCATGCAAATACTAGGGAGTACTAACTTGTCTAGAGTAAGTACAGTGGATTGCTTACGAAAATGGAGACCTCAACAATCCCTCAAGCTCTACTAATCCAATGCTTGGACCTCCATAATCCAACCACATAAGAGGGAGAAGCTAGCAAGCTTCCTCTCTACTCACTCCATCTATCTCTCTCCCACAATCTCTCTCTCACACTCCACAACTATCTATTCTCAAAGCAAGAATCAAACAAGCAAACTCACCTCATGTGCACACACACACACACACACTCAAGTACTCACCTCTGCAAAGCAAGCAAGCTCTACAAGACTCCATAGCCAAGAATATACACAAACATGGAAGCATGGAAGAAATAAGAAGATAACAAGACAAGTAAGAATAAAGGAGCTCCCAAGCTTGAGCTCAATTGTAGATTGTATTGCAAAAAGTGACCTTCCACACCCTCATAAGTCACTTATATACATGTGGGCTTTGCCCAACTGCCCACACTTATGAGGTGCCCAAAACATGTTATCTTAATATATACAAGCCTTATATGATCGTTTTCATTACAAAGGTGGCCCCCTAGCCATATGCAATGTGAAATACCTAAGCTAGGGTAGGGATTACAAAATGTTTATGGAAAAGAAGTAACAAAGACTTATTCATAATAAAAAACATTCCATGTGGTGGCTTGAGAGTGCTCACCCTTTTTCCATAAGACATAATTTTGTTCCGATTTCACCAACCAGTGTGAAGAGCATACATGACCTACAAGTGATGGAGTAAGGGTTGAGTGGCAGTGAAACCTTGTATAATATATTGTGATACCTTGTACTTATAAACATGGCGAGATTGTGCTTCTTGAAGCCCACAATGGTCCATATCGAGAGGGCGATGGCATTTCACATCGATGTGACCACCCTATAAACATCATCATCTGCTGCTATGCAAGCCATGAGTGGGTTTCTTTGATCTTCTGTTTACTACTACCCCCACCATTTCTTTTAATTATTGCGACCACGTTTGTTGTGGCTATGTTGACCCCCACCATTTCTTTTAATTATTGCGACCATGTTTGTTGTGGCTATGCCTCACAAACTTGCAATAGTAGAAAAAATGTGTTCATGGTGGCAAGCGGCTTCTTTGATCTCTTGTCACAAACTTGTAGTAGTTAAAAAAATGTGCTCATGACAAGCCATGAGTGGGTTTCTTTGTTTCTATTTAAAAAAACCATTGCACAACCACATTTGTTGTGGGTGCACTAAACCATATTCAAGCCTCCTCAAGGCGTACTACGGCATGGTCTTAAACTACACATCTTAGATTTAACGCCTCCTCAAGGCGTACTATGGCATGGTCTTAAACTACACATCTTGGATCTAATCTTCACTTCAACATATGATGATGATGATTTTTCTTGCATGAATTAACTGATCTACATAGCTTAAATTAAAGCACAAGAACTCACTCACTCACTCAAAAGTTTGTTCATTGATGACTTCTAGACATGAGGCTACTAGTCACTTTATAGCCCTTAAACATAGCCTGTTTGCACCAAAGCATGAGAGTGAAAGCATGTAGATAATATGTGCAATGAAACACCAACCATAAAAACACTACATCCTTATTAGGAGTGACAACATAGGGAGGCCTTCCACCACGAATGCTCATGATTTTCTTGTGAAACCACAACCTCACAATGGTAAATGCTTAGAAAACCATATAGAACTTTTAGAATCTACGGCGTGTTCTCATGCAATATTGTAAAAAAATAATGTGTTCTTCTGCAATATTAAAATCTATATATATATATAACGGGGCATGTTTTCTCTTGCCACGTGTCTTCAATTTTAGGCCTTAGGCCATGCATGGGGCCCTCGACCTACACCTTGCCGCCCTGCAGCCACCGCCCTTGCTTGGGGGCCCTCTACCTGCAGCTACGCTACCCTCCATCAGTTGCATGCAACCAGCCGCCTCTATCAGGTAATCACGGTGCATGTATTGCCGCCGGGTCACGCTCACGCTCCATGTATTGTCGTCGGCTCCATCTAAGGTTTCAAATTTATTCTTCGTGTGTGCTTCATGCTAACCTTGATTGCTCCCCCACCCTCCATTCTCAGATTGCTACCACCTCCATAGGTTCTCCTTGCATGCTCTGCTTCAAGGAGTTAAGGTCGAAAATGCTCTCTCTCTCTCTCTCTCTCTCTCTCTCTCTCTCTCTCTCTCTCTCTCTCTCTCTCTCTCTCTCTCTCACGCTCCATGTATTGCCACCGGGTCACGCTCACGCTCCATGTATTGCCGTCGGCTCCATCTAAGGTTTCAAATTTATTCTTCACGTGTGCTTCATGCTAACCTTGACTGCTCCCCCACCCTCCGTTCTCGGATTGCTACCACCTCCATAGATTCTCCTTGCATGCTCTGCTTCAAGGAGTTAAGGTCAAAAATGCTCTCTCTCTCTCTCTCTCTCTCTCTCTCTCTCTCTCTCTCTCTCTCTCTCTCTCATGCGCTAATACGTATTGTTTTCTCAAATATTCTTCACTTCTCCCTTGCCCTCCGTTTTCGGATTACCGCCACCTCCACAGGTTCTCCTCGCGTGCTTTGCTGTTGCAAGGAGTCAAGGTTAGCAATGCTCTCTCTCTCTCTCTCTCTCTCTCTCTCTCTCTCTCTCTCTCTCTCTCTCTCTCTCTCTCTCTCTCTCTCTCTCTCTCTCTCTCTCTCTCTCTCTCTCTCTCTCTCTCTCTCTCTCTCTCTCAGGGTACTGGTCACGTTACCTTGGTCTTAAGCCCGTTAGGCTAGCCATTGCTTAACACTAGGCTCCCCCACATCCAGTCGGTTGCATGCACAGTGGTGCACACACACACGTATGTGGGCCAGTTGCATGCACATAAGGTCATGCCGTTTGCAACACATGTGCCCTTGCTACCATCCACGAGACCAAACTTGCTCCGGGCATAAAAGATACCCAGGTTGTGTGTTTCTGATGGGGTGTGTTTGGGGTGTGTATGTGTGTGTAAGAGATAAATAATTTAGTTGTTTTAATAAGAAAAGTGTGTGTGTGTGTGTGTGTGTGTGTGTGAGAGAGAGAGAGAGAGAGAGAGAGAGAGAGTGAAAGTATGTGTGTGTGTGTGTGTGTGTGTGTGTGAGAGAGAGAGAGAGAGAGAGAGAGAGAGAGAGTTATTGCATTATCTTGCCATGTGTGTGGTTGTGTTTTGGGGTGTGTGTGTGTGTAAGAGAGATAAATAATTTAGTTATTTCAATAAGAAAAGTGTGTGTGGTGTGTGTGTGTGTGTGTGTGTGTGTGTGTGTGCGCGCCTTTTTTAAAGGTGAATGTATTATGAAGTATTTTTAGTGTGAAATAAATTTAAAATACTTTAGTTAGTTGAACAAAGTGTGCATGCGTGTGTGTGTGTGTGTGTGTGTGTGTGTGTGTGTAAGAGAGAGAAATAATTTAGTTGTTTGAATAAGAAAAGTGTGTGTGGGGGTGTGTGTGTGTGTGTGTGTGTGATAAATTATTATGAAGTATTCTCTAATTTAAAATATGTTAAAAGTTTTTAAAAATGTTTTTTTAATTTGACTATGAAGTGTGTTTGTGTGTGTTTATGTTTGGGTTTTGATTGTGTGGGTGTGTGTGTGGGTGTGTGTGTGTGTGTGAGAGAGAGAGAGAGAGAGAGTTATTGCATTATCTTGCCATGTGTGTGTGTGTGTGTGTGTGTTTGTGTTTGGGGAGGGTGTGTGTAAGTGTGTGTGGGGTTGTGTGTGGGGTTGTGCGTGTCTTTTTTATAAAGGTGAAAGTATTATGAAGTGTTTTTAGGGTGAAAGAAAATTAAAATAGTTTCGTTATTTAAACAGTGTATGTGTGTGTGTGTGTGTGTGTGTGTGTGTGTGTAAGAGAGATAAATAATTTAGTTGTTTGAATAAGAAAAGTGTGTGTGGGGGGGGGTGTGTGTGAGAGAGAGAGAGTATTATGAAGTATTCTCTAATTTGAAATATGTTGAAAGTTTGTTTTAAATGTTTTTTTTTATTTGACTAGCAAGTGTGTTTGTGTTTGGGGTTTGATTGTGTGTGTGTGTGTGTGTGTGTGTGTGTGTGTGTGTGTGTGTGTGTGAGAGAGAGAGAGAGAGAGAGAGAGAGAGAGAGAGAGAGTTATTGCATTATCTTGCCATGTGTGTGTTTGTGTTTGGGGTGTGTGTGTGTGTGTGTGTGTGTGTGTGTGTAAGAGAAGTGTGTGTGGGGGGGGGGGTATGTGTAAGAGAAGTGTGTGGGGGGGTGTGTGTGCATGCCTTTTTTTTAAAGGTGTATTTGTGTTTGTGTGTGAACTTTGTGTTTGGGGTTTGATTGTGTGTGTGTGTGTGTGTGTGTGTGTGTGTGTGTGTGTGTGTGTGTGTGAGAGAGAGAGAGAGAGAGAGAGAGTTATTGCATTATCGTGCCATATGTGTGTTTGTGTTTGGGGTGTGTGTGTGTGTGTGTGTGTTGTTGAAATATACAAGTGAATAGGGTGTGTACGGGAACAAGCCCTTGGCAAGAGGCTGTAAAAGAGAATCTGTAAATGTGAGAGAACCTGTGAAAAGGTGAGAAGAATCTACTGGGAGAGAATAAAGGGTAGCATGAGAAGATTTAGGAAGTGTGGAGATATTCTGGGAGAGGTGGAGAGAATCAAGCAAAAGAGGTGGAGTGAATCAAGGAGAAATCAGTGGGATTAGATACTTGGATGTAAACTCTATAAATTGAGGCATTGGCCTAATGAGAATTTGCTGGTTTTTTATTATCCATGCCTACATTAAGCTATTAGTTAATTGCTCACTAATCACGTCTTAATCTAATCTCTTTGTTAATGATGTTGATTCTAGCATTTGATCCACCATAGCTCATCACATTGCTATAATTTTAACATGGTATGAGAGCCTAGCCTAGAATCCATCAATTTGTGAGCCTATTATCTTGCTAATTTTAGGATTAGTAGCTAATTAACATTTTTCCCTCTTTTTCAACTAACCTCTGCACCCCTAGCCAGTGGAGGAGCTCTATCTCCTTACACACATCAAATTAGCCCAAACCCTTCTAGCGCAACATAGCTAACTCACTTATGCTCCAGCCAAGCTAATCAAAAGCGCAAACTGCAGAAAATCGCGAATTAGGAGGCACCATTTTTCTGAGGTGAATTTGATATTTCTGCTACTCCAAATCAAATGGGTCTAATTCCTCTTAGCCCCGAGGGTTTTCAAGCATGCTCTACAAGCTGATGAAGTCAGAATTTGATTTGATCAAGTCTACAGTGAGATCCAAGCTCTTCATCAAATCTGCCAGGTGACTTTGGTAAAACAGAGATTAAGCATTCAATGTTTGGTCAAATCTTGTGTTTCTTGGCTTAATCCTCTACTAGACTAATTGCTATTGATGGCCTTGAAAGGATTTGAGCTCATTTGAACTCTAAGGCCTCAGATCTGGGCTCCTCGCATACTCTGTTTTTTGCACACAAAATAGAGGATTAATTTGCTAATCAGTGATTAATCAATGCTAATCACTGTATTTTGGTGCAATTGAGTGTTCAAATTAACCATTAGGTATCTGATACAAATCCTTGTAACTTCAGATTGTAATTCGGAGATGGTTTGATACTCCAACCATTCCGTACAAATTGGTTACCCTTGATTTAATATAATTTCTGGATAAAATTATGCTGATAAATTTGTGGTAATCATCATTTTGCATTTAACCCTTGGTTAATGCCTGCAAATCACACTCAAATTCATGATTATTCACAGCCATAGTTGCATTTGGGAATGTGCATAAGAAATGAATGCTATATGCATTATGTATTGGACACATTACATCAGTGTGAAAATGGAATCAGACACTGCCCTTGTCTTCCAGAATAAGGCAAGAGGTAAGACCTCCCGCATAGATTTGGGTTTGCATTGCATAATGACACAAGATAAACATCAAAATCCCAAAAGAACTGTCAACAAAACATTTAAACATGTTGCTCACATGGAGCAAGAACTGACGGACAAGCTCATGGCCCCAGCCATGAAAGAAGAAGAACATCTCTTTCCAAGAAGAGGATCCACACCGAGAAGAAGATCTAGAGGAAGCATTGAAGGAAGACATGGACACGAGAAGAGAAGCTACCACAACAAGAAGACTGAAAGAAGAGGAAGACACGAACGTGTGAAGAGAAGCTGCCACGACAAGAAGACTGAAGACAAGAGAAGATGTGAGGCTCCAAAGAGTGAGGAGCCATGTGAAAATCTCTGTGAGAGAGAGAGAGAGAGAGAGAGAGAGAGAGAGAGAGAGAGAGACCCCACAACCCAATGTAACCTGCCCCAACAAAGTAAAACCACCTCTGAGCCACCGATGATGTAGGCCACGTGTGGTAGATGTATGTGTGAGCACTTTAGTCAAGGTCACGGGCACTTGTAGTAGCCTTGGACACATAGAGAGAGAGTGTGTCAAGAACTATGAGTTTAGGGACTTGAGGCACTAGTCGCGGACTATCAAGTAAGAGAGAAACTTGGTATAGGGTCCAGGTGTGCTAAGTTCACTTAAGGGGAGGTGTTGAAATATACAAGTGAATAGGGTGTGTGTGGGAACAAGCCCTTGGCAAGAGGCTGTAAAAGAGAATCTGTAAATGTGAGAGAACTTGTGAAAAGGTGAGAAAAATCTACTGGGAGAGAATAAAGGGTAGCATGATAAGATTTAGGAAGTGTGGAGATATTCTGGGAGAGGTGGAGAGAATCAAGCAAAAGAGGTGGAGTGAATCAAGGAGAAATCAGTGGGATTAGATGCTTGGATGTAAACTCTATAAATTGAGGCATTGGCCTAATGAGAATTTGCTCGCTTTTCATTATCCATGCCTACATTAAGCTATTAGTTAATTGCTCACACATCTTAATTATTGTCTAATCTCTTTGTTAATAATGTTGATTCTAGCATTTGATCCACCATAGCTCATCACATTGCTGTAATTTTAACATGTGTGTGTGTGTGTGTGTGTGTGTGTGTGTGTGTGTGTGTGTAAGAGAAGTATGTGTGTGTGCGTGCGCCTTTTTTTTAAAGGTGAAAGTATCATGAAGTGTTTTTAGGGTGAAAGAATTTGAAAATACTTTCATTATTTGAACAAAGTGTGTGTGTGTGTGTGTGTGTGTGTGAGAGAGAGAGAGAGAGAGAGAGAGAGAGAAACATAATTTAGTTGTTTGAATAAGAAAAGTGTGTGTGGGGGTGAGAGAGAGAGAGAGTATTATGAAGTATTCTCTAATTTAAATATGTTGAAAGTTTTTAAAAAATGTTTTTTAAATTTGACTAGCAAGTGTGTTTGTGTTTGGGGTTTGATTGTGTGTGTGTGTGTGTGTGTGTGTGTGTGAGAGAGAGAGAGAGAGAGAGAGAGAGAGAGAGAGAGAGTTATTGCATTATCTTGCCATGTGTGTGTTTGTGTTTGGGGTGTGTGTGTGTGTGTGTAAGTGTCTGTGGGCGGGTGTGTGTGTGTGCGCACCTTTTTTTTTAGGTGAAAGTATTATGAAGTGTTTTTAGGGTGAAAGTATAATCTAGTTATTTGAATAGCAAAAGTGTGTGGGTGTGCCTAAGTGTGTGTGAGAGAGAGAAAGAGAGAGAGTGGAAGTGTTTCAAAATATTTGTCATCCAAGTGGGAAAAGCGTGGGTAGGGGTGGAAGCATGGGTGTGGGATTGTGATTTGAATTGCATGTAGTTAGTATGTGCATTAACTTTGTAGTATACATTGTGCCAACTACTTACTTATATCTATTAGTAGTTTAACTTCTTATACACACACACACTCACACATGCACCGAGGAAAGGGTTTGACTTACATGTATTAATTCAAACACACATGTGCACACACATAGTAGTTGCAATTTGTTTTTTTACACCCATGCGCATGCATAGAGTAGTTATAATTAAAATTCACACTCACGCACATAGTAGTCATGCGTCTACTTATATGTATGTATGTATGATTGACAGAGATGAAAGAGGTTACTTGCATTTTTTTAGCACATGAGTACTCTTTCCTTTAAGGAGAGGGTGAATTTGGCTGCAAAATTTGAGTGTCGTTTTTTTCATAGTCCAACTTGGTTTGGACCATGGCCGGTTGAAGCTGTTGGATGGAACAATGTTTATCAAATTAAAATATGTTTAGATTTAGACAAATTAGATGAAAATATTGCACTTATGATTATTAAAGAAAGCCTAGGCTTGATTGATCGTTATGAAATAGACTCTATTGTCCATGTTGAAAGAGATCAAGTACGACAAGTATTTGATGAAGTTATTAAATGTATCCCAAAGCATAAGCTCCTCCGAAAATAAATTTGGTTGTGTTCTTCTTGAGTGACCATTGGTTCTACATTGCTTTTGGTATTTGAATGGATTTTATTTTTTCATTCTTTCCTTATAATCTTCCTTTTGCTAAATATAAAAAAGATCATGATTGTTATTAATGTATAGTTTGATTATGTTTTATGTAGAGACATGTCTTTAAATATCTTAAAGTTGACCTATGACAATAATTAATTGTCAGATACTATATTCTTTGAGAAGATGCCACAATTGGGCTTTTTTGGATACCAGGCTAGCCCAAAATGGGAAGTTCTTAGATTTGATGGGTGGGATGATATTAATCCTCAGTATATTTATATAGTCTTGGACCCTTATAGGCTAGATGACAATCTCAAGCTCCTCTTAATCAAAGAAGCATTGGGATTACTAGACGGCTTTTACATTGTGGACAGTAGATGTAAAAGCTCCGAGGAAAAGCATTTCATTTTTAGTGAAATTCTGAACTGCATTCCATTAAGAAAGTTGGTAAAGATAATGTAATAAGCTTTGAGAATATTGATGGATGTCTCTCTCTCTCTCTCTCTCTCTCTCTCTCTCTCTCTCTCTCTCTCTCTCTCTCTCTCTCTCTATTTGTTTGTCTTTCTCTCTCTCTTTCTCTCATACACACACACATAACACACAATCATGTAATATGCAAATAGTTACTCTTACCTTTTATTGTGTATTTGGTTTGAAATGTAGCTAGGACTGGGTTAGAAAAATAGAGAGATCATAAGTTTATTATTATTTTGGTCTCTCCATGTGATTGTGTAGAAGGAAGCACAAGGACGATAGCATCAAAGTTGGTGCTTTCGAATCCAATTCTCTCTTCAACTTGAGGTTAGTTTTTTTGTTGCCCTTTTTGTCTTTATCTATTTGTGTGTTTATTGTCAATATGTGATGCATAGATAAATTTTTTTTTTTTTTGCTTATATGTATGGTTGGCTAGACAAAGAGAGAGAGAGAGAGAGAGAGAGAGAGAGAGAGAGAGAGAGAGAGAGCACATCAAAACATTCTCTATTTCTCTTTCAATCTCATTGAGTGTGTTACTACATCTAAACAGTTTATTATATTGGTGTGCTTGGTTACCTAAGCTAGAAACATTCCATTTATTAGACTATTGCCTTGAGATTGTAGAGAGAGTTCTAGAGAGAGTATAATGGGTCTTAAAGCATTTACAAACTGTAGTAGCCTTGGAGAATAGTTCTTTTATTACCTAAGAAACGTTAATAAAAAAGTTTAAAAAATATGATTTTGCCAATACATTAAATATAGAGAGACATTTATATGTATCTATGATAGTTTCTAGGAGGAATCTACATGTGTATAGGTAGGTTTCTAGGGTTAGTTATATGATGTTGGCAAAGATATAAAGAGATGTTTGTAGAGCCTTAAGATATTAATTTTGAATTTCAGCAAATGGAGGTTCAGAATCATAACAACCACTCAAGAGCTGCTGTACTGGCTGCTTGCGAAGGATTCTTCCAATGAAGAAGTAGCTCTGTCTACTCCACCGGAGCTGATGAATGTTCGAGTTGCAAAACACCTTGCTAGGTCAATGTCTCCATTCGGACAACCAAACTCTAAACATCTACAAAATATTGTGGATATATGTGCACTTAGAAAAATCAGGTTGTTTGCAAAGGAGTACTTAGATGCTCTTGGGGATGAGATCCGTGGAAGTGACAGCCAAAGGGGAGATACACTAAGAGACAAGTTGTCTCAGCATCTCCATCGTGTCTTTGACAGTAATGGTCACATAGAGGCTAACCAACTAGACATGATTTATTTCATGGAGAATATGCATGTTGAAATTGGGGAACGTCTAGGTGGATGTAATGGGCAATGTAAAGAACAAGTGGACTCTCTAAAAGAGCAAGTACGTACTTTAGGCTTGGAGGTATTGAGTCTTAAGATATCTGTTAATCGACTCAATACTGTTATGAAAAAGATGAGCCGTATGTTAGAAGCCCGGGTAGCTGCCTAGAGTTTTTGTGAGAGTAATGATGTTTTTAGTCAAGGGATAAATTGTATTGCAACTTTTAGATTTGGCTCTCTCTTTTGGCGATATTTATGAATTTTGGATTTTCTCAAATTCAATACTTCTCTCTTTTATTTTATTCTCTTGCACTTTTTTTATTGTCTCAACTTCTATTTCCTCTCTCTCTCTCTCTCTCTCTCTCTCTCTCTCTCTCTCTCTCTCACTATCTATCTATCTATCTATGTGATTGTATATGTTATTACCCTTTATCTCTGTAAGAGATGGATTGTATATGTTATGCTCACTTATTTATGTAGAAAATGGTTTGTATATGTTATACTCACGTATGTATTAAAAACTTCTCTAAGAATTACATTGTTATTTAGCTAAGTATATCTGGAGCAGGGTCACATGTGTGATAATGGCTGTTGAAGTAGAATATTATGTTGGTGTTTGAAGTTAAGAATGTTAAAAAACCAAACAAAAAAAAAAGGTTATTGGAATGTCTTGGCTTGGCCAAGAATGAATCTTAAGGTTCACTTATTAAGTCCCCAAGGCTTAAGGCGTTTTCAGTTCAAGAAAGTTAGTATTCGTTATTTTGTGTTTCAAAGGAGATTGAAGATGGTTAGGAGCTGTATATACTTGAGTTTGAACTAAGTTCGTCGGCTTTGAGTTTTGGATGCAACATGTGTGTCTCAGTATAATTGTTCAAGGACAAGGGCTTGCATTCGGAAAAAAAATGTTGCTAATTTAATGGAAATGAAATTGGAACATTTGGAAGGGTTGAAAATGAGGAGGAACATAGAGGAATCCATGGTGGAATCCACTTACTCATAAGAAACAGAGCAATGCTATGGTACTTCAAGAACCTATTAATGAACATCGAAATGCACAGGCATAGAGAGATATGGAACAAGGCTCTTTTTCATTTGATTTAAATGAGATGCCTATGGATGATAATTTTCATTCTATTTGTTGTGTCGTTGGCGATGTGAAAGATATTAAATCCGACTGTCACTCTATAAGGCGTGTGTTCGGAATGTTAAGCACCCGGCAACTATGGTGGTGTATTCTGGAGATTGCACTCTTCACTCATTAGGAGCCCTTACTTTCTCGGGGGGCATTACTGGACGCAGGGTAGTTCTACCATCTTCATATATGGGGGGGCCTAGATATATGCATCAATTGTACCAGGATTCAATGGCAATTGTTAGGAAGATGCGTAAAAGTGACCTGTTTATTACCTTCATTTACAATCCTAAGTGGGATGAAATAACCAATGCTTTACTGCCGGGTCAGGTTGCCCAAGATCGACTTGACTTGACAGCACGGGTCTTTTATGAGAAGCATAAAGACATGATGCACTTATTGGTGAAAAAAGCAATATTTGGAAAGGTGTTAGGATTTGTTTCTGTTATTGAATTTCAAAAAAGAGGCTTGCCACATGCACATATATTATTGATATTAAAAAGTGGAAGTAAACCAGTTGAGATTACTCACTATGATATGTTGGTATGTGCTGAACTTCTTGATAAGGTGATGTTTCTTGAGTTGCACAACATAATTAGTCATTGTAATGTCCATGGACCATGTGGGGAACTAAATATGCGCTTTCCTTGCATGGTTAACGGGAGGTGCAAACATCGGTACCCTTGAAATTTTTCCGAGACTACTAGCATTGATGACAATGGATATCCAACTTACATGCGGAGAGATGATGGTAGTTTCGTACAAGTAAAGGATCATAGGGTGGATAGTCGATGGGTTATTCCATATCACCCTGTTCTGTTAGGTACAAAGCCCATATTAACATAGAAGTATACTCTACCATTACAGTCGTAAAAGATTTGTATAAGTATGTATACAAAGGACATGATAAAGCTACTATAGAGTTGCAAGACACACACGGGGTTATTGATGAGGTTAGTTAATATTTGGATGCATGGTATGTGTCTGCGTCAGAGGCAAGCTGGCGTATATACCAATATGATTTATATGATGAAAAGCTTGATATACAAAGGTTGCATGTCCATCTCCCGATGCACAATAATGTAATATTCAATGAGTAGGATGGTTTGCGTGATGTGATTAGCTATGAACAGAAACCAAAGAATATCTTTGATCGAATGGTTCAAAGCTAATCAATTGTATACGGCTGCTATACGTTGATTTCCCTTGCAAGTGGGTGTGGAATTCAGCTCTTCGATCATGGACTAAAAGGAAAAGGGGAAATATGATCGGACGTATGTATAATGTTAGTCCAAGTGCAGGTGAGCAATATTACTTACGCATGTTACTTATAGTGTGCAAAGGTTGTAAATCTTTTGAGGATTTATGAACAATGAATGGATATTTGTATCCCTGTTTTAAGGCTACATGTGAAGTCAGAGGAATGCTAGAGAGCGATGAGGAGTGGTATATGTGTCTCCAAGAAGCTGCATTTTAGAAAACAAGATTCCAGCTGCGTCAATTATTTGTCATTATAATGGTTTTTTTGTGAGCCTATATTCCAAGGACACCTTTGGAATAAATTATCCACTGAGCTTTCAGATGATTTTTTCCATTTCTTGCAGTAGAGAGGGTGTGCAAACGTTGGTGTTTGTCATTCTATAGTAAATAATCAAGCTCTGTTGAATGCAAGACCTCTTACGACAGTATGGAAGTGGGTGCATGATTTTGAAGGGTTGCCTGTTCCTAATAGATTAAGTGTTGTCAGTGTGCCCAAAAGGTGGAGAACAAGATATTGATACAGCAGCTTATAAACGCTAGAGAATACATTCATAGATATCTTTGTATCAATGAAGTAAGCATTTGAAAAAGAGAATGTTTGCAATGATGTGACATGTGTAATCTATGTTGCTTTCGAGGACGAGCGTTTCTTTTTTTTGGAATTGGCTAGAATTAGAAAGTGCAAAAAACACACACCCGTGTGCGTGCTATCGCTTGTGCAATGAGGGCTTGAACCCGTTACCTTGGGACTAGAGCAACACCTCTCTCTACTGCACTAATTTGCGATCGATAAGGATAAATGCAAGAATACTCTTGCGCGTCAAGGACGGGTCAAGCCACTAGTAAAAATAAAAATTGGAAAGAGTATGAGAATCTCTTGTGCATAGGCACGTGGAAAAGAGGAGAGAGAGACACGAACGAGCAACAAAAAAGAATCGATGGTTTTCCAGCAGATGAATCGGAACATTTTTTTTCTGCCAATCTTAGAACTTAAGTGAATCGATCGGAATTATTATAAAGAAAGAAAGCTTCCCGTCCTCATCGAAACTAGGGTTTCGCAGGCCGCCGATGTGCTCCTGGACAGGTATTTTTCCTCAATTTCGTGTTTTGCTCTCGATTTCGTGCTTTCCCAAGTTCAATTTATCGCTTCTTGATACGATAATTTTCTTTCTGTCGTTGAATTCGGCCGTACGTTTGGTCAAATAAGGGTTTTCTGCTCTCCCATAGCAGGTGGGGCACTGCCTGTCCCAATCTAGATGTAGGGAACCTCGTTTTTCCCATTCCTGCAATCAGAGGGTACTCGCTGTCTGTGTGTATGTATGCGCGCGCTGTAAGCTTTAACAATCAGAGTGCATGTGGGCGACCTCATGTTTGTTGCCCCGCACTGCACCAAGATCCTAATCATAAACTTGCTTCTATACATCAAAGCGTTAAACGATTCTCAAAAATGACTGAACACAAGAAAGCCTTTGCAGATCGCAGTAGAGTTTAGTCCGACATGTCAAAACTGTCAAGCTGCTTGCCAATGGATAAATCCCCCGAAATAGAAAGCCTTTTATTATCTTTTGCATGAGACATTGAGAGGTAATTGGGTTGAGGTCACCTTGAGAGGGGAAGAGACCTTAACAAGCACCAGGAATGTCATTGAAGGACATCACTCTTCACACATACACAAGTATCGTAATCACTAGAAGAAGTCATATCGAGGGTGTTTTGCAATTTTGCGCCAGACATGGGAGGCTGCCTAGACGGCAAAAACCTATTGGTAGGATACCCTCACGGCCACTGTTCTACATAATTGGATATTGCAGATACCTCATGGACGCTCCGAAAATGTGCAGGGAATGGGCTCAACAAGAAATGAACCGGCGATCTCAGTCATCAATTCTGATGCACTAACCGCTTGGCCCGCAATTACTCCGCTGAGCTGGATGTAGCATGTGCCAAGCTAGAACTATGTGAAACAACGAAACCTTCTTTAAACCCGAGTTTAGTGAGTCTTTAGTTAGCAATCCTTTAATGAATGTGAAAGATGTAGTCGACACCAGATGGGGTCCCAAATTACCCACTGAAGGTCCCTCCCTGCAAGTAGGAGTATTTGCTTTATTTCTTCTTCTGGAGAACTGAATACAAGCTAAAGTGTGTCCACAAGACTGAGTGGACAAACTGACTGACTAACCGCCAAAGGCAAGGACAAAGCGACCAAATGCTGGGCAGAACTGTGCATAAGCTGTAGGTGACTGTGAAGTTATCTTCGACGAGGATACACCGGCCCGAGACAGAGGGTTGGTGTGTTGAGTACTCTTGAAGAGGTTGAGCTTCTTTTGCCTTGGGCTGAAAGCACAAGAGTGGCTGTAAGTATGCAAAGGCTGGAGCCTATGCACACATGCTTGATTGAATCTGCTTGATAACTCTGATTTTATCTTATGATTTTTGGGAGTGATTGTGGCTTGGCTTTTTATATGGATCCAAGGGATTGGTCGGCTGCCAGAGTATGCTGTCGACTTGCTTTTTAATTGCCACGACTTGAATAACTAGAATTTAATGCTATGTCTTGCTGTGTGGTTGGTCGGGTTGCTAGCCGACTGCTGCCACTGGTTGACTGCTGTCAAGGCCCTCCTTGTCCTAGCCGACTGCATTCCCAGGCCATATAGGCTACTGCCTAGTGCCTAAAGGAAGGCTAGGGGTATTAGCTACCCGTTGCAAGGTTTGCCCATTCTTTGGGTTGGCCCCTACTACATGAAGTGCAACTAAGTGCTTTCAATGCAATCTACTCCTATGGTTGACATCTACATGCACCTACGTGATGAACACTTGCTTCTCCACACTGGGTTAAGAGGACTGACGTGACACTGACCTCTATCGCTGGGAGACTGACCTACGTAGCTCGTGCATGACATGTCCCGGACTCGGGCTCACCAAGGGGTCATGGCATACGACAAAATATCCTAAAAGGTACTACTTCTGTACATGATTCTTGCACTGTTGATGAGCCAGTTTGTGACCGTGTACCATAGTGCATGGGTGCACGTGACATTCCCTCCTGCTTAGCTTGGTGGCAGGTTCATAGCTTCGAGATAGTCCGCCAATAACTGTGGATACTTGAGGAAGAATTCTTCATCTAGCGAAATAGCTTCATGGGTCCCTCGATCTTTGAAGTTTGTATAAAATTGGCGAAGACGTCGTACGGAACCATGCTTCCATCGACGTAGAAGGATCTGTTCAGGCCCTATCACTTTTGCTTCATCAACCGTTTCCAGCTGCTGCTCTTTTGGAACATTTTGCAATGAAGGTCCAATATAAGGCTTTAATGAAGAGACATGGAAGACGTTGTGCATCGATGTCACGTGCATCCCGCACTTGGATGTGAGGCCAGTCCGGGACGAGTCAGCCAGGGTTCCACTATATGTGTCCGAGGTCAGGTGTGCATTGTCCTGCACATGAAGCAGTGCGAGTCCGCGCTGTGAGTCTCCCTCTGGAATGACGTCAATTGCTCTGTGTGTTTGGTTTGCGACCAGATGCCAGACATCTGTGTAGAGCATGTAGGTTTGCATGTAGAAATGGGGCCAGCCCATAGGGCTACCCCAAGGCTTAGGTGTGCATTCATAGAGTGGGCATGGGGGAGGTGTAGAACCACCCCCAAGGGGCTAGGAGGGCCCCGGCTGTGCCCACCAGCCATGTTGTGGGCTGGAAGGGGTTGTCGGCCAGCCCTAGGGGGCCTGGACAGCCAGCCGACCGGGCCCCAAGCCTAGTTTGGCTGCCGGCCAGGTGTGGGACAGCCCACACTGGCTGCCCAGCAGCCCAGCATAAATGCGCAAGATGGACAGGACAGGTAGGTGTGAAAACGCTTGAGATTATTAGCATTAAAAGCTATTGGACCTAGTCATGGGAAAATACTGTTGGCCGCCTATGTTAAGCTGGCCGACTGAAGGTTAGAGAGGGTATAAATACCCAGCCATGGGCTGCGTTTCAGGCATCTGAATCTTCACAAGGTGCCGAAGCTACTCTAGGGGCCTAGACAAGCCAAGGAGAAGCTAACGCAAGGGTGAAAGCTGAAAGTCAAGGGCAGAGGTTTTACCTCAGTCAAGAAGGTCTAGGTTTAGTCTTTTATTTGCTGATTTGCATCATTCTAATAGAAGCAAATACACCATTCGTGGTGGGGGCCCTACAGAGGGTATTCGAGACCCAATACTATGGCCTCTCTCTCTCTCTCTCTCTCTCTCTCTCTCTCTCTCTCTATTTTCTGCACATCTATTTTCAGTTTTGTGCTTCATACTCGTTGTGAACAATTGCTGATTTTTGAGCTTTGAAGTTATTGATTTACCCCGAAGCTTCCGCATGTTACAGTGGTATTAGAGCCTACTTCAAGTGTAAAGATTCAACAAGAAAAAGAAGAAAAAAAGCCCAGAAATTTTTTCTCGCTTGTGTGGTTGGTCTCTAGACTCCGGTGGACCACCCCTTTTGGATTGACTCCTGTCCCTCAAAGGACGGTTGGTTTTCAGCCTCCGGAAGTCTCCCACACACTGAGTGGATGGTCAGATTGCGCTTCGGAAAGGCAGTGCATTTTCTTGCTATGGCGAGCTACGACGATGAGAGAGAACAAGCTACGACGACGAGAGAGAACAAGAACCGTGGGACCGAAGTGCACCAGGCAGTCCAGTTAGGACATCAGGCATGAGTGTACTAGAGATGTTCCAAAAGATGATGCGAGCAATCGCAGAATAGGGTACCAAATTGGAAAAGGCGCAGATACTGGCTCTGGAAGAGTGCACCCGTTCTCCAGCTCCTCTTTTTCCGTCTCCTCCCTCCTTCCGTTTCCCAGATTTCAAATTCTCTACAAAGGGACCCTTTCGAAGGGTCACGACTGTAGCCGAGTTAAATGCTTGAGGTGCAGATGCGTGCAATGGAGATTTGACAACGTGAAGACGACGCCATGCGACGCGTGAAACATGAACGATACCTTGCGGCTTTGGACGCAAGATTGACACCAACGGCTTCCTCAAGTCATTTTCCCGAGAAAATGAACTTCAGTAAGTATAATGGTAAACCCGACCCTACAACTCTTTATTCATGGTTGCATCAATTTGAAGCTTACTTTGCCGCAATTCGAAAAAGTGATACTGATAGGGTGATCTTAGCTAGTTGGTACTTGGAAGGTACCCACACCAGATTAGGTATGGCAGATGTTTGGGATGAGTTTGTCCTCAACCTTAAGTAGCGGTTTCTACTACCCCATTACCTTGAGCGACTCGAATACGAGTTTAGGGGAGCGTGTCAAAATGCGCAACTAGTCCTTCATTTTGCCAATAAAATTTCAAACTTATGTTTGCAGTTGGGCTTATCTGATAAGGACAAGAAGGGCAATTCCTTTTTGGCCTTGACACGCAAATCCAGTGCAAGGTGCGTATGTTTAGGCCAGCCACCTTCGAAGACGCACTCTAGCTTGCGCAGAGTGCTGAAATGAAGCACAATGGCAGAAAGCCCCGGACTTCCCAGCGTGCTACTATGAGAATATGCAGCGGAGATGATGACAAAATCTGAGAACACAAGAGCAAGTGCACTGCAGAACAATATAGCAATGGAGAAGGAGAGAGAGAGGCGTGTAACTCTGCTCTATATACACAAGAAAATCCCGAATAACTGATAGAATGAGTGGGAGGCCATGGGGCCATTTTATATGGCCCCATATGAGCAGTCGGCCAGCATTAAGGACAGCCGATAGCCTCTTAGAAGTCCACGACCAGCACCAGCTCCAGTTGGCCAGCCCTAGAGAGTCGGCCAGCATCTGCACCAAGTCGGCCCTCACATGTGTGGAGTCGGCCAGCATCTGCACCAAGTCGGCCAGCTACAATAGACTATCTGGGGGACAGCAGACTCAGTCGGCCACCATAAGGATCAGCCAGGAGCCAAAAAACAGCCTCCCACATCTGGTAAAAAATAGGGAAAAATATGGAGAGTGGGGAAAAATGAGAAAACACCTAAATCGGGCGGGCACACCCACAACAGAGGCTATGGTGTAAATATACAGACAAGAGATGACTGCTAACACCCCCTCTCAGCTCCTGGATGTGGAACCAACCCCAGTGAGCTCTGGAGTGCCGTTGAAGCATAGCGTGAGATACAGACTTCGTGAAGAGGTCCACCACACTCTCCTCCGTCGAACAGAACTCTAGGAAGATGATGTCTCGTAGTATTCAGGACAAAGAAACTCCTGTAGATGAGGAAGTTCTTTCCACAGGGACCTCTTGGAAAGCCAGGCAGGTGACAGTTGCTTACTTGCAGAAGGAGAGGTGGATGTTGCACATTCTCCAAGCTTTGTGGTTCCGGATTCAGAGGGGGTTGGTTACAGGTTTCCAAAGGCCTTGAATGGTCTTCAGCAGGTTTCCAGGACTTGGCATCCCACCGTAACAGTTGTTGATCCTTGTGAGCAGTATGATGCCTCCTTGACTCGAAAGTAGAATGGTTCATTGATTTGGTTGGTGATTACCAGATTGAACGGGAGCTTCCTAATGAGGCTGTTGAGCTCATGTTTGCAGAGGACTCTTTGGGAGGCACGATTGCGTATCTTGTGGTTTCTGCAGCATGCGAAGGATCTTGGACTCTTTTACACGAGGGGGATTGATGGATGGAGTCAGACTCCACCGATGGAGTGACTCAGATTGGGGAGGAGAGCAAGACACGAGGATCTTGACATCAGGCTATAGTTTTTCCCTTGGCTCAGGAGCATTTTTATGGAGCAGTAAGAGGCAGCCATCTATTGCCTTGTCGTCGACAAAGGCAGAGTATCGGGCTGCTTTGGTGCTACTTGTGAGGTGGTGAGGTTGCAGAGGTTGCTTGGCAGGATTGGGTTTCCACTAGTGGAACCCACGGTCATCCAGAGGCATTTTGTTCGTGAAAAGATCATTGTTGATGACAGAGCATAGGTTACCTGTAAAGTTTTCTCTGACCGACGAACATAAGAACTACCAACATTTGTACTGGAAAGTTCCTGCCAAACTACTGCCATCAACTGGCAAGCCATCCACCATCTGGTCCCGGCTGCGGTGTGCAGTTGAGGAAGATGAAAGAACGGACCCTGGCATTGACACGATCCCATAACTGTGCCTGTGCCTCACGTTCCTTCCGAATCGAGGGTAACTCCCCTTCCTCCAAGGCCTTGGAACCCCAACAACAATGAAATCAGCAAGGTCGTAAGACTCCAGAATAGATTCCATTATTACCTTCCATATGCCGTAGTTGTTCCCATCCAATTGACGGTCCACTAGGAACGTGGGGAGTGTAGGGATCTTCACATGCTTCTCAGCCATCTCAAGTAAATCTGCCATTGCGGGGATGTAACTGAAAAGGGTGGGTGAGTGGGAAAAAAAAACTTAAACCTGCAAGTGGCTGTCCAGCAAATCAGCCCGCCTTTCTCTTGCTTCTTCTCTTCCCGAACAGTCCAAAACAGTCCAATCAGCAACAAAACAGCCCCCCCTCTTGCTCACAATTCCCAAGATTTATCAAGAGCCTAGAGCTCTGATACCATGTCAGAATATGCAGCGGAGATGATGACAAAATCTGAGACACAAGAGCAAGTGCACTGCAGAAAAATACAGCAATGGGGAAGGAGAGAGAGAGAGGCGTGTAACTCTGCTCTATATACACAAGAAAATCCTGAATAACTGATACAATGAGTGGGGGGCCATGGGGCCATTTTATATGGCCCCATATGAGTAGTCGGCCAGCATTAAGGACAATAGACAACCTCTCAGAAGTCCATGACCAGCACCTCCAGTCGGCCCGCTCCAGAGAGTTGGCCCTCACACGTCTGGAGTCGGCCAGCATCTACACCAAGTCGGCCAGCTACAGCAGACTATCTGAGGGCAGCAGACTCAGTCGGCCACCATAAGGATCAGCCAGGAGTTAAAAAGCAGCCTCCCACATCTGGTAAAAAATAGAGAAAAATATGGAGAGTGGGGAAAAATGAGAACACCTAAATCAGGCGGGCACACCTACAACAGAGGCCCTGGTGTAAATATATAGAGGTGGGCTCTCCTCTCACTTTTTCATCTTGCCTTTTATATCTTTTTCTCCCTCACTTACGAGACTGCTTGTGTCTCTTGCTTGGGACTGTATTGCTTCAGTATATTCAGCATAGTTGCTTCATATCTCTCTCTCTCTCTTGCACTCTCTATTCAACACACTCTAGTGCTCTAGTGCTTCCATTCTGTGCACTCTTTCATGGTATCATCGCTCCCGGTTCAGCGATTCCATCTGCTGCCCAGATTTAGCACTGTTTACAGCCCCTTAACGTCTGCGTTTTTCTCAGATTTGCAGCCTTCTACTTACTGCGTTTTCTGGACAGCTTCTGCTGGTTGTTCTCCTTCGGTTTGGCTTCATCGCTTGCAGCCAGAAGGTAACTTTTTCATCAGTGTTTCACTTCTACTTTGAGTTTGGATCTAGGCGGCCTGTTTTTTCAGGACAGCAGCCCATCTTTGGCTGCGTTTTCCTCTCCGGTGGACATTCCCTTGTGCAGAGGGGGATCGTGGTGGTTCCGGCTTTGGTGGCACCCTTGGTACTTATGGAGGACACTTCTTCTGAGATTGAGCCCAAGCTTTTGTGATGGCTGCTCTGACTACTCTTCATATGTTCTGTGAGTCTGCAAAGTTGGATGGTTCCAACTACACCTTGTGGAAGGTGAAGGTGAAATCGGCCTTGCGTGGCGTGGATCTCTGGGATTGGCTTGTTACACCGGCCAATGCCACCCCTCCCACCCTTGCTTCTGGTGGTGTGACTCAGGCACATATTGATATTTGGCAGGTGAATGATCGTCGCGTTTTCTCCTTTTTGATGAACTGTCAGGATTCTGTTCTCTCTCATGTGCGTACAACAGATGCTGCACATGAAGTTTGGAAGGCTTTTGCGGATCTCTACGAGATTAAGTCTCCAGGTCGGATTTTGGCGTTGGAAAAGCAACTTATGAACTTATCAGTATCCGCCTTTCCATCTTTATCTATTTTCATCTCGAAGATGAAAGATCTCTGGGATGAGCTTGCTGTTTGTGGCAAGGACATCTCTATAGAGGACATGGCTATTCGGCTTCTCTCCAAACTTCGAAAGAGGTTTGATGCATATTTTCAATCTCTTGTTTCTTCTCCTCGCCCTGTTCCAGTTACTTGGGAGGAAGTTCTCCCCTTCGTTATGCAGATTGAGTCTCGCTTTGAGGAGCGGACTGGCACCTTTGGTGGCCCTGATGGAGCTTTGGCTGCGCGAGATAAAGGGAAGAATCAACAAAAGAAAGGGAAAGGGGGTTCTGACAAGAACTCCAAGGATATCGACAAGGATAAAGACAACAGTAAATCTTCTAAAAACAAAGACATTGAGTGTCATTATTGTGGCAAGAAGGGTCATAAATCGTCCCAATGTCACAAGAAGACACGGGATGAAGCAGCAAAGAACTCTTCCTCTACAGCAGTGTCTCAGACCAAGAAGGATGATGGCATTCTTCTATTGGTAGGTACTCGTCGTATACTTGCTCTTGTGACTTCTCAGTCACGGTCGTGGATTGTGGATAGTGGTGCTACTGCTCACATGACACCCCATCGAGATTGGTTCGAGGACTTCATTGCCAGGTCAGGCGAGATCACTTTGGGTGATTCTTCTTCCGTGCCAGTACATGGACATGGCACCATCCCCATCTTCCGCTCTTTTGAGGACAAGAGGTACTTCTTTGACGTTCTGTATATTCTAGATTTGGCTTTTAATCTTTTGTCAGCGAGTGCTCTTACAGCTCAGGGTGTGGAGGTGATCTTTTCTCGTTAATGAGATTACCATTCGTGATAATGCGATATCATTGATGAAGTTGAAGTGATGGTTCCAGAACAGATCCTTTTGCACAAGCATGGCTCAGGCTGAAGGCAAAGACAGTTCCTCACAAAGTTTCAGGATCGAGGGACCCATGAAGCGGTATGGCTTGAGAAAGAGTTTTTCGAGGACTATTCGGTGTTATTGATGGATTATTTGGAGGCTATGCAGCTTCCGTCAAGTTAAGCAGAAGGGGATGTCACGTGCATCCCGTACTTGGATGCCATGTAGACATGTCTGTACAGAAGGTGCAGGACCTGGGATGGTAAACTGGTCCCATGTGAGCCCAGTTTGGGATGAGTCAACCAGGGTTCCATCCCAGTCGTCCGAGGTCTGGTGTGCATTGTCCTGCACATGAAGTAGTGCCAGTCCGCGCTGTGAGTCTCCCTCTGGAATGATGTCAGTTGCTCTGAGTGCTTGGCAGCCAGCCGACTGGGTCCCAAGCATAGTTTGGCTGCCGGCCAGGTGTGGGACAGCCCACACTGGCTGCCCAACAGCCCTTTGTCCATGCGCAGGGCTGCCCAGCAGCCCAGCATAAATACGCAAGATGGACAGGACAGGTAGGTGTGAAAGCGCTTGAGATTATTAGCATTAAAAGCTATTGGACCTAGTCGTGGGAAAATACAGCTGGCCGATTGAAGGTTAGAGAGGGTATAAATACCCAGCCATGGGCTGCGTTTTAGGTATCTGAATCTTCACAAGGTGCTGAAGCTACTCAAGGGGCCTAGACAAGCCAAGGAGAAGCTAACACAAAGGTGAAAGCTAAAGGTCAAGGGCAGAGGTTTTACCTCAGTCAAGAAGGTCCAGGTTCAGTCTTTTATTTTCTGATTTGCATCATTTTAATAGAAGCAAATACACCATTCATGATGGGGACCCTACAGAGGGTATTCGGGACCCAATTCTCTCTCTCTCTCTCTCTCTCTCTCTCTCTCTCTCTTCAGTTTTGTGTGTTCTACTCGTCCTGAACGATTGCAGATTTTCTGAGCACTAAAGTTACCGATCTACCCTGAAGCTTTTGCATGTTACAGTCCAATTGTTTGGCAATTTGAGTTGCATGGTGGCATTGCTTATCTTCTTGATGATGGGAAAAGGACCAAAACTTCTAAATGACAACTTTGGACAGCGCTTGCCCGCTTGCCTGAGTCTTTGCTTCATGATTCTTAAATATACCCATTCACCTTCTTTGAAGTTGACGTCTCTCCGTGACTTGTTTGCCTGTCTGGTGTAAGCCACATGAGCTTTGGTAAGATGCTCTTTGGCTCAATGATGGCTGAAAAGGTTTCTGTCGTCTTGTTGGCTTCCAAGGAAGGAGAGATCATCTGCGTGAGAAGGGACGAAAACCTTCTACCAAAGGCTGCCTCATACGGAGTTCAACCAACACTGGATGAGTGTGTCATCGAGAATCGCCTGTACCAATGGGAGATGAAGCTCCCATTTCGACTACTGGTCATGGCACTACGCTTTAAGCACATTGAAAGCCAAGTGATTGTAAATCTCGGTTTGGCCATCAGTCTGGGGATGGAATGTACTGGACAATTGCAATTTGGTACCAAAGTTGTCGAATAGAGCTCGCCAGAAGTGAGATGTAAACTTCAGATTCCGATATGAAGTAATGGTCCATGGCAAACCACAAACTGGATACCAATGTCGGAGAAAAAGCTAGGCTATATCTTCTGCTGTGGCTGTCTATTTGTATGGTATAAGCATACAAAATTTACTGAATCTGTCAATTATCTTCATATAATGAGTATTCCGAGATCCAATAGATGCGGAAAGTGGTCCAACGAAATCCATTGAAATGTCGTGAAACGGACCTTCAGGAAGAATAGGCAATCATTGAAGTAACCCTGCCTATTTGGTGTGAGGTACTTTCAGTTTTTGACATATGGAACATGCAGAAACATAGTTGTACACATTCCTGTGCATCTTCGATCAATACAATGATCTCTCTAACTTCTTCAAAGTATTGTTGATCCCGCGATGACCACCAACAAGTGAATCATGGGCATCGTGGAGGAGTGCCTGTCTTTTCTGCTTGAGAACACAGTCTCGCCCCTTGTAAAAGAGTCAACCGTCTTGAATGGTATAATGCAAGGTAGGTCCATACGTACGGTACGTACGGTACGGTACGAGTACGGTACGCAGTACAGTACGGTCTTTGAGCAAAAGTACGTAAAGTGCGTCAATATAATATATATATAAATTAGATCCACTAGTACATATCATTGAATGTCATTCATGAAACATAAACTTTGAATGGTTTAAACTTTAAACATTGAACATTGAAAGAGTAGAGATTCAAGAAGGAAACAAATGAACATAAGGTAAAATCATGATTACAAAAACTCTGAGCATGCGCAAAGCGCTACAAGTAAAGAAACCGATACAAAGGACACGGGGGAAAAAACCTCTCCTAAAGAGAGTAAAAAGTGCCCCGGTCAACCTAGGTCCTGCAAAGGCTACTCATCATCATCAACACCTGATGATGAAGCTGAATCAGATGGGACGTCTCCATCGGTAAGGACATTCCCATCAGAATCATACTCAGGCTCTACATAGGGTACTCCCTCATGATCATCTAGCATCTCCTCTGTAGCTACTGTCGATGTCTCCGCATGTGATGTGGTAGATGTGCGTCGTCCTCGTCCTCGACGAGTCCCGCCCCTAGCGCCTCGTCTACCTCGCCCGCTCGACTGCACAACATGCGCATCACCACTGGGCTCAATGTCATACGCCCTGGAAGAAGCCCGAGTCACCCTGCGGTCTATACTCTCCAGCTCTCTGTGCAACATGCGAATTATCTCCTCCTGCTCGTTTCTCAATGCGGTCTGCGCCTCTTCTGCGGTAGCAACGTGCTCCAGAGATAGAGGATCAACCTGTCAACAACAATAAACATGTTCAATGCGAATTGTCTGTGACCATGGCATGCCAAAAATGCTGGCAGCTCTGAGCTGCATGCATCATAATATTGTTACTTGTATATACTAATGTCTAGACTCTATGACACAATCAGTCACCTGCATAGGATGCTCAAGTTTCTTAAGATTTTGAACCAATCGAAGATTGGCTCGGCAATAAACCAAGCGTTCCAACTGGCTGGTCTTGAGTTTATTGCGGATCTTTGTATGAATAAGAGAGTAGGCACTCCAATTACGCTCACACGCACCAGCTGAACAATCCTACAAGTAATAAAAGTCTTAAAGTAATCAAAACCTATTTATTATCACACATCGTTTTCCAAATTCCATTTAGGGAGTTATTGTCACTCACTTGAGAGAGGACGCGCAATGCCACTTGTTGGAGTTGGAATGATTGATAACCATAAATCAACCACCAGTTAATCGGGGCCTTTGCCTCGTCTTCCTTGTTGCATGAGGTTCTGCTAAAAGCGGCACCCAAGCTATGCATGTAGGATACCATGGAGTTGTTTACCTCTGACTGCTGCTCCTGAGGATAGGTTGCCTCCAAGTACATGTCGCGCATGGTAAGAAGCTCTGGATTGCTTATGGTCTCATCCTTTCGATAAAGAGGATGAAGGAGTGCAGCCATGCCATGAATTGGGCGAGACATGTACTCCCAACGCGTCTCTATAATCTGATTCAGTTCTCTAATTCTAAAGAGGAAAAAAGAGTCAAGACCAAAGTTATAATAAGAGCAATTTAAAATGATTGGTGCGATAAACATGTGACGTGCACTTGACAATGGCTTACCTGTCTTGAGACACCACTGTGGACCGACTAATCTCTAGCCGCATCCTCCTAAACATGTGGTAGAGGAGACCCATGGTAGATCCCTCCATGTCTGTCATGCGCAAGAGAAAGAAGAGCGGCTTCAGCAACTTGACAATCTTTGCTGTCTCCTCCCAAAAATTCTCGTCCAAGATCTTACGTTGGACATACTTTGTAGGCTCTGAATTGCAATGTCGTGGATCTTTCCACGTTGGATCAACCACAGTGGCTTGTAGAGGATCATGGAGCCTCTGCAAACGCTCCAAAGCGAATCGAGTCTTGGAAGGCCGTACCATATCAAGCCCGGGGCTCTTGCTGCGAAAGAGCGCCAATGCTTTGTGTTTTTTTCTGAAAAAGGTGGTGATGCGATTGGCATCCGCCAACACTGGCTGCACCCAAGTAAGCTTGCCCACATCCTCCATTAATAAATCCAAGCAATGTGCAGCACATGGAGTCCACACAATGCTTGGGAACTCACCTTCTACCAACTCTCCCATCCTCCTACAGTTGGAGGCATTGTCAGTGACCACCTGTACAACATTTTCTGGACCCACCTCTATGATGGCTTGCCTAATGTGCTGATATATAAATTCAGCTGTAACACTCTCACCTGCCTTACCAGCATCCACCGCACGCAAGAAATAGGTGCCAAAACATGATGATACAAGAATGTTTATCATGTGGCGCCTTCGGATGTCGGCCCATCCATCAGACAAGATGGTGCATCCAAACTTTCTCCAGCTGTCCCGTATTGGTTGCAGCGCCACATCTATCCTGGCTTTCTCCTCATCTAGCATGCGTGTCCTCATTTGTTTGTATTCGACCCCGTGCCAATCCTCGCACGAACCCACAGCAGCTATTGCTTGAACCATCTTCTTCCATTGGTCCGTGCGAAGCACATTGAAGGAGATATTGCATTGTATAAGTGTGCGTGCAATCTCTATCTCGGCAACCCTTTGCCGCTCCTTTACCCATGCGGTGCTAAAGATGCGAGATGGGAGAGTGGTCTGCTGTTTAGAAGAACTATCACAATGCATGTCGGAACCTGCACCTTCCTCCATAATGCTCTCCTCTACTCTTGCCCTCTTTCTACTAGGCTGCCCCATTGCACTAGTAGAGGATCCTGTAGCAGCCGTTGGATTAACAAATGCAGCTCGAGGAGGAAGAGGATCCAACAAATCCTCGTCTTCAGCTGCCATGGCTGCACCCTGTGAAGCCTTCAAATTTTGCTCGGCTATCACCTTATTTGCTATGTCGCGTGGCACAGATTTGCAAGCTGAAATGCCATTGCCACCGAGACCCGATACATGAGAGATGAGGCGAGTAACTGAACTTTTGAAGTCACCTCCACAATACCGGCATCTCCATTGGTTGCTCTTCTCATCATCTTGGAGTGTGTGAAGCTTCCAATAGGCATGTCGTTTCTTGCCCATGGCACAGAGAGAGAGAGAGAGAGAGAGAGAGAGAGAGAGAGAGAGAGAGAGATGTGTGTGTTATTTTGGAATTTGGATGTGTGTGTGTACAGTGTACACGCTTGTCACTATGTGTGCACTGTGTGTGTGTGACATGTTTGTGTGTGTGTGTGTGTGTGTGTGAGAGAGAGAGAGAGAGAGAGAGAGAGAGAGAGAGAGAGATTATTCAACCTTCAGTCGTGTGTGTGTGTGTGTGACATGTTTGTGTGTGTGTGTGTGTGTGTGTGTGTGTGTGTGAGAGAGAGAGAGAGAGAGAGAGAGAGAGAGAGAGATTGCTTGCAGCCTTGCTGAGTGTGTGTGTGTGCGCCAGTAGTCTGCGCGCTGCTGGCTGCATGTGCGCGTTGTTTTTTTTTCCATTTTTCTTCCCGTTTTTTTTTTCTCTCTCCCGTTTGTTTTTCCGTTTTTTAATTGGGCCCGTTTTCTGCAGCCCGCCGAACCCGTTTTTTTTTTTGTTTTTTTCTACTTTAAGTTTGGCCCTTTATTTGGGCCATGCCTTATAAATAATAAAGGCTAATGAGCCCAGCCCAGCCCCGCCCCAAAAAAATGACCACCGACGCTCAGCATTAAAGAGACGACGCCGACCTGCAACACGTGGAAAAAAAAATAGCACACGCCCTTAACGTTCCGTACGTACAAAAACGTACGTACGTCTAGAACGCCTCACATCCAAGTGTACGCGTACCTGACCCAACCCTGGTATAATGACCCGGTTCTTGTCAAATCCCCATAGGATCTCCTCGTAGAACGCTCTTGGTACAAGACTCGAAACCTGCAAACAAACCAAACAAACATGACGGGGGTGCAGGCCTGACTCACCTCCCACTTTGACAGCCGTGGGCAAGCCCACAAGTCTTGGCTGTTCCCACCGAGCCACGAGCTGAGCTAACTAGATGGACGTACCAACCAATCTCTACCTCGTGACATCCCATACTGCCACGAAGCTACCCTTGTGGGCCTCGAGACTGCTGCCGGCCTCGGCTGCGTGAAGCGGGTGCATGTCTGCACTAGATCCAGGCTCCTGACCATAGAGCTCTCACAAAGACACGCGAGACTCTATATGACTAATGACTAACCGTGGCCACCCTTTTATAGGCTCTTGGCCGGTCATCGGGTGTCCACACTCCTGCCCGTTAGTCTATCCCTAACTCAGCTCGTCATACAGCCTGCTTAGCTCCAAGCTTCCCCAACCTCAAAGCTAGTCTTGTGTGCGTGTAGCATATGGTAGATACACACTGTGCACATGACATACTCCCCTTCCTCTAAGAGCTCACTCCAAAGCTCACTAAAAAGCCAGGGTAATCTCTCTGAAGAGTAGTCAATGTCTCCCATGTAGTGTCCTCCTCAACACGATCCTTTCACTTGATCTTGTATTCCGTGATTAGCGTATTACGGAATCTTCTTTCACGAAATCCAAGAATCTTTTCAGGTTCGTGTGGAACAAATGTCATGTCCTCGACATCTATGATTTCTTTTGGAGTAACTAATTGGTCTGTTCCACCCAGTACTTCCTTAAGTCTATTGACATGAAATACAGGATGAACTTTCACATGAGAAGGCAAATCCAATTCATATGCAACTGAACCAATCCGTCGTGTAATACGAAATGGTCCACAGTATCTAGGGGATAATTTCGGAGATTGACCTGTCCGTAAAGTCTCGGAATCTTTCGGAACTCGCAAATACACCATCGTTCCTTCAGAGAACTCTCTGGGTGAACGATGTCTATTAGAATAAAATCTGTCTCGGTCTTGAGCACTTCTAATAGATTCCTTCACAACTTGTAACATTTCTTGCAGATGGCGTGCTTTTTTACAGAGCATTGCTCTCACCCTCCTGCTTAGCATCAAATACCACGGATGGCATAGGATGCATAGAAGGTAAAAGTTGAACTGCATTTGTGGTAGTAGGCGGGGCTGGAGGAGCTGGAGACGCTGTGACAACTGTGGCAGAAGGAGCTTTGGAGGCTTGCACCACTTGCCATTTCTGGCAATCCTTCTTACCGTGCTTGATGGTATGAAAAAAAAAACATCTATTTTTTGACTGGTATTTTCTTTGCTCCTTTGGAGGAAGATAGCCTCCAGTGATGTCTGCTTTAGCCTTTTCCTCGGGGGTTTTCTTAGGCTTGGATTCCTTATTCTTCTTACCCCTTGAACTAGAGCTATTACTGCCGTCTTTCTTAGCATCTTTAGAAGATGCATTACCTTTCCTTGGCTGCGCAGCAGATTGCCCCTGCTGGGGTTTGTTACTATACTGTGATGACTGCTTGGGCTTGCCTCCGTTCATCTTCATTTCTTCATTTTGAGCCAGAGTCAAAGCCTAGCCATGTGTACTGGGTTCAAAGTTACGAACTGTGAACCGGATATTAGGATCTAATCCACGAATGAATTGATACATCTTGGACGGTTAAGTTTGAATGACGGTAGTTGATGTCGCGGGCTGGTGGCACGTATGGTTGGGGAAACTGAAGAGAGGTACATTCTCGATCGAGCTCTCGTTGGTGCTCCCGAGCGGCGAGTTCAGCTTGACGCCGGTCTTCTTCGATCCTGCGTTGGGCTTCCTCATAGTCCCGTCTATTTGCTTTTTCTTGTTGTTTTCTTGCTTCAGCTTCAGCTTCAGCTTTTTCTTCTCTCCGTCGAACTCGTCTTCTCTTCTTTGTTGTTCTATTTGAAAGAAGAGGGAGACGTAGTCGGGGGTTGCTGGAGGAGGAGGAGGTCGTGTTGCTGTTGCCTTCAAGAGTTGGAGATGCTCCATAAGAAGCTGATTCTGAGCTCTGAGTAGAGCTATGGTATCTGTGGTAGTCAGAAGAGCAAGGTCTCCTTCGGGGGAGATGTCTTCTGGCTGATGTGTACTCTCTGTAGACATGATGCTGAAGTTGGTGGTCATGCCGGAACGCAATCTGACCATCCAAGGATGTCCTCACGCTAGGATGCAGTGTGTGGACAAGATGAATTGATACCAATGTAACATGCAGTGGAAGTATTCGTAATTAAGGATCCTGTCACACAAGTCTCACACCGCCTTCTGTATCCTGAGTTTCACGAGTTTAGCAATCCACTTTTATGACTTCCAACCTTAAGAGATTTAGAGAGAGGGAGATAAACTGTACACCGTACGGGGTCCCGAATTACCCACTAAAGGGCCCCCTATCCCGTTACCGGAATAGTATTTGCTTTATTACTTTGAAGAGACTGACTTTGGACTGACGATAAGCCAAACACAAGATCTAGGAGGACCAAGAGTCGAGCTGATTTGTACATGGCTGTAGAAGCACCAATAATGACCGATCTCGAGCCTTTGCACTCTTCCTAGTGGATGTAGGAAGTCTGCAAATCTGAGGCTGAGAGGAGGGGCTGATTGGGACTGTTTCTAGGCTGTGAATGAATGCTGAGTTTTACCTTCACCAAAGTAGCTGAAGCAAAACGATGAGTTGTATGTATGCTGAAAACTGTATGTGTGCTGAAAACGCAAGGTACTGAAGTGCTCCTACTGGCTGAATGCTATGGATGCTGCGTTTTGAAGATGGATGGCTGAATGCTTCATGTGTTGATGCTCCTTGTGCTGAAGGGAAACACTTGACTCCAAGTAATGATGATATGGAATGAGTGATGCAATGCTAAGCTATTTATATGAGCTTTTGATGCTGGTGGGCTGGCTACAGAGTTGGCCGACTGCATCATTATTGCTACATGACTAGAAAATGTGGTAAATGCTGTAAAATGGTAATTAAATACTAATAAATATGGAGAAAATATTGGAATAATCCTGAATAATATTCTGATGCTTCTGCCATGGTCTATGTGGTCTTGTGTGCCTATGGGATGGATGATATGCAAAATGCAACCATGAGTTAATGCAAACCCTAAGGCTTCTATGACTTCTATATGCATGAATGATTCTCTCCAAGTGGGTTAAGGGACTTCGATTGACTGACTGACTGTCTAAGGCTGAGGAATGACCTACGTAGCTCGTGCCTGACATATCCTAGACTGGGGATTACAATGGGGTCATGGCGTACGACAATTATCATCCTAAAGGGTACAAATACTGTACAATGTTGCACTGATGGCGATGAGCCATCTTGTCACCATGCATTACAGTGCAAAGTGCATGTGACACCTGGTGAAAAGATAGACAGCATTGGTGGAGTCAGTTGTTCCATTAGTTTAGCGGAATGATTGAGTATGTACCGGGTAAGCACAACCCTGTAGCAATTGCTATTAGTCGCAAAGGTAGTATTTAGATAGTACAAGAGTCCACTGTGTTGGAGATGCAAGGAAAAGGTTTAGATAGTATGAAGACACAGTATATATACTGTCCAGAATTTGGAACTCGTTATAGTATGGCCCTTTATTAAAAAATGGGTCATTATTCAATTCAGGACGGCTGGCTCTTTTACAAGGGTTGACTCTGTGTCCTCAAGGAGAAAAGACCGGCATTCCTCCATGATGCCCATATCATGAGGGTCTAATTCACGACATTTCAATGGATTTCGTCGGACCACTTCCCGCATCTACTGGATCTCGGAATACTTAGTGTATGACGATAGTAAATTTTGTATGCTTATACCATGCAAACAGACGACCGCAACAGAAGATATAGCCTGGCTCTTTCTCCGATATTGGTATCCAGTTTGTGGTTTGCCATAAACCATTACTTCAGATCGGGATCCAAAGTTTACAGAGCTCTGTTCAACAACTTTGATACCAAATTGCAATTGTCCAGTGCATTCCATCCCAGACTGTTGGCCAAATCGAGATTTACAATCAGTTGGCTTTCGATGTGCTTAAAGCGTACTGCCATGATCAGCAGTACACTTTATCTCCCATTGGTACAGGTGATTCTGAATGACTCACACTCATCCAGCATTGGCAGAACTCCATACGAGGCAGCTTTTGGTCGAAGATTTTCATCCCTTCTCATGGAGATGATCTCTCCTTCCTTGGAAGTCAACAAGATGACATAAATTTTTTCAGCCATCATTGAGTCAGTCAAAGAGCGTCTTACCAAAGCTCAGGAGGCTTACACCAGACAGGCAAATAAGTCAAGGAGAGACGTCAACTTCAAGGAAGGTGAATGGGTATACTTAAGGATCATGAAGCAAAGACTCGAGCAGGTGGGCAAGCACTGTCGAAAGTTGTCTTTCAGGAGTCTTGGTCCTTTTCCCATCATAAAGAAGATAAGCGATGTTGCCATGCAACTCAAATTGTTAGATAGTTGGACGATGCACAATGCAGAATGCTCCAGAAGAGAAGCAACCATAAATGGTCGATGAAGCAAAAGTGATAGAGCTTGAGCAGATCCTTCTACATCGTTGGAAGCATAGTTCCGGATGACGTCTTCGCCAATTTTATACCAAGTTCAAAGATCGAGGAACCCATGAAGCCGTTTGGCTAGATGAAGAATTCTTCCTGGAGTATCCACAGTTATTGGCGGACTATCTCGAAGCCATGAACCTGCCGCCAAGCTAAGGAGGAGGGAATGTCACGTGCACCCATGCATTGTGGTACACGGTGACAAACTGGCTTATCAATAGTGCAAGAATCATGTACGGAAATAGTACCTTTTTAGGATATTTTGTTGTGCTAATCATGGACACAGAGATGGTGTTGGCTGCGTTGGCTTGCCTACGAGCAGCTCACGGCTATGAGGGCAACTATGGCATAGCATGGCAAGGAGTTTGGAGCCCTTAGGTTCAAGCGCTAGTCCTCAGCTCTCTTAGATCCCACTTTTGTTCTTGTCCATCATTTGTCGTAGGAGAACGAGGACTCTAGGCGAGCATGAGGTGGAGTAGCCAGCTCCTTCCGAGGCAGATCTTATGATTTTGTTCATGGATGATCTTGTTGTCATGTGGGGCTTCTAGGATTATATTTATCTTAATAATAAAAATCATTGTGGCTTGTTATTTTACCAGGAGTATGTTGACGCTTCAGTTTTAACACATGAAAACTTACAAATTACTGGCTGTGCTAACCTTTAGAAAATGTCTTTTTATTGTCTCTTGTGATAGGTTTTCTAGCAAGCTGGAGGCATCTTCAATGGAGATTGTAGGCAGGGCAAAGGAAGATGTATCACTTCCTAAAGGTTTGCTATGGTGTTTGTGTGTAATTTTTTTAAATTATTGATTTGCTCAGGTAAAGATTGAAGATCTTATGCATGGGTGTATCGTGTTACTTGTGAATCTGTGTGAGGTTTTTTATTAGGAATAGCTTGCACTTTAAATTTGAAGTTGAAACGAGTCAAAACAGGTTTGTAGTGAATGGAGACAAGCTTTATTGCTAGGCTTTATCAGGGCTATGTTGTTTTAGAAGATAAGATGATCGAAAGAGACATGCACTCATGCATGCCGCTATCCTTGTATTATACCTTATCATAAATGCTTTATTAGACATACAACCTACGAACTGCAAAATGAGCTTCTAAAGATGGAGTCACATCTTTCTCAGAAAATCTGATCATCTATAAATATGAGGTTGAAGAATGCTTTAGGCTTGCTTGATATTATATTGCATTAAATAACACGTTAAGGATTTTTAGTTTTTGACAAAAGTCCTATCCATAAAATGGAAACAAAGTTGTTACAAAAATCTCTATAGAATAAGAAAGTTTTTATTAAATGTGTTCAAAAGACCCAATGGTTCTATGTGACCAAAAGTGATACAAGGGTTTCATGTGGTATTGAGATGAAGGGAGGGAGAGAATATATATTCTAGGTGTGGTTTGGGGGTGGGGGACATGGGACATGTAACATCATCTATGATGAGCTTGGGATTTGGTCAAGAAAGGGCCAGGGCTCTAAAGGGGTGATAAGTGCCTCACGCTCTTGTCCACAAAGATTGGGCAATGGTGCATGCGCATAAGATCTGTTCATGTGGTGCTTACGGTCTCTGTGGGGGGTAGAGAGCCTCCCTATAATAAATGCGCCAATTATTGTGACATGAATGCTAGTGATGGAAGACTTAAATGATGACTAATGCTAAGCAAAATACACATTGATGCTAATTAGAAATGCAAACGCACACTCGAGAATGGCAAGTTGTATTAAGGTTGGTTGTAAGCCCAGCGGGGCGTGCCGTGACAGACTCAACTACGTATCCAAGAGATAGAGATATAGAGAGAGAGGGGGAGAGAAAAAGGGTTAGGGAACTTTGCACAATACACAATGCTGGATTTGCGGAGCCTCCCAGTCGAGTCTTTGTTGGAACTCTCGGTTGGCTTTCTCTCTGCGGCATTGGTCTTCCTCATATTTGCATGTGGCTTCCTTATCCCTTTGTTCCTCCGCATGTCTCATTTCTTTTTCTTCTTTTGCTTTTCTTTCTGCTTCTTCATCTTTTCTTCTTTGTTCTTCATGTCGGTCTTCATCTTTTCTTCTTTGTTCCTCCATATCTAGAAGGACTTGTGCCAGATCTAGATCTGAGATGCCTTCTTTGGGCTTCTCTTTTTCGGCGGCAAGTTGCATCTTCAGAGAATTTATTTGCTCCATCATTATTTGCAAGAGCTCTTCTGTGCTTAGCGGAAGCATTTTTTCTGTTTGGAAGCTTTGTGCCTCCATCACTTCTTGTTGGCTTTCTTCTTGATGTGATGTCTCTCTCGACACGGTGGAGGCCTGAAGTTTTTTCCGGACCGCAGTTTTACAATCCACCTAATGCTCTCACTTCTTTAGGTAGCCAAGTTGGGTTACCAGCCTGATGCTCTGATACCAATGTTACATGCACTGAGCTTGATCGTGATAACGCACAACAGGGCCTTCTTTATACCTTTATGTGGTGAGAATCTTTAGCATCAACTTTAGAGAGGAGAGAGAGAGAAGAGAATGAGAATGTGGAAGACGACACAGTATTGGGTCCCAATACCCACTGAAGTGCCGCCCCCCCCCCCTCCCGGTTGCAAGCAGGAGTATTCGCTTATATTATTCTTTGGAGAATGCTGTACAATGCTGAGTATAAGTGATATGAATGCCCAACACAAGGACAAGAAAGACCGTACATTGGCTGAGTATCCACCTAGTCCGAGGCTCTGCTGAAGACTCTTCTGGCCACTGATGCAAGTTCAGCTGTAGGACTGCACATATGCTGGCTGAATGTGAAAAAGAGCTTCCTGGAATAGCCTGGAGTTGACTGGATGCTCCAAACTTTCTGCACTTTGCTGAATACCTGAATTAATTGAATGGGAATGATGCACTTGTATATATATGCCTCATGCTGCTGGTCGGCCAGCATTAATGCTGTCGGTCAGTTCAGAATGGACAAAATAATAAATAAAATAGCATTAATTGCTATTTACTGCTGCGCATAAGATTGAGCCCCTTTTGCTGCAGCCCGACTGCTGAAGTAGAGCCTGACTGCCTGCTGGACCCCTTGTATGCTGGCCGATAGCCAGTGGGCAAGAGATAGGGCAGCCGATTGGCTTCCCAAGCCCACCAATGGCTTGGATGAGGCCCCTTTGTGGGCTGGCCATGCCATGGCCCAGCCCAAGGCATACTAAATGCTCCTAAATGCAGACCTAATGCTAAGGCTGACCCTACATGCTTTAACTAATCATTCTCCAAGTGGGTTAAGAGGATTGACACCTGACTGACCTCTAAGGCTCAAAGATTGACCTACGTAACTCGTGCCTGGCTGTCCTTGGACTGAGGGCTCATAATGGGGTCACGGGATACGACAAATATTCATTAAAAAAAGTACTACTGTACAAATGTTGCATTGGTGATCATGCCAGTGTGTCACTGTGTACCCTAGTGTAGGGTGCACATGACAGATTCACACCATAGCAAGGCTTTCCCTCAATGGGTTGCCTTGGGGCTGGCCTTAGGGCTGGCCCCTCCTATATGAATGCAAACTAACATGCTTCTGATGCATTCTACATCTAAGGCTGGCATCTACATGTACCTACATGAGGACTAGCTGCTGATTCTCCAAAGTGGGTTAAAGGGACTGACCTGGCATTGACCTGACAGACCTCTATGACTGGAAGACTAACCTACGTAGCTCGTTCCTAACATGTCCTAGACTGGGGCTCACAATGGGGTCACGGCATATGACAAAATCTCCTATCAAGGTACTTCTATACATGTTTCTTGCACTGTCGATGAGCCAGTGTGTCACCATGTACCATAGTGCATGGGTGCACGTGACAAATTGTCAGCGATAGAAATGCTCCAAAGCATTTTCAGCATGTACATATCCAAGAGAAAGCAGCTAACGAGGACTCCCAGGGCTGGACAGCAGTGTAACACTCATTTGCCGGCTGTTCCAAGAGTTGGAGAAGCAAGAAACCATGCCAAAATGTATGTGTATGGACTGGTTATGCTAAAAATTGCTCCCTTTTTTCCTCCTCATGACATAGGCGCCTCTTTTCCTTGAAGGGAAGCATACGCCTTTCCAAATGAATAGTGAGTGGCCATTGGGCCACCTCAACCAGAGCCACACCTCTCCCATAAGTGGAGAGGGTGTCCAATCCACACACTCTTACTCAAAAGAGTGCCTGATTTATGAGAGTTTAGCCGGGTGCCATCCAATAAGTGCCCAAACTCACTTATAAACTGTCCGCCTAGTCTTTAATGAAGTGTGGATGCCCAAACTCCCTTTTAAGTTGTCCGGCCGGTCTTTAATGAAGCAGCACAATGAGCTAAAATACTATTAAGCTTAAACAACGAGTTAGGGTCACACCTACCACCTCTCTACAGCCCACAAGCAAGGTCAGAATACAGATTCACGCGCAAGGTTCACAAGAGGGCGTCCCTTGCCCCTAAACTAGACACAGATCTTGAAGGCAGTAAAACATTTCACGCGAAAACAGTTCCAAGCATGCAAGTATGGCATGAATAAGAATGTATTGGTCAATGTCCCTTTCGTTTAGCTTGTAGCAGGGGGTCATTCCAGGCGTAGACATTACATCCCTAGGCCAACCGGAATACCGTAATTTGGATATGGGCACATACCAAAATCCCCAGCCTCTCAAACACAATCTGCTTTGGCTGTAACACTCATCCACTTCAGGTGGATTTTCCATAACTAGCTCTTTAGGCTCCGGTCCCACATATTCGTGCAAGAGGCTTACATGAAACACATCGTGTATCTTCTAATGATTCGGCAAAGCCAACTTAAAAGCCGCTTCATTGATTTGCTTAATGACTTTGAATGGTCCATAGTACCTGGTAGAGAGCTTAGGACACATCTCCCCTTTTCCAGGCCTCTTTCTAAGCTTGGCTTTCTCGAATTTCAACAATACCCAATCATTTTATTTGATTCCAATAGCCTTCTATGCTTATTTGCAACCTTTTTATGCTTCTCTTGAGAACGTTGAATGGCTGTCCGCACTTGGGCAAAGGCAATATCAAGGTCCTTGACAAATTCATCGGCGGCAAAGATCTTATCTAATTGTATAAAGGATGGGTGCCAATACCACTTTGCTATACATGATCTCAAAAGGGGCCTTTTCTATAGAAGCACTTGGGCAAAGGCAATATCAAGGTCCCTGACAAATTCATCGGTGGCAAAGATCTCATCCTTTGTACATAGGGTGGGTGGCAATACCACTTTGCCATACATGATCTCAAAAGGGGCCTTTCTTGTAGAAGCATGCAACAATACCCAATCATTTTATTTGATTCCAATTGCCTTCTATGCTTATCTGCAACCTTTTTATGCTTCTCTTGAGAACGTTGAATGGCTGTCCGCACCTGGACAAAGGCAATATCAAGGTCCCTAAAAAATTCATCGACAGCAAAGATCTCATCCTTTGTACAAAGGATGGGTGGCAATACCACTTTGCTCAAAAGATGCCTTTCCTTTAGAAGCATGCACTATGCTGTTGTATGCAAATTTCACAAGTGGCAAATACTTCTCCCAAGAACCTTTCTCATCAGCCACATAGCATTAAGCAAATCTAATATAGTTGAATTTGTAGCTTCACTTTGTCCATCCGTTTGAGGATGATATGCTGATGAAAAATTCAGCTTAGTGCCCATATTTCAAAAAGAGCTCTCCAAAAGAGACTCGTTTGTCTTGGGATCTATGCCCCCCACAATTGATTTGGGCATTCCATGATACCAATGTAATTGCCCCAAAAGGGGTTGAGCACAATCTTGTCACACACTTGCACTATTAACACTAATAAACAAGATGAAATGACACAAGACCAAATGAGATAGCAATGCTGAAATTTGAATGACATTGCAATAGGGCCGGAAAGGGCCGACCCCCCTTATAATATGTTTGTATTATCAAGGATTTCTGAAGATACAGGTTTCATGGGCATCACATGCCAGATTTACACATGTGCCAAGCCGAGTCATAGAAGACCTTAATGGTCAAGCACGCGGATGTAGAGTAGGTAAAGAGAATTTTGTGGAAGCTCTTACTGCATAATTTTCTGGTTTTGAGAGAAGCAATCAACTTTTGATCAAATTGTCGGCGATAGAAATGCTCCAAAGCATTTTCAGCATGTACATATCCAAGAGAAAGCAGCTGAAGAGGAATCCCAAGGGCTGAATAGCAGTGTAACACTCATTTGCCGGCTGTTCCAAGAGTTGGAGAAGCAAGAAACCATGCCAAAAAGTATGCATATGGACTGGTTATGCTGAAAATTTCTCCCTTTTTTCCTCCTCATGAAGTAGGCACCTCTTTTTCTTGAAGGGAGGGAGAGGATAAGCCTTTCCAAATGAATAGTGAGCGGCCATTGGGCCACCTCAACCAGAGCCACACCTCTCCCATAAGTGGAGAGGGTTGCCCAATAAGTTGTCCACTCTTTTACTCAAAAAAGGCGCTGATTTATAAGTGTTTGGCTGGCCGCCATTCAGTAAGTGCCCAAACTCACTTATAACCTGTCCGGCTAGAGTGTGGATGTCCAAGCTCATTTATAAGTTGTCCAGTCGTACTTTAATGAAGTGTGGACCTACAAAGCAACACAATGAACTAAAATACAAATAGCTTAAACAAAGAGTTAGGGTCACATCTACCACCTGTCTACAGTCATAGCGAGGATTAACGTGCACGATTCACGAGAGTGCATCCCTTGCTCGTAAACTAAGAATGTATTAGTCAATCTTCCTTTCATTTAGCTTGTATAGCAGGCGTTCATTCTGAGCATAGACATTACATCCCTAGGCCAACCGGAATACCGTAATCTGGATATGGGCGCTGACCGAAATCCCGAGCCTCTCATATCGAGCCTACTAGTCCCTGGTGTTGCATCAGTCCCCTACCATGAGGTGCCAGTCCACATGACCCTTGGCGTACACATAAGTCCCCTGCCACCACGAGGTGTCACGTCCACACAATGGAGTTTGTCCATAGGTCCGGAAGCGTAGAGAATGCCCAACTAGTGACACTACCCTCTCAAGTGTTCCATGTTCTCTACCATCTGCTCTCTATTATTCCACCCACACATGGTAGAAACAATCTTCAAGAGAGCACATAGGACAAGAAACAATCTTCAAGAGAGCACATAGGACAAGAGAATGCTATATGGGGTATGTGAACACCTACTCCTTGCCCTTGCTACTTGCTTCCATAATTGATCATTCAAGCTTGCCAATTGCAAGTAGAGTCAATGTTAGCAGAAGTCTTCGCCATGGAAGCGTCTGGAGTGTTGAAATCTTTAATTTGTTGCGATCCTTTACGACAAAGGTCTTCAAGTGGTTGCAGGGAACCCTAGGAAAGCTTCCCCTATGGTTCAACTTGAGAAAGGAAGGCTAAAACTAGGGTTTTTAGCCAAAAGACTAGAAATTACAAGAAATAAAAGGGTTGTTTTGCTGAATTAGAGCCATTGGGAGTGTGTAGGAGAGTGAATACAGCGTGGAAACACTCTTGGAAGCTTGGAAAACACTCTAACGAGCTTGGATATGGTGTAGGGAAGGAGAAAGTGCAAAAAATACAGACATAAGGCCTCATGAAGTGGGCGCCAATGTCTAGAGAGAGAGGAGAAGAGAGAGAGGATGAGATGTCCACCTAAGGTGTTAGGCAGAGAGAGAGTGAGTAGGGGTCCAAGGGAAAGCGGTGGGTGGTTGCTCTCTTGGTACAAAGTGGATAAGGTTTGGGCGGTGGACATTGAGCTTTGTCCACCCTGGGACATCAGTGTGTGCGAACACAGGGTTGGTCACAATTTATTAGTGAGTTTTGGTCACCCAATATTTAATAAAGTGTATACACACTCACTTATAAATTAATGCTAGATCTTGAGGCTCAGCTATGACCAATACTTAACCACCTTTCACATGCTACATAACCATGTCAGCAAACAGTTTCACACGCAAGATTCACGGGCAGACGTCTGCTTACTTGAAACTACACATTGGTTAAGCAAGCATGAAAACAGCATGCAAATTCAATTTGCAGGCAAGCACATAAAGATAATGAACGTGTTCCAGGTAAGTACACGTCATACCAGACCCAATTGAACACCAATCCTCCAGGCATTTTCGGACATGTACACATAGGCACAAGTCCCAACGGGAAAGCCAAATCCATAGCGTCACATGATTGGCATTGATCCCTTGCATAACAGCCATGGACGCCAATCCAATATATACACATTATGAAAAAGCAAGGGTGGACCAGTTGGGTGGCCAAATGGTGACACTCCTCTGGCTTCTAAATAGTTTTCTGCAACGAAAAGCATCCGAATACGTCTGAACCAAGTTTGTATAATCTCTAAAGAACTCTTCATCTACCCATTTAGCATCAATGGGAAGATAGTTCTTGAACTTCATAAGGTAACGTCTGACAAGTTTGCCTCCAGCAAGCTTGCGTTCCTTGTGATACACAATCTGTTCTAGCTACAAAATCTCCACAAGCTTATCCGCTTCTGGTGGATCCTCAATGACCGGTTCATTGGACTCCGACCCTACATACTTATGAAGGAGACTCACATGAAAAGCATTGTGTATATGCCAATGACTAGGCAATGTCAACCTCAAAGCCACTTCATTGATTGTCTTGATCACTCAAAAAGACCCATAGTACCTGGTTGCAAGTTTAGGATATGCACCCTCTTTGCCAGGCCTCTTTCTAAGTCTTGCTTTCTCGAATTTCAGCAATACCCAATCATTCTCTTTGACCTCAAATTGCCTTCTATGCTTATTGGTAGTCTTTTTATGTTTGTATTGTGACCTTGCAATGGCTGTCCGCACCTGAGCAAAGGCAATATCCAAGTCTCTTCCATACACATCAGTTGCAAAATTCAAATATCTCATCCTTTGTACGAAGGATGGGTGGCAAAACCACCTTACCATAAGCAATCTCAAATGGGGCCTTTCCCGTAGATGCATGCACCGTGTTGTTTTATACGAAATCCACAAGCGGTAAGTACTTCTCCCAAGAAGACTTTTGATCCGCCACATAACATTTCAAGAGGTCCAACACCGCTAAATTTGCAGCCTCACTTTGCCCATCCGTTTGAGGGTGATAAGTTGATGCGAAGTCTAATTTGGTGCCCATATTACCAAAAAAGACCCGCTAAAAGAGACTTGCAGTCCTGGACTCTCTATCCCTCTGATGGACTTCGGCACATAGTCCCCAGAAACGGGAAATGAGAACGGAAACGACACCCCCTTGGAAACGGAAACAGAAACCAGTGGGAAACGGAAACGAGTAGGAAACGGCACATATACTTGATTAATTAAATTATCAAACCAAAACTAGTAATTACAAACTCATCAGTAAGACTTTCTCAAATTTGCATAAAAGAGCACACATTTAGAGCAAAAAAGAGAGGACACCTCAAAATCAAGTCAATTTCTTGTTAAATTTAGAATACAAAGTACAATGTAAATACATTAGCCATGTTTTGAACTCATGAGTAGACTCAAACTTGCGAGAGATGCACATCATTTGAGCCCAGATCATCATAATCTAGGAAGTCGTTGGAGCCGCAATCCCTTGCTTTGCTGGAACTAGCTATCGGCTCACGCGGTAAAGTGGACTGCTCCTTTGCTTCTGAACCTTTCTCATCCTCCTCTGACCAATGCTTCCAAGATTGGGGGTTCTCATAATGCTCAAGAAGACGCAAATTGGTGCTCACAAGAATTAGATCATTGGTCTTTTGAGTGCCAAGCCGGTTTTACTTCTTTGAAGCGATATGGCTAAGTGAGCTCCATAGTTGCTCCAAACAAGAGGAACTGGCCAGCTGGCTCAGAATCTTAACGGCCAACTATTGCAACTTTGGAGTGTTTGCCCCATAGTCCTCCTAGCAAACACATGGATCAGGGTGAAGCGATCTGTCAAAGCATTGGCTCTTCCAAACCTCCTCCTCCAAGCCCTGTAATCTACCAGCTGATCCTTCATAGTTCTCTGCTTTGCGATGTCAAGTTCAAGTCTCTCCAAAACTATGTCCCATCCATCTGCCACCTCCGAATCTATGTATTGATTGCCTGTTTGAAACTGGGGGTCGACCATAAAACCCATGAATGGTACATATCCCATCTATCCTCGCATAGCTTCCTTGAAACGTGGTCTTTCTATTCATTTGGCTCGATGTGCTCCAAATTTTCCACCATCTTGTCTATCCCTCGTAATCTTTCCAATGCACGGCTAAAGTGAATCTATCATCCTCAACAAGTGGATGATTGGAATGTCCTTGAGAGGATTGTTGAGACAGTGTGCCATGCCTACGGAAAATGTGATATGTCGAAACCTGTCAGTCAACAATGTGATACGTCGAAACCTGTCAGTCAACAATGTGCCGGCTGCCTTGTTTGCATTCTCTCCCATCAGCTACAAACTGGATCACCTTCTCTTCACCCATCGCCTGTATGGCTGCTAACCACTCCTTGAAAAGTGCTTCTGCACTCTTCCATGTCTTGGATCCATCATGCGATGAGATAAAGTAAGATTGCCCTCTGGAATAGGCAATAACACCATGAATGGATCTAGATCGACTGTCGCTCCACCCATCTGCAGGAAGTGTGATGCCATTCCTATCCCAAGAGACCTAACAATCTCTGTACTTGCAGGAACTAGCAACTGTCCTTCTCACCCCCACTGTTGGTGGTGGTGGTCCTCCAAATGGACTTGTAGTGGGTCCAAAAAATAATGGCATTCCACCAAATGAAGACCTAGTGGTTCCAGAGGTTTGTCTTGAAGTGCCCACATATGTGGAAGGATCTACTTCCACCCCTCTCCAAGCTTATGAAGATGGCCGTGTTGCTTCGTCTTTCCGACAAAGCTCCTCTCGTAGTGATGTTAGTACAGAACACCCCGTGCTGATGAAGCAGGTGAGCCCGAATACGAGTTGCACTACTTGTCTTCGCAAGGAGACTATATTTGCATGTCCACCTTTTCGCGCCTCCTATTTTGTAGGCACTCTCCGCCAGTACCTCATCCCACCAAGACCACTCCGTACTCTTTGAGGTGGACTAAGACTGATCCATGGAGGCCATGGGTGCAAAGGCTACAAAGAAGGAATGAGGAACATGGATCATTGCAATTGTTTACTCATTCGACATTAGCAATAGTTTTTGTCCTAATCCTCACGTGTGGCAAGTGCCTCAAGATCAACTAGGGCCACAGCAGGTGCTTCTAGAGGCTCAAGTTTCGCCATGTGCGTGCTCGTCTTCGAGTGTGTCTTGGGACTCCTTGAGTAGCAAGCAATCTTCTTCATCCCAAAACCAGGGCAGCGACATCGTCGAGACCTCTTAGAGATTGCCTCCTGCAATGTCAGGCTCTCTCGAAGAGGCAAAGGGCATCGACAATAAGCTGTCTCGATGTATTGTCGCTAAGCCATGCATGAACGACAACCACAACGCCGCTCATAGAATGCCATTGGTGCCAACTATTCAATGTAGCACAATAAGAAGAAGAGAGGGATTAATTAAAAAACAAGGTCCATTTATTCTAAAAGGTCTTGCAGGAAACGTAATATAAGAAAAAAATCATGCAATTTAATTAAGATGCTTCCCATCTATTTTATATGGACTTGCTTCAATGGTCATTTAATAAACTTTAATGGTCAATGTCATGGCCCTGTGAAAATGGAGCAGGACAAGTGTGGGCATGGTGGTTGCAGAGTCGGAATATTTTATGATTCACATGGGGGGTGCCCGGACAGTGTTTAAGATGTGTGGACATCCCTAGGTGTGAAGGGGGGAACTAGAAACATTAAGTTTTAATGTTTATTGGAGTTTGCCCCTAGGCCTTAGTGGCCCTAGGAACTTATTAAAGTTGGGGCCCTAGGGATTAAATTGGGGAGGAGTTTTCTCTCTCTTCTCTCTCTCTCTTCCCTTTTTGGGGAGTCGTGTAGCAAAAGAGGAGTCTTCTTTCATGCGCTTGAATACTAGCGTGGAAAAAGCATAGAAGCTCAAGGCGGCTGCAAAAGACCAGTTTGTTGCTGTTTTTCTGTGGGCTGTGAGCTGTAATAACAGGCCGTACAGCAGCCGTACAGTGCTGTACGACTGCTGGTTTTGCTGTGGACAGAGGAGCGCAGGGTTGTGAGGCTTCTTCTCTGCTGGTTTGGCTGCGCAGAAGACCAGTACAGGCTGTACAGTCTGTTTTTCAGCAAGTACACCTTGTACAGCTGCCGTACAGTGTACGGGCAGCAAGGTACAGAAGGTACAGTTGCTGCAGAGGTGCTAACAGGTGCTGGACAGGTGCTGGACAGGCCTGTTTTCTCAAATTCAGGCGACCAGAATGAAGACAGCCAACTGTTTGAGCAAGTACAACTCCTGGCACGTATCCCGAGGCGGTACAGACGGGTACAGTGCTGATTTTCAGATCTGTATTTTCAAGGACAGCATAGGAGTGAGCACCAGGAGGAGGATACAGGCAAGTGCAAGCACACGTGTGAAGCAGGGTTGTGGATTCAAGTGCCTGCAGGCACAGATTGGTGCTGTTGCTTCCTCCAGTGTTGTTTCACGAGCTGAACTTGGTAAGCTCTGTTTCTGTTCATCCATCTCTCTTTCTACTGCTTGATGTCTGCTGCAGGTATGTGTTATCTGGCTCCTTGTGAGAGGAGGGGTTTGGCAGATTGACAAGGGATTAAGACAGAGTTTGGACAGCACATGTATGTTTGAGCTGAGAAGATGTATCATGCACTTGAGTTATGCCAGATGTATGCCCATGGCTGGCCTGCTTTGTGATCTTGGCTGATCAGAGGGAGGCACAGTGTGTTGCTTGAGAACACAGATCTGTGTGCATAGATCCTCTGTGCTGAGAAGGATTTGTGGGCCGTCAGATTGGACTTACAGGTGTAAACTCTTGGCTGGTCTTTGTGTTGTACTCAGCCATACATATTATTTTAATTGAATAAAGAAATACCGCAAGGGGCGCCAAGCTTTGGGGCCAACAGGTGTCGCTGTGTTTTCAGATTTGGGCACTCTAGCCCCAATCTGTGTTTTGTTTCTCATCTAGACTACAAGTGGACGGGTGATTGCTCCTACCGCACTCTGGTTTCCTATCAGAGGCCGGTTTCAAGGTTCCGTTGCCGGGACCAATCATCAACTTTCTGAAGGGGGTGAGCTCGTGGTTGCTTTGGAGAAAGCCATCGCTGAAAATTCAGCAATCATGTCTGATACAGAGGAAGAGTACTTCTATCATGAAGAAGAAGAGCAAGAGTCTTCTCCTGAAAGAGATGTATCTGAGGATACTTTTGCAGGAGAACAGGCTGCAGATGTTGAGCCTTATGAGGATGTAACACAGCCAGAAGATGTGCATGGTAAAGAGGATGATGATGCTCGGTTCAAAGATCGCTTGGCTAGTGTTATGGATACTTTTATGCAACTCACACAGAGTGAGAGATTTGCTGAATTTTTGAGATCTCGCACAGAGCCCCGCACAGAGCCCCAGAAAAAGAAGAAGAAGGTTCGTTCGAAGAATCTTTCTCAAGGTCATAGTGGTACCACTCCACAGGATCCATCTCCTGCCCAGTTTCTGAACATGCAGCATGCTTTTGGTGCTAACCCACAGAGTTCCTTCTATGGACAGCCACCTATTCCTCAGCAGAACATGCATCCAGGGTACTTTGGTGGTGGCTCGGTGTTTCAATCCATGACTGGGGGTTATCCTCAGGGAGGCATGGGTATGTATGGGCCTTTTGGAGCCAATTTTCAGCCTGGCATGCAAGGGAATATGTATGGTGGTATGCAGTCCGGTATGCAAGGAAATGTGTTTGGAAGCATGCAACCTGGGATGCAAGGCAATATGTTTGGTGGCATGCAGCCAGGTATGCAGCATGGAATGTTTGGAAACATGGCTGGGATGTATGGTATGCCTGGTGTTGGAATGGGAAATGTTGACCCAATGATGGGTATGAATGTTGGGGGCAGCAATCTCACGAAACCACTTCCATATGATAATCTAACGCCTATGGGAAAGGCGAAGGATTACAAGGAAGAGGGAGCTGCAGTAAAGTTTGACACTTTCAGTGGGGCCAAGGATAAATTGAAGGCACTTACCTTTTTACAGCAGTTTGATGCTGCTTTTTCTGGTGGGAATTATACAGAGTCCTCTAAGGTGAGGAAAGCTGCCACTTTTCTCAAGGGCAATGCTTTGCAGTGGTGGTCTACTATTCTTTTGCAGGGCATAGCACCCACTACATGGGTCCAATTCAAACAGGTTTTCTCTTCCGTATGGCTCACATCTACATTTGAGGTGGATGTTATGACAGCATGGCACAAGCTGGATGCTTCAAAGTGTGATAGTTTGGAGGATTATAACAAGAAGTTTTGGGAAGCTCTACTCCCAGTGACTTCTTATCGTGCCGTGCCATTATCTGAGCAGGTTGAGAAGTATTGTTGTGGGCTGCCCAAGGAGGTACGAGATTATTGTATAAAGACAAGAGTAACGAACATGTCACAGATGATTGAGAATGCTATGACAGCCAATGCGTTACTCACAGGTGGTTCATCTGGGTTTAAAGGCAGTAAGAAATTGGGCAAGAAAGCTGAAAAATTTGGGCATGCTTCTCGTGATGCTAAAGGGTCTTCAGAGACAAAGTATAAGAAGTTGCCAATGCCCAAAAGGACTTCTGAGGAAAGACAGGCTTTGAGAGATGCTCAAAAGTGTTTTTACTGTACTGAAGAGGGGCATATGTCATTCAATTGTCCCAAGAGAACGTCCAAGAACGACCCTGACAATAAAGAGCCAAAGAAACCAAAGCCTTCTGCAGGCTTAGTTCCTGATCTTGTGGGTGAGCAGCTAAGTGGTGAAGCTACAGAGTTGTGCAGGGCATGGGGCAAAGCGAGAGATCAGAATGCTTTGATCTTCTTTGACACAGGTGCTAGAGCCAACTTCATTTCACCAGATTTGGCTGGCCGATTGGGGATTCGCGCAGAGGAGATGGGGCCGTTACATGAGGCAAATATGGCTTGTCCAGGGTATGCAGAACCCGTTACTCCTATCATTGGGAAGCTTCGGCTTCATTTGCAGGGTTATGTGGACAGCGAGGAGTTCTTCATCATGCCTTTGGATGGCTGTGATGTTTTGTTGGGGATGCCATGGTGCCACAGGGTACATGCGGTGGTGGATACTTACAATAGGAAAATTACTCTGACTCATAGAGGGAAAGAGCATGTATTGGATGTAAAACTCAAAGGGGAATCTGTTCCTATTGTATCCGCTTCGGCGATTTCATCAGTAATGAAAAAGCATCTTTCCGCGTACTTGATTTATGTAAAGGATGCACAGGATGATGAGTCTAAGTCTAATTTGTCAATGTTAGATAAGGACAGGGCTGATTTCTTAAGTGGGTTTCAAGACTGTTTTTCCGAGTCATTGCCAGGAGAATTACCTCCTGAGAGGCGAGAAGATCATGCCATAGATCTGATTCCTGGTAGTACTCCACCGAATAGACCGCCGTATCGTGTTAGTGCAGCCCAACAGGAAGAGATTATGAGTCAGGTGCAGGAGCTATTGAATAAGGGGTTGATTCAGCCTAGCTCATCACCCTTTTGCTCACCTGTGCTCTTAGTGCAGAAGAAGGATGGTTCTTGGCGTATGTGTATTGATTACAGGGCGCTCAATAAGAATACCATCAAGAATCGATTCCCCATACCGAGGATCGATGACATCTTGGACCGCTTACAGGGCTCCACAGTTTTTAGTCGTATTGACTTGAAAAGCGGGTATCATCAGATACGCATTAGACCCGAGGATGTGCATAAGACAACATTCCGAACCACGTTTGGGTTGTATGAGTTCTTGGTTATGCCCTTTGGTTTAACGAATGCGCCTGCCACATTTAACAGAATGATGGACAGGATTTTCAGGCCTCATAGAGAGTTTGTGGGCACATTCTTTGATGATATGATTGTGCATTCACAAAATGAGGAAGAGCATAGAAGGCATTTGGCCATTGTGTTTGCAGAACTCAGAAACCATAGATTGGTGGTTAATGGCAAGAAGAGTGAGTTTTTCTTGCAGGATATACATTTCTTGGGGCATATTGTGTCTGGTCATGGAGTCCGTATGGATCCAGCAAAGGTGGAAGCAATACTTAATTGGCCAGCTTTGAGGACCGTGCATGATGTACGCAGTTTTCTAGGATTGTGTTCCTATTACAGGCGTTACATACGGCACTTTGCTGAAATTGCTTCGCCTCTTCATGCTTTGACGAAGAAAGCAACTCCGTTTAGATGGGCTGATCGGGAAATTACAGCATTCAAAAAGCTCAAAGAAAAGCTTACTTCGGACCCAGTATTGGTGTTACCGGACCTCCGAAAGGCTTTTGTTGTCCAGTGTGATGCATGTGGAAGTAGCATTGGTGCAGTTCTCATGCAAGAGGGACATGTGATAGCCTATGAGAGTAGAGTTTTGCAAGATGCCGAGAAGCATTTGCAGGTGTATGAGAAAGAGATGTTGGCTGTAATTCACGCTCTTCCTACTTGGAAACACTACTTGCTTGGGGCTGATTTCACTGTATAGACAGATCATCAGACCTTGCGTTATTTCCTCACGCAGACTAAGCTTTCAGAGAAGCATATGCGTTGGGCAAACTTTTTGTCAATGTTTCACTTCCAGATTGTGCATGTGGAAGGCAAAAAGAATGTAGTGGCAGATGCTTTGTCACGCAAGCCACAGGTCTCTGCAGTTTCACTTGCTTATCATCATGAGCTTGATGAAATGAAAGAGCAGTATGCCCATGATGAGGATTTTGAAAGGTTGTATGATCAGATGTCTGAGGGTTAGCTGCATGAGCATTACACTCTCAGAGATGGGTTTTTATTGATGCATGGCAGACTGTGTGTTACCAGGCCATTGCGACTCAAGGTTATGATTGAAAGTCATGCTCCACCGTATGCAGGTCATAGAGGTATTGACGCCACGGTCAAAGCAGTGGAGACTTTCTTTTATTGGCCAACCTTGAGAAGAGATGTTGATGCCTTTGTGAGGCAATGCATCGTATGTCAGAAGGTAAAGTTTGACCGTCAGAAGACACCAGGGTTATTATAGCCTTTACCTATTCCGGATAGACCTTGGGAGAGCATTGCCATGGATTTTGTATTTGATCTTCCACGGACACAAACGGGAAATGATGGCATCTGGACTATCATATGCAGGTTCAGTAAGCAGGCTCATTTCATTCCCGTGCGGAAGACAATTAAAGTGGATCATATGGTGAAGTTGTTCATGGCGAACATCTTCAAGTATCATGGCTTGCCTACGTCTATCATTAGTGACCGTGATCCACGGATGACGAGTTTGTTTTGGAGAGGGTTGTTTGACAACATGGGTACAACTCTCAAGTTTTCATCGTCATTTCATCCACAGACAGATGGTCAGTCAGAAGAGGCTAACTCTACAGTGTTGGATCTTCTCAAGTGTTATGTGTCAGAGCACAAGCAACAATGGGAAAAGTATCTTCCTTTGGTGGAGTTTGCATATAACAACACTGTACATAGCTCGACAGGCAAGGCGCCTTTTGAGATTGTAGAAGGAGGGAAGAAAGTACCACCCATTTTGCATACAAAGGATAAGATCTTTGAGGCTGATCAGTATGTGGAGAGCTTGGATGAAGCTTATCGGAGAGTTAAGTTGGCCCTCCAGAAAACTCAGCAGAAGCAAAAGAAAGCCGCAGACCGTCACAGACGTGATTTACAGTTTGCATTGGGTGATTGGGTTCTTTTGCGCTTTGAAAAGGCTAGACTCAAGAAGATGAAGGGTAAAGAGCGCTTATTCCCTAAGTTGAGCATGCGATATTATGGGCCTTTTCAGGTTTTGGAAAAGATAGGTGAGGTAACCTATCGTTTGAAGTTACCAGATCACTGGAGGATTCACAATGCTTTTCACGTGAGTCTTCTTAGACCTTTCCGTGGGGATGTGCCTGAGGATGTATCAGATGAGGCTCAGCCGGAAGTTGAGGAACTTGATGAGGTTCTGATTCCAGAGCAGATACTGGCACATAAAGAAAGGAAGGTACGAGGTAAAGTTTCCCGTCGCTATCTTGTGAAGTTCAAGAACTATTCACCGATGGATGCGAAGTGGATGGAGGAGGGTGACTTAACAGATTCACCTCAGGTTTTGCAGCTTTATCTCGATGCCTTTGAGTTAGAGCCGACTCTTATTGTGGCTCATTCAGGTTCAGCAGAGCATGGGTCTGGAGCATTACCTGATGCTCAAGAGGGGGGTAGCACCTCCACTCCCTTGATACAGACAGGCTCAGATGACATCTAGAGGTCGCTTGGTGCAGATTTTATCTCATCCGAAGGTACTGAGGCTGACAGTACATCTGTTTATGGGACTTCTATGATATATGTGTACTAGTCACATGGAGATTTTTGTGGATATGTATGGTTCACAGTGGTATACAACTTGGACTATTACTATGCCATTGGTTTGCAGTGAATGATGATACATGTGTATGGCTCAGAGAGATTGGGACGCTGATCTTGCCATATTGTATATTTCACTTTGGATATTTTGATGCATCACCAGAATGCAATCGAGGACGCTTGCCATCTTTCAAGAGGGGGGTATGTCATGGCCCTGTGAAAATGGAGCAGGACAAGTGTGGGCATGGTGGTTGCAGAGTCGGAATATTTTATGATTCACATGGGGGGTGCCCGGACAGTGTTTAAGATGTGTGGACATCCCTAGGTGTGAAGGGGGGAACTAGAAACATTAAGTTTTAATGTTTATTGGAGTTTGCCCCTAGGCCTTAGTGGCCCTAGGAACTTATTAAAGTTGGGGCCCTAGGGATTAAATTGGGGAGGAGTTTTCTCTCTCTTCTCTCTCTCTCTTCCCTTTTTGGGGAGTCGTGTAGCAAAAGAGGAGTCTTCTTTCATGCGCTTGAATACTAGCGTGGAAAAAGCATAGAAGCTCAAGGCGGCTGCAAAAGACCAGTTTGTTGCTGTTTTTCTGTGGGCTGTGAGCTGTAACAGGCCGTACAGCAGCCGTACAGTGCTGTACGACTGCTGGTTTTGCTGTGGACAGAGGAGCGCAGGGTTGTGAGGCTTCTTCTCTGCTGGTTTGGCTGCGCAGAAGACCAGTACAGGCTGTACAGTCTGTTTTTCAGCAAGTACACCTTGTACAGCTGCCGTACAGTGTACGGGCAGCAAGGTACAGAAGGTACAGTTGCTGCAGAGGTGCTAACAGGTGCTGGACAGGTGCTGGACAGGCCTGTTTTCTCAAATTCAGGCGACCAGAATGAAGACAGCCAACTGTTTGAGCAAGTACAACTCTTGGCACGTATCCCGAGGCGGTACAGACGGGTACAGTGCTGATTTTCAGATCTGTATTTTCAAGGACAGCATAGGAGTGAGCATCAGGAGGAGGATACAGGCAAGTGCAAGCACACGTGTGAAGCAGGGTTGTGGATTCAAGTGCCTGCAGGCACAGATTGGTGCTGTTGCTTCCTCCAGTGTTGTTTCACGAGCTGAACTTGGTAAGCTCTGTTTCTGTTCATCCATCTCTCTTTCTACTGCTTGATGTCTGCTGCAGGTATGTGTTATCTGGCTCCTTGTGAGAGGAGGGGTTTGGCAGATTGACAAGGGATTAAGACAGAGTTTGGACAGCACATGTATGTTTGAGCTGAGAAGATGTATCATGCACTTGAGTTATGCCAGATGTATGCCCATGGCTGGCCTGCTTTGTGATCTTGGCTGATCAGAGGGAGGCACAGTGTGTTGCTTGAGGACACAGATCTGTGTGCATAGATCCTCTGTGCTGAGAAGGATTTGTGGGCCGTCAGATTGGACTTACAGGTGTAAACTCTTGGCTGGTCTTTGTGTTGTACTCAGCCATACATATTATTTTAATTGAATAAAGAAATACCGCAAGGGGCGCCAAGCTTTGGGGCCAACAGGTGTCGCTGTGTTTTCAGATTTGGGCACTCTAGCCCCAATCTGTGTTTTGTTTCTCATCTAGACTACAAGTGGACGGGTGATTGCTCCTACCGCACTCTGGTTTCCTATCAGAGGCCGGTTTCAGTCAAAAAAAAAAAACAAGGTCCATTTACGAATATAGAAATACACTTACTGTTTAAACTCTATTCAGTGTGGAGGACGGAGCTAAGAAGTGAAGGAGATTGCCTTGCTCCGCACGGAGAGAGAGAGAGAGAGAGAGAGAGAGAGAGAGGGGGGGGGGGGGGGGCGGGGAGAGAGGTAAGTGCTTGAGCTTTGGGATTTGATACTCTGCTCTTGGAACTTGTGTGCAAGTATAGAAGAAGCAAGTTTTGCAGGCTTATATGGTAATCAAGTACGGTACGTTTCTTCTAGTCATTAGCATCCAACGTTTTCTTCTAGTTGTTAGCATGGCCAACATTTCATTTTTTTAATGTTCCCAAAATCAGATCGCACACGTTCCCAAAATAAGCATGTTGGCCGGGCAGTGCATTTTTTTTGCCACGTGGCGTCTCATGCTCTGGGACCTCACCAAGAAACAATGGGCTAGACTGCTGTTTCGGTCTGTTTCGGTCCGTTTCCTGTGACGAGCTATGCGGCACTATTTCCCCCGTTTTTGCCTCTTCTCGCATTCTAAGCGAGGGCAAATGGCGTTTCCTTGTTTCAGGGGGCCGTTTTCCCCGTTTCTTGTGACTACGTACGTCGCACACACTAATGTCCTAGGGTGGACAAAGCTCAATGTCCGCCACCGCCCAAACCTTATCCCCTTCGTACAAAGGGGACAACCAGCCAAGTGTCCACTTTCCCTTGGACCCCTACTCACTTTGCCCGACACCTTCAGGTGGACATCTCATCATCTCTCTCTTCTCTAATCCAATGTATACACATAATGAGAAAGCAAGGGTGGACCAGTTGGGTCGCCAAATGTAATAGCTTCCCACTTGCACCCATCTTTTGGCAAAATCTAAGGGCGTGTGTGGATCAATTGGGACAGTTTTGAAAGCCCTATAGGCTCCTAGAGGTTCTCTGGATATGCACAAATGGTTAGAAAATTTAATGGGCATAGTATAAACATGTTTTATGGCATTTTAGATGATGTTTTATGACATGAATGGACGGCCGATGTAACTATGTGGCCCTCCTAGATCTTTTTTCACACAATGGAACTTATGCTCGGACACATGGATATATTGATGAAAGCATGGAAATCGGGTTCATGAAGTTGGCACAGGAAAAAGCACCAACTTTGGTCAAAAGCAAGGAAAAGCAGAAAAGTTAAACTGAGTTGACCGTGAGCCTGTTCCCCGCTCAGTGTGGTGTATTGTGCAAAGTTCTCTAACCCCTTTTTCTCTCTCTCCCTCTCTCTATATCTCTATCTCTTGGATACGTAGTTGAGTCTGTCACGGCACGCCCCGCTGGGCTTACAAACATATGATAACTTGTGGATTCATCTAAGTATATAATTCAGCCGTATTAGCGGACATGTAGATTTCACATTGTGAAGTTTTCGTCCGAGTTGCGGCTAGTTGATATTGTGCTTATTCTTTCTATCTTTAGCGCTGCATTTGCCCTATCAACTACTTATTTGCTGTACTAATTCTTTCTATTTGCTACTTCCCTTAGTGCTAGGCTTCATTATGGCCGAGTTTGCCCTGCATCTCCGGAGGTTTGACAGAAACTCAGTACGAAGGGCTTTGTGTGAATGTATGCACTTATGTGTGTGTGTGTGTGTGTGTGTGTGTGTGTGGAGTGCGTGTGTGAGAGCATATCTTGATACATAGTTCTACACCCACTTATGGGCACGGATGACGTTAGTGGGGATGTCGTAGTATCTAGTCCATACCATGCATAATGGAGTTGATAGTTATATAATCTTGTGGGTTGACTACCATGAGTACATAGCATGCTCGTTCCTAAAAGGTGAATTTGGGCATGTTCTTGGATTCATCTAGGTATATGATAACTTGTGGAGAGCCATTTTGGAAGATGCCTATTCCTTTCTCTCTCTCCTCTCTCTTTCTATATCTTTATCTTTTGTACACGTGGTTGAGTCTGTCATGGCACGCCCCGTTGGGCTTATAGTGGAAAGGATTCCCATAGTAAATGAATAGGAATAAACAAGCAAGAAAGAATCCGCCCTTCTTCATCTCTGAGTGCCTAGGTATCCACCGTAAGCCCTTTCTCGTTTGAACCTCGGCCGATAACGTCTATTGGGATGTGCGATGTATTCACCAATAAGAAATGAATTAATAAATTGTAACGATCACCATTGGAAAGAGGAGACTAAGCCGGACCAAAAAGTTAAAAGACGCTTTTTCAAAAAGTAGCTTCAGGGCCGAAAAGCAAGGCCCTGAAGTTAGAAAAGCAAAGTCAAAGAACTTTGACAAAAGTGAGTAATATTTTATTATAAAGTGGAAAGCAAAGGGAAAAAGGCAAAAGCAAAAGCTTGGTGAAGCTTTTGGCAAAAAGTAGAGCCCTCTTCAAGTATAAAAAGGCTCGAGTCTCTCTTGTAGCATTATGAAGGAGATCGTGGAGTGTGTGTGTGGGCATCATTTTGATCATGGAGAGCTTCTTCTTCACCATCAACACCTTCTCCAACTTGCTTTTTAGATGTACGGTCAGCCCTAGACATGTATGGGCATATGCATGGGTGATACGGACGCGTGTATGGAGATGTATGGACATGTGCGGAGCTGTACAAACTGAAAATTTCAAAAACCCTAAAAATTTCAGACACTCTAAAATTGCTCCAAAAACCCTAAAAACTGCTTTTTGGAGGTTTTATCGCTCAAAAACCATTAAAACAGGTTTTATATTAGTTTTCTTGCCAGAAATAGCTTTTACATGGTATTCTTCATTGACAGGGCTAGTACTCAGACATATTTGAAACATAAGGATGTACTTGGAACACATGGATATACATGGAAGATTTGGATATGCTTGGAACACTTGCAGTCTGTAGTTGAGGACAACTGCGATATAAGTGGGAGGGATGTAACTATTTGGCCCTCCTAGCTCTTTTTTCACATAATGAAACTTATGCCTATACACGTGGACAGATTGATGAAAGCATGGAAACCGGGTTCATGAAGTTGGCACAAGAAAAAGCACCAATTTTGGTCAAAAGCAGAAAAGTCAAACTGACTTGACTGTGAGCCTGTTCCCTGCTCAGTGTGAACTATGGCACAGATTTTGGCGGCTCTCCCTCAGCAGGCTCCGAATTCCTCGTCCTCCACCGCCCCTACCACCACCGTCATACGAACCTATCCAAACTTTAGTAAGTACGATGGTAAGTGTGATCATGCTGCAGTTACTCAATTTATTCATCAATTTGAAGCACATTTTCCTTTAGCTAAAATCACAGATCCACAAGACAAAGTCAATGTAGCAGCACCCCAACTCACTGGGGAAGCTGTTACTTGGTGGCAGCATTGGTCACAACTTCACATAGACCCTATCATAGGCCAATTTCCGTTTTCATTGGAACACCTTCATGGCTGACCTCAAAGCCTATTTTCTTCCACCACAGTACATAACCAATCTTGACGATGAGTTTTACAAACTCACGTAGGTGGGTTCCCCTGTTTTGACCTATTCCAATAAGGTCATTACAATGGCCCAGCAGTTGGGCATATTGGAAGAAGATAAGCTCAAGCAGTTTATCCGAGGTTTAGACACTACCATTAGGTACCCAATGAGGAATTTTGAGCCTCAGACTTATGCATGGGCACTAACCCTCGCTTAGAATCTGGAGCTGATGCTGAATGGAGGTAAGCCCAAGCAGGTATAGTCTTCCCCTAAGTCCCAACAATAGTCATCTACCCAGCAGTCATCTACCTAGGGTAAGGGGGCTCAAAACAACAAAGACCAAAAGAAAAATTCTTCCCGTCAATCGGGCAATAAGAGAGATTCTACGCCCAAGAAGACTCCTGAGGAAAAAGCAAAGGAGGGCATCACTGGAGGTTATCTCCAGCTTGATGAGCAGACACGGTACAAGACAGAGAACCGTTGTTTCTTCCTTGAGTTTTTTAGGATCTCATTGGCAAATGTGTCTTCATCTTCTTAGATGACATTCTTATCTTCTTAGGGACTGTAGAGCGAGATGTGGCACATGTTTTGCAACTCTTGTAGGACAATGAGTTGTTTATCAATGCCAAGAAGAGTGAGTTTGGAGTACAGGAAATCCATTACCTGGGATACATCATCAGTTCATCAGGTATTAGCCTCGACCTTGAAAAGGTACATTCCATTCTTAGTTGGGATCTTCCCACTACAACCCAACAAATCTGATCATTTGTGGGTCTTTGTCAGGCCTACAGCACCCACATGGACAAGTTTTCTGACCTTGCAGCACCTCTTATTGACTTGCTCAAGGGCATGAAGATTGGTCGTAAGAAAGTGTTCGTCATGGGCAAGGCTTTAGAGGCATTCCAGGCAATGAAGAAAGTTGCCTCTGAGTCACCAGTTTTGAAGTTGGCATCATGGGATGATCCTTTCGAGGTGATTACCAATGCCAATAACCTTGCCATTGGAGCTGTTTTACAACAAGATGGTAGGCCAGTGACTTATTATAGTCGCAAATTGAATAACGCCGAAAATAATTATTCGGTGTATGACAAAGAGCTCTTGGGGGTGATGACTGCTCTTAAGCATTGGAAGCACTTTCTTTACGGGAGGGACTTCACTGTTAAGACAGATCACTAGGCACTTAAATGGTTGCAAACCATGCCCAATGCCCAATGGAGTGACAGGCAGTCCAGGTGGAGTTAATTGTTCCAACAATTTGGGGGAATGCCGATGCCCTTAGTCGAAAGGGCACTATTTAGACATTGCAGGAGTCCACTGTGCTAGAAATTCAAGGCAAAGACTTAGACAGTATGAAGGCACAGTATCCAGATTCGAAAGAGTTCGAGACCTAATATTAGTTGGCCCTCAATTCAGAACCAGGCCACTACAGTATACGAGATGGTTGATTGTTTTTCAAGAACCGTCTTTGTGTACTCAAAGAAAAGTGCAAGTCCTCCTTCACGATGCCCATGATTCTCTTGTTGGGGGTCATAGGGGTATCAACAGCACCTTGGAGAAGTTAGAGAGGTCATTCTATTGGCCTAAGATGAGATGGGATGTCTATCAACATGTCCAATCATGCCAGATATGTCAAAAAGTGAAAGTTCCTCATACCAAACAAGCAGGGTTACTTCAGCCTTTGCCTATTCCCGAGGGACCCTTTCACGACATCAGTATGGACTTTGTAGGCCCTCTTCCCGCCTCAGCTGGATCTAGAAACACCCAGTGTATGATAATTGTTGACAGATTTAGTAAGTTTTGCATGCTCATTCCATGCAAGCAGACAACCACAGCCGAAGACATAGCTCGCTTGTTCATTCGGTTTTGATACCCCATTGGTGGTTTGCCACAGACTATCACATCAGATAGAGATCTAAAATTTACGTCCCATTTTTGGAGACTATTGTTTGACAATTTTGGGACTAAGTTGCAATTGTCGAGCGCATTCCATCCTCAAACAGATGGCCAAATAGAAATTTACAATCAATTGGCCTTTGACGTTCTCAAATCATACTGCCATGACCAACAGTCGAAATGGGAACAATATCTTCCTTTGGTTCAGGCAATCCTCAACGATACTCACTCATTGAGTATTGGTCGGACACCGTATGAGGCGGCATTTGGTTGCCGGTTCTCACCTCTTTTGACGAGATAGGTGTCACCATCTCTTGAGGCCAATAAGACAGCCGAGACATTCTCGGAAATCATGGAGTCAGTTAAGGAGCGCCTTGCCAAGGCTTAGGAAGCATATAGCCGGCAAGACAACAAATCCAGGCGAGATGTCAACTTTAAGGAAGGGAGCCCTCAGTCCAGGGACAATGAGGCACGAGCTACGTAGGTGAGTCTCTGAGCCTTAGAGGTCAGTCAGTTGTCAGTCCTCTTAACCTACTTGGAGAATGTATCAGTTAAAGCATGTAGGGTCAGCCTTAGCATTAGGTCTGCATTTAGGAGCATTTAGTATGCCTTGGGCTAGGCCATGGCTTGGCCAGCCCACAAAGGGGCCTCATCCAAGCCATTCGTGGGCTTGGGCAGCCAGTTGACTACGCTATCTCTAGCCCACTGGCTGTCGGCCAGCCCAACTGGGGCTGTTGGCCAGCATTCAAGGGGTCCAGCAGGCAGTTTGGCTGCAGCAAAAGGGACTCAATCTTATGCGCAGCAGTAAATAGCAATTAATGCTATTTTATTTGGTATTTTGTCCATACTGAACTGGCCGACAGCATTAATGCTGGCCAACCAGCAGCATGAGGCATATATACAAATGCATCATTCCCAGTCAAGTCATTTAGGTATTCAGCAAAGCGCAGAAAGTTTGGAGCATCTAGTCAACTCCAGGCTATTCCAGGAAGCTCCTCTTCACATTTAGCCAGCATATGTGCAGTCCTACAGCTGGACTTGCATCAATGGCCAGAAGAGTCTTCAGCAGAGCCTCGGACTAGGTGGATACTCAGCCGACGTACGGTCTTCCTCGTCCTTGCATTGGGCATTCATATCACTTGTACTCAGCATTGTACAACATTCTCCAAAGAATAATATAAGCAAATTCTCTTGCTTGCAGGGGGCAGGGGGGGGGGGGGGGGGGGGGGGGGGTATTGGGACCCAATACTGTGTCTTCTACATTCTCATTCTCTTCTCTTTCTCTACTCTCTAAAGATGATGCTAAAGATTCTCACCACATAAAGGTAAAAAGAAGGCCATGTTGTGCGTCATCACGATCAAGCTCAGTGCATGTAACAGAATCTCACCATCAGCCACCTTTATACCCAGTCGACAGCCTTTATAGGGGCCTGGGCAGCAGACAACTTCACATACCAGTCGGCCAGCAGCTAGACACCCCACGCATGCACATAAGAAAAGTGTGAAACATTTAATGCTTACTTATATTAGTCGTGGTAGATAAAACAGGCCGACAACACTTGTATCAGCCGACCAGCCTTCCATGTTCCTATGTATATATATATGAACCCATGGTCTAAAATCATCAATCAAAAGTTCAAGTCTTCAACCTTCAGTCAACCTGCCTTTGCATACTTCAGCATCCTTTGTGCTCTCAAGGCCAAGGCATCTGAAGCTTAGCCTCTTCATAGAGTTCTTAGAGCACCTTCCTTTAGTCTTGGGCTGGTGTGGTCTCTCCGAAGATAGCTTCACAATTGCCTACAGCTAATGCACAGTTCTTGTCCTTGCCTTTGGCAGTCAGTTAGTCAGTTTGTCTGCTCAGTCTTGTGGACACAGTTCAGCTTGTATTCAGTTCTCTAGAAGAAATAAAGCAAATACTCATGCTTGCATGGTTGGCCCCTTCAGTGGGTAATTGGGACCCAATCTAGTGTCGTCTTGACTACTCTTTCATTTCATGTATGTTGTTTAAAGGATCGCTAAAGACTCACTAAACTTAGATATAAAGAAGGCCTCGTTAGTTCACATGGTCCTAGATTGGCATACCCAGCGACCTAGGGTGAGAGCATCCTGTGGATGATAAAGCTGAGCTCGGGAAAAACTACTCACCCATCCACCATGGCATCAAGCTCCGAAGACATTCCAAAAGAAGACATCCCCAAATATGAAGAACTAATCAAAGAAACGCTTTTGCAAAACGAAGACAAAGACACCCAGAAGTTAAAAGGGGAAGACAAGGCAACTCCAGATTCAACTCAAAAGAGTCCAAATGGAAAAAGAACTGGTATAATTAAACTTGGCCCAGCAAGACACACCCAAAGAACCCCCAAAAGAACAAAGTTCCTTAATGGAGCAGTGGTGTTGATGGATGATCGAAAAAGAAGAGCGAGACCATGAAGCAAGACTGGCCAAACAGCTGGCACAGAGAGCCAAATGCAAGGCCAAAGAGGATCGACTGTAGGCAGAGCTCGAAGCAAAGGCGTACCATGAGCAACAGGCCCGAGAAAACTTGAGGGACCAGTTCCAACACACACTATAGACTCTGGTAGCTTCTTTCACCTCTTCACAGTCCTCCACAACCATAGCCATAGCCTTGACAACCGTCATTCGCGCCTCACCGAACTTTACCAAGTACGACAGCAAGTGCAACCATTTGGTTGTGACCCAATTAATCCACTAGTTTGTTGCCCACTTTCCACTTTCAAAGATCACAAAACCCCAAGTTAAAGTCCATCTAGCGGCTCCACACCTCACAGGTGATGCAGTCACTTGGTGGTAACATTGGTCCCGTTTGAACACAGATCCCTTTAGTGGCTTACTGGACTACAACTGGGACACCTTCATATCCGATTTGAAGACGAGGTTTCTACCTCCGCAGTACATGACCAACCAACAAAGTCACCCATAACGGTTCCCTTGTACTCATCTACTCCAACAAAGTGATCACATCAGCTCAACAGTTGGGGAAGTTTGAGGAGAAGCTGAAGCAGTTCATTTGGGGATTGGATCCAAAGATTCGGTGACAGGACTCCCCTAGCACTTTCGGGACATCATGTTATGGGATGAAGACAGTATGTAGATTGCCCAGAATTCGGGACTTCTTAGAGTATGGCCCTTTATTCAGAACCGGGTCATTATACCATTCAGGACGGTTGGCTCGTTTACAAGAGTAAACTATGTGTTCTTAGGGAGAAGAGACCGACACTTCTCCATGATGTCCATGATCCACTTTTTGGTTGTCACCGTGCAATCAACAGTACTTTGGAGAAGTTAGAAAGATCATTTTATTGGCCAAAGATGCGCAGGGCTGTATACAACTATGTTTCCACATGTCCCATATGCCAGAAAGTGAAAGTATCTCACACCAAACAGGGGGGTTGCTTCAAACATTGCCCGTTCTTAAGGATCCTTTTCACGACATTTTGATGGATTTTGCTGGACCACTCCCTGCATCCACTGGATCTCGGAATACTTAGTGTATGACGATAGTTGACAGATTCAGTAAGTTTTGTATGCTTATACCATGCAAACAGGCGGCCATAGCAGAAGATATAGCCCAACTCTTTCTTCGACATTGGTATCCAGTATGTGGTTTTCCGTGGATCATTACTTCAGATCGGGATCTGAAGTTTACACATCACCTACGGCGAGCTCTATTCAACAACTTTGGTACCAAGGTCCAAATTGCAATTGTCCAATGTATTCCATCCTTAGACCGATGGCCAAACAGAGATTTACGGCAACCAGTTGGCTTTTGATGTGCTTATAGCGTACTACCATGATCAGCAGTCGAAGTGGGAGCTTCATCTCCAGGGGTTGTGTTACGGAAACTAGGACGGGCCACCTAAGAATGGAAATTGTGCTGCCAACCAAGAGCTTTATAGGTTGTCGCGTAATGTCTAAGGCTGTATATAGAGTTAAAAATAAAACAAAAAATTTAAGCTTAATTTGATGAAGGATCGATTTTGAGATGTTGTAAAAATATTTTATTTTTGGGCACACGAATTTTGTATAGTTTTCTTTGGCCAGAGGCCATTACTTATAATTCTGAAGTTTCATGTTGTTCTCCTTCTAAGTGACATTGATATAAATCCAAATTGGCCTTATGTATTGTTATTTACAGCAACAATGACAAAAATAATCAAGGAAATGCTTCCGCGGCATGTGCGTGTGGCAAGAGATGCACAGGACCTTCTTGTTGAATGCTGTGTTGGTACTTAAAAAGGCCATTCATTTTTTTGCAAATCCACCATTAAAAAAAAAAAATTGTTTGGGAGTTTGGAATAAGCTCTTCTTTTGTCAAGTTCTGCAGAATTTATCAACCTTATATCATCGGAGTCAAATGAGATCTGCAGTAAGGAAGAAAAGCGAACGATAGCACCAGAGCATGTTTTGAGAGCTTTAGAGGTAAGACTTTTTTAAAATTTTTTGAGTGTTGGGACAGCAGGTCATTTTCTAAGGGTTCTGTGTAATTGGGTTAATCCATGCGACATTTCACATTCCGTACTGTGGGTTAGGATCATAGGGAGACCGTGCACACATACCCATGTATACATGTCATACCCACATAGCACCTACTCACACATGCAAGCGCACCCCATGCCAGGCATGTACCCATCCACATATATACGCGCACAGCTACACGCACACATACACACATAGCTACACGTGCACACACACATGTATACACAATTGTAAAAAACTATGCATTTGATTTTTAAATGGCATAATGAGTTAGAGAATTTGGTGGCTAAATGGGGCATAAGGCTATAATCAATTATTAAACTGCCTGTGTGAAGTAGGTTTTAGGATTTGGGGACTACCTGGAAGAGGTTCAAATGGCCCTTGAGGAGCATAAAAGAGAAGCTCTGGTAAGTTTCTTGTTATTGAGTATGCAGATGAAGGCATTATTTGTGCCTTTAGTTGAAAACTTTTTTATTTTGGCGAATATTTATACAGGATTCTCCCAAAGGTAGTGGGAAATGGGGAAAAGATGGCATGGAGATGACTGAGGAAGAAGCCGTTGCAGAGCAGCAAAGGATGTTTGCTGAGGCTCGTGAACGCATGAAAAGCGGAAGCCTATCACTCCCTAAACAAGAGGGTGATTAAGTGCTCAGTAATTCATTAAAGATTTATATGTAGAAAGCACCCCTTGCTTAACAAAAAATGTCTTGACGTGTGCATAATTTTGCGTGTGTTCTCTCTTCTTCTCTTGGAGGCTTAGAAAAAGTATGCAATGCTGTGATGCCTCATACATGCTCAGCAAAATGACTTCAAGCTATGATCAAGCCGTATCATGTTATGATTGCACTTATCCCAAGTTTGTTTGGTTGAAAAAAACCACAAACCATTGGCACTTGCTTATGGAGGAGCAGGTCAAGCTATGTTATGCTTGGTACTACTGAGTGCATCATGCTTCCAATGAATATGATGCATGCTCGTGGAACTGAGTGAATATGGTGCCTTGGTACTGAGAGCTTTGAGTTTGTTCTTAAGCTTGCAATTATTCAGTTTCTCTCTAGTTCAGCTAGGACAGGATCTATGGCGTGTAGGCAAATAACAAGCTTAGTAGTGGAGACTAAAAGTGTGGAGATCCAAAAAGAACAGTTAAACCTAACCCTAGCTCTGCCTCACATAAACATGAAGGAAAAATTTGAAGGTGAAGAGCACTCTCGAAAAGATGAAACCCTAGCATTGCAGAGTTACTCTAACCATCCATCTATATATATTTACCAATGACCTCTCTGCATCTGCTGTGCACCTGATCGGATAACCCCTCACCCATACGTCCCTTGTGTCTATTTAGTCTCCCACACTACATATCACCAAGCCCCTAGGCATAATAGCCGAGCCTCATTAAAACGAACGACAGTTTATGCATAGTATTGTGTATGATTTGCTTAATCTATTCCAAGGCCAATTATTTTTTAAGTTCCAATCACTTCAATGTCTAAGTTTTGTGCAATGCTCAAAATCACTTATTTCTTTCACAAAACAGGTGATAAGCATCCCATACTACATTTCTAGCGATTTTGCCCTAAATAGTCTACTTGACTTTTGAAGTAATTTTATAGGACTTGTCAGTGGCTAAACACAACATTAAATTGATTTCATCACACCCCTCAATATGAAAATGCATGTCGAAGAAACATTTGAGTTTCCTTTCAGCTTCAACACAAAGCCTCATTTGCTACTTTCAATATTCCAAGACTGTCACTTGGCACTAGCACATTCCATAATTCTGGTATCCCTTCTACAGTGTAGCACTAAAGTGTATGTAATCATCGTGATATTGAAATTGACTTGCACTTTTTTGTTGTTGAAGGAATAACGTTTGTACTATCGTGCCATCTCATCATTACCATGATCAAACTTTTGACCATACCAGGTCCTATTTATTTGGCATCAAAGGTGTCTTTTCAAATCATAGGTCCTATTTATTATGGAATCGAAGTTTTTACAAATAATTGTGAATGACCTACCTGAACCCAAAGTCTCCCATGCAGACTTCATATGACTCTTGAACTTGAGAGAGAGATATATTACTAATATGATGAATCAAATCAAAGTTGAGTCCTCAACCCTTTAATGAAGCATGCTAGATATGAGTTCTAAGCCATGCATTAGCATGCTTAGTTTCATACATGAACTACTATTTTCTTGTACCACTTGTCCTTTGAACTTCAACTTGGATTCCTAAGCCGCTGCTCCTTAGACCAAAATAGCCTATATCCCGTGATCTTTGACATTACCTTAAAATAAAATGAAAAGGACCAATCACAATAAAATTGCACTATCATGGTTGCAAATAATTGTGTTCTATATCCCTTTAACAAATGTTGACATTTGAGTGATATCATGTTTTGAAATGCAATGATGTGCACTATACCCTTTTTTATTGCACAAGCAACTAAGTCTACCATGCTAGATTATGTAGTTTTGTGTATTTAAGCACTCTTTAGAATGGAAAAGTTTGGACATATAAGGTCTAAGATTTCTTTACATGATATTGAACTTTCATTAAAAAATTGGTTTGTCATTTGATTTAGTGACATCCCCCACCAAACCACAACGGATTGAATAGATATTACTGAGATTCATAATTTTAGTAGTGCTACTTATACTCTCATTTTTCTCAAAACATGATTTTATATAAAGCTTCAGAAGCGAGACGATAGTCATAGTAAACTAGTAGCAAGTTAGTACAAATTGTTTTCCATATTATTGCCAAAAATTATCAATATGTCTTTGTTATCATTCCTCATTATTTTTTGGGTTAAGAACCTTCAAATAATAAGCTCATAAAGGTTAAATTTACATTACTATAGTAAGTTAAAAAAAATTATGTAGCAATAAATTTTGACCATATTGAGATCTTATGGATGGGATAGAAACCATTACCCAACCATTGCCCCTTCTTTGTAAATGATGTCGCACTGTCTTGAGCATTGGCATGACCTTTCCCTTCTATTGAGGTAGTGCTTCAAAGCACTTATTAAACACATTATTATAAGTGTTTCAAAGCACTTATTATTAAACACTTACTAGAATAAGTGCTTCAAAGAACTTATTATTCAAAACACTCATTATTATTATTATGAGTGCTTCAAAGTACTTATTATTAGACTCTTATTATAAAAAGTGCTTCAAAGCACTTATTTTTAAACAAACATAAGTGATGACCACATTTTCTATCATTATTGATGTGATCCTTGTACGTCCATGTTTTTATATATGTTTCAAAGCAAGCCCTCACCTTGCATATATGTTTCAAAGAAAGACCTTGCTTGTGTTAAAATTAATGTTAAATAAGAATTGTGGAGGGAAATATTGGAGTAAAGCCCTTTAGAGGTGAAAATATTCCATTGGTCAAAGTATAGAGTTAAATTGAAAGGGAAGATTGAAGCTTGTGTTGGACTACAAGTATTAAATCTCCTTGGAATTGGATAATTTCACGGCAATTCAATAGAAACTTATGAAACTTACTGAATAAACCTATGCAGAACTTCTTGAGCATGATGAGTTTTAAACATATAAATGTGATTCCTTAAAACTAGCCTCCTTCCATCTCGCCGACCATTAACATGTTATTGCTTGCAAACTTCAAATTGTTCAAAATGTTAGCTTAAAGTAAGGGCCTAAATCAAATTCCTGCATAGCCTTTGGATATTAGTTTATCATTACATGTCTTATTGTATACAACTATTGCTCATATTTCCTAAAGGAATTTATGAACAGTGATATAAGCAAGGGAAAAATATTCAAAGAATATGCTCAAAATGAACTGGAAGTAGCTCTCACAAAGCATAAACAAAATTGTGTTCCACGGCTCTAGCCTGCTATTCGAAACTTGTTGGCTCCTACACTATATGTCCCCAGAGACCCCTCTCTAGGTAGAGTACCGACAAGGTTGCATTATTTCATGGAATATATTTAAGGGGGTCCCTAGGTGCATGTTTCTAATGGGGAAGATTTAAATATTATGCTAGTCCCCAATGGCGAGGGTCTCAAGTGAGAAGAAAAATTTGTTGAGGTGAAAGAGTAGGGTCAAGAGAGTAAATGAAGGGCAGGATAGTAGAAAACTGTAGCTAGAGAGGAGTTAGACGCTGGTAAGTTAGAGAGAGGATGGTTCACGGGAGGTAAGGGACATAAGGCTTTCTCTCTTGAAAGGGAGGAGAAGGGGGGAGGAAAACAAAGAGAGTTTTCTAGGCAAATGGGAGAATGTGTTTGGGCATTTCATTTCTACCTCTCATAAAGAGCTATCCCCTCTATCTCCTCCTTTGACCTTCTCCAAAAACTCATTTGATGTGCTCCAAGGGGAGGAGATTGTCCCAACAAAGGTTTAACTAAAACATTGACCATGCCTGGATGTTCTTACAATATCAGAGCGACCTTATCCAATGAATTTAAAGTCTGCTAACATTGTTAAAGAAGAGATAGACAAGCTCATTGAATGTGGATTCATCTATGAAATTGAACATTCGGACCGTGTGTCACCCATTGTGGTTGTGCATAAAAATAATGGGAAATTACGAGTATGTGTCGATCTCAAAAAGGTCAACACAGTAACAAGACAAGATCATTACCCCCCCTTGCCATATTCAGAACACATACTCAAACAAGTGGCTGGAAAGGAATCATATAGCTTCTTGGATGGGTATTCAAGATATAATCAAATTTCCATTGCTCCAAAGGATCAAACAAAAACTTCTTTTGTTACAAAACATGGAGTTTATGCTTATAGAGTATTCCATTTGGCTTAACAAATGCACCGGTAGCCACATTCCAACGGCTCGTAATATTGTCTTTAAAGATTTTCTAAGGACGTTTCTTGAAGTTTTCTTAGATAATTTATGCATTCATTTGTCATGGAAGGAGCATTTATCCTATTTATGAAAGGTATTTGAATGATGCGGACGTTATCGCCTATCTCAAAACCCATTCAAATGCCAATTTTGGGTTAATACGGAGTCATCTTAGGACATATAGTGTCCAAAAATGGGATTCCCACGGATTAGAGTAAAATCAAAATTATTTTGGAATTATCCCCATCAACAAACTATAAGGGATCTCCATTGAGGGTCTCCAACCGCACTGCTCCACTAATAATTTTTTTTAATGCATACAGTCCCTCCTTTTCTAGCTTGACCTTTGTGTTTTTTGAGGGTGTAGAGTAGCACTAAATCTTTTTGTTGGAAGCATTTCGTGCATACTTTCTTGTCAAACCATTGTTTATGGTGGCATTATTTTGCATACATGCCGACTACAAAGAGTAGATGTTCCCGACTACAAAGAGTAGATGTGTTTCATCAAGTTTCCAAGTCTATTTAGTAGCTCATGTCTCATCCGATTGAGTTCCTGGGGGGACACTCAAAAAATTGGTACCAAAAATTGAATAGGGAGGATGACAACCATACCGAATACAAGATTAAAAGGTGTAGATATTTTATAAGCCGTGTGGTAGGCCCATATGAGAGTGTAATTTTTTCCCCCAGTCCAAAATTCCACTACCTTTGTTAAGGTTGTGTAGAGGGTTTTGTTGAAATTTTCCACTTGACCACTTGCTTAAGGGTTGTAGGGAGACAATTTCTTAGGAATAATCATGAATACATCAGTATAACTTCATCTTGCCTGAGGGTGGTAGGGGGACCAATTTCTCGTGAATAATTGTGAATTCATTGTAAGAAGTGTTATAACTTCATTGACAAAGTGGATGCCTTGAGCACTAACAAGTTCAATGGGACAACCATATCTTGTGAATACATTATCATATAAGAACTTAGCCATTGTCCTAACATCATTCTTTTACGTGGACTTTGCCTCTACCCATTTTGTAAGATAGTTGGTAGCAATTACAATGTATTTTGTAAGATAGTCGATAGCAATTATAATATATTTTGTATGGGTACATCAAGCTGGTGGCTTAATAGGATTGACAAAGTCTATGCCTTATTGAGCAAAAGATCATGTTGCCATCATCATCCTTAACAACATATTCTTTGGCATCATTGAAGAGCATTGGCCACCGTAGTCTTGACCATGGCACACACACATATTGTTGTGGTGTCACTTGAATTCCTTCATGTTCTTACTCATTTTTTTTGTCGTCCTCTTTGTCATCTAAAGACCAATGAGCCTTTATGACTCTTGCTTGTTCTTTGTACACCTCTTCTTTTGTGTTCTCTTCTTCTTAGATTGTTTTGATCGTGTTTGTGGGGCTGACAACACCATATCTAGAAGAGCTATGAGAAGACTTGATGTCTTACTTTTTCATTGGTTTGTTAATTGGATGTTCTTTGTTAGTAGCCTTATGTTTTGTTTTCCATTTTGGTTTTGTTTGGTTTTTTTGTATCCCTCCTTAACATGCTCATCATGTTTTGGTGATGGGGAATTCATGGCTCCCATCATGCACTAAAGATACACTTCGGTGTTTGGTAGTTCTAGCGGTGTTTTTTTGCTAGACTTGATTTTGCATTTACATCATTTTCGTGTTGGATTGTAATAAAGTTTTCCCTTTTCTACTTGTAGAAGAACATCTTCTCATCCCCTAACCAATATTCTAACCTTTTCAAACTCACTCTCTGTTGTTGAGGAGGTAGGTTTGGTTGCCATTGGTGTTGACTAAACACACAAGCTCTTGTGTATGTGTTGTATGCACGAGAGGGGTTGAGTGTGACATGCTTGGTGTTACTTGCGCTTCCATTCTTGTCAAAGTTTAGGGGAAGTTCTTGGAATAGAAGTCAGTGGTGAGGCTTTCTCCACTTTGTTCAATCTTAGCAACCATATGATGGGATTTCCATCATAATATCCTTGTTCTTGAAGCACGTGCACATGCACCCATCTTTGATAAACATTATGAATTGGTGGATGATGCATTTGGTGCTGAGGTTTTTTTCTTTGTGCACGCTTAGGTGACTTCTTGATGAACTTGGAAATCTAGAGTTTTTTATTGCCTTGACGACGGTGCCCTTGAGCTTGCAGTAATCTTTTTGGTACCCACACTTGTTGAATAGATGGAGTTCTTTGAGGAACTCCCATAGGCTTTTGTGGACGACGTTACGGAGTACTTTTATTCTTCTTTGGACTTTGAGTTTTGCGTTGAGGAAGAGGCTTTGATTGTCAAGGCACCCAAATTGGATTGGCACCTTTGTAGTAACCTTGAGCTACAAGTAGCTGCTTTTCCACCCACATTTTGAAACCATTGAGATATCTTGACATTGGTTGTCATGATGGAGATTTCTTTTTGGATGAAGGGGAAGGTTTAGTACCCCCTCTGACTTTGGTTGGCATCGAGGTGGCATGTTTGAGACTGTTGGATGTTGTTGATGATGAGGGTCGGGTCTCTTGCGGAGTGGCTTTCGATGGTGTGGCTTTTGAGCATGCGGCGCGCTCTTTTGTCGAGGTTGGTTGATGAAGAGGTGTTGGCTGCGGGGCTTTTCCCTTGAGTTTTTTTGTGTCAAAGTGGAATGCTTGAGGAACATCTTCGAGAGTGGCTGTTCGATGGAGAGGTTTTGGCATTGGAAATAGAAGCTCTTTTTCTTGTTGGTGAAGATGGAGTCGGAGGAGGAGTAGATGGTAAATTGGAGGTGGCTATTGATGTAGAAGTTATATTTATATGTAGAGGGGCTTCCAAGGAAGAGGCTTGTAGATATTTACGTTCAGCATCATAGAAATCCTTTAGGGTTGGAACCTCTTCCTTGTAGTATGGTATTGTTTGCTTTGTGTTATTGACCAAGAAGATGACATTGTCGCTAGCAAAGAACAATGGTGCATGGGTAGCAGTAGTCCATTTACAACCCAAGATCACATCTGCTTTCAACACATAACCACCAAAAACTTACATGTAAGGGGGTTAGTTTTAATATACATTGTATGTTCAAAGTACCCCAAACATGACATATTCATATCCTTTGTGAATGGGATTCTATATAGATGAGCATCAGGTGTAGGTTGGCCTAACAAATCCCATACCTCGAGGGTCATGAGGTTGTCTTCACGCTCATGGATAAAGCTGTGTTTGGATTGTGCTGATTTTATTGTAACGTTCAAATCAAACCAGAACTCTTGGGATATTGTAAGATATCCCAAGGGTCATGAGGTTGTCTTCACGCTCATGGATAAAGCTGTGTTTGGATTGTGCTGATTTTATTGTAACGTTCAAATCAAACCAGAACTCTTGGGATATTGTAAGATATAATGGGACTTCCAGCTCCTCCAAGGTCTCTTCCTCTTGTAAGAGAAATTTCACAATGCCTGCGGGAGTGTCAAGGTGACTGTTTGCATGCATTCATTAATTGAATACCATGAGACATGTGCCCAAGTTCCACCAAGGATGACATCATATTCAAAGGAATTTGGGGTTGCATGGAATTCAAATTTCACAATTCGACTGATTGTTTGAGTAGCATAGTTGAAGCAACCTGGAACTTGAATGTTTTCTCCATTGGCACCTATCGCAAAAGAATTTCCTTTAGGGATGATTGCAGGTTGGCCCAATGATACCCAAGTGTCTATTATCAACAAAGTTATGGCTTTCTCGAGGGATAATCAATGCGCATTTGCACTTAACCTTGTTTCCCCACAGGGAAATCTACCCGTACCATGATAGAATCCTCAAGAAGAACCATGGATGCTCCACTATTTGTTTTAGCTTTAGTTCCTATTTCAGTTTCATATTCCCATTCACTTTCATCCTCATCTTGGCTCTGGACTTTTTCAAGAGTGCCTAATGTGTACAATGGTACCTTGGGTCCATTGACCACTTTAACTGATGTTTGTTTGGAAACTTGCGAATCCTTACAGTCCTGTTCTATGTAGCTCTTGAGATCTTGGTACATCTCATGGTTAGTCTTTAAAGGTGCAAGGGATGAAGCTATGCTAGCGTCACCAACCATGAGAGAAGAGCACTCCTCCAAATGAGTATTTGAGAGATTGCTTAAATTTCGTAAGAGATTCATCGAATTCCTCACATACTTTTTCAACTGCATCATTTGTGCAATCTTCCTTTGATGACTCTTCTTGCTTGATGAGTTCATTTCTGTCTTGAAAGAGGAAGCGATACTCCTTCGGTTTTTGGATTTTGGTTGCTTTTTTAGGTTTGACATTATGAGATTCAATCACAATCGATGATCCTGTTTGACATTATGAGATTCAATCACAATCGATGATCCTGTTTGACATTCAACAATGCTAAGCATGCTCTCCCGAGCTTTCTTTTTTCGTTCCTCATATGTCATGTGATCATGATTTTTAATTTGGGGTGGTTCAGTGGGTTCTAGTTTCTTGTTGGACTGTGAGGTGCACTGAGTGACGAGTCAAAACTTGTTTCGTCCTCACTACGTGACGTACTAGAACTTGTTTTATCGCCTGACTTTCCTTGGATCGTTAGGTTTTCATTCTGTTTGCCCACCACCATGGATGGTGATGCATATGCTGATAACACTGGCTGTACTGATGGCACTGTTGATGATGATGAGAATGATTCTGATGATGTTGTGGTTGCTAATGATGAGGATGATGCTGATGCTGTTAGTTCTCCTACTGATGAGGATGCTATGCTTATCCTCCTGCTACACTAATTAAGGATTAAGCCAATTCATGCCGAAGATTAGTCATGGCACGGGTATGCACCTGACACTTCACCAGCATCATCAACCAAGTGAGAGCGCCCACCTTCTGACCTATGCCGTACCATGATTGCTTGCTATCCGTACGGCCATAGTTTGCATGTCGATTGGCTACTGCCGTACAATTGCACCTGCCGAGACTGGCTGTCGCCACCTACTGGAGTGTGCCATCGAGCAGCACCGTCTACCTGGCTGTCACCGCCGTACTAATCTGCTGATATGTTTTCTACGCTTGATCTATTGTACTATTGTTTAGTGTCATATGATTTGCTACTACTGTGCATCGAGGCTGAACTACAATTACTACGCCGTCTAGTGGTTACTGTGCTATCAGGCATCTATCTTGGCCACATGGGAACATGAGGCTTTGTCAAAGTCTTCTTTTCTTAAGTGGCAGGTTATCTTTTGAACAACTTTTGAAATCCAAATCTTGTGAGATGTTTGCAATGAAGGCATATCAAAAATTTTCCCATACATTACTCAGATGCTTTGCAAAACAAATGTTAACATTTTCAAAATGAATGTATAGATTGAACATCATAAACCTTAACATGGACAACCAAACCCCTAACATAAGACAAAACCATCCATGACCTCATCTATGTACAAGCCAAAGAGTGTCAGGGAGAGTGGGCCGCCCTGCTTCACCCCCATAGTGCTATTATGTATCTCCTTTGACAAACCACTTGGGCATCTGGCTCATCCCGTCACCCTCTCATATAAAGCAATGTTAATGTCTACGAAAGACCCCAAGTCATTCCTCAAGAGAAGTCATGCTTTGATACCACTGTAAGCCCAACGGGGCGTGCTACAATAGATTCCACCACGTATCGAAGAGATAGAAAAGTAGAGAGATAAGGTGGAGAGAGAGGGAGACAGAGTAGGGTTTAGGAAACTTTGCTCAGGCTGACACAATACTGAGCGGGGAACAGGACTCGTCCCCTTTCAAGAATTTATTCAGGGAACAATCCACGAGCTCGCAATCTAGGATCAATCCATCAAGAGAAGTCATGCTCTGATACCACTGTAAGCCCAACGGGACGTGCTACAATAGATTCCACCACGTATCCAAGAGATAGAAAAGTAGAGAGATAAGGTGGAGAGAGGGAGAGAGAGTAGGGTTTAGGAATCTTTGCTCAGGCTGACACAATACTGAGCGGGGAACAGGCCTCGTCCCCTTTCAGGAATTTATTCAGGGAACAATCCACGAGCTCCCAAGCCAGGATTAATACATCAATGTGAAAACAAAAGCAAACAAATATGCCGATGTAGAAACCCAAGTCGTAGTCGATGTCAAGGCATGAGATCCTGATGCCGAGCACACCACGGGGATGACCCACAAGATCTCTCACCGGACTAGTACCAAATTCAACGTGCCCCAAGCTTACAATCGTCGAGGTACTCAAGTGGCAAGAGTAGATGATGAAGTTTATGAAGTTCAATTGTAGATTTGTCACCAAAACTGGAGAAGAAACAGCCCACTGAAAAGGCCGTATAGGGGAGTATGAGAGTCACTCCCAACTCTTGATCATGAAAGGAAAGATTTCCTAAAGAAGTATGAAGATTGTTTTTGCAGATTCTCTACACCAGGAGGATTTCTTGTGTATTCAATTCTCATTTGATGTTCTATTTTATTAAGTGTGGTCTAATAAGTCATTAAGTAATATGTTAAGTAGTCACAGTAGTGGATTCGACTCTGTAGCTCCAGTGCGTCGAGACTCCTCAGTACGTTATCTGATCAGAACCCAGATAACACCCATAATTACTTGAAGTGAGTGTGCCTAAGGGCATATATGGTTCTGCTGTAAGGTATGCTTTCCGCACGAGAATGACACTTCCAGCGCGGTTTTGGCGGGGGGAGGTCTTATGTTTCATCCCATGAAGAATCTGGGAGTGAAGACAATGAGGACCTCTACAAGTCATGAGTTCATAGCACCAGAATGGTGCTGAAAACCTTATTCTAGAACTAGTAGTGTATAGTTTGCAATATTCACCCCGAGGGGGAGGTATCGGCCCTAAAGAATTGCAGGATCAGGATACTCCATCTCCACTACGAAATCCATTCCCACCACTAGTGCAACGAAACCCACTGCTTTTTCTAGTCATTCAACCAGCCATGCTGGTAAATTACCCTAAGTTCTTAGCACAGCGGACGATGATGATGCAGACATGCATGTGATGATCTACACTGCATGGCGGGTGAGTCTAATGGATCAAGCACTCAAACTACAAACCCCCGTAACCTGCTCCAGTGAACGAGTTCGTTCTACCAACCATGCCGGTAAAGTTCTCAACTTAATTTGATTAATCAATCATTAAACTAATTGATCACTAAACTAGTTGTCAAAAATTGACAATAGTTAATTACTCCACCGAATTTGTTAAAAATAGATGAATTACTTATTTAACTAATTAATTACTAAATTAGATGAATTTGATTAATCAAATTTACAACTAGTAAATCTCTATAGAATTGACTAATCTTGATCAGAAAAAAATAGCACACAACAAAACAAGGTGCGCAAGTTTCTTTGAATAAAATTGCAAGGACAGATTTGATCGCAAAACACTAGCCCCTTTAGGGGGGGGGGAGTAAGAAAACAATAAGTGCAAAGATCACAACTACTGCAGGATAGAAGATTTGAAGCCCAAACCTGCAAGTCCAAGGCCTAGGCTCTACCCACTCAACAATATGGTGATAAGGGACTCTGCAATAGCCGCCGCTAGTCACCTTGGTTTTGCCAAGGCTACTCTTATTATCTTCTTCTTCGTCTTCTTCAGTGTTGCTCATGCTCGGCATCAGTTTGCTCTTTCTTGCTGCTATTTGCTTGCTTCCAAGCTCCTTCATATCTCTTCCTTCCCCCCCGAAATGGCCTTGCTTGCTCTCTCATTCGAATCTGCAGGAGAGCCTGCTGCCTTCGCTGTAGGTAACAGCTCCCCTGTCGCTTTACAAGCTCTCCAAATTCATCTCACCTATCCATCCATAATCATCACAACACTTGACCTTTGAATTAGGAAAACTAGTTGTCAACCCCTGCGTTGCTGCGGTATTATTTTTGGAACTTCAACAAATAAACTTCTTCTTGTGTAGCTCAAGCAAAGCTATGAGATCTCTCCCTTTGCGTAATATACAAGTGGTGAACCCGTGCATTGCTCGCTCTGCAATATAGGTCCTCAACTAAGTGTTTGTGTACTTCCACGACCCGAATATGAAGGTGTGAGTGTGTGTCTATAGTGTGTATATACACACAAATGGATGCATGCACATGCATTTTGCACACAATGATTATGTGAGATGCTTTTCTTATGCTACCACTTTCGTGTAGGTGTGTGTGTCTAAAGAAGAATCTAATTAGTCACCTATCGATCATGACAGTGCTTTATTATTGGATAATGACAATGACAGTAACATCAAACCCCATCTTTTCATTGAGCTTTCATAAGATGTAGAGATTGATGAAGCAACATAAATGGATTGGATCTATTACAAGATGAGATGGATTCATGATCTCATATGATGCATATTTGGGTGAAGTGAAGAAGGTTTTAAGCACTCTTCCTACTTTGATGCCACCTGATTGGTACCAACCACTCTATGTGAATCCAAGTGTTGGTGGCAAGGATGCCATCGACACTATTCTATTGCAAAAGGATTTCAAGTTTTCACTCTTGCGGCTTATGTATTTTTCTAGCAGGGTTACGGATGGAGAAAACGGTTATTCTAAAACGGAGCAACTTGTTTTGGCCTTAATATTTGCAGTAAGAAAGTTTCGTGCATACTTGCTTAGTAGACCTTTTATTGTGATGACAATGAAGAAGCTTTTTCTAGCAGGCTGTTCAATATATAGAATTGCCAAGTGGGTTTTAGAGTTACAAGAGTTTGATTATAGTTTGAAAGTGGAGGATACTAACAGGGCCACACTTGCGGACATGTTGATTCATTAAGTATATGAGAAGTATCTAAAGCTTAGGGAGCCACCTAAAGATGTTTCCGGAGAGCCCTCTAGGAGCCCCCGAACCCTACTAGTCATAGCCTCATGTAGTGCTATCAGTCCCCATATTGTGTCTGATGGAAAATGATCTAGAATTCGGGATTACAAGATGGAGTTGAAAGCCTTTTGAAAGCCAAAAAAGAGCATTATACCTTTTTCCTATGTGCTTTCCTCTCCTTGATAGTACGAAGATATGATCCGAAATAGAGCTGTTCCTTTTAAAAAAATGCCTGACCTATGGCTCTCTCGCTTTGTCTCTCTACTTAAGAGCTTATCTTGGCCTAAAAGACTTCCCCATAGATCTTGGCTAGTGTGTGGCCTATCATGTTGGTCCACTAGTTGTTGGGGTCGGTGGGGTGTCCTACTTTATGGATGGGGATAATGGTATTGGTGGTAAAGAGGGAGGGAATCCTACACAGAGAGCTCTAAATAAAAAGTATTATAGGAATGGGGGCAAGGGTATTAGGAGGCATGGTGGTGTTGGCTAATGATGCGTTAGGGTAAGGGTTTGGGTGGAGACACAAAGAGAAATGGAGAAGTGTGTTGAAGAAGAAGACCCTATAGCATACGTGTGTGGAGTAAGAAAGAAGCTTCGTGTGGGGAGTAAGAAAGAAGCTTGTATAAAGAAAAAAGCTTTGTTATGTACAAATCTTTGAAGAAGAGGACGCTATAGCATAAGTGTGGGGAGTAAGAAAGAAGCTCGTATAAACAAAAAAGCTTTGTTATGTACAAAAATCTTAATACAAAATTGAAGCTTTAGAAACTTGCTCAAGGTGCTTGCTCACTAATTGCTAGTGCTAGTGAGGGTCCCTCATATATAGCCTTATGTTGCCTTGGGCTTCAAATTGCTTGGGCTACAAGACAAAAGAAGTCTCTAGAAGGGTTGACCACTCTAAGAGTGGGTTCACACACATATACAATCATAAAGAGTGTTCACACACATATATGCAAAATACACGAGGCTTAAATACTTAAGTTGGTGTCCTTTCACACCACATGTCTAGGGGGAAAAACCTAATGGATAAAAGTTCCCTTGGTAAGCCCTTGTTCACATGCAACACTACTAAAGCATGCATTTGTCTTTAAATCCCCCCTATAGTGGTAATGTGAAGCTGTACAAGGTAGTAGATTACTCCTCATAGGAGAGTAAGAGTAAAGCTTGTGAAAAAGGCTTCAACCTTTTCCATCTACATGAAGAGACACATGCTCTTGTGTAGCATCACTCCATGCACAAAAAGCCTAATCATCCTTGTTCACATGAATACTACTAAAGCATGCATTTGGCTTTAAATCCCTGCTTGGTAAGCCCTTGTTCACATGTAACACTACTAAAGCATGTGTTTGCCTTTAAATCCCCCCTATAGTGGTAGCGTGAAGTTGTATAAGGTAGCCTAGATTACTTTGCATAGGAGAGCGAGTAAAGCTTGTGAAAAAAGGCTTCAACCTTTTCCATCTACACTAAGAGACACATGCTCTTGTGTAGCATCACTTAGATAAAATAAATTTATCTAAAATTCATCTTTGAATTTAAATAAAATATCCATTGGTTTGTTCCTTGTCTTGATGTACCCACTTGAGAGCTGCCTTGTCCAAGTTGCCTGTCTATCTTATCCTCAATATGGAATGTGATACTATAAGTCTGAGTACTACTCAGAACCAGATGATGACTCGGTGCTCCCTCCATGCTCAGATGAGCTCACATCAGTCGGAATGTCCGATGAGTAGTGCTCACGTCCACCCTCTGCACTGGCGACGGGTGGATCATCAGCAGCTTGTGCCTGTTTAAGTAATATATAGTATATAAGTATATATATATGTAATTCAATAAACCAAAATCATTCGTTTAGAGTTTTCAAGTACCTGTCGACCGTATGGTCTCATGGCCATCTCAAACTGCGCGTCCGTAATACGTCCCTCGGCTCTGAAGATGGCCCACATGTCACGTCTGCTATGCCTGCGAGCATACGCAGTATCGTGGGTTGTGGGCTTCCTCCCCATAACCCGTCTCGTTGTATCATAATCAACACAATTTGTAAGATTAAAACAATCATAGAATCAATGAATTAAGTAAACAATCAAATAAAGTGGCAAGATACTTACGAACTCTGCCTCCCATGACTCGACGCCGCCAGATCCGAAATGCGAAGATCCAATGGTCTCCATCTGGATCCGTCGTGCCTCCACATGCTGCCTGCTCTTCACGCCACCGTTTGCTCGTTTCTTTGCCTCCTTCCACTCGCGTTTGTGCGCAGTGGGGGTAGGTTTCTCGGCAGGATAGCCACCCGCACAGCTACATTTAGCCCATCATCGTACGCGAGTTTTTTAAGGTGAGATCTTTTATTACTTAAGATCTCCCTTATTCACGTCCTTCCCCATACATTCGAGAATGTAGCATGTGGGGGATTGGGGTACCGACTATGTACAGCCTCTATCACCTCCCCAACTAATCGGCTATTTTGATCTTTAAATTTAATAAAACAATTTCTATACAAGTTTGATACTACCCCACGCATGTACTCCATTACCTCCCTCCCCCTCGCATCCATCACTATCCCGCCCCCTATCCGTCACATCATAGCAGATCACTCCCTCCACCTCTCTCATCTCCTCCTCTTCCGAACTTTCTCCTCTAACTCTTCTCCCTCTATCTCCTCTCTCACCGCGTGCCCTACTACCTCCCCCACCAAAGCACCCGCCGCATCCTCCACTCCCACTCTTCCTACTGCTGTGCGGGTGGAGTCACGACGACTGGGAGATTGACTACGTGACGGTGGCTCTGAGCCCTGACGTGACGGTGGCTCTGAGAGAGTACGTGATGGTGGCTGTGAGCCCTGATGCGACGGTGCTTGAGAGGGTGTGCGTGAGTGTCTGGGACGAGGTATGTCTCCTCGGTGGGCGTGGAAGAGGAGAAGCTGCATGCCGTCTTGTCGGACTCGTAGGCATAGATGGTAGTGGAGTGCCCTGGATACTCGCGGTAGGGGTATAGACACCAGGCATGGAAGGAGGGGCATGGGCATACATGTACTCTCTAAGCTCAACTGGACCAGGATGGTGCCCAAAATGATTTAGCATCTCCATCAGCCAATTGCTGTACGCAAATGGATCGGATGAAGAACCTGGAATATCCATAAAGAATCTGTAAAAATAATCCTCATGTACATCATGGGCTGTCTCTTGACTCACACAAATATCATCATCCAAGTCACCTATCAGCCTGCAAACCATAGAAACAGGAAACACAGTCTCGTCCAGAAATGCGTGTATACACCCATCCAAAAACGCGTGTATACACCCGTCCAGAAACACGTGTATATCCGCGTGAACAGTCTGTGCAGACAGGATACATGCATTTATACACGCGTTTCTACACACGACCTGCGTAAATTTTTTTTTGAAAGCGACCGACTCCGACAATGTGTCCTTATAAAAGGCCCACTGTCGCCCCTGTCAGAATCGTTCACCCAAAATCGCAACCATAGAGCAAAAGGACGGAGACAAACCCAAAAAGCAAAGAGAAAATAGCATAAACAAATCTGAGGAAGGAGACAAGGCAAAGGACAAACTGACTCACCTCTGAAAAAGTGAGTCTTTTTTCTTGGTCGGTTTCCTTCACCCGTGTGTGCTCCTTCTCTGCTCCCTCCTTGCGTTATTAGTGTCTGTTGAAAGAGGCGAAAACGAAAGAGAGCAGATATGTTAGTTCAAAAAGTTTATTTGGGGAAGGCGGGCTATTTTTAGTTTAAACAGATCGTCGCGTGTAGAAACACGTGTATTGTCGCGTGTATGATAAATTAGCCGCGTTTATAGATGCGATTTTCAGAAAGTACCCGCGTTAATACACGCGATTTTCAGAAAGTACTCGCGTGAATACACGCGATTTTTAGGAAATAGCCGCGTTAATACACGGAATTTTTAGGAAATAGTCCCGTTTTATATACGCGATTTTTATACGTTCATTAAAAACATTGGCATGATTTTGTGTTTTCTGGTTTGTGCCTAGGATGTCATCAACCTCCTCAAGCAATTCTGGGGAAGATAAGACAATGCGTCATCGTAATCGCGATGTGTGGTTGGGACATTGGATCAAATGTATGTGTAATCGATGTCAAGGATGCATTGTACGAGCACGTCAAATTACCTTGAATCACATCTCCATGTATGGAGAATGGAATCAAACAGGTTTAGAGGTGAGTAGATGTAAATTGATGGTATTCAAATGACTCATGGTATCCAAATTAAATTAATGGAGTTGTAATATATAAACTCTAATTGAAGCAGGATGATGTACCACACCCTAACATGGTGCCCTACGCGCGGCGAGAGCACGCAAAGTGTCGACGAGATGATGCTAGAGCTTCGGGATCTATTGTTAGAGATGAGTGGGAAAGGGATGACAATAGCCTTGCACCCCACGAAGTTGTGGAAGAGGAAGTGTTTGATGATATGGTGCGGAATCTTTTTAAGGATGATCCCAAAGGTATGGACGACGATGATATGGAACAAGAGCATCTTTACAAGGCTTCATCGACACCGGTTTTTGAAGGGTGCACATTCTCTATTTTACGTGCTTCACTTGAACTACTCAATATACAAACAGTTTATGGATGGAGCAATGCAAGTCTTGACGCATTATTGAAGTAAGCATTCTAACTTGCAAATTTGAATTAGTGGTTTAAGGTTTAGGATTTAGGACTAATTGATAATATTGCATGCAGGCTATTATCAAACATGCTTCCAAAGGGAAATAGACTACCCACCTCAAGAGACATAGCGAGGCGCTATGTGACATCTCTTGGAGGATTGGATTATGATCGCATACATGCATGCGTCAATGATTGCATTCTCTTTCGTGGGACGCATAAGGAGGCTCGACATTGTCCCACTTATGGTGAAGCAAGATATAGAACAGATGTGAAGAGTTTTGATGTACCTCGTAAAGTCTTGCGACACTTTCCTATAATTCCTCGCATCAAACACATGTTCAAGTGCAAATCCATAGCAGAGCTCATGTCATGGCATTCCTCACATCGATCGGATGATGGCATGTGGAGAATTCCCGCAGACACTCCTGCTTGGAAGCATATTGAAGATGAGTGGCCCAGCTTTAAAATAGAGCCCAGAAACTTGAGACTTGGCCTAGGTATGGATGGAGTGAATCCATTTGGTTTCAAAAGCACCGCAGACAGCGTGTGGCCAGTTGTGTTGGTGAATTACAACCTTCCACCATCAATGGCGATCAAGAAGGGACATCTTATGTTATCCCTTCTAATTCCAGGGAAACATAAAGACAAGCATATGGATGTTTATCTCGAACCGTTGATTGATGAGTTGGAGGAACTATGGAGAGGTGTTGCGGTGGTGGACATTAGTAGGCCTCCCTCCTCTCGACACTTCGACTTAAAAGTAGTGTTGATGTGGACAATGCATGACTTTCCAGGATACAGCGATTGTTCTGGTAAGAATTCTAATTATCTCCCTACTCTAATACTATTGGTTATATTAATTATAAATATTGACTTTATTATTCTAACTTTTATTTATATTTTAACAGGTTTGAAAACATCGGGTAAACATGCATGTCCTGTTTGTGGCCCTTTGTTAGTACATGAGTATGCTGACGGTTTGTGTAAGACCATATTCGATAATCATCATCGATTTCTCCCCTCAGATCATCCTAAATATGTTGCTAGTAAGAGTAACATTCCTCCACACAAACACTTCGTGCAAAAGATTGGAAGTGTATTTGGGAGTCTACAAATATTCTTCCTCCAGATGGCATGAACAGGTAAAGCAATGTTTTTCAATCTTGTTTTGTGTAGTCTCTAATTGGATTAAAGGTCACATAGAGCAATCCCTTGTGTAGGTACTCCATTTTTTTTCGGCTACCATATTGGACCCATCTTAAGATCAACCATCTTCTTGATCCCATGCACATCTTCAAGAATGTGGGATCTGGTATTTGGGAATATGTTATTGGTAAACGAGACAATGTTAGCGTACGTGAGGACCATGGATTATATCAAAGAAAGAGGAGAAGCAGGTAAAGTAGGCCATCACCACTTTGCGTACTCCCACTGGACGCATGAGATCATTGACGGAAGCCTTTACAACCACTAAGAAAAGAGGCGTTGAGCAACTATATGGGTTGAAGTCCCACGATTGGCACAAGATACTCCAAGTAAGTGTTTTTCAAGTCTTGTACGTTGAAATTAAATTTTGTAATGCCATAAACCATACATACATGTGCTCTTATGTGCGCAGTTCATACTACCTACTAGCATCGACCATTGTGCAAATAAGAGTTTGAAAAAATGTATTTATAAGATGGGCGAGCTTGTGAGGTATGTAAAACCCATGTTAGATTACCCTTCATTATACCTTGCAAAATGAACGTGCATGAGGTATAACGTACTATTTATTTATTTTTCAGATATGTTAGTTCCAAAGCAATTGATCCAGCGTTGGATGATGCGCGTGTTATGGCAGTGGAGATGGTTTGTTTGGTAGAGGAGACTTTTCCGCGAACCATTCTCACAAGTCAACTACATCTCATTGTGCATTTAGTGGACGAAATCGCTTTATGTGGCACTGTGCATGCACGTTGGATGTTCTTCCTAGAGCGCTTCATGAAGACCTTAAAAGACTTTGTGAGGCAAAGTGCAAGGCCTGAAGGAAGCATAGCCGAGGGTTGGTTGATACAAGAGTCTCTTGTATATATTTCAGAATTTCTTGGTCAGGTGGACAGCTCTTTGCCACGACTATGGAGCAATGAAGAGGACTTGAGGATGACCTCTATTGTGCCTCAAGGAAAAGGACAGAGTAAAGTAATTGACAGAACATTGATTGATGATCTCAATTTCACTTGCATCCTTAATAGTGATGTGATGAGCAGATGGGTTACAAGATATGAGGATGCAAAGACAAAAAGGCAAGCAGAAAGAGCTCTCTTTCTTCGGAGGCAACATGGCTCTCGTAAGGCGTCTCCTAAGCATCTAGCAACACTTCCGAATGATATCTATGTTGATTGGTTGCATGAGGAAATGGAGAGAGCAGAGAGCGACAAGGGGCTGCATATGTACTCCATTGATAATGGTATCGATGTCTTGATCATCCTCATCAACATCACCATCATCCTCAATGGTAGGGTCATTCTCATGATCATGAGAAACGGCACGCTCATCCTCATTATCATGATCATCTCTTATTTCTTGATCATCGATCACATCTTCATTGGCATGTTCGACATCATCTTCATTGCGGCTTGTTACATCCTCCATATGCTCCATATCAGTGAATGTATTATACATCACTTTGGAACGTGGTGCAATAGGGATGACGTACCACCATTTAATGTCATGCACCATTGGTAGCCGATGAAGATGTAGATGAGCTTGGGATACCAAGACTCTCAACTGAAGATGTAGATGAGCTTGGGATACCAAGATTCTCAACACTCCCCCTCAAGCTCATCCCATGTACTCCCAACATAGTACGGAAGTACTCAAACTTCTCCCTGCTAAGTGGCTTTGTAAAGATGTCTGCCACCTGCTCATCAGTCTTCACATACTGTAGATCAACTATACCATCCAGCACCTTCTATCTGACAAAGTGATAATGGACCTCTATGTGTTTGGTCCTCGCATGAAATACTGGATTCTTGGCCAACTGTATACTGCTCATGTTGTCACAATGAATGACAACTTTGCCATCAATAGGCTCATCCAAATCTGCCAAGAGATTCTTTAACCATACTGCCTCACAAGTAGCAATGGCTGCACCTCTATATTCCGCCTCTGTACTAGATAAAGCAACTGTAGGTTGCTTCTTGCTACTCCAACTCACCACGGCACTTCCAAGTGTAAAAGCATATCCACTAGTAGACCTCCTGTCATATGCGCTACCTGCCCAATCAGCATCTGTGTAGCCATGTATATCCAAGCTTTTACCACTCTCATAAAGTAGACCATAATGTGCAGTGGTCTTAACATATCTCATAATGCGTCTCACTGCATCCAAATGAGGCTTTCTGGGGCTCTGCATAAACTGGCTTACTAGCCCCACAGCATAACTCAAATCCGGGTGTGTGATAGTCATGTAAATGAGACTACCACAACCATCTTTCTGTACATAGATGGATCATCAAGCTCCTCACCATAATCAGTCCGCAACTTCACATTTTGCTCCAAAGATGTACTCATAGGCTTACACCCTGTCATGCCATATTTTGCCAACATATCCAATGCATATTGGCCCTGTACTAACCATGTATCTGCATGATCTTTGACCACTTCAATTCCAAGAAAGTATCTCAACTCACCAAGGTCTTTCATGTCAAATTGCCCACTCAATGCTTTCTTGACATGCATCACATCTGCACTATGATCACCTGTGATAATCAAGTCATCCACATAGATGACGAGTAAAACAATCCCATGCTCTGTCTTCTTCACATAGAGTGAAGAATCTGCTGTAGAAATCTGAAAACCAAGTGAGATAAGATATCTGCTCATCTTATCACTCCAAGCACGAGGTGCTTGCTTCAAACCATATAATGCCTTTTTCAACCTGCATACATGAGTGGGATATCTTGGGTGTACATACCCTTCTGGCTGTGCCATATACACTTCCTCTTGTAAATCACCATTTAGAAATGCATTCTTGACATCCATTTGATGCATTTCCGAGCCATTAGCTGCAGCCATAGCAATGACTGCTCTCACTGTGCCCATCTTAACCACTGGACTAAAGGTTTCATCATAGTCCAAACCTTGGGTTTGTGCATAACCCTTTGCTACCAATCTTGCTTTATGTCTCTCAATAGAACCATCAGATTTGCACTTCATTTTGTAAACCCATTTACATCCAATAACATTCTTGTCCTTTGGTAATGCAACCAAGTCCCATGTGTCATTATGGACCAATGCGTCCATCTCTACATCCATTGCTTTCTCCCGTACATGCTCTCCAATAGCTTCTATATAGCATGTAGGTTCCACATGCTTCACCATAGATGTCATATATGCATAATGCATAGCAAAATCTCGATATGTCAATCTGTCAACTGGATATCTGACTCTCTGGGATCTCCGCAATGCATGCGGGTCACTCTGAACACCTGTAACTCTAGCATGTGGTGGCACATATCTATCCTGCCTAGCACCAGGTGTGCGTAAAACAGGTATGCCAAGCTCCTCATCCAAACTCTCTGAACTAGATGACTCATAACCCGTGATTCCAATTCCTTCGACTTTCTTCTTTCCTTTGTCCATAGCACTACTCCCAGTGCTCACACTCTCATGCCTCAAACGTCCTGAGACCATGGACGTACAGTACTACTCTCAGCCTCTGCCTGCTAGCCCAGACATAGAAGTAGAAGTAGAACTTGCTTGTGGCAAGTTCACAGGCACATCAGCCTCAAGTGACTCAATGACACCCTCATCTTTTGCTTTGTACCAACTAGCAAGCTCATCAAACACCACATCTCGTGAGATGACCACTTGTCTAGTTTGTGGATTGTAACATTTGTATGCCTTTCAATCCTGTGCATATCCAACAAATACACATTTCTTTGCCTTTGGATCCAACTTCCTCCTTCTTTCATCAGGCACATGTACATAAGCTATGCATCCAAAAACTTTGAGGTGTCCAATGTCTGGCCTATAACCTGTAAGTCGCATCTCTAGCGTGCTTCCATGAATGGCTGCTGTAGGTGTTTTGTTCAGTATATACACTGCAGTAGCACATGTTTCTGGCATGCCCTTTTCATTGAGCATCGTCCTAGCCACTTCACATATGACTCTATTCTTTCTCTCAGCCACACCATTTTGCTGAGGTGTATACCTGCAAGTCAATTGTCTTCTTATTCCATGCTTCCTCAAGAAATGCTCAAAAGCCTTTGAGGTGTATTCACCACCTCCATTTGTCCTCAAACATTTAATCCAACAGCCATATTGCTTTTCTACAAAAGCTTTGAAATCCATAAATTTTTCCAACACTTCACTCTTCTCTCTTAGAAAGTATATCCATGTCATCCTGCTGAAATCATCTATGAATGTCACATAGTATAAACTGCCTTTGATAGATGGGTTGTGCAGGACCCCATACATCACTGTGTACTATCTCAAGTGGCCTGCTACTCATATTTCCTTCTCTAGGAAACCTCAACCTTGCCTGCTTTCCAAACTGACAGGCTTCACAAACATGCATATGTCCATCATACTTAAATCCAGGCAATCCACTGGCAATGCCTCTTGTCTGCATGTTCTTTAATCTTTGTATATTGACATGTCCAATCCTCTTATGCCACATATCAATGTCCTGTACCACATTTTTGATTTTAGAGAACATGGCTGATTTTAACTCAGGAATTCCAACATCCAGCTTAAACAATCTGCCTTCTTTCTTGCCTTTAGCAATGACTCTACATCCATGTTTAAAATCCTCAACGAAGCAACCATGCTCGTTGAAACGAACCTGTAATCCCTGTTCCACCATTTGACCAAGCTCTTTGTGATAGAAGGCACATACAACACATCTGACATAGACTTTGTTTGACCATTGTGCATAACCAATGGTACACTTCCAACATGTGTAATGACATGCTGGGTATCATCACCTGTCTCCACATAGCCTTTCACATCCACAGGCTTCATATGCTCAAACCATTCACCATGACATGTCATATGGTTTGATGCTCCAGAGTCCATATACCAAGTATCATCATTCTCAGCATTTGTTATCATCGATCCCACAACATGTTTCATGGCAAACAAATGATTTGCAGTGCCATCATTACTGCTTGATGCATAATTTCCACCACCATGTTGTGCATAATTTCCACCATAATGACCACCACGTTGTGCTCTACCCCCTCTCAAATCATTCTGTTTACGAAAACAATCTCTCGCCATATGACCATATTTGCCACAATAATGGCATTCCACATCTTGCATAGAATTTTGTTGGCCTTGCCAACGTCCTCTACCATGGGGGTTACCTCTGCCTCTCTGAGGTGCATAACCACGACCACCTCTAGCACCATATGTGGGCTGAAAATGCTGTTGTGGTGACCTGTCCTGCCATCCACGACCATTACCACCACGTCCACGTGATGTGAATCTCCCCCTGCCTCTAAAACCTCTCTGCGAATAGAAAGCCTGATTTCTGCCATTGTCATCATGGCTAGTAGATGCATCCAGAAATGAATCACTGAGTTTGATTTCCTCAACCAGCAAGAGTGAAACCAACTCATCAAAGTCCGGTAAACTTGTACTCCGAACTGAGATAGATGTATCAAATGATTTATATTCCTTGCCAAGACCACGCAAGGTAATATCCACCAAATCATCATCAGGCATGGGGGCATTTATTGTTGCCAATGCATCTCTGCAAACTTCTTTATTTCTTGCACATAATCATGGATGCTCCTTTTATTCCTTTTCACATTATGTATCTGCTGTCACGCAACTGAGACTTGCGAGCACTCGTGTCTGTAGTATCAAACATCTTTACCAAAGTATCCCATGCATCTTTGGGATTCTCAGCATCCTGTATGTGTATGAGCATAGCATCAGAAATACATATAGACAGATAATGCAGCACTTTGAATGCTCTTTCTGACCATTGCTTATGAGCAATAACCTGCTGCTGTGTAGGTTGTCGGGGTAGCTCAGGCTCTGGCTCAGCACCTATAATGAGATTCCAAAAACCTTTTCCTTTCAAGAAACTTTTTATCCTGTGCTTCCATGCCTGGAAGTTCTTCCTATCCAGCTTTTCACCAACAATCTGTACTGGATTATCCGACATGTTTGCTTAATGTGCACCTTCCGCACTCGTCCAAATCTGTAACTGAGCCTTCCTCAGCTCAACCAGACTCTAATGAGTGTTCCAGATACTCCAAAGTAACCACAAATCTTCAAATTTGATGTAGAAAATCCACCTGTATGCATCCAAGATGAACTGGCTCATGAGTGGCTCATGCAGTCTAAGATACCCTACTTTGATGCGCTTTCCACGGCTCCAAATCACAATGTAGTGGTGCAATCAAGTATGGGAAACTTGCATTGACACCTAAACAACCTCAATGTTGAATATCAACACCATCTGATATGTGTACATATCAATTTTTGAAAACCCCTTTCTCTGTTTTGGGAAAAACCAGAAAAACCAGCAGTAAAATGGCTCTAATTTCTTCAATATTTGTCCAAATTGAGCAACCAGGCATTCAATAGCTTAGCAATGATGTCCACTAACTCCATGTAAGAGGAATTTGTCCAATTGTTTAAGACCAAAGATTAATTGCTCAATTAAAATGACCCTATTTCTCTGCAACCAGTGGGATAGCCTGTTTAATCAGCTCATTCCCAGCTCAATTAAGCATAATTGATCAAACCAACCATGTAGCCCTCTTCTCCAATGTGTATAGCAACCAATTGCAAAAGCAATTTTGAAATATGTCAAGCAACCAAGTAGTAATTGATCTCCTCGTACCAAAAAAGTTAAAATTCTATCCTGTTTCTCTGTAGGAGCTGCACCGCCTGCTCTACAGGGATTTGGGGATGATTATAATGTTAATTGATGAGGTATTTGATTCCCCAACACACTTGGGTATGTGTGCAACTAGTGAATGCTTGGATTTTTACCAAAAACACGCTCCAAATGTATCAAATCTTCACCTCCTTTTCTCTGTTTTGTGAGAGCTCAAAAACCAGTAAATTCCACTCATTCAAATGCATTCAAATTGCTCCAAAATCACAGTAGGGCTTGCATAGGAGTTTCCAATACATCTCTCATTGTCAGATACATGTTTGTTTTGCCAGATTTGCATGTATTTCCACCATACATCAATGCTTTCAAGCTTTAATGGAAAGCTTCCAAAAACCAAAAATTTGCTTTGCTTTGAGTTGCTCTAAATTGCTTTGTTTTTGCCTGTATCACCTGCAATCCGCTTAAGGATATTTAGAAGACCTTACCCGATAGGCCAAGCTCTCAGATCTGATAGTAGTTGGTGTGCTCCAAGCTTCACAGCTCCAATGGCAAGCTTCACAGCTTCTCTTCACAGCTTCTTCTCCCTCTTCTCTCACTCACTCATAAACCCTAATAAACAGCACAAGGCTCTGATACCATGTTGAAAGAACGGGAGACACACACACAGGAGCAAACCCTAATGTATATTGCAAACCCTAACCATAGAGGGAAGCCATCTCCACTCTCACACAAAGCATAATGCCATAATCCATAATACACACAACACTATGAGTTGTGTCCACACACTACTAACCCTAGTTAATGTCCACACACTATGACTAGCTGGACACGCGGTCATTTATGTCTCACACATGTTCCTACCTAACATGCCAGCACATAGCATAGCTAGCTCACACTGACATCGAGCTTGAATCTCAACACTTGGGAGAAAAAAGAAGAACTAATAAAGGACTACCCCCACTTTGCGAGATGAGAACATCTCGCGTTTCTCAAGTGGGAGAAGATGTAAGGTTCCTCCTCAGCCCTAAAAGATGTATAAGCTCTCCTCTCAGTCCCATGTAATCATTCTCTATTTTAGAATGCAAGAAAACATTGTTTTCCTTGTTTTTGGTCTAGAGAGAGGTAATTCAATTTTGAGATATTTTTGGATACAAAGTTTATCCTTATATTTAAGATGAATTCCCCTGAAATAGAAGTTCAAAAAGAATATGCATTAGAAATTAATTGAGTATGTGTATTAGAGATCTTAGCCTAAGGGTCCACATTTTCAGACATTTTTTATTAAGGTCCAAAGAGTGTTCTAAAGGGCCAATAGGATTAATCCAAGTGTTTCAATAATAAAAATGTAAAGAATAAAAGAAAATCCCCAAAAATGAGTAAATTCTCACATAAGATGAAGAGTTGACTAAGTACTGGGCTTATTAGTAAAAAAATAAAATTTTGACACCTCAGTAAGGAGGGAGGGGGCTCATGAAGGAGGCGCCTATTTCACATCACTACTCCACATTTTTAATTCAAAAAAATCAGATATTTTATCTCTCCTCTCTCCTCCTTCAAACTAGATCAAAAAAGTGAGCTAAACTGGTCCAAAATGGATCAAACTGAAGCTGGAAGCCTCTAGATCCCAGTTGGACTTGGTTGGTCGCCTCCCTCACCTTAGACGCTCATTCCTTTGAATTTTCATCGTTTTGTGTTTACATGCCAATATAATCTTCAAATTAGTGTAATTTTATTATCCCTCTATTTTGCCTCTTCTTGGGAAGCTTTGGAGCTTCACTAATCTTCATCTTCTCTTGGAGATCACCCTCTCCATCTTGGGGGCTCCACTTCTCTCTAAAGAATCAAGCCAAAAACCAAGGGTAAGCTAAATCAATGGTGTTTTTCTATATTTTTCAATGGTAATCTTCCTTCCCAACCTCTCTAATGCTTGGGAAGCATTTTAATCAATGGGTTTTTTCCTAAAACCAAGCTTCTAGTGATTCATATTGTTTTAATTTTTAATGCTAATCATTTATGCTTAAATATAATATTTTTGATTAGTAAATCTCTCTTTTAGAAAGATTACTCATCTTTATGAATGAATCCTTCTTGGAGGATTGGATCTTAGTAATAATCTCATTTTTTTAAATCAAAACTCTAGGCTTAACAAGCTAGAGATAGAGATTAAGCATTTTTATGATTTTTATTCTAATTAAAATGAGGATTAATTCCTTTAAGCTTTTTTATGATTAAGAAAATTCATATTAATTCATTTTAAGTTAAAAGAGAGTTATGCTAACATTTTTGTAAGTATTTTCATATAGGAATGATAAATGGATATTTTTAGGAATAATCAAGAGGTTTAAATGTAATTATGCTTATGTATGCATAATAAGTTTTTAGTTTAAAAAGAGAAAGTCTCACCATATTTCATAATTATGTATAAATATCTAGAAGTAAAATTTTTGAGAATTCTAATGCAGCGAAGCTATGGTAAAATTTAAAAAAATAAATTTAATTCTATGCATAAAATTGATAATGCAAAAAGAGGAATTCTCATCATATTCTATGCATAAGCTTTTAATGCTAAAAGAAGGAAATTGTTACATTTTTTGAAAATAATTTATAGTATTTATGCATAAATGTTTAAATGGAGAAAAGAGAAATTTTTGTTATAATTATTTTTATATGTGCATGCATAAAAATTTAAATGAAAAAAGAGAAATTTTCACGATATTCTATGTACAAACATTTTAAATATCAAAAGAGAAATAATTATCATATTATAAAATAAGTATATTCATGGTATGTATATACATGAGTATTTTTATTTATTTATCAAAGAGGAATTTTTATCGTACTTTTAATTAGAAAAATGCATAAATTAAAATTGTTAACAAAAGAGAAGGTTTCACCATATTTTACGTAGATAATTTAGGGCATGTTAAAGTAGAGGTTCAAATAGAGAGAAAAGAAAATTTTAGTATAATCCTATGTGAATATTTTAAATAAATGATGTATATATATTCACAAAAAGGATCATTGAAAAAATAAATATTCTTGTTAAATTTCCTTATTTATGAATAGAATTATTTATAATTCTATTATGTCCATAATTTTGGATTTTTACCATTACGATTAGAAATCACAATTATTTTATCAGGTAAATAGGAGAAAAATCTTTAGGAAACAAATCTAGGATTAAATCTAAGTAATTCAGGAGTTCGACCATGACCGCGTGAGAAAGGTGGGTCAATAAGATGCCTGCCCATCTCTTGAATCAGAAATTAAACCAAGTCTTGTGATCGTTCCCATTTCTTCAAGTACGAAGAATGGATAACCCGCCGCTGACTTAGAGAGTTTTCCCTAAGACCCAAAATCGTCAAGAAATAGGTTAGAAATTCGTTGTATAATTAATGGGTGGATCATCGAGATACGAGATTCGTGATTTTCATTGAGAAAAAGGGTCTTGAAAAATCAACTCAATGGGAAATTCTTACTTGCATAGAAACTCTGTTTTTGAAAAAAAGATTGTCTTACGCCAGAATGCTAGAGGAAGCATTTGGCTTATGGTTTAATCTAAGGAGAGTTATGTTGCAACAGCTGGCGGGGGGAGTCATCGAAGGACGTCTCCCGCCGCGCGGCAAAGCCTGCCAAGGTCTTGACCAGCCTCAGTATGGTTAAAAATGGTACGCTTTTGATACGATGGGCGAGGGCCGACAAAGCAGTCCTTGAGTGAAGTACTAGGAAACCTAAGGAGGATCCTAGAGGGTTCTAACCAGGCGATGCACAGGCTCACCTGCTAGGGCACCCATGCATATGTCGAGGAAGAAATTGATGGATTGGCGAGAAATTATCTAAGTGAACTAGAATTGAAATTGGATCTCGTTGGTTGACTAGCTGGTCTTCAAAACGGAGAGTCTGGATGACATTTAAATTGTAAAATAATGGAATTGGAACAATGAAAATTATGATGGAAACACTGTAGGTTCATTCTAATTCTGTTTTGAAGATAGTTGAATCTGAGAAAAGGCAATTTCATATTGGGTGCGTAAGTGGTGTGTCTATTTTGTATTTTGCATGAGTGCCGGCTAGGGGGCCTTGGAACTCTTTTCCCTGGTACTCGAGACAAACACAACCTAATTTTTATAAAAAGGGATCCCACCAATACAATGGTTGGGCAGTTGGCTAACCCATGGGACGGTTGGGGCTGGATCGGTGGATTCCTATAACAAAATTTAGTTAGGTTTAAGTTACGAGATAGTTAAAGTAAGTCCCAGGAAGATTCTTGTTCTATGGGAAAGAATCAACGGCTCTGCCTTGCTTAAGGGAAAAAATTTGATAATTTCTATGAACCAAGTGAAAGTTCCTCCTTGATTCGACCATATGTCCCACGGGTTTGGTCGGAATACAAAAGATAGATAAGGCCCTTGACTACGTTAGAAGATTTTCTTGGAGGAATCGCCTATGCTTTCTGGGAAGGGAAGGTTTTTCCTTTTTTGGTTTTGGAAGAACCACCGGATTAGTCTCTTTATCCAGACATTTGTGGGTGACACCCCAAGTGGGAAGCTTTGCCCTGCATGCAAGGTTGCTACTTCCGCTGCCCCGCACTCCAGAGTTTGTTGATGCGCAGAGGGGGCAGGGGTCTCACACTTTCATTATCAAAAGGCCCAAAATATGTTCAAATGCCCCCTAATGCACTCTTCGGCATCCTCGACTCTTGACTGGATTTTGACTCTGAGGTATCTTCTTCGAAGTTAGATTCTGAGGTTTCTTCCTCTTTTCCTTCTTTTGCTTCTTAGAGTCTTTGTTTATTTTCTTCAGGACTCCTTTAGCTTTGGAGACTCCTACCACCACTTGTTCCAAGGTTAGGGATTCTAAGTTCTATGAGGCTACTGCCGTCTAGAGATTTTCCCTTAGTCCTCTCATAAACCATTGGCTCAGCATGGCTGGAGCGGGACGGTTGGGCTGGTCCAAGCGCATCAACATTGCTCTGAATTTGGCTACGTAGTCTTTTGTTGGCCTCTTTTTCTGTGTCATCCTCTGCAGCTTTTCTAGTACCTCCATGATGGTCTTATTTTTCCTAAATCTTTTCAAGAAAGCCTTCTTCAAATGTCTGGAAGTGCTCCAGATCATACTAGACATACCAGCTAGTGGCTTTGCCACCCAACATTATAGTGAAATACTCTGTCTTTTTCCCCAATAGAGCTCTGTTTTCTTGGAACCTAGTTTTAAAGGAAATTATGTGGGCATCTAGATCCTCCCTCTTGCCTTTAAATTTTGAGTACTTGAGGGAAATCCTGCCCATAGCTACCTATTCTTCGTCCTACCTCATGTTTGGCAGTTCCTGGCAATCTTCTTCCAGATTCCTTAGTGATTCTGGAATCAGTCTTTCCATCTGCTATGGAATCCTGTCTACTTCCTTGGTGATCTTCTTTCTGATTCATTAGTTGTTCTGGAATTAGTCTTTCCAGCTTTGTTGTGGAATCCCGTTTGTTAATCTTCTTGGCCAATGCAGTGGACAGTGTAGTGGTTCGTATTGTTCTATAGCTTCAGGCTGTCTACGGCGATACCACATTTCCCTATTAGAGCTTCCTTTGTTATCCATGCCTGCTCCATTTCGCTCTTATGATCTCTAGTTAGCATTCCTGACACTAGTTACTGTGTGCTTTCTTTCTGGGCTTTTTTTGACTAGTTTACTCTACTGACTGTGTAGGACTTAACCTATACTAGCCTCTATATCTCTACTCCCCTACTTGGCATACCATGTCCCCAACAGGATCGCCAAAAGTGTCGGTGTTTGATCAAGACCTGGCACTTGTGTGGTTCCAAACCATCTAGTCGGCTCCAGAGGAGACACGACTAATGTAACCGTACTACCCAACATGATAAGCCAATGCTAGTGCATTGTGCAATCGATCTGCCTAAGCTAAGGGAGTTAGTCATGACAACGTAGAGGTTAGTTCTTGCATCTGATAAGATTCTTGACATGGCTCCTACTTCTATTTCCAAATAGGAGTCTCGTCCGGACAGGAATGACATTGAGCCTAGATTCTAGTGATGAGAAGACAGATCCATACAAAAAGCACTAACACAACTAGGAATCAAATAGACTTGCACAGTATAGAGAATAGATAATTACACCAACAATCACTGTAACATCATAGTGAAGGCTTAGGCCAAAGTATAATGCAATGGCGTACACAGTTGTTGACACTCTCTACTCTCTCCTCTATCTCATATCTTGGATAGTTCCCCTTTTCCCTTTTACATATGCCCGGGTCCTACCTGTTGGCAAGGTTTAGTTACCAGGCGGTTATAAGAAAGTTATTTTCCAATGGATATACTAGGGTGAAACTGGTGGCAAAACAAGGCTAGCGGGGCCAACAGTTGGATGATCCCCAACAATAGTAATTTATCCAATTCCTCCTTGACCCTTTTGGCACAGTTAGTTGGGATTCATCTGATACCTCTATTGCCAGATAGGGACTACATCTTCCCTTAAATTGATGCGATGCTAGTAGAATCTGGGGGAGGGGGGTCAATCCCTTTCATTTTGGTGTAGCTCATTGAATATATGAATCCGGCATGGAATAATTTATCCAGTTCCTCCTTGACCCTTTTGGCATAGTTGGGATTCATCCTGTACCTCGTTGCTAGATATCGTTGCTAGATAGGGACTGCATCTTCCCTCAAATTGATCTGATGTTAGGAGAATCAAGGGGCAATCCCTTTCATTTCGATCAGCCCCACCCGGCGTGCCAGGTATTGTTCCACGGGCCAGACACTGCCCAAGAGCCACGGGCCAGATAGCTGGACAACCGCCCAGCTGGTCGAGCCAGAGTGGCACCATCGAAATGTCAAAGTCAGTGCACTTTAACACCAATTAATAGGTCATTACTTCTATAAATCAGTCGTGATCAGAGCACGAGGGTACCTCTACACCACCCTATGACTGCAAGTTAAGAAGTATAAAAGGATGTAATCATAACTCTATAAAGGTTGTTGTTGTTACGGTATTACCCCTTTGGAATAAAAGAAGATCATTCTATATCATCTTTGTACATTTGTCGATGCTATCTATCTTCATGTATATTCATCTTGTCTAGTATTATTCCCGATGAATCTGTCTTTTAAGTCTTCTATATTACATGCGATAATAGGGATCATCTGCACACAAGTCGATCAATCTTAAGTAATTGGTTCGATCTTGTAGTCACTTTTGTAAATGATAGGTTGCATCTAATGCATGGTCTGTGTATCAGACTGGTGTATTACTGTGCACATAACTAGAGACACTTTAGTAGGTTGATCGCGGGACAGTACGGTCAGTCCATGACAACACTTTAACTACCACAATACATCTTGCTACCTCTTTCTTTTGCTGCTTCACTTGCTGCTTAATTGCCTTTATGTTTGAATCAATCCTTCATGATATCAGTACATGAATTGCACTACTTGGTGTGGCTCGAAGCTTGGGAACTCCAGTAGTCTGCCAGACGCAAAGAAGATCCCGCACAGCAACTGAACTAGAAGAACTGGAATCCAAATCCGAAGAAGAACCAATAACCCCACCCCCACCACTATTCTACCACCCCACCATCACATCCCCGCCTTCTACATTATAACATGCTCAGGACCAGTCGTTCACGGTGAATTATCCTAAGTTCTTTGGGAAATCCTCATAGGATGCACATGCTCACACCCTTTTTTTCACAACAATGCTTGGCGCATGAACGTCCTTGGCCCGTTGTGGGACCAGAACCTCAAAAAGGTGCTTTCATCTCGACTTTACAAAAACGTGCCACTCTGTGGGTTTCTCGGTACAAGTATGCTCATTTTCCCACATACGATGCAATCAGAGATGCATTCCTTCAAAGATTCAGGGAAGATAAGACCTCCGTGCATGTGCTTTTTGATAAGCTTTACCGGATGAACTAGAAAAGCCTCACTGTGGAAGCTATAGTGCTAAGTTTTAGAAGCTTCTCCACAAATTGGATGCAACCAATTGGCCCGCGAAAGACATCCTCAACTCTTATTTCATGAAGGGCCTCAGCAAGTGATGATTTTGCCACCATGATTCTAGAGAAGATGGTTTAGGGTTGGTAGAGTGCGTGTTGGTAGGATCTATCAAGAGTAAGGGCAAGAGCAAGAGCAAGAGTAAGAGGAAGTCCAAAAGGTCTGCTTCTGAATATTTGGAAGAGGAGGATGATTATGATCACTCCACTACAAGTGAGGAATTGGAGGAGGAGGAGGAAGATCGCAAGGCATGGTCAAATATCAAGAAGGTAGGGAAAATAGCCAAGGAACTGGCGGCTATACAGCCATGGCTCAGTTGACCAGTGAAGCAGCGAAGTCCCCTCCCATAGTTCGGTCAGGCACTTGGTGTTCAAGAAGTCAAACCGAACCCCCAAAGCTTTGCCACTCTACGCACAAAACATGAAACAAAAAATTGGTGTAAGCCAAGTAGGAGGCGAGATGAAAAAATCAACACAACAAGAAGCCAAGGAATGACAAGAGAAACTTAGAGGCCAACAAATCACAGTAAACATGCCTCACGTAGTAGACCTTGAAGAAGAGGACTGGCAAAAAGGCAAGATGAAAAAATCAGCACAGCAAGAAGCCAAGGAATGACAAGAGAAACTTAGAGGCCAACAAATCACAATAAACATGGCTCACGTAGTAGACCTTGAAGAAGAGGACTGGCAAGTTAAACCTCTACTGACTTATGGTTAGGCATGACCCCTCCGACGAGTTTCACTACGTTAGTACTTGTTGATACGGGTGCTAATCATAATTTGATGTCCTATGACACATGGGACTCTCTCAGGAAACCAACCTTACTTTACACCCCAGCCAGTTTCACTACTACCGTCGCTTCGCATTCTGTTAAGTGCTTAGGTGTTGTTATAATTTTATTTCACATTGGAAATAATCCCTTGAAAGGAAATTTATGTCATGCTTGCAGGACAATGCAATAAGAAATCCTTATGTGTGAAGAGGATGGATGGGCTACAACCGGTGGGCTACAACCGGTGTTATATTGATGGGATGTAAGAACGGAAACACTAGAACTAGCCTCTAGGAAAGTTATTGTCCTCATCAATGGATGAAGAGGCAAAGCCCCAAATCTCACCTCCACAAGGTGCAAACCCCTCTTCACCAACTACAACTCCCCTACTTTTACTAAAAAAGATAGAACTGTGTCACCCAAAAGGAGGCCTCTCCTTTACTAAGATCCCCCATCCAACAAAGCCTCCTCTGACAAACTCTATGAGACACGTCAAACCTCTCCACCAGTGATGCCTACTAACCCAACTACCACTGCTAACACCACTTACTGCCAGCAGCAGCAGCAGGTATACTAGCTCACCCCAATTCCACCCAAACCACCAATATCACTATTGGGTACCCAAGAACATCCTCCTCATACAAGGTTACTATGAGGGTGCTACTACCCTATAGATCCCTCAAAGATCCTACCTTTTCCCTCAAGCCTTGCAAACCCCAAAGGTTTTGACACATCGACATACTACCAGAACCTCATGTCAAACTCTGCCCACCAAGGCAGCCACTCACAAACCCTCAAGGTCCTGGAGAACATCCAGTCAGCAGACAAGTAGGCCCCACCAAAGTAAAACCCTCAACAGCATCCACCTCATCCTCACACCGCCTATTGGGAAAGGAGTTAGTACAAAACCCGTAATGGGATGCTAACCACATATTCCTAGGGTACAAAACATGTTAACAAGGTGCCCTAAAAAATTTTCTCTAAGGGCAAGTGAACGGTTGTTCACTCTCATGCAAAGCCGCATTTGTCTATTAGGTCTCAATTTTTTTTTGAAGGTAGCCACGGCCACCACCATTCACTTACCCAAATCCACGACCATTCTCTTTTACGAATCCATGCCCATTTGCTTGTCAATCCACAGTCATTCCCCTGTGGAACCAGACATATTCCTCTGTGAAGCCAAGGAGGACGTATCTCCCCTATAAATCTATATAAGGGCCCACCACCATTCATTTTTCTCACTTTTCTTCTTGTCCCCTAGCCAAACTATTGCCATTTCTTCTCGCAAATTTTCACAGCTTCCTACCCACTTGCCAGCCCGCCGCTCACATGGCTACTCCCAAATTAGAAAGAGGTGTAAGGCTAATTTGTTGAGAATGCAACCTCATCGAGATCTGGTGGATAGCGGTAGCATGTGGACTCCATTATTCTAGCACTGTGTGTGTGGATAATAATGGCCACATCCAGCTAGCCAAGTGTGTGGACATTAGCCTTAGGTTAGGAAAATGTGCTATGTTTTGTGGAGCACAATGAAGGAAAGCTATGGTGCTTCTCTACCTTGTGTGTGTTGATAAAATAAGAGAAACAATGGTTAAGGTGTGTTGATAAAATAAGAGAAACAATGGTTTCAGTGTGTCTCCTATCTATCCCTCTATTCTCTTTTCATGGTATCAAAGCCAGGGTAGCTCTCATTAGGGTTGCTTGAGTGAGTAAGCAAGAGGTAAAATTCTAGTTTTGGAGCTTTCCATTGAAGCTATGGAGCAAAAATAAGCTTTGGAGCACACCAAATCAACAAATTTGAGAGCTTGGCCTATCAAATAAGAATAGCTAAACACCCTTGAGTGGATTGCAGGTGATTTGACAAAGTTTGAGCAAACAATGGGCTACCCAAAGCATGTGAAAAATTGGTCTTTTGCAAGCTCTCCATGGAATCTATGAAGAGGCTTGAGTGAATGTATAGCATTATGGGATTAATGTATTGGTGTATGGCAATCTAGTGAATTTATTCTTTTAATGGTTTTCTAATTTTTATTTTATTTGAAATGATAAATGGATGCTATGCCTTGTTGGAAAGGCTTTTCTCCTCTCTCATTCTTAAAATCAGCCCTTCTTTATCCTAGTTAAGTGGTCTAATAGTTGGAATTAAACTTTTCAGATTGTTTCTCTTTTAAAAGTGAAAATTGATTAGTTTAGTGTGCTTAAAACCAATTGGGGTTAATTTTTAAGTAAATTAAAGTAGGAAAATATGAAAAATGGTCAGCCATACAAAGGATGTTATGGCAAAATTTTCTAACATTTTGTGAAATAAGTTTCATCTTTTATTATTCTAAAAGAATAATCCTTGTCGTTTGTGTATTCTAAAAGTGTTATTTTCATTCTATGCATAGTAGAAATATTTTTATTACAAAACTGTTATTTCTATTAGATTTGAGTTCTATGCATAGAAAGATGCATACTGATTAATTTTTTTAATTAAAAGAGTGATTTCATTAAAATTAAATTCTATGCATAGAAAGATGCATATTGATTAATTTTTTTATTATAAAAGAGTGATTTTCATCAATATTGATTTTCATGCATAAATATATGCATAAAAGAATATTTTTTTATTATAAAAGTGTTACTTTCATCAAAATGGATTTTAAAGCATAAATAGATGCATAAAAGAATATTTTTAATTATAAAAGTGTTACTTTCATCAAAATAGATTTTTATGCATAAATAGATGCATAAAAGAATATTTTTATTATAAAAGTGTTACTTTCATCAAAATGGATTTTTATGCATAAAAGAATATTTTTTTAATTATAAAAGTGTTACTTTCATAAAAATGGATTTTTATGCATAAATAGATGCATAAAAGAATATTTTTTATTATAAAAGTGTTACTTTCATCAAAATGGATTTTTATGCATAAAAGAATATTTTTTATTATAAAAGTGTTACTTTCATAAAAAATGGAATTTTATGCATAAATAGATGCATAAAAGAATATTTTTTATTATAAAAGTGTTACTTTCATCAAAATGGATTTTCATGCATAAATAGATGCATAAAAGAATATTTTTTATTATAAAAGTGTTACTTTCATCAAATGGATTTTTATGCATAAAATGATGCATAAAAGATTTTTTTTTTGTAAAAGTGTTACTCTCACTAATATTGATGTGTCTTTGTAAATTTTTAGGTTGTTCTTTTAGAATTACAATATTCAGACCTCTTTTTATGAATCCCTTCTTTAAGAGTTCTAATATTTTCCTTTTAGAGATATACTCAAGTCACGAGATGACAATTATGGCACAATATCTCAAAACCATTACAAACTCAAGTACAAATGTGTTTTGAGTGAAAACATGACAACATGAGAAGTGAATTTACATGCAAGATTATAAAATTAGAAGAAAATTTACAACTATTTACAATGATAAATAGGGAGGAGAATGAAGCTTTCTATTTTGTCTCCATCTCCTTTGGTTTTGTCTCCATGTCCCCCTTTGTCTTCTCTGGTTTTGTGGGCCTCCTTTGTAAACTTGAACTTGAGTTCCTTCTTAGCTTTCTTGCCAACACCCTTCTTGACACCTACTTGAGGACCACTTTTATTTAAGGTATTTCCTGTTTTAGTACAAGTCTTTGGTTTCTTTATGTGTGCCTTGTTAAGGAGCACCCTTGATTTCTTTTTGTACAGTTCCTTGCTTAAACATAAAATGCTTTATAGGTGAATGTAAAAGCATTTTCTTCTTCTTCTTAGATGTAGAGGCTTGCCTTGGGGGTGGTGGAGAATCTGGATCATTTGGAGTAATTATTCAAAACTATATTGATAGCTCTTGCACAAACACTCCACATCCAAAACTCGTGAGATCCAAGAGTCTGTCAAATTATTATTATTTTAGATTTAAGAACCAAGAACTATAGAAAATAAGTTCAAAAATTAAGTAAAAATTTACTGCAAAAATAGTGGGTTTTTAATTTAACCTACATTGCTATCAATCTCGGTATATTTAGATAAAAGATATTTCCACACACTGGCAATAACATGCCATACACATGATGTAGAATCTTTTTGTAAAGCCACTGGCTGATTCAAAAACTTATACTCTGCCTCGTTTTTATAATTTGGATATTCATCTTCAATAGCTGCAATAGCTCTCTTACATGCCCTATTAAAAACTAAATTTGAATATAAGAAAAAATAAAGAATAAAGCTCAATATTCAAGTTATCAAAAGGAGAACTACTTACAATTTGAATATAAGGAAAAATAGAGAATAAAGCTCAATATTCAAGTTATTAAGGAGAACTTACAATTTAATCTGCCCATGCATGCCAGTTAGACTGTTCATGAAAATAATAGTCCTTCTCAAAAGATTAATGACACAAGCACTCCAATGCCCACCACTGGAAAAAGAAAAAGATATAAGAAAGCAAATATCGTATGTAAAATATTTGCAAAACACAAAGGAATCATCAGTTTAGAGACGAACCTCTCTATATATGGCAAAACAACAAAACAAATGTTCTTATTTCTCATTGGCTTGAAATAGGATGCTAGCTCAGCAGTCTCCCTCTTCTCATATCAATCAATGCAAGCGACACTAAGGGATCACAAATAAATATTTCATTGACTTGATTTGGAAGCAATTCCTTTATAAGTGCTCTACAAGAGTTTATGAAGGAATGAACAAAATATGAGAAAATATTAACATACGAGAAAATAAACATATACAAAAATATACATATGTGAAATGTAATACCTTATACACAAGAAAACAACATTGTCATTGATCTCCCTATCCTTCTCTACAAGCATGTGGAGGTCTCGAGGTGCAATATAGAGATAGTCTTCCTCCATTGTCCCAACATTGTAGATTAGCTGCCCTAGTACTTGGGCAAGCCTTTGAGTATTGGCCTTCTCCAAGTGCACAAGGGTCTCTAAGCTATCACACACGTGTGACCTTTCAATCACCTCCTGCTCCTTTTCCTTCACCTCCTCTTCCTCCTCCTCCTCCTCTTCAATCACCTCCTGCTCCTCTTCCTTCACCTCCTCTTCCTCCTCCTCAGAACTCTTATCATATGGCTTAGATTTCTTAACCAACTTTCTTTTCTTTTTGTTCTTCGGAGGGGAAGTAACTTCTTCAACTTTAATATCATCTGCCTTTGATTTCCTTTTCAATGTTGGGGGAATTGCAAGGAACTCAAAGGCTCTCCTATCCTTCATTTTGGTAAGGGATAAAGAAATTTATCAAACCTATACCTTACCCTGCTAACAAGTGTCATGTCTTTATCCACCATCAAAGTGACTCTTCTTGCATGGGCAGCACATATGAAGTTATCATTCATGAAGTCTATAAAGAAAGTCTTCACAAGATTCTTGAAGACATGCTAGTGCACTGCTCTACCATCTATAATGTCCTTGCCCTTTGATTTTGTCACTAACTGTTCTTACAATTCTAAGGAATGGTGCCCTAGGGATGAGTAGATGTGTAGCCTCCTGTGCTTGCCTAATCTCAGCAAACAATTTCTTTTGTCTCTAGAGGAAAGTTCTTGCCTTGGATAAATTGGTTTTTCCCTTTACTTGTTTCTTCTCTAATGGTTGCTTTGAAGTGATTGCCTCTGGATCCTACTCTGGGTCTTGCTCTGGTGCTAGGAAGAGAGGGATCTGGGTAAACCATCCTAACAGTTTGCTTTGTACGAGCCATACTACAAGGAAGCCATGGTGCGATAGGAGAGATTAGATTGTGCCGGATGTGTCTACTCGTGCCGTGGGAGGGGGGCGAGAAGGCATTGAGAGCAAGAGGCTAGCCATCCACGGTGCGATAGAAGGTTATGGAGCCTGCCAGATGTGTCTACTCGGGCCGTGGGAGGAGGTCTCTTTTGAGGGAGGACACGGTCTACAGTGTGAAATGCATGATTGGAACCTACCAGACGAAGCTATTCGCGCCGTCGAGGGAGGATGCTGTCCATGGTGCGAAAAGCATGCTGAGTGCTTAACGGATGGTAGTATTCTCGTCGTAGATGGAGATTACGGAATGGTATACCCAACAAAACTTTCACGGCCGATATTTTTTTTAAAAATATTTTACCTATGTTATAGAATGTGATGTCATCATTGTAAGTGTGACGTAAGCCCTACAACATGTCACTCTGGTGATGATGTCAGTCCTACATGTGACACTCCTATGATGATCTTAGCCCTACATGTGGCACTCTTATGATGATGTCAACCCTACATGTGGCACAACAGCACAATTTATCGATGTCAGCCCTACACTTCCACGTACATGTATGATGTCAGCCCTAATAAGATCTATATATATTCGTGCCTTATTAAATTATTTTTTTTAAATTTCTATCCTTTGCCCCTTCCACACGCTCTTTATAGTTCTATTCACTGTGCGATAAGAGGGTTTGTTTTATAGTTGTTTCTTTGTCCTTGCGTCGTAGATTGGTTTCCCTCGCGTCTGCAGTTCACGTGTGATAGACAATTTTGCTTCTTACTAGTTGTTTATCATCGCATTGTGGCCAGCATGGAGCAGGTGGCTCAAGTGGTTCACTCCTATGATCCTTTGGAAGATGTAGAGGCACTTGAAGAGGTAAAAGATGAGCCTAGTGCCTATTTGATTTATTAAGGAGAGTTGGGCATGATGAGCGTCTTCCAGATGTTGAGTCTATATTTAATGTGCCCTTTAATTTAGAACAAATAGTTAAGGACATGGCAAGCTCCATGTTAGAGAAAGAGTGGGAGACATATAGTAAATTTGTTAGTACAGATATTATAAATGAGGGATCATCACAATATGTTCACATGTCTAGCTTTGCCCTATCCTCATCTGAAAAGAAGAGCATGTCAGGTAGGATAAAGATATGTCTTGAACATTGCCCTCTTCATCACAAGAAAAAGTGCAAAGTTCTTTTTCACATTTTTAGTATGCATGGACTCTAAATGTGTAAAAGTACTCTAAATATGACCTCTTATCACCTAAAATCAAAATTCTATTTTTGGGGATACTTATCTCTTAATAGAACTATTCTTATGTTCTTATTTCTTTTAGGATTTTTGGAACTAATATTTTTATTCTAACACTTTTCTAATGTTTCTAGCCTTATTGTCTCACTCTTTTTTATTCTTTTAGGATTTTTGGAACTAATATTTTTATTCTAACACTTTTCTAATGTTTCTAGCCTTATTGTCTCACTCTTTCTAATTACACTCTCTTTGCTTATTGAAATCTATATTAAAAGAGACACATACATACATGGCTTGGGAGGGACCTTACAATCTCCCCCACTTAAAAGATTCGAGATGTCCTCATCTCGCGAGCTAGGGCAGTATCTAAGTAAATCCTCCTGTCTCTTTCAAAGCGGTGTCCCCCCACTAGTTAAAAATCTTCTTTTATCTAAACATTGTTTCGAGTCCCTCATTTCATGTGTTTGGCTTGTTTTATTTTACCTCCAAAAGGTCTTTATTATTCTAGAGTTAATTGGCCTTATTATCCTAATTTCTTGCATCCATATACCTCTCATATGATATGAACCTTAGAATTCCTTATTCTATACCCCCATGTAATATGGTACTTTAACAAATTATCATGGTGGAAAAATATAAGGGAATCAATTCTTTACGCAATCTAACCTATGATAGTAATTTCATAATCTTAGAATCGTCTTGTAGAATACTTCTATTCATCATGCATATTACTTCACATGAATCTTGCACCAATCATCTTCTATTTACTTATAGAAATACTTGTTGAATTCGATTATCTTTAACCCTGCTATCCCTATTTCTTGACCTAATTTTTGCTCTAGCTCATGATTCCTTGTAGCCAAGAGTGGACTTAATGTTCCTCTTGAATTAGGGGACCTCTTCTTGATTAACATGGAAGGACTCATGTCCTTCCCGATACTTTCTATATAAAAACTTTATCATAGTCTCTGGCTATAACTATGGCTTCTAAAATAGAGGATGGTTTCACATTCTTGATGAGGTTATTCAAAGGTAGATTTAGCTTCCAAATGAATTGATGGAGAAGAGTTACCTCATCCATCTCTACAGCAAATCGGAGAAGTTTAACAAAAGTTTTGTGGTATTCTTTTAGGGTCTTTCTTTCTTGGGTTAGCTCCAAAAATTCGTTCATTTTATCCTCTCGAAATCCTAGAGGACAAACCTGTCACGAAGGTGTACTTTCATGGCATCTCATAACTGATTCTAGCTCCAGCTGTGGTTAGATTGACAATAGTGCTTCCAATTAATTCGGCATTTTTTTTTACGATTTTTAGACGAGCAAGGGTGAACTTACTTTTTTCATTGTATCCATTAAAAGTTCAAAACTATCAAATACTTATTATAGCACCACATTTGAAGGCAGTCAGGATTAACACATCTGAGATCTTCATTTTCTTGAGAATTACACATTTGGTGCCTTGGGATTGACACATCTGAGATGATTAGTTTTGTAAAAATTAATAATCTTTGGATTGACACATCCAAAGATTATTAGGATTGACATATCTGAGATGATTAGTTTTGTAAAAATTACACATCTAGTATCTTGGGATTAACACATCTAAGAGCATGATCCTTTGGGAATTACACATCCGAGATCCATGTTTGTGTGAGATGGATTAAAGATCTTGGATGATCGTCCTAGTGTACAGTATCGAATGGATGGCATTCACACGTCAACTATTCAAATCTTAATGGAGTTACAATCTTAATAATTTATAATATGCAAGTTAATGAGATATATCCTGAAAATTTCTCTAAACAATTTTCGGTCTATCCTTCTAGTCAGTCTCTCACTAGTTTCTTAATTTGATCACCCTATGTTTTTCCTCACAAAAGATTTTCTCCCAATCTAATTTCTCAAATTTATTGTACAAATATCTTGCGTGTGTACCCCCAAGATACAAGCACAATTTCATAAGATGATTGTCTCAACATGTGAGGATATTCAACAACTTCTATGGCCAGTAGAGATGATTGATTCGTCCTCATATGATAAACAATCACTTGTTTTAATCCCTTGACTGTTAACCTTTGAAAAACAAATCCTAGGAACTAAGATCGGCTCTGATACCACTTGTAAGGTTCCCCCCTTCCACAAATAGGGGAAACGCTTAAGATAGTCCACTAAGTCTAAACTTGGAGAAAATTTCCTACTCATCGACACCTTGACCATGCAGAGATTCAAGGATACGATTCATAGGTAAGACCTAGTTCTATCCCGCAGGGGGAGCGTGGTCTTCTAAAAATCGAATCACCCATAGGGTAATTGATCATAATGTTGGTAACTACTAGTCTTGATTTCTAGAGACAACGCTTTTTTCCTCATCCATGCAAGGCACAGCCGCTGGCCTAGTCTTCTAGAATAGAATTGCTCGAGAACCTATTTATCTAACGTAGGGCTCTCACTTAATATGTTGGAAAGCTACCCGACTAATCGGGTCCACCCGTCCGTAGGATGGTGCCGTCGGGGCATTCCATCCTCCCACTTCCCACCCTACTCACGCGTCAATTTGTTTTCTAATTAATCCTACCACACTGTTTGACATAAATAAACATGTTCCTTAATTAAGGCCCTTTTCACAAGGTTTGTTAAAACAGCCTTTTTCTACAATACAATCATACCAAAGACAAGATTTATAAAAACAAAGTTTAAACATGAATCAATTTCATACAAGCCAAACCGGCTCTCTTATTCTTTTCCTTTATACCGTCGATGATCTAGAATTCGCCCTTCCAGCCTCCACATGCTGGGCAAAACCCTACGGGACCATACACCTCATCGTCGGCCGGCTGGCGAGGACTCAAGCCGGCCTGTCGCCCTCTCAGGCTCCATCGCTCGATCCTCCCGCCCCTCAGAGGGATGTCTGCGCACTAGGGTGGGCTAATTCACCGCACTAGCCTGGGCCCTCAGAACTAGACAGCATCACAATCACTTGCCTCAATCGGCGAACCTCATTCTCCCAATGGTATGAGGGATACCATGGGCCAACTCCGGGCCTCACTAACGTCTCCGCCGTCCGGCTACACAAGCACAAGAACGGGACAGCATCTAGGCAAAGAGAAGTTGTACCTGTACCTTAATTTAACTAAGATAACAATCCATTTACTCACTAAACCATAGAACTAGAATCCATGTCACCTTCTTTAAGAAAACAATCCTTTTCACAAAGATTTTAGCATTTCAACTTGAGATTGCGATAAGACATTCTTTATTAAGACATATGCTGTTGTTTAAAAGAATACAAACTTTAAATGGTAAATCAATCAAATAGATCACTATAACAATCAATAGAGAAGCCGGGGCCATACCTCAACCCCTAAGAATGATATATAATTGAAAAACAAAATACGTATATACCTTATAGAAATTTGTCGTTTATCGTTGTCTTTGCTCGTATTAACAAGAGCTTTAGAACTTGACATATGAGAATAGAGTCTTCTAATACCTTGTCTTTTGATTGAAATCATCCAATAATCTCCAAGCTTTATCTCCTCTTACTCATACTGTGATTCTTCTCTCTTTTTAAGGTCTATGGCAAAATAGCCTTCTTCTCTTACAGGGCTACGGGATACTATTCTTTCTCTAAAAGAAAAGCTATGGAGTTTTGGTCTCTTCCTCCGAAAGACCATAGAAATCTATGCTTATTTTCTGAGATATTACATAAGAATGAAGGGATACATGCATCTCAAACTCTAGGATTACGTTGAGACTACTTGCTGTCTTCTCACAGTTTTCTCTATGTAGAGACCCTGACAGAAACAGCAAACTGTTTCGGCCATACCTCTCTGATAAAAACTCAGAATATGGTCATGTAACCAGTCAAAAGAACGGGAAGGTATTTGGTCTACAAACCAACGCAAGCAGAATAGGCAAAAACATGTGTATATAGCCACAAACGTGCCATCTTTGAAAACACGTTGTTTTTTCACATTTTTAGTATGCATGGACTCTAAATATGTAAAAGTACTCTAAATATGACCTCTTATCACCTAAAATCAAAATTCTATTTTTGGGGATACTTATCTCTTAATAGAACTATTCTTATGTTCTTATTTCTTTTAGGATTTTTGAAACTAATATTTTTATTCTAACACTTTTCTAATGTTTCTAGCCTTATTGTCTCACTCTTTCTAATTACACTCTCTTTTCTTATTGAAATCTATATTAAAAGAGACACATACATACATGGCTTGGGAGGGACCTTACAATGTAGTGGTTCCTGACAGTTAGTTATGTTTTTGGGTTGTGGGGACCTGACAGTTAGTTATGGATGTACTCGCTCCTGACAAGCTTCTGAGACATGACCCTTGAATTACAAGCTTTTTGGAGGGAAAAATTTATTTTTATCATACATATTAGTTGGGTGGTGTTTTTTCCACCTGAAAATGTAGAAAAATACAAAATAAAAAATATTCACTTTTTGGGGCCCACCTAAATACGAGAATGTTTTGCTGATGTGGAAGGGAGATATGGTGGGAGTTAATGAGAAAGGAGATTTTAAACTGACAAGAAAGATTCAATTTGTAGAGAGTGAAGATAAAAAATTCATACATATTGGTTGGGTGGTGTTTTTTCCACCTCAAAATGTAAAAAAATAAAAAAATAAAAATTTGCAGTTTTTGGGACCCACCTAAATATGAGAATGTTTTGCTGATGTGGAAGGGAGATATGGTGGGAGTTAATGAGAAAGGAGATTTCAAACTGACAAGAAAGATTCAATTTGTAGAGAGTGAAGATAAAAAAATCAAAAAGTAAGAAAGTATGAGAAAAGTCAAAAAGTAAGAGAGAGAGTATGAGAATATTCCCTTTAAAAAGTGAAACTAGGGGAGTATAGCTGATGTGGCAAGGTAAAAAATAGGGGTCATCATAGCCTTTGTCTCCCTTAAGCCCAGCTTTTTAAGCTCTAATCCTTTAAAATTAGGAATCCTTAGGAGGCCCTTTTTGGGTCCAAAAAATTCCTAATGTGTCTTCCTCAACACTATTCATTCCCTTCCTTGGCGAAACAAGACAATATGAGCCTGTTAGCATGTCTATGCCTCCTACATATAAGGATGCATATGATAGCCTCCTATCCCAAAGCCACCTAATCACATGTGATCCAAATGATGGCTCACAAATGAGTGCAAGGCAATATTTGAACTGGGATCTCTTAGTAGCAAGTTTGGCATGCATGCCATTATGCCGCATGTACCTACCCACAAGTGTGCAGGCACGCGAGAGAGAGAGAGAGAGAGAGAGAGAGAGAGAGAGAGAGAGAGAGAGAGAGAGAGAGAGAGAGAATCTGTTGCATCATGTAGCTCTACAAACAATCAGCTGCACCTGTTTACTGAACCTTTTCACCACTATAAGAATCGTGTCACTCAATGACTAAGACGACTCTTCAAAAGCCCAGTGACAAAGTCCATAGCAATGTCCTCCCACGGTGCCTCGAATAGATAATGGGCTGCAACCGCACACTGTGTATCCTTGTTAGTGTTGAACCTCACCTGCGAATGCCATTGAATCTTGCAAGCTAGAAATATCCTCTTTGCGAGCAGAAGCAAGCCACATCCCATTTAAGCACACAAGGTATTCCACACTTTTAAGAACATGGGAGAGCTCCATGTGCTGCTACAAGGAGGAGACGAGGTAGATACATTAACCACACAAGGCTCAACATCACCACATAAGGGTTGATGTTACAGATGGGTATGGGTGTGGGGTTTTACCATCCCCACACCCATACCTACTAGCCTTTACTCTACCCATGTCACATTACATCAAAGTCACCTTTGACAATGAGCTAAATAGGGTGTACTGAAGTCCGAAATCACATACTCCACCCACTACTAGCCTTTACTCTACCCATGTCCCATTACCTCAAAGTCACCTTTGACAATGAGCTGAATAAGGTGTACTGAAGTCCGAAATCACATACTCCACCAACTACTAGCCCTTGATCCCCATGCTCTCCTAGACACCCTCACTCTCCCAGAAGGAGGCAGGTAGAGGAGTTCAACATAAAAATGCATTTTCACCCTCTTGAAATGGCACAAAGATATACTCATTGTATTCAAAAGAAAATCAAAACTAAAAACTTGCATAGAAACCCTGTTTTCTTAAAGGATTGTCTTACGCCAGAATGCTGGAGGAAGCATTTGGTATATGTGTTTTCTAAGGAAAGCTCGGTTGCAACAGCTGGCAGGGAGTGTTCAAAGGACGGCTCACGTGGCAAAAACCTGCCTAGGTCTTGACCAGCCTGGGTATGGTGTAAAATGGTGTGCTTCTGGTATACGATGGGTGAGGGCCGATGAAGCGGTCCCTGAGTGAAGTGCCAGGACACCTAAGGAGGATCCTGGAGGGTTCTGACCAGCCGATGCATGGGCTCGCGGTGCTTAGAGTCCAGAGTGATACTGTTTTGTGAGAAACAAGGATTGAATGGAAATTTTGAGTTATGACCTCTATAACCAGTAATTGTTTGTCAATGGATTGTTTTATAAATTAAAGTTTAAAGAGGAGTGTGTGAGTATCTGTATTCTAAAGCAAAAGTTAAGAAAGGCTTTTAATTATGGGTGGGTGAGTACTTGTCTGGTTCTACTATTCCAGTGGTTGGGCGGTGGCTAACCCATGGGCCGGATGGGGTAGGCTGGAATCAATAGAGTTTTAATAATAAAATTGATTACTAGGAATACGCTTAGAACTTGAGTAGTTAATTAGAGTCCCGAAGACTTCTCTAAAGAATAAATCAACAGTTGTGCCTAATTCAATTAGGAAAAAAGCATTGATTCCTTCAAAGTTAAGTCTGTAATAGTTTCCCTTCTATCTAGTTTTTTTAGATGAAGGTAGTTCAGTATCTTGACCTCGTTAAAAGAATTTGTTTAGAAAAAAAAATGGTGGAATCGTCCTCGCTTTCTGGGCATGGAAAATTTTCTCGGTTTCGATTTTTGGAATGACCACTAGCTTAGTCTCATGCTCGGACATTCAAGGGCGAGGCCCCGAGTGAGAAACCTTGCCCTCCTGTGCAAGAGGAAGCTACTTCCACTGCTACCATCCGGGAATGCGGTGCGCAGAGGGGGCAGTGGGATCTCACAGTTGGTATCAGAGCCCTATTGTAAATTTATGTAACAACAACAAAAATTGCTTAAAATTTTAAAGTAAATCCGAGAAATAATGTTTTCACTTGTTAATATTATGTTGAATGAACTTCAAAAATTGAAAACTCATAAATTGAATTGAAATTTATAGATGGATACCCCGAATCTATCTGGCATTCCTGAACTCTCCCAGAGTCAGGATATGATAGCCTTTGCATACGAGCACCTCATGTGAGACTCGCACATCATTTTGAGAGTCTTTACTTTCCTGATCCTCTTAAGCGACATCGGTATATGTGGTTCTGTGGAGGATGATGTATTAATGTCAATACCAGTCAGTGTTCGAGGTCAGGCAAAATATTTCCTTAGCCATGATTCTGATAAGGCTAGGGCTTGTTTAGCATGTTCAACTCTTTGATTATTCACCTAGGAACTTCAAGATTTCATGCCGAGTTTTTAGGCTTCTTAGCCTCTTTATCCCTAGAAGCAGAATTACAGCAGCTCTTTCTGTAATGAATCGTGTGTACCATGGCATGTCTCCTTCGCAATTTCGCTTCTTTATGCGAATACGATTGAGGCAGTGATTTTGGGAGCCGTGATGCTCTATATGTATATATCAAAAACTTTTGATAATAAATGATGTTTTGTAAAAAAATTCTAAATTATTTTCATGATTGTGAATATGGTTAATCTTGTTTCATGAAGTATGATGAAATAATTATCTGTTTAAAGAATAAATCATAAAAATTAAATAATCATAAATCTGTCAAAGTTAAGTTGATGAAAATCTCGTTTTGTCAGAATCATGAGGCGCGCTGCCCGTGCAAGGCAACCGAATCCTCTAACTGATGAGACAAAGAGTTAGATCTGGATGAAAAGCCCTGCACAGATCCCAATCTGGTCCCTTCAAGGGTGAAGGGGAGGAGCAGTTAGGTGAAGTAGTGGAAAAGTGGATTGAGGCAATGGAGGAATACTTTGATGTAACTGGCTACAAGGAGAGAAGCAAAATGGCTCTCGCCAGGTTAAAGATTGTGGAAACGGCCAGGGTCGCTTGGAGGAATCACTGCAAGACTAACCGTCTCGACCGGAATACCCAGACTTTGACCGATCTTAAAACTTACCTTAGAAAGAGGTTTTATCCTCCAGGCTTCCTTGAAACTAAGATGAATGAGTTTTTGGAACTAAAGCAAGATAGCCGGAAAATTGAAGAGTACCATCGAGCTTTTGCCCTTCTCCTCAAATATTCCCCGCGATTGGATGAAGAGCAGTTGATGGCTAGGTTCATTCAAGGAATGAACGAGCCATTCGACACCTTAGTAAAGAATGCCAAACCTGTCTCAATGGCCGAAGCAGTAAGAATGGCAAAGGACTTTGCTAAAGCCTTTGTTGTTAAGGTCCCACCAAAGCCCGCACCCTATAAAAGATTCCAAACCTTGGGAAGTTCTTCAAACTTTCCTCCCCCAAAGAGGCAGCAAGGCCCAAATCAGAATCAGGATACTGGAAAATTCAGAAGTGAAGGAAGACCCTTCCCATAGAACACTTTCTCAGGAGCCCCACCTATTTCAAGGATTTAGAGGGATGAGCTCAGAAGTGAGAACCGGTGTTTGGATGTCAGGGTTTTGGTCACCAGCTGAAAGACTACTCGACTCTTGCCATGTCAAGGGGACAGGGAAGTCAAGGACCGAGAGTGCAGAGACCAGCTCCTTCCTATCAGTCAAATCAGGGTCCATCTCGCCCACATCAGGGAAATCCTAGGAGAACTCCAGCTCAGCCCTCTACCTTTTGTTAAAAGAACGGTAGAGAGGGAGGAGACACACACACAGGAGCAAACCCTAATGTATATTGCAAACCCTAACCATAGAGGGAAGCCATGACCTCTCTCACACAAAGCATAATGCACTAATCCATAAGCCACACAACACACAATGAGTTGTGTCCACACTCATCTAACCCTAGCTAATGTCCACACACTATGACCAGCTGGACACGCGGTCATTTATGTCTCACACATGTTCCTACCTAATTTGCCAGCACATAGCATAGCTGGCTCACACTGACATCGAGCTTGAATCTCAACAGCCCCTCTCAAGCTCATGATGTACTGCCGATGAAGATGTAGATGAGCTTGGGATATCAAGACTCTCAACACTCCCCCTCAAGCTCATCCCATGTACTCCCAACATAGTCCGGAAGTACTCAAACTTCTCCCTGCTAAGTGGCTTCGTAAAGATGTCTGCCACCTGCTCATCAGTCTTCACATACTGAAGATCAACTGTACCATCCACCAGCACCTTCTCCCTGACAAAGTGATAATGGACAATGTGTTTGGTCCTCGCATGAAACACTGGATTCTTTGCCAACTGTATACTGCTCATGTTGTCACAATGAATGACAACTTTGTCACCAATGGGCTCACATAAATCTGTCAAGAGACTCTTTAGCCATATAGCCTCACAAGTAGCAATGGCTACACCCCTGTACTCAGCCTCTGTACTGGATAAAGCAACTGTAGGTTGCTTTTTGCTACTCCAACTCACCACGGCACTTCCAAGTGTAAAAGCATATCCACTAGTAGACCTCCTGTCATATGCGCTACCTGCCCAATCAGCATCTGTGTAGCCATGTATGTCCAAGCTTTTACCACTCTCATAAAATAAACCATAATGTGTTGTGGTCTTCACATATCTCATGATGCGTCTCACTGCATCCAAATGTGGTTTCCTGGGGCTCTGCATAAACTGGCTCACTAGCCCCACAGCATAACTCAAATCCGGGCGTGTGATAGTCATATATATGAGACTACCAACCATCTTCCTGTACATAGAAGGATCATCCAATTCCTCGCCATAATCAGCCCGCAACTTCACATTTTGCTCCAATGGTGTACTCATAGGCTTACACCCTGTCATGCCATACTTTGCCAACATATCCAATGCATATTGGCGCTGTACTAACCATGTACCTGCATTATCTTTCACCACTTCAATTCCAAGGAAGTATCTCAACTCACCAAGATCTTTCATGTCAAATTGCCCTCACATGAATTTGATGCATTCTTGAGAGAGACTATGGTATTAGATGACAACGTACATGCAAGTATACTCCTCAGCAAAATGGGGTCTGAGAGGGAAAGAATCATGTGATAGGCGCCAGTGCAAGAGCACTGATGAATGAGAAGAGTGCCTTTATATTATTGGGAAGAAGCATGTGCTACAACTGTGTACATATTGAATGAGACACCTACAGATACCATACATCGGAGTACACCTAAGATGAGGATGACACTTACAGCTACCTAAACTGCATACCAACATAATTAACTCCCCCACATTAAGCAGATGGGCAGCTCAACGTGCCATTATTGGCTTATCACATTGGGCATAGTTGCATTAGTCATTTCTCTTCAGGTGGCATGCAAGTGCCAGGTCTTGACCAGATACTGACACTTTTGGTGATCCTACGAGTGAAGTGGTACACCAGGTAGGGGAGTAGGAAGGTAGAGGCTAGTTCTAAGGTTAGTCCTATATAGTAGGTCTGTATAGAAAAGCTAGTTGGGGTAGATCTAGAAAGGAAGTGCACATGTATTGGTGTCGCGAATATTCACAAGGGAGTACTAGGTGTGCAATTAGTGTGCAATGGATGGTGCATGGAGAATGAAGAGAGATCAAATAGAGAAATGTGATACTGCCATGGATAGTCCGCCGAAGCTATAGAATGTGAAGGGTAACTGCATTGTCTAAGAATACTTCCAGAAGAGATTTTGCACCAGCGAGAATGGCAGAATCAAGAACCACTGTGAGGAACCAATAAGGAGAGCACCAGGAGCTTCAAAACAGGAGGCAAGAATATCAAAAGAAGAAGAACTGGTAGCTGTGGGAAAAATGTCTCTCAAGTACCCAAAGCTCAAGGAAAAGAGTGAGGAGGATCCAGATACTTACATCTTTGGCTTCAAGACCACATTCTTGGCCACCAAAGCTCTGTTGCTGTGCAAAAGATAGAGTACTTTTTGCGACAATTTTAGGTGGCAAGGCCACGAGTAGAGCTGGTATGCACAATATGGTTTAGAGTACTTGAAGAATTGAAGAAATCTTTCCTGAAAGATTGAAGAGGGATAAGACCATGACAAAGGTACTGGAATAGCTGCAAAGGCTAACACAGAAGAAGAGGCCAACAGAGGATTATGCAGCAAAAATTCGAGCACTGCTAATGCATCCAGATTATCCCAACAAACCTACTTCTCCAAGCACACTGAGTCAGTGGTTATGAGAGGACTAAGGGAAAAGGTCCAGAGACGACAGTGGCCTGGTATGATTTGGATACCCATACCTTCTTTAAACAAGTGGTGGTGGGAGCAACTAGTGTTGAGGGGATCTTGAAGCAAATAAGAAAAGACCCCAAGAAGAAAAATAAGGATAAAAAGAAGAAGAAGGAGGAAGAAACTTCCGAGTCGGATCAGGGCCTACTCTGGTATACGAGATTCATTAGGGGCCAGCCTCGCCTTTTTCCTTCATCGGATTTCTCGTCCGCCATCTGGACACAGGCGTCTGGACACAGGAGAGGGATTTACAATGGGAGCTCCTTAGCAGCCTCATCATCTGGTTCACCTGGAGAGCCCAGTGTCTCAGGGCCTTTGAGGGGAGACTGGAGCCACTAGTAGAGACTGTTCGGGGGTGCGCCAGGCCTTCCACACCACTTGGCACAGCGGCCCCTTCTATACACTACACGCGAGTACCCCCGCTGGCATTACAAGCCACCAGTTTGGCCTTTCTCCCCTCCTATTGTATGATATAGCTCTCAGTTATTTGTACTGATCTTTGTACCTTTTTGCACCTAGGGAGAATTTCCCTAGCTGCCTTGTTGGATCTCTGCTCTGCCTTCTTATGAGAGCAGGAGAGTTTTTTGTAGCCCAGCGGGTATTTTTAAACTAATGAAAGGATCTTTTCTCGAAAAAAAAAACTTCCGAGTCGGATTCTGGAGAGTAGACACCTCAGAATCAGATTCGAGGCAGGAGTTGAATGCCGAAGAGCAAAAGCCCCAAAAGAAGAAAAGAAGGAAGCGAGCAATATATGTTCAAGAAGAACTGAAGGCCACCCTAGCCAATCTTGCCAGAGGATGCGCAGGATCCAGACTAAGACCGGCGAACGTCTAGTGCACAAAGTGTAACAATTAGGGTCATATGAAGGAAGAGTGTCAATTGAAAAGCATGCAACACCCACCATGCGCTATCTGTGTGGAAAGAGCAACCATACCACTGACACGTGTATTTACAACACTCAAAATAGGAATTCAAGAGTGGTGGAAATGTAGCAGTGTTAGCCCTGCAACGACAAGTCCTATATGTGTCAACCAAGTTGCCACAATACCTCAAGACAATAAACCATATGGAAGAGGAGGCGGAAGATTTGGGGAGAGGGGAGTTGGGCTGATATGCTCCTACTGCAATGCCCTAGGGCATAGACAAAATGATTTCCCCATATTATAGCACCATCAGGAACTGCAAGAGGCAAGGCCGCAAAAAGGGAGGCAAACCCAACAGGAATTGATGCAGTAGTGAATATGGTAAAATTGGACTAACGGGTAGGAAAACAACAAGGAAAGCCACCACCAGGAGGTGATGGCGGTGACAACATCACAATGACTTATCAAGATGGTGATAGGCAAGAATTCCGAGCTAGAATAGAAACAGAAGCCAAAACAGTGGGCAGAGCTGCAGAGAGTCCATGAGAAAATCACCGAGTTTGTTCAAAGTGCGCAAGGGAAGTACGGACAATGCAGGAAAGTCCGCTCCTGGGAGAGCATGCTAATAAGAATTTGGATAGGACAAGCGTGGTCAAGAAGAGGGAAGAAATTACTACATGCAAGAAGCCGCTATACAATGATAAAGCAACCAAAGAAAGGATGCTGAAGTGCCAACTGGGGCCTATTATAGCCCAGAGTAGTGGAAGTTTACTGAAAAAGGAAATGGAAAGAAATCCGGAGGAAGTCTAGACATGAAAATTGACAAGGGAAGGTCAAGAAAATGAAAGATATGAAAAGGAGGAAGAATGTACAAAGGCCAAAGTACGCCCACTAACAAAGGAGAAAAGCAGTAACTTCGTGAAGGAATATGACATGTGGGATCTCAACAAGATGAAGCTGAACATCACATTGGACCAAATGCTAAATCCGATTCCCAATTACAGGCAAAAGCTTCTCCAAGACATAGTGCCAAACGAAAGACCATATCCATTTCAGAGGTTGCCATAAAGATCACAGGAGAAACAATGTGAAGGGTCATTGTGGATGGAGGCACTACAAGGGATCGGGCTCATACCTGCGCTCCTAGCCGCTAAAAATGACTTGTGAAAAAAAGTAGTGGGCCCGTGTATCAGCGCGTGTATAATCGCGGCGGCGCGTGTATAGGACTGTTCAGACGCGCTGATACACGGGCATATACACGCGTTCTGTCAGTTCAGTTGCGCTTAGACACGCTGATAGAAGCGTCTATACACGCGTTTTTTCAGTTTAGCTGCGCTTATACACGCGTATTTCACAGATTTGACGCGTCTAAACACGCGTGTTTTACAGATTATCCGCATATATACACACGACTTTTTGCAGATCTGACACGTTTATACACGCAAACAGAGAGCAAAAAAAAAAATCTAGAGAGTGCTATTTGGTACTTGAATATGCTGTTCAGCATTCCAGCACCCCCAATAACACTCTCTGGATTTTTTTTTGGGTGCATTGGACCATCCACGAGGAAGATATCCACGAGGAAGATTAGGACAAGAACGACATGAATGCATACACAGACATGAATGCAATACTATCGATTCACGATTCAATATTACTATCAAAATTTTATGTGTACACATATATACAAGGGAGTCCATATGTCGAAGTAGCCCATGGCTTCAGTTACAAAAATATATATACAACCACATCCTCAATATGGAATGTGATACTATAAGTCTGAGTACTACTCAGATCCAGATGATGACTCGGTGCTCCCTCCATGATGAGCTCACATCGGTCGGAATGTCCGATGAGTAGTGCTCACGTCCACCCTCTGCAGTGGCGCGATTCAATAAACCAAAATCATTCGTTTAGAGTTTTCAAGTACCTGTCGACCGTATGGTCTCATGGCCATCTCAAACTGCGCATCCGTAATACGTCCCTCGGCTCTCAAGATGGCCCATGTGTCATGTCTGCTATGCCGGCGAGCATACCCAGTATCATGGGCTGTGGACTTCCTCCCCGTAACCCGTTGCTGTATCATAATCAACACAATTTGTAAGATTAAAACAATCATAGAATCAATGAATTAAGTAAACAATCAAATAAAGTGGCAAGATACTTATGAACTCTGCCTCCCATGACTCGACGCCGCCAGATCTGAAATGCGAAGATCCAATGGTCTCCATCTGGATCCGTCGTGCCTCCACATGCTGCCTGCTCTTCACGCCACCCTCTGCTCGTTTCTTTGCCTCTTTCCACTCGCGTTTGTGCGCAGTGGGCAGGTTTCTCAGCAGGATAGCCACCCGTAGCTACATTTAGCCCATCATCGTACGCGAGTTTTTTAAGGTGAGATCTTTTATTACTTTTAAGATCTCCCTTATTCGCGTCCTTCCCCATACATCCGAGAATGTGGCATGTGGGGGATTGGGGTACCAACTATGTACAGCCTCTATCACCTCCCCAACTAATCGGCTATTTTGATCTTTAAATTTAATAAAACAATTTCTATATAAGTTTGATAGTACCCCACGTATGTACTCCATTACCTCTTTTCCCCTCGCATCCATCCCTATCCCGCCCCTATCCATCACTATCCCGCCCCTATCCGTCACATCATAGCAGATCACTCCCTCCACCTCTCTCATCTCCTCCTCTTCCGGACTGTCTCCTCTAACTCTTCTCCCTCTATCTCCTCTCTCATCGCGTGCCCTACTACCTCCCCCACCAAAGCACCCATCGCATCCTCCACTCCCACTCTTCCTACTGCTACGACTGGGGGATTGTCTACGTGACAGTGGCTGTGAGCCCTGACGTGACAGTGGCTCTGAGGGAGTACGTGATGGTGGCTGTGAGCCCTGACGTGACGGTGCTTGGGAGGGTGTGCGTGAGTGTGTCTGGGACGAGGTATGTCTCCTCGGTGGGCATGGAAGAGGAGAAGCTGCATGCCGTCTCATCGGACTCGTAGGCATAGACAGCAGTGGAGTGCCCTGGATACTCGCGGTAGGGGTATAGACACCAGGCATGGAAGGAGGGGGATGGGCATACATGTACTCTGTAAAGCTCAACTGGACCAGGATGGTGCCCAAAACAATTTAGCATCTCCATCAGCCAATTGCTGTATGCAAATGGATCAGATGAAGAACCTGGAATATCCATAAAGAATCTGCAAAAATAAAAGTATATACATGATTGCATCAAAGCACAAATGCAAGCTAGGCGCACATATGATTTTCCACCATCAAACTGACATCACTATCTAGAGAATTCACATCTTCAACAACACTCAGAACTATAGAGTTATCCTCCTACAACTCTTCAAAAACTTCATCACTATCACCACAACATCCATCTTGTGTGGTTATCTTCAAAGGTTGCACACACATTATTGCATGCATGACTATCACCATCCTCATGTACATCATGGGCTATCTCTTGACTCACATAAATATCATCATCCAAGCCACCTATCAGCTCTAAGACCATAGAATGGGGAAACACAGTCGCGTGTATACACCCGTCCAGAAACGCGTGTATATGCACGTGAACCGTCTGCGCAGACAGGATACACGCAGACATACACGCGTTCCTACATGCGACCTGCGAAAATTTTTTTTTGAAAGCGACCGACCTCCGACAAATCGTCCTTATAAAAGGCCCACTGTCGCCCCTGTCAGAATCGTTCACCAGATGGCAACCAGAGAAGGAGAAGGATGGAGACAAACCCATAAAGGAAAGAGACAATAGCATAAACAAATCTGAGGAAAGAGACAGGGCAAAGGACAAACTGACTCACCTCTGAAAAAGTGAGTCTTCTTTTTGGTCGGTTTCCTTCACCTGTGTGTGCTCCTTGTCTGCTCCTTCTTGCACTTAGGTTTAGTGCTCTGTCGGAAGAGGCGACAATGAAGGAGAGTAGATCTATTTTTTGTTTATTTGGGGAAGGCGAGTTATTTTTAGGTTGGTCGTCGCGTGTAGAAACGCGTGTATTTTCGCGTTTATGATAAATCAGCCGCGTTTATACACGCGATTTTTAGGATCTAGCCACGTTTATACATGCAATTTTCAGGATGTAGCCATGTTGATACACGCGATTTTCAAGATGTAGCCGCGTTAATACACGCGATTTTTAGGATGTAGCCGCGTTAATACATGCGATTTTTATACTTTCATTAAAAACTGATTATGATTTTGTGTTTTCTGGTTTGTACATAGGATGTCATCAACCTCCTCAAGCAATTCTGGTGAGGATGAGACAATGCATCATCGTAATCGCGATGTGTGGTTGGGACAAAGGATCAAGTGTGTGTGTAATCGATGTCAAGGATGCATTGTACGAGCACGTCAAATTACCTTGAATCACATCTCCATGTATGGAGAATGGAATCAAATAGGTTTAGAGGTGAGTAGATGTAAATTGATAGTGACTCATGGTATCCAAATTAAATTAATGGAGTTGTAATATATATACTCTAATTGAAGTAGGATGTAGTACTACACCCTAACATGGTGCCCTACGCGCGACGAGAGTACGCAAAAAGCGTCGACGAGATGATGCTGGAGCTTCGGGATCTATTGTCAGAGATGAGTGGGAAAGAGATGAGAATAGCCCTGCACCCCACGAAGTTGTGGAAGAGGAAGTGTTTGATGATATGGTGCAGAATCTTTTTAAGGATGATCCCAAAGGTATGGACGACGATGATATGGAACAAGAGCATCTTTACAAGGCTTCATCGACACCGGTTTTTGAAGGGTGCACATTCTCTATTTTACGTGCTTCACTTGAACTACTCAATATACAAATAGTTTATGGATGGAGCAATGCAAGTCTTGACGCATTATTGAAGTAAGCATTCTAACTTACAAATTTGAATTAGTGGTTTAAGGTTTAGGGTTTAGGACTAATGGATGATATTGGATGCAGGCTATTATCAAACATGCTTCCAAAGGGAAATAGACTACCCACCTCAAGAGACATAGCGAGGCGCTATGTGACATCTCTTGGAGGATTGGATTATGATCACATACATGCATGCGTCAATGATTGCATTCTCTTTCGTGGGACACATAAGGAGGCTCGACATTGTCCCACTTGTGGTGAAGCAAGGTATAGAATAGATGTGAAGAGTTTTGATGTACCTCGTAAAGTCTTGCGACACTTTTCTATAATTCCTCGCATCAAACACATGTTCAAGTGCAAATCTATAGCAGAGCTCATGTCATGGCATTCCTCACATCGAATGGATGATGGCATGTGGAGAATTCCCGCAGACACTCCTGCTTGGAATTCTCCACATGCCATCATCTTGAAGATGAGTGGCCCAGCTTTAAAACAGAGCCCAGAAACTTGAGACTTGGCCTAGGTATGGATGGAGTGAATCCATTTGGTTTCAAAAGCACCGCATACAGCGTGTGGCCAGTTGTGTTGGTGAATTACAACCTTCCACCATCAATGGCGATCAAGAAGGGGCATCTTATGTTATCCCTTCTAATTCCAGGGAAACATAAAGTCAAGCATATGGATGTTTATCTCGAACCGTTGATTGATGAGTTGGAGGAACTATGGAGAGGTGTTGCGGTGGTGGACATTAGTAGGCCTCCCTCCTCTTGACACTTCGACTTGAAAGCAGTGTTGATGTGGACAATGCATGACTTTCTAGGATACAGCGATTGTTCTGGTAAGAATTCTAATTACCTCCCTACTCTAATACTATTGGCTATATTAATTATAAATATTGACTTTATTATTCTAACTTTTATTTATATTTTAACAGGTTTGAAAACATCGGGTAAACATGCATGAGTGCAGGCGGAAGACGAACGTGCCCACCCTCCTCTCGTGGCCAAGCTTGACGCATACGTCCTGCGACCCGCAAGTCCTCCCGTACGCTAACATTGTCTCGTTTACCAATAACATGTTCCCAAATACCAGATCCCACATTCTTGAAGATGTGCATGGGATCAAGAAGAGGGTTGATCTTAAGATGGGTCCAATATGGTAGCCGAAAAAAATGGAGTACCTACACAAGGGATTGCTCTATGTGACCTTTAATCCAATTAGAGAATACACAAAACAAGATTGAAAAACATTACTATACCTGTTCATGCCATCTGGAGGAAGAATATTTGTAGACTCCCAAACACGCTTCCAATCTTTTGCACGAAGTGTTTGTGGAGGAATGTTACTCTTACTAGCAACATATTTAGGATGATCTGAGGGGAGAAATCGATGATGATTATCGAATATGGTCTTACACAAACCGTCAGCATACTCATGTACTAACGAAGGGCCACAAACATTTAGTTTATGTATTTCATGAATATTAATGATTCAACCCATTATTGGGTTAATGATCCAATTAGGGATCATTCTAATCATTTCCTTAATGATAAGCTTTATCCTTCAAAATAAATTGAGATTTATCAGTCATAGTAGCGGAGCTATGGCAAAATTTTTATAAAAATTACACATAAAATAATTTTATTCAAAGCATGAAAAGAGAACTTCCTACCATATTCTAGGAATTATCATCCTAGATTAATTGAAAGAATTTTATTGTAATCATGGAGAAATTGATTTTTATGTTATGCATAATTGATGATTATTTTATTGTAAAAGTGTATTCATCAAGGCTAGCAACTGCCCACATAACATCCTCAAGCACAATACTCACCTCACAACGCTCTTCATCAGCCAAATCTACATGCATACCTTCTTGAGTGTTGCCAACCCCCCTAGTATCATCGTCCAAAAACTCCCCAGCACATAATGCATCAAATGGAAAAACATCCACTTCATTCATCGCAGGTACCATATCACCATCAAGCTGTCCAAGAAAATCCATAACAATAGGATCTTCCTCCATGCTCTCCACATCCGCATTACAAACCATCTTCACTTCATCACAATCTCTACCCCATCCTCCTCCCTTGTAGAATCTGGCAAAGAATCATCCTCAAAGCATTCTGTATCCAACTCCTCTTCCTTCTTATCATCAGCGAATCCCAAAGCATCATCCTCTTTGCTTCCATGTGCATGCATGTCATCCAGATCCGAATGCAAATGATCTTCAATAGAGCATTCCAAATCACTTTCACATGTACAGCCATGACGTCCCAATCCAAAGAAGAATCCACTGGCAACTCCTCATCTGCAAAAGTCTCAAACCTTGGTCTAGATTCTTCATCCTGCTTTTCATCCACCTTCACATGCTTTAAAAACTTTGGAAAAAAATCAGAAGGCACATAAAACATCCCCCTTTGCACCTGTATAGGCCTTTGAGGCTCCTGTCTAATCAAACTTTGCATAGGACTCTTATCCACCTTAACCAAATTTACATGCATATCCCTTGCAGACACAACACCTTCATGCGGATAAATACCCATCTCCGTCTGCTTCAAAATCTTGCCTTCCTTTTCCCTAGCAACCCTAACTACATCATCAAATGACTTGGGATTCTTCAACTCAACCCTGACCTTCAAATGGGGTAGCAAACCATCAATAAACAAGCTCTTTTTCAGAAACAAAGGAGGAACTTCCTGCTTTAATGTAACCCGCTCTTTATCGCCAGCTATCCCCCCTGCCTGCCACCGTCGACCTTTTTTCTGGAAGGATTTGTCACCTAGCCCGAATCGGCATTCCTCCTTTTTCGAATACTTTGTGCGCTATCTCTTCCATGGCCCACCACCTTCTTTTCCTAGACCTTCCAGATCTAACTCATGCACCATTCAATTGGCATCCCAACAATTAAATGCCCACATGTTCATGCACACTTTTGAATTCAACCTACCAGTGCCCATTTATTTTGGGGACGCGCACACATACAAAGCAATCGAATGGCTGATACCACTAGCAGACCACGCTCCAGACACAAACCTGTACAAGTCTACTACCAAGCCATCCACCCTGTACATCTTCCAAGGCATTCCAGGGCAAAGCTTTTTCACATGCCATGCATTCCATATGTACACAAGTCCAAAACACCTCTCAAGTTTTTGCCTAACAACGCCATCACCCCAAAGGAGAGAGAGCCCCACACCTTTACAGCAAGCATGGCTATAGACACAATGAAAAGGGCTAGGGCAAGGTATCCAGAGATGTGTCCTATAGATGTGCAGTTCTCATGGGCAGACGAGAGAACTGGATTGGGCCATGCATGGGTGAGTAGCAAGAAAAGGGCTTATGAGCCAAGGTTTGCCCAAGACCGCCTAATCAAGTTTATTTCAAGGGGTATCACAACAATAGAAGAAGAAGCATAAGAAGGCGGATGGGACAAGCTGTAAGCGTCCAGACTGCAAGGTCGAGAGTCAGCGGGGCAGGCCAATCTAGATATTAAAAAATTTCAGAACAAAAACTGTGGGCTTTGCTAGTTCAGCATCCATCATGATTGCCATGTGTGTTGGCAACCAACTAAGCCCGTTTGGCCACACTACCCACATTGCCACACCTGGACTGACCCATTGTGCAACAAACCATTATGGGTTGAGGCTTCTTGTTTTGTAACAAACTTGTAAATAACAGTTTCTTGGAAAGGAGTAGTGCCCGGATGGATGTAAGCAGCAAAGGTAGAATTCTTTGGACGTGTGGACTCTATTAGTTGCATAAGAGAATGAATGATGAGAATACAAATTGACCCTTATCTTGGAACCTAGAATTCACACATTGGCCAAACATACTTAAAATATAGGTCCATGGCTACCCAAGGCCGCCTAGGGTTGTACAAACACTTAATCTAAGCATGTAATCTCAATAATTAAACATGTGGTGCACCTTTCATAGACAATCGACGATGATCGCATACGTAAAATATATAATATTAGCATTTCTAATGCCAATGGCCAAATGAAGTGATGTTTGCCAATGGATGGTGTGAATGCTAAAGAGGTGCCAATGAGGGTTAACAGTGGTAAGCATATGGGCACCTAGCAGTTCCCAATTTACACATTGGATGGTGGCCAATGTGTGGCCAGATGATGGCTTATGTAGACTTGGAACTCTGCCAAGTTGGATGTATGCTTGAGCGGGCTATGTGACCACATTAGTGAGTGTTTGATAGCACACATAGTTCTTAGGCTACAAGGCATGTTTAAGGGTCCATATGGTCTCAAATGGCCATGGGAGCTATTGCGGTCAATTGGTCATTTTGGAACAAGTCGTGGGTTGGCCGACGTGGCTAACCTACATCCCTGTCAACCTTGGTTATTATATATAGACTAGTTTAGTGTCCTTAGTTCATCATGGAGTGTTCAAGCACTCTTGTAAGCTCGACATCCTCCATTTAAAGTTTATTTAGATTGCCATCAAAGCTCCTTAATAGGAGCACACAGGTGGATGCCATTAGCTTATAATCAGAATCTTATAATTAGTAATATTGTTTACTCTCCACAATTTAGTGTTCTTTATATTGTGTTAATCCAATTTCCTCTATTGTGTATTCTTACAAGAAGGCACATTAGTGGTTTAGGAAACTCAAGCGCTAGAAGATAAAGTTAAATTCACTTTGCTTAAGAATCTCTTTGTACCAAGCTTTACTAGAAGCAGTCACACAAGTGGAGCCCAGTGGCATAGCTCTTTAACGTCAAGCAGCAACATAAGTTGATGAGGGATTATGTTTCTTATCTTTAGCACTTGAACTCTTGGTGAAATCTTCAAGAGAGGTTCACTGATAAACAATTATTGTCATGCTTCTATAAAGGGAGTACGAGACCCTAGAATGCACGAGTATCTGCTCTTGTCTAAACTAGCCACTTATGCTGCAAATTGGCCATAGAATTTTAGGATAACATGTTAGAAATACCATAGCTTGAGGAAAACAAGACTCCATCTTCAGCTGTGACATCCCGAGTATCATGTCGTTCTGACTAGGGATAGGCAAGTAAAAAATATGACTATTGAATGAACTAACATCGGTAATTCTTAAAAAGGACAAGCTAAAAGAGGTAAGGAAACCTCCTATCCTAGAAGGGAGTCAATCTAGTGTTCAATATGAAGGCAGAATCATACAAGCATGAATCTTAGAACCCAAACCATTTCTCTACTACACACATTGTAATCATGAGACATGCATGTGTAGATATGGTGTTGAGCCTGCTAGCATGTGTCGGTAGGTAGATCAACTTGAGCTTTGCCAGCACTAGCAACCCCCCAAAATTGTAATATAGGGCCTACTCATATGCCACGATAAGGATACACTAGGAATTTAAAGGGTACCTCGATGTACCCTTACCGTGCCACCTATCTTTCCACCATAACCATCTCCACCAAAGATTACCCCAATCAATTGACTTTTTAGTCAAAGGACTACTTGAAGAAAGTGAAAATATGCATGAGTCGGAACTTAATCATGACTATTATGAGAAGTTGCATGATATTATGCCTAATTTCTATGTTATTCAAGAAGAAATGCTAGTGCCCATGTTTCAAACCTCTGTCTAATGGAACGGGAGAGACATGAACACAACAACTTGGAGGAGGCTCCCAATACAATGCTTTCATTGTCAAGGACCTCATAATAGGGTAGCAGAGTTCCCACACAAACTAGGTGCCCTAACAAGCTATGACCTACTAAATACCGCACTCAATACCAAGGTACTAACTAGCCAAGTATTAGGCTGTTATGCTATTTAAGGGTGTGTATGTGTGTGTGTGTGTATATATATACATATACATACATACATACATATATATATATATTTATATACATATACATATACATACATACATACATACATACATACATACATACATATATATATATATATATATATATATATATATATATATATATATATATAATGATTTATGCTTTTATTCCTTCATTTTCAAGTAGTCCACCACACATACAGAAACACATAAACACCTCATTGGTAAAGCCCTTCTATTTCTTCCTTTTTCACTCAAATTTTAGCAATTATCAATGCATCACTCTCTAATCACTATTTATTCACTCAATTACTCTAATTAACATAATTAATACCACTAATAACTTTTCCTACAAGCCTTGAAACATAGAATGGATGCTTCCATTGTGCTCAGCATGGCTTCAAATCCTAAGGTAGACTATCTACTTGCCCTATTCTGACATTTCTAACTCATTCTACCTCCTAAATCCTCTCCTCAACCTGCTCCTTTACTTGAAATTGGAAGACAGTTCCAACTAAAAATGCACCCTTTAACTTCTCCTATGTCCGACCAGCCAAAATTTGGTCTGAAATGCTTAAAATAGCTCATAAATGGTATACTAAATAACTTCTACTAACTCCTCATGAATTCTAAACCCCATCAAGGCTCGGCAACACATTTACTACTTCCTTGTCATTTTATTATTTCAGACAAAAAACATAAAAATACATGAAAAATGGTCAAAAATAGGCCATATGTCCTAAAAATAGGGAAACATAACCTAGATGATAAGAAAGAGAGATTTCCTTTTAAAAAATGATTTTCCCATTAAAAATAGCTACTTTTGATAATTTTACCCCTAAATATCTAAAAATGGCTAAAATAACCCAATTTTGCTTTTAAAAAAGATGCCCCAAATTTAGGTGCTGTCATTCCCCCACACTTAGTTGTGAATCATCCTCACGAGCACTTCATCATGTCTTCATAAAAATTTTGCTTCTTCCTGCACTCTTCATAACATTTGCATATGACAAATACCACTAATAACACGATCTTTTGAAAAAAAATCCCACTCATGCTAATACTAATACTAATTCAATTATATAACCACTCTCTTGAAATCCTACTCACTCATTACTTAGCTAATGATTGATCATCTTGATATCCATATAGAAGTACTACTAAGACAAATAATAAAGCCTTACCTCTTTAAGAAACTAGTACTAATCCATTCTACACTTAGACACTACTGAAGGGGGCAACAAGAGTTGTTGTCAACCATGGAGGCTCAAAGATATCCATGGTTGTGAGTAGAGAGAGAGAGAGAGAAGGTAAAATGAGTTGAGGGAGACAATATTGTACACAAACTCAATGATATTGATTAGATTCATCATGTTTGCTTGAGTACAATGCTTTTTGTAGGCTTTAGTGAAGCCTTATCTTTTTACTCAATGAAATCAAGGACCAAGTCTCCATAAGGAAACTTCCTACACACTTGCATAACATCATATCCAATCCTAAAAGGTTGTTCACACCCAAACACACACACAAATATGCTACTACAATCATAAGGAGTGTTTACACGCTATGGCTATAAGTTTTCCCTTTGACATTGGAGCCCATAGAAAGATAAATAACAACATGTGTTATCTCCAACAACTACTTAACTTATGTCTACGTTTATGACCTTAGTCCCACTACCACTAAACCATATCTCGACTTGAAACTATTGAAGACTACATATTCTAACTCTACAAATAGTATGTAAATAATTGGGCTACTCTGAAGCTTTAACACCCTAATACTTATTATTTATTTAGCGAAACTCCCCTCTGCCATCGCTTTTTTTCATACAAGGTCCCACCCCATGAAAACCAAGGCATCGGCTCTAGGCCTCAACGTTACCACCAAGCGTGTTCCCAAAAACCTACCACCAAGAATCTCACATGGCAATAGCTATCTTCTTAATTTTTTTCTTTTCTTTTACTTTTCTTTCAGTCTCCAACTCTTTTATTTTCCTTTCTTTCCTTTTCTACATTTATAGCTCACCCTTTCACTCACAATGTATCTATAAAGCCAGGACATAGTCTCAAATAGTCCATTAAAAATACAGCGCACAAGTATCTTAGCATACTCCATCGACACAATGCAAGGAATATATAAACATAAAGGAACTAATACCAGCCTCTAAATAGGGATAAAGCTTTAAGACTCATCTAGATAGCAAAACTAATTGGTCATAAGACCAGTCATCCTGCCACAACATCTCTTCTCACTTTTATACTCTTTACACTTCATTTAATCTCACTCATTCATTTCCTTTTGATTCTAATAAATTTCACTTAATAGCCAATCAACATAACTATAGAGGTTTCAAATACTCCTGATCACTCTTTACACTTCATTTAATCTCACTCATTCATTTCCTTTTGATTCTAATAAATTTCACTTTATAGCCAATCAACATAACTATAGAGGTTTCAAATACTCCTGATCATTTGCATTGTTTTACAAATCTTCACTTCTTTATTTTCACTTCCTATTTTCTTCATTCACAACTCTTCTCATCCGTAATACTCTTTCACGAGACGAACACATATTATCTATACTTAAACACTAAACACTACCTAGACGAGAGTGTTAACCTACTCCAAATTTTACTTTTTCTAATTCTTTAATATTTAAGAGAAAACAAACAAGAAAATTACAACTATCACTCCTAACCAAGAAAATTACAACTATCACTCCTAACCAAGAAAACTACTACAGTCTAAGCATAATATCACCTCAATATCTTTGAATGGGAAAGATCTATTCTTCTCTCTTACTTGCTCATATTATCCTAACCTAACTTCAATCCGCATGGAAAGGGTTCATGCCACCACTCCAACTCTATAGTGAGGATAGTCTAATCTTCTCTTGTGCTATGGTATACAGGAATCTACATGTGATCCAGATACCTGCTTTGGTTGAAAGCTACAGTAACCTACACATAGACCATGCCCTAACCACTTCACACAATAAGAAGATGAATTATCTAACTTTACAATTGATATAGCTTAAGTTTATTGAATTAATGCCCTTTTTTTCTTCTTTTTACAATCTTGTACGATGTGTCCTAACTTTTCACAATATCTACACTTAGGTTGATAACTTGAGCTTGAACCTACCTTAGCAAACTCTCTTGACTCCTTAGGCTGGACCATAAGTAAGTCCATTGTCTGAACACCTATTCTCACACCCACTTTTTTGTCATATTAAAATAGTAATCACTAACATTTCCACGAGAGTCACTACTACCTCCTTAAACAATGGATACATTTTTGTCATACTTTGTTTGTTGAATTTCACCTCCTAATGCTCCTCATTTATATTTCTCTGTTTCATCTTGAAGCACTCTCATAGCCTTTATTGGCTGATATCTCTTGGCTATAACCTACATGTTCTTGCATGATAATCTCATCCTTAAAACTTATTCCAATAATATTATCTCCTCTTGATGATACTCATCAATTCCCGTAGCTAAGTCTTGCATGATAATCTCATCCTTTTCCCTTAAAACTTATTCCAATAATACTATCTCCTCTTGATAATACTCATTGATTCCCATAGTTAAGTCTTTATTCTGTCAAGCCTCTAGTAAGGCTTGGTCTTTATCTATTTTTAGTTGCGAGATAAACACTCTTGCTTCTCTCAATGCAACTTCAACTGTGCTAACTTTTCTTATTCTAACTCGACGTACAACTTCCTCCACTTGTTCTCACTATAACTATCTGTTTTTCCATTTCCTTTTCCATTAACATTGCTTCTTGTTTTGTTTAAGAATCTCTCTTCCTTTATCTCTTCTAATTCTTTTGCTTCTACCATATACCCATCTATCCACTCTCTAGAACATCCTAACTCAACTCCTTGGTTCTGTTTGTTTATATACCATTGTTTAGGGTCTGGCCTACAGTTCTTCTTCTCTATCAACTCATTTCCTTCTAGGGTTTTGACTTTTAGTGATTCACAATCGTCACCACAACTGTTAAGTATACTTCTAACATCATTCTCACACATTAACACTTCCTTTTCTTCCTTCTCACACCCTCTTACTATCTCTTCCTCAACCACTTCTAACTTTCCTCTCTCTCTCTCTCTCTCTCTCTCTCTCTCTCTCTCTCTCTCTCTCTCTCTCTCTCTCTCTCTCTCTCTCTCTCTCTCTCTGTCTTCTACTACTCTTTCGATCATAAGACGATCAGTTCTCTATTCTTCAGATTTAGATAACCAATAAGTGATATCATTGTCCAAGTCATTCCCTGAGAAATAATGCATATTCTCCTATCCCATTTTATTTTGCATAGTTTCGTTGGTGCATGGTATTAACTACCATGTTACCTCTCGAGGGAGATACACTATGCTTTAAGGCTCTAATCCACCATGAATAAGGTTGTTCACCCTCTGAGAGCTTGTCCTCACTTGCACTTGTTACCTATCCTTTGAAGACATCTCCTCCATAATTTGCAGTATCCTCCTTAATAATCTCCTTAAGCCACTCCCGCAACACTACTCTTATTTTGACTTGGTCATCCCGAGGACCAATTGTGATCAAACCCTTGTGCCAACTTTGGTCAAAATGGGCTTGCAAAAGCCATAGTTGTCCCAATAAAATGGAATAGGATGTTGAAAAGATGCAGGGGAGAAGAGAGCTTGAGCTCTTGTTGCAAGCACACACACACTCACACAAACCCTAGAAGAGAACACACAAGGTGAGAGGTTGAAAATTCTTCTTCTTCTTCACACAACAAAAGAGGTCGTCTACAAAGAAGATAAAGTGACACACACATAATAGAGTATTTACAAGCGGTCCATAATGTGAACAAGCTAAGAGGAGTGAGTAGATGTGGACTAGTTGGTGTAGTCCAGCTGTAGAATCTCTGACGAAGATATGTCAGTGCTAGCTACCAAACCCGCCAGTGATATAAATGTCAAACAGTCATGCAGACACCTCGTGAGTGTCAGCTCATGTTGAGCTTGACATCTCAACAGACGTGGCATGTCAAGCCTACTATACCATTAAGAAAGTAATTTTAAACTCAAGTCCTACAATAGTGGTTTTTAAGGCTCGTAAAACTTCTAGGGGTTTACTCTTCACTCATTGATCCGCCAATCATAGAATTGAATTAGTTAGCTCTAAATTCTTTAACCCTAACTCATCTATAGTTTACTCTGTCATTAAATTGACAGCAACTCCACCATTCATCTGTGCTCCAAGATTTAACATATTACCTATGTCATAGGAGCCCCTAGATCTAAGAAAAGATCTACTATTCGTACATCTTTTGCTTCCCTTGGCTTAGGGTTTAATCTATCAATTGCCACTCTAACTCTACTCACTCTTCTTCTTACTAATTTTTGGTAAATCTATCTTCTACAAATATCTACAACTAGGAGAAACCTCGAGTAGTCTTAAGTTTATGACAAGAGGATGAAATTTTGCTACTCCAATTTGGTTTCATGGGCAGCATTATTACATGCATAGGGCGGACCCAAGCTCTTTTCGCTACGGTTTTCCCCCCGAATTTCCTCCCCTCCTTTCCTTCCTTTGGACGTGTTAGCCAACTAATGGAATCCCCATGTTAACCACTCCAGTTAACATGACCTTTTGCACGGCTCCACCCTTTGTACTTTATCTTTTTGTAACCACACTAAGCGCACTGATTGTATATGATGTTGAAAGAACGGTAGAGGGGGAGGAGACACACACACAGGAGCAAACCCTAACCATAGAGGGAAGCCATCTCCACTCTCACACAAAGCATAATGCACTAATCCATAATCCCGCACAACACACTATGAGTTGTGTCCACACTCTACTAACCCTAGCTAATGTCCACACACTATGACCAGCTGGACACGCGGTCATTTATGACTCACACATGTTCCTACCTAATCTGCCAGCACATAGCATAGCTAGCTCACACTGACATCGAGCTTGAATCTCAACAGCCCCTCTCAAGCTCATGATGTACTGCCGATGAAGATGTAGATGAGCTTGGGATATCAAGACTCTCAACACCCCCCCTCAAGCTCATCCCATGTACTCCCAACATAGTCCGGAAGTACTCAAACTTCTCCCTGCTAAGTGGCTTCGTAAAGATGTCTGCCACCTGCTCATCAGTCTTCACATACTGAAGATCAACTGTACCATCCAGCACCTTTTCTCTGACAAAATGATAATGGACCTCTATGTGTTTGGTCCTCGCATGAAACACTGGATTCTTGGCCAACTGTATACTGCTCATGTTGTCACAATGAATGACAACTTTGCCATCAATAGACTCACATAAATCTGCCAAGAGACCCTTTAACCATACTGCCTCACAAGTAGCAATGGCTGCACCCCTGTACTCAGCCTCTGTACTGGATAAAGCAACTGTAGGTTGCTTCTTGCTACTCCAACTCACCACTGCACTTCCAAGTGTAAAAGCATATCCACTAGTAGACCTCCTGTCATATGAACTACGTGCCCAATCAGCATCTGTGTAGCCATGTATGTCCAAGCTTTTACCACTCTCATAAAATAGACCATAATGTGCTGTGGTCTTCACATATCTCATGATGCGTCTCACTACATCCAAATGTGGTTTCCTGGGGCTCTGCATAAACTGGCTGACTAGCTCCACAGCATAACTCAAATCTGGGCGTGTGATAGTCATGTATATGAGACTACCAACCATCTTCCTGTACATAGAAGGATCATCCAATTCCTCGCCATAATCAGCCCGCAACTTCACATTTTGCTCCAATGGTGTACTCATAGGCTTACACCCTGTCATGCCATACTTTGCCAACATATCCAATGCATATTGGCGCTGTACTAACCAAGTACCTGCATGATCTTTCACCACTTCAATTCCAAGGAAGTATCTCAACTCACCAAGATCTTTCATGTCAAATTGCTGTTGGAATTAGGGTTGCAGGAATGCACACACAACTTCAAGAAGATGAGGAAGCTTGAGCACAACACTGTAGTGTATTATGAGTGCCAAAAATGAAAGATAACCAGCCCTAGAAGATAATGGGCGTATATACAATGCACGGGGGAAAAAACCTCCTAGTGAGGGAAAAAGTGCCCCGGCGGTCCTAAGTGTGTTCACACACATCACTACTATAATATGGTAACAAATCCCCCCTGGAGTGATGCGGTGAACAAGAGCTAGCACTCATGTATAGGGAAGTGTCTAGCTATGTGGACGAATCCACAAAAGGGAGTAAGCCCAAAGCTTTGCGAAAAGCTTCGAACTTCTCACGAGGCAGAGCCTTTGTGAAAAGGTCTGCAAGGTTATCCTGTGTTGGCACATAAGCCAAACTGATCTCTCCTGCAGAGAGTCTCTCCCTGACATAATGGTAGTGCACCTCAATGTGCTTCGTACGAGCATGGAACACTGGGTTCCGCGCAACTGCCAATGCGCTCTGACTGTCAGTGAAGAGGGTGGTGGCAGATGGCTGCCCAACACCCAAATCAGCCATAAGGCGTCTGAGCCACACACACTCAACCGTAGCTGTGAAAGCTGCCCTGTACTCAGCTTCACAACTAGAAGTGGCCACAGTAGGCTGCTTCTTGCTCAACCATGATATGCATGAGCTTCCAAGCATGAAGCAAAAACCACTCGTGGACACGCGTGTGTCATAACAACCAGCCCAGTCAGAATCTGAAAAAGCATGTAAATCTGGCGGCAATGATCCCCCCTTGGGATAAAACAACCCAAGATGCCGAGTACCACTCAAATAGCGAAAGATACGCTTCACTGCCTGCCAATGCTTAATGCCTGGGCTATGCATAAATCTGCTCACCTGTGAGACTGCAAACTGAATGTCTGGCCTCGTAATGCATACATAAATGAGGCAACCAACAGCTGTCTGATAGAGTGTGACATCAAAGTGATCTCCAGCATCATGAAGACTCAACTTCAAACCTGTCTCCATTGGAGTAGCAATAGGCTTGCAGTCTTCAAGGCCAAATCTCCGCAACAATGTTTCAATATACTTTGTCTGACACAAAGCAATACCTCCATCACACTGCTTAAATTGTATCCCCAAATAATGATGCAAATGCCCCAAATCTGACATCTCAAAAGAGGCATTCAAATCAGCCTTAAAATCAGCAATATGACTCTTATTTGGTCCTGTGAGCAGCATGTCATCGACATAGAGAGCAATGATTAGATGTACACCATCCACACGTTTAACATACAAAGTGCTTTCTGTTGGACTATTCTGAAACCCATGTGCAGTCAAATATGCATGTATTTTTTCATACCAAGCTCGTGGAGCTTGCTTTAAACCATATAAAGCCTTTTTTAACCTGCACACTTTGTTTTCCTGCCCTCTTTGAACAAAACCACGAGGCTGCGATACATACACCTCCTCATGCAAATCTCCATTTAAGAACGCAGTCTTTATGTCCAGCTGATGTACATTCCAACCATTATGAGCTGCTAATGCACAGATGCTACGAACAGTGGTCATACGACATGTGGGAGCAAAAGTCTCATCAAAATCAATGCCCTTCTCTTGAGCATAACCTTTTGCAACAAGCCTAGCCTTATGGCGATCCACTGTGCCATCAGGCTTACGCTTCAATTTGTATACCCACTTAGTGCCAATGGCCTTCTTGCCAGGGGGCAAGTCACATAAAGACCATGTACCATTCTTCATAATAGCATCGTATTCTGCTTGCATAGCAGCCATCCAATTTTCTGAACTTTGTGCCTCATCAAATGAAACAGGCTCACTTTCATCGCACATACTAGAAACAGCCAATGCATAACAATCTGACGCATAAGAGGCACCATGAGAGCCAGAACGAGTGCGACTAGACAAAGGGGCATCCAACTTGCTGTCACGCAAAGTCTGCACCAGCCATCTAGGCATATTCCTAGAGCCCTCAATCTCTTGTCTCTCATCCTCAAGTGCATCATGCACATCTGCATCAGATATAGGCTGATATGTGCCATCATTTAAAACCTGCATAGGCTGAAAAAGTGCCTCATGAGGTATTGCACTTGACTGTGCACCACTGAAAAGAGGCAACAATGTATCATAGACATCACGTGAGCTGATATCTGTCTCCTTAGTACATGAAACCAAGGGCTGAACTGCATCTTCCACAAATACAACATCACGGCTAACCAAAATGCGCTTTGTCTGTGGATGATACAAACGATAGCCTTTGCTCTCAGCACTATATCCAACAAAAATACATTTGACAGCTTTGTCATCCAATTTTCTGCGATGTTGCACAGGCACTAATGCATATGCCAGGCAACCAAAAACACGTAAATGGCCAACAGATGGCTTGCGGCCATGCCAAGCCTCATATGGAGTGACAACCTGTAATGCTTTGGTGGGACACCTGTTTAGTACATAAGTGGCACACATGACAGCCTCAAGCCAAAAACCATGTGGTAGACTTTGACTCTTAACCATACATCTTGCCATTTCCATGAGAGACCTGTTTTTTCTCTCAGCCACACCATTTTGCTGTGGTGTATACGGCACTGTACATTGGTGTTTTATCCCACGCTCAGCCAGAAATGCATTAAATTCTGAAGACATATACTCCCCCCCTCGATCTGAACGGAGGGTGCCCATCTTACTTTCTGACACATTTTCAGCCATAACCAAAAACTGTTTGAAGCACAAAAACACTTCGGACTTTGCCTTCAAAGGATATACCCATGCATGCCTGGTAAAATCATCAATGAAAGTCACGAAGTAAAGGTAGTTTCCAAATGATGGAGTTTGCATGGGACCACAAACATCACTGTGAACAAGCTGCAATCTGCGTTCAGCTCTCACTGATCCATCTTTGGGAAAGGAAGCACGCTGCATTTTACCCAATATGCAGCCCTCACAAACATGCTTGACAGGTGCCTCAAGCTTAGGCAAAGAAGACACCATTTCAGATTTCTGCAGGCGCAGCAAACTTGCAAAATTCAGATGACCAAAACGTGCATGCCACAGTTTTGCATGTGAAATAGCCTGCGTATCCATAATAGCACATGCTGAATCCTCTACACATTTGCCATCCATATTGAGCTTATACAGCCCTCGACATAGTGAACCAGATGCTACAATGATGTCACCACAAGAGAGATCATGAACAGTACATCTGTCATCCACAAATTTTACAACCAAACCTGTTTTGGCAAATGCGGAGACTGACAGCAGATTCTTTTTGATCCCTGGCACATACAATGCATCAAAAAGTGTAAAGGTGTTGCCATTTGCAACATTCAGCACAATCTGTCCAACTCCTTTAACGGGATAAGAGGAGTTATTGGCACAAGTGACAGTATTCCCTGTGGGAGCAGACTCAAGGAAAGTGAATAAACTGCGCTGCGAGGTGATATGCTTAGTGGCACCACTGTCAAAGTACCATACATCTAAATCTACTGCAGACATACATGTGTCATGCAAAGATGGGTCATAACTGCACTGCGCATTGAATGCCCATTCTGTATCTAGCACAACATTAGCAGATTCATTGTTAGAAGGAGAGGCATCTGCAACAGCCATACCAGCCTCTTTCTTCTTAGCCTCTTTCGCAGCCAGCTTAGGACACGCTTTGATGACATGATCATTTCCCTTACAGTACTTGCAAAATGTCTTCTGTTTGTCACCCTTCTTCTCATCTTTGTCTTCCTTCTTTGGTTGCGCAGCATTTGCAGATTTCTGCTTACTAGAAGAAAAGCCAGCTTTACCTTTCCCGCTTCTCTGACTAGCAACGAAAGCTTGATCTGCGACACGCATAATATTCCTGTTTTGCCTTGACTGGTCTTCTTGCAGCAAAACAGAAACTAACTCCTCAAATGATAAGGCATTGGGATTGCCTTTCATCATCAAGCGAAGAGTGGAAGCAAAACCCTGATAAGAATCTGGTAGACCATTCAAAACAGTCTGCACAAGTGAACTGTCTGACAGGATTTCATCTGCAGAAATGAGCTGCTCTTTGAAATCCTTGATCTTTGTCAAAAAGCTATCCATAGAATCACCTTCGTTCATATGCTCATTCTCCAACTGTTTTCGGAGATAAGCAACACGAGCCTCATTTCTTGCCTGATACAATGTGGCAAGTACATCCCAAGCATCCTTAGAAGTCCTGCAGGAGCGAATATGTGGGATAATGGTACGTTTGACAGACAGCGCAATCAAGGCATGAGCCTGCGCATCTCTACCATCCCAACGAATCTGCTCTGCTGAAAGTGGTGGTTCTCGAACAGCTGCAACAGCACTTGTGCCTGCACCATCATCAACAGTACCTGTTTCTGATGTGTTTGCAGCATTCCCAGCCACAATAGGACGTGCATCAATACCCTGCACAATGTTCCATAACCCCTTTGCTACCAATACATGTCGCATCATATATGCCCACAATGGATAGTTGGTGCCATCCAACTTATCCTCAGCAGCCAACATGCGGAATACATCATTGTTGTCAGCCATGGCCAATGACTGTACTACTAGATGTAAATGCTGTCTGCAAGAGGTAAACCTGTATAAAATCGACCTGTGCTATATAGCACAGCCCAAAACAGACGAATGGGCACCTGTCCTGCAGATTTTAATCTTGACAGAAAATCTGCACAGTAGGACGATTTTGCCTGCGCAGTACTTGGAATGCAAAAACGGAGGGCGAAATGACTTCAGATCAAAATTCTGAAACGACCAATCCCTTCGGGCTCTCCCACGGCATATACTAACCTGCAGACGCTCGTGAAACCTCGTTGCAATCGGAGGAGATGAAGCGGCAGGTGCCGGTGATGCTGCCCGGGAGGAGGAAGCCTGCTCTGATACCAATTGTTGGAATTAGGGTTGCAGGAATGCACACACAACTTCAAGAAGATGAGGAAGCTTGAGCACAACACTGTAGTGTATTATAAGTGCCAAAAATGAAAGATAACCAGCCCTAGAAGATAATGGGCGTATATACAATGCACGGGGGAAAAAACCTCCTAGTGAGGGAAAAAGTGCCCCGGCGGTCCTAAGTGTGTTCACACACATCACTACTATAATATGGTAACAATTGCCCACTCAAAGCTCTCTTGACATGCATCACATCTGCACCATGATCACGTGTGATAATCAAGTCATCCACATAGATGACTAGTAAAACAATCCCATGCTGTGTCTTCTTCACATAGAGTGAAGAATCTGTTGTAGAAATCTGAAAACCAAGTGAGATAAGATATCTGCTCATCTTATCACTCCAAGCACGAGGTGCTTGCTTCAGACCATACAATGCCTTTATCAACCTGCATACGTGAGTGGGATATCTAGGGTGTACATACCCTTCTGGCTGTGCGATATAAACCTCTTCTTGTAAGTCACCATTCAGAAATGCATTTTTGACATCCATCTAATGCATTTCCCAGCCATTAGCTGCAGCCATAGCAATGACTGCTCTCACTGTGCCCATCTTAGCCACTGGACTAAACGTCTCATCATAATCCAATCCTTGGGTCTGTGCATAACCCTTTGCTACCAATCTTGCTTTATGTCTCTCAATAGAACCATCAGATTTGCACTTCACTTTGTAAACCCATTTACATCCAATAACATTCTTGTCCTTTGGTAATGCAACCAAGTCCCATGTATCATTATGGACCAATGCGTCCATCTCAACATCCATTGCTTTCTCCCATACATGCTCTCCAATAGCCTCTGTATAGCATGTAGGTTCCACATGCTTCACCATAGATGTCATGTATGCATAGTGCATAGCAAAATCTCAATATGTCAATCTGTCAACTGGATATCTGACTCTCTGGGATCTCCGCAATGCATGCGAGTCACTCTGTACACCTGTAACTCTAGCATGTGGTGGCACATATCTGTCCTGCCTAGCACCAGGTGTGCGTAAAACAGGTATGCCAAGCTCCTCATCCAAACTCTCAGAACTAGATGACTCATAACCTGTGATTCCAATTCCTTCGACTTTCTTTTTGCCTTTATCCATAGCACTACTCCCAGTGCTCACACTCTCATGCCTCAAATGTCCTGACCATGGACGTACACTGCTACTCTTAGCTTCTGCTCTGCTGGCCCAGACATAGTAGTAGAACTAGAACTTGCTTGTGGTGGCAAGTTCACATGCACATCAGCCTCAAGTGACTCAATGACTCCCTCATCTTTTGCTTTGTACCAACTAGTAAGCTCATCAAACACCACATCGCGTGAGATGACCACTTGTCTAGTTTGAGGGTTATAACATTTGTATGCCTTTCGATCCTGTGCATATCCAACAAATACACATTTCTCTGCTTTAGGATCCAACTTCCTTTTTCTTTCATCAGGCACATGTACATAAGCTATGCATCCAAAAACTTTAAGATGTCCAATGTCTGGCCTGTAACCTGTAAGCCGCATCTCAAGCGTGCTTCCATGAATGGCTGCTGTAGGTGTTTTGTTCAATATATACACTGCAGTAGCACATGCTTCTGCCCAATAGTAATCTGGCATGCTCTTTTCATTAAGCATTTCCCTTGCCACTTCACATATGACTCTATTCTTTCTCTCAGCCACACCATTCTGCTGAGGTGTATACCTGCAAGTCAACTGTCTTCTTATTCCATGCTTCCTCAAGAAATGCTCAAAAGCTTTTGAGGTGTATTCACCACCTCCATTTGTCCTCAAACATTTAATCCAACAGCCATACTGCTTTTCTGCAAAAGCTTTGAAATCCATGAATTTTTCCAACACTTCACTCTTCTCTTTGAGACAGTATATCCATGTCATCCTGCTGAAATCATCTATGAATGTAACATAGTATAAACTGCCTTTGATAGATGGGTTTTGTGCAGGACCCCATACATCACTATGTACGATCTCAAGTGGCCTGTTACTCATATTTCCTTCTCTAGGAAACCTCAACCTTGCCTGCTTTCCAAACTGACAGGCTTCACAAACATGCATATGTCCATCATATTTGAACCTAGGCAATCCATTGACAATGCCTCTTGTTTGCATGTTCTTTAATCTCTGTATATTGACATGTCCAATCCTCTTGTGCCACATATCAATGTCCTGTACCACATTTTTACTTTTGGAGAACATGGCTGATTTTAGCTCAGGAATTCCAGCATCATCCAGCTTAAACAATCTGCCTTCTTTCTTGCCTTTAGCAATCACTCTACATCCATGTTTGAAATCTTCAACGAAGCATCCATGCTCGTTGAAATGAACTTGTAATCCCTGTTCCACCATTTGACCAACTGAGGCCAAGCTCTTTGTGATCGAAGGCACATATAACACATCAGACATAGACTTTGTTTGACCATTGTGCATGACCAATGGTACACTTCCAACATGTGTAATGACATGCTGGGTATCATCACCTGTTTCCACATAGCCCTTTACATCCATAGGCTTCATATGCTCAAACCATTCACCATGACATGTCATATGGTTTGATGCTCCTGAGTCCATATACCATGTGTCATCATTCTCAGCATTTGTCGTCATAGAACCCACAACATGCTTCATGGCAAACAAATGATTTGCAGTGCCATCATTGCTGGTTGATGCATAGTTTCCACCATGTTGTGCATAATTTCCACCATAATGACCACCATGCTGTGCTCTTCCCCCTCTCAAATCATTCTGTTTGCGGAAACAATCTCTCGCCATATGATCATATTTGCCACAATAATGGCATTCCACATCTTGCATAGAATTTTGTTGGCCTTGCCAACGTCCTCGACCACGGGGGTTACCTCTACCTCGCTGAGGTGCATATCCACGACCACCTCGAGCACCATATGAGGGCTGAAAATTCTGTTGTGGAGGCCTGTCCTGCCATCCACGACCATTACCACCACGTCCACGTGATGCAAATCTCCCCCTGCCTCTAAAACCTCTCTGCGAGTAGAAAGCCTGATTTCTGCCATCATCATGGCTAGTTGATGCATCCAGAAATGAATCACTGAGCTTGATTTTCTCAACCAACAAGAGTGAAACCAACTCATCGAAGTCGGGTAAACCTGTACTCCTCACTGAGATAGATGTATCAAATGATTTGTATTCCTTGCCAAGACCACGCAAGGTAATATCCACCAAATCATCATCAGGCATGGGGGCATTTATTGTGGCCAATGCATCTGCAAACCTCTTGATTTCTTGCACATAATCATGTATGCTCCTTTTATTCCTTTTCACATTATGTATCTGCTGTCGCAACTGAGACTTGCGAGCACTCGTATCTGTATCAAACATCTTGACCAAAGTATCCCATGCATCTTTGGGATTCTCAGCATCCTGTATGTGTATGAGCATAGCATCAGAAATACATATAGACAGATAATGCAGCACTTTGAATGCTCTCTCTGACCATTGCTTGTGAGCAATAAACTGCTGCTGTGTAGGTTGTCGAGGTAGCTCAGGCTCTGGCTCAGCACCTGTAATGAGATTCCAAAATCCTTTTCCTTTCAAGAAACTCTTTATCCTGTACTTCCATGCCTGGAAGTTCTTCCTATCCAGCTTTTCACCAACAATCTGAACTGGATTGTCCGACATGTTTGCTCAATACATACACCTTCCGCACACTTCAAATCTGTAAATGAGCCTTCCTCAGCTCAACCACACTCCAATGAATGTTCCAGATACTCCAAGGTAGCCAACAAACTCCAAATTTGATGTAGAAAATCAACCTGTAATCATCCAAGATGAACTGACTCATGCAGTCCAAGATACCCTGCTTTGATGCGCTTCCACGACTCCAAATCACAATTTAGTCAGTTCATCCAAGATGAACTGACTCATGCAGTCCAAGATACCCTGCTTTGATGCGCTTCCACGACTCCAAATCACAATTTAGTGGTGCAATCAAGTATGGGCAACTTGCATTGACACCTAAACAACCTCAATGTAGAGTATCGACACCATCTGACATGTGTACATATCAATTTTTGAAAACCCCTTTCTCTGTTTTTGGAAAAACCAAAAAAACCAGTAGAAAATTTGCTCTAATTCCTTCAGTATTTGTCCAAATTGAGCAACCATGCATTCATTAGCTTAGCATTAGTGTCCATCAACTCCATGTAAGAGGAATTCGTCCAATTGTATAAGACCAAGGATTAATTGCTCAATTAAAATGCTCTGTTTCTCTGCAACCAGTGGACAGCCTGTTTTAATCAGCTCATTCCCAGCTCAATTAGGCATAATTGACCAAACAAATCACATAGCCCTCTTCTCCAAAGTATAAAGAAACCAATTGCTAAAGCAATTGTGAAAGGAACCAAGCAACCAATGAGTAATGGATCTCCTCGCTTCAAGATGTACACTTTTCTGCCCTGTTTTCACTGTCTGGCTACGCCGCCTGCATATGAGGCCTTTGGGAGTGATTAGATTGCTAATTGATGAGCCAAACAAGTCCTTAACACACTTGGGTATGTGTGCAATCCACCAATGGTTGAATTTTTACCAAAAATATGCTCCAAATGCATCAAATCTACACTTGCTTTTCTCTGTTTTGTGAGAGCTCAAAAACCAAAATTTTTTACACTTTGAAATGCATTCAAATTGCTCCAAAATTTGTTCAAGGCTTGCACATGGGTTGCCAATACATCCCTCTTTGTCAAATACATATGTCTTTTGCCAGATTTACATGTATTTCCACCATACATCAATGTTCCCAAGCTTTAATGGAAAGCTTCCAAAAACCAGAATTTTGCTTTGCTTTGATTTGCTCTAACTTGCTTTGTTTTTGCCTGTATCACCTGCAATCCGCTCAAGGATGTTTAGAAGACCTTACCCGGTAGGCCAAGCTCTCAGATCTGATAGTATTTGGCTGTGCTCTAAGCTTCACAGCTCCAATGGCAAGCTTCACAGCTTCTCTTCACAGCTTCTTCTCCCACTTCACTCACTCACTCATAAACCCTAATAAACAGCACAATGCTCTGATACCATGTTGAAAGAACGGTAGAGGGGGAGGAGACACACACACAGGAGTAAACCCTAATGTATATTGCAAACCCTAACCATAGAGGGAAGCCATCTCCACTCTCACACAAAGCATAATGCACTAATCCATAATCCACACAACACACTATGAGTTGTGTCCACACTCTACTAACCCTAGCTAATGTCCACACACTATGACCAGCTGGACACGCGGTCATTTATGTCTCACACATGTTCCTACCTAATCTGCCAGCACATAGCATAGCTGGCTCACACTGACATCGAGCTTGAATCTCAACATATGAGACATGGGATGACCGAGCTTATGGCTTGTATAACACCGGTCCATGTGAGGAATAGATGTACATAGAGCTAATAAAACTAGGAAGACTAGTTTTGGGCCCCCACTTGTAAATGGGAGGCCAGTCATTGTAAATATAAGCTTATGTATATAACACATTTTATGGAATATGAAAAGGGACAATCCCATTTGTCTCGCTTGGCTTCTCTCTCTCTCTCTCTCTCTCTCTCTCTCTCTCTCTCTCTCATTTGAGCTTGTGGTTGTATGCTTGCATGTGTTCTTGCTTGCTTTCATGCTTGATTGTTGGTGTATATTAGTAGGAATGGTAATGCTCTCCTTTCTCTTCTTCTCTACCTTCTCCCTTCTATCTACCATGTCCCATTTGCATACTAGTGGCATGAGGTAGAGGTTGAGCTCTCCATAGCTTCCTCTCTCTTGCTCTCTACCTAGCATTGGATCTCTTCTTACGTGACACAAGGAGAGTGTGGAGTGAGCCCCTAGCAACTTCATAGCGAGAAGTTAACCCTCATAGGGTTGACCAAGTGCTATTCTCCATATTTGACTCTTGCATGCATCCTTCTCTTCTTCTTTCTCTCTTGTGTGCAAGGTAGCATGGCACCGCTGCCAAGAAAGGCATTTGGCTTAGGGTCCTCCACACTATTCATTTGCTAGAGTCTTTGATTTAGCCTGGTTGGAGTGCAAATCCACCGGTTGTTTGATTAATCTTGTTTTGTTTTGTTTTTTGATGGAGATTACCTGGAGCTTTGGTTGTTAATCGAGCATTGGAGCATTTGAGCCTTCACCAAGAGTGGCAGAAGCAAGTGAGTGCCCTAAGTACCTTACCTTTGAAATTCAAGCAAAATCTCGATTTTTTGTGTTTTTTCTTTTTGGTGTGCATTCTAGCTTAATCTTTAAATTAATCTCAATTAGTTATTCTAAATCATGCATTATAGGCACCAATAGGTAGCTAGAGACCAGCTCTAGCTCCCTATTGAATCAAAAACACAAAAAAAACACTAGAGAAACACCTAAATCAGTAGGTGTTTAAGGAAAATTCTAGGTGAAACTACTCTCTGTTTGGTTGCTTTGAGAAGTGAACGCCCATTTGCTTATTAAGCCATGGTCGTGACACATCTGCCACGTTTGTTCCTTCCCACAACAGACTACATCCAGCCAAATCCTCTGCCTAGATGTGGCAGAGACATCAAAGTGCATGCGCCGACTTGGAAGTGAATGTTCGTTCCTTCTCTACCTAAGAAGCATATGCCCGTGCCAACCCAAAAGCAAACATCTATTCCTTCTCTGCTTGAGAAGCGTATGACCGTTCCATTTGCCAAAAAAAATGTATTTTTTCTTAGAGGGGATTTGCACAAAGGTTCTATATTCCCATGCACCTACGATCGGGTAGATTGGTGGAAAATAACCCTCTCTTCGACGAAGTAAACTCTCAAGACTCTTATTCACTTTTAAGATCGGACCCAACAGTGAATACGGAGTGGAGCCAAACGGTGCTTGTCTTTGACAGTACTAGTGAAAGCGAAAACCATCCAAGCACGGGATGAGGAACCTCAGACCTCGAAACAAGAGACCCATAACTTAAATGTATGGATAGGCCATTTGTCCAAGAGCAAGCTTCTGCCTCTCCCACACATTCACAAAGAAGCCTTGCTTCGAGGTTCTATGATATTATCCTAGAAATTACACAGTCCAGAAGAACCTCAGCCCCCCAGAGTGAAAGGCATGGACCAACCCCAAGAGAGTGAGCCTAGTCCTTTGGATCCTAGAGTGGAAGTAGGACAAAGTGAGAGCCAAGAGACCCAAACTAAACCATCAGTCTGAGAGCTATGCCTATTTCAAGGACCAGCATAAAGTCCACGACCAGGACCATCATCTCAGGGACCAAGAACGTCACATCAAGGTGAAAGGGTCTACCCAGGTCCTTCACATCAGCCCAGTCCTCCTGTATATCACCAGTATCCATAGCAAGGAGTCTACCATGGCTAGCACATGGGACACAAGGGGTACATCTAAACCCACCAATCAGACAAGGGCATCCCATGATATATTATCCTCCTTGCCTCGTTCCTCCACCAACCCTTCCTCAAACTGCTCCTGTACCATCCATGGCAAGACTGATGCTAGAAATGTTGAGATTGGCCATGGAAATAGGGAGGGGTTGGCTGCTCGTATCACACCTCTAGCACGAGTGGAGCCTGCACCTGCACCAAGGTTAGAGCGGAATAAACTCGCAAACATCTCAAAGCTTATTACAAAATTTGATGGGACTGGAGATCAGATCCCATATTTAGAGATGTTTAATCAAATTTGCAATGTCTTCGGCCATGTGTGGAAGATCAAGTCAAGGCGAGTGCCTTGGCCCTTTGGCCTCACCCTTGATGACAAAGCAAGCCAATGGTTCAGGTCCTTGAAGACTGAGGACAAGGCCACCTTTGAAGCTTTGAAAGAGGCTTTCAAGGTTGGGTATTCTCACCAAGGTGTGCCATGTGGGGCCATGTTGCGTAGCTATATAATGTAAGGCAAAAGAAAGGAGAAACCATCAGAGAAGACTACATCAACAAAGTTAGATATCTCCACTCGTGCTGCAGTGCTAGAGATAAGTTCTTTGACAAAAGGTTAATAGGGAGATTTCTAGAGGGTCTTGATGGCGTGCCCTTACATAACTCATTGTATGCCTTGGGCCATACCTCCTTTAAGAAATGCAGTAGAAGTGCTATGGATTGTGAGGACAATTTCAAGGGAACACGTTCCCAAGAACTCCATGAAAAGCTTCCTTCAAGACTGCCAACACAAAGCTTAATGGCAAATATAAGGAGTCCACATAAGGACAAAACATTGAGCAATTGGCCACTGCTTTAATACAAAAAATGACCCAGCAATGGAGAACTGGCCAAGACCAAAACCAGGGAAGCCAACCTCATCTTTATCCTAGGAGAGAACTTGTATGGTGCCCAACCTGTCGAGCCAACCAACCAAACCAGAACGGAGTGTCCATGTAAGATTCCTCCTCATCCCTGAATAATGAATAAGCTTTTACCTCAATCCCCTGTAATCATTTCCTATTTTAGAATACAAAAAAATATTATTTTTCCTTGTTTTTACCTAGAGAGAAGAAAAATTCTAGAGAGAGGTAATTCAATATTGAGATATTTTTAGATATAAAAATTCTCCTAATATCAAAAATATATTTCCCTGAAATAGAAGTTCAAAATAAATTCTCCAAGGTGCATTAGTAATCAATAAAAAATGATATAAGGAACCCTAGCCTCAGGGTCTAGGTTTTCAGAAATTTCTAGATTATGGTCCAATTAAGGTTCCAATGGGCCAATAGGATTAATCCAAATGTTGGGATGAGATAAATCTAATGAATAAAAGAAAATACCCAAAAATGAGTAAATGCTCACATAAGATGAAGAGTTGACTGAGTTCAAGGTTTATTAGTTAAAAATTAAGAGATATTACTAAAAAAATGAGATATTTTGGAGGAATGATGAATTTTTGACACCTTGGTAAGGAGAGGGGGACCTTTGAGGTAGGTGCCTCGTTCACATGTGTGGGAGGGTTTTTAATTCAAAAAAAATTATGATATTTTTATCTCTCCTCTGTCCTGGATCAACTAGATCAAAATAGGAGCTAAATTAGCCCAAATCTTATCCAAATTCAGTCAAACTGAAGCTGCAAAATTCTAGAGCCTAGTTGGACTCAGTTAGTGGCCTCCCTCACTTATAAATAGACCCTCATTCTTTTGTATTCTCATCTGTGAGCTATACCGTGCCAGTATTACATTAAAATAATCATATTTTCTATTGTCCCCCTTAAAAATCCTCTACTTTTGGAGAGCTTGGAGCTTCTGTCTCTCTTCAACAACTCTTGGAGCATTCTTCTCCACTTGCTAAACCAATTGATTGGTTGGGGGCTTCACTTCTAGAAAAAGAAGCAAGCTAAACCTTGAGGTAAGAAGGAATTTTATGGTTTTGATATTCTCAAATGACTTCTCTTCTCAACCCCTCTCAAGCTTGAGAAGTTTTTAATTGGTTGTTTTAAGTTCAAATCAAGCTTTCCCTAAGAATTTTAATGAGTAATCAAGAAAAAGTTAATCTTTATGCTTAATTAGAATGCTTTCTTATCTCTCTCTCCAAAAAGAATAGTCATTCCTATGGCTAATTCTTTAGCAAAAGAATGCTTCTCATTGATAAATTCTTATTTCAAAACCAAACTCTAAGCTTAATAAGCTAGAGGATAAGAAAATGGTATTTTTATGCTTGTATGTTAACAAAATAATAGTAAATTCTTTTAGATTATTTAAAAGTAGTTAAAAATTTAATTTAATTGATTCTAAATATGAAAGAGATAATCCTATCATTTTGGAAAAAGAAGAATAATAGAAATAGCTTAATCTAGTAGAATAATCATAATTAAGTTTATGATTATGGTTAAATTTATGATTTAATTTTATAGTTTAGATTTAAGTTTAAGAATAGATCTTCTATCATAATTGTATTACAATGTCTTATTTTTTTTAGAAAAATTAAAAATTATCTGTAATAGCAGCAAAGCTATGGTAAAATTTTTATAAAATAATACATATCTTATTTTTATGCATAATTCTAAAAGAGGACTTCCTACCATATTTTAGGATTGGACATCCTATGCTAAAAGAATTATTTTGCATTATATTCATGGGAAATAAATTTTTAGTATTTATGCATAAATAATTAATTAAAGAAAAGAAAAAATTTTGTTAAATTTATTTTTATGCGAAAAGAAAAATTCCCATGATAATGGAGATCCATGTAATTAAATGGTAAAAGAAATTTTTTTGGTATATTAAAATAATGGATATTTTTATTTAATTTAAAGAGAAATTTTAGATAAATTTATTTTATGCATAATAAATTTTTAAATGATAAAAGAGGAATTCCCATGACATTGAGAATTCAATCATTTAAATACAAAAAGAGAAATTTTTAGCATATTTGAAATAATGGATATTTTTATTTAATTTAAAAAAAGAGAGATTTTAGATAAATTTATTTTATGATAAAAGAGGAATTCCCATGACATTTGGAATTCAATCATTTAAATACAAAAAGAGGAATTTTAAGCATATTCAAAAAAATGGATATTTGTATTTAATTAAAAGAAGAATTTTTATGGTATTTAAGTAGAGAAAGGTTTAAATTAAATGTTGGTCACAAAAGAGGAATTTTCACCATAATTCCACCTAAAGAATTAGGGTTGATAAATTAAATTGGTAGAAAGAATATCCTTAGATATTTTATGTGGATAAATCACTAAATTGATATTTACCCAAAATTAGATTAAATGGAAGAAGAGTATTTTTATAAAAATCCGATATTCTCATATAAAACCATTTCTTAATCTATTATGGTTAGGAAGGAATGAAATTCATAAAGTTGGAATTTTCTTACGGTTAGAAGTTCAGTAGATGTTTATCTCAAGAAAATCCTTGGAATCAAAGTTAGAAGTAAACCGAATAATTTTGGTAAGACCACGACTGTGAGAGGGACGGCCAATAAACTACTTGCCCATCTCTCGATCTGAATCAAGCAAAAACTTCGTGACCAATTCCAGTTCCTAATACAAAGAATAAACTACCGTTGAATTAGCATAGTTTTTCCTAGACACACTGGTACAAGGTTTGCTCTACGGGGCAGACAGGCAGGAGATTATATCCCTCTACATGCTCAGTTCAGCATACCCGGCCTGATATTGCCACCCAAGAAGTTGAAAGGTTATTAGAGCAAAGCCATCAGGAGGTACACGCTCCCATAAAACACACAGGCCTAAGGGATTCCCTAGTCTAGAACGATACATCTTCCCAAATGATTCAGATACTCATTGGCTTAAATATGTGGGAGCTGTGGAAGCACATGACCACTTCAATGAAATGTGGCAAAAGGAGTTTTCCAATAGCTCTCTTTTGGTCCACTCCACCATCCCATAGCCAACAAAACCCACTAAACCCAAACCAGTCCTAGAAAAGCTTTGTCGCTCTGCTCGCAAAGCACATAACAAGAAGCTAGCACTTGCAGAAAAGGAAGCCAAAAGTCTAGTTGACAAAGAAAGTGCTAAAGCTGAACAAACTAGATAGGTGCCTAGGCATTTCAAGACCTTCCAGATGGATGACCGATTTGTCCAATATGATTCGGCTCAAAGGTTTGACAGTGGGAGACTTTAGACCTCATATGATGGTCCACCCAAGGTCAAGGAGATAAATCTAGCAAGCCCAGGTGAAGACCCAAGGCCGGTATTTATTAGAGAAGACCTTTCTAAGGAAGAATATACCGAGCTCATCTCACTCTACTGACTAAGTTCCTAGATTACTTTGCCTGGAAATACAGGGATACAAAAGGTGTACCTCCAGAAGTAGTCTAGCATACCATTCCATTGATGGAGCTAGGCCGATCAAACAACGAGCTTACCCAATAAACCCTAAGTACTCTAAGATGGTCCCAGAAGAGATTGAGAGACTCATTAATGCTAGCTTCATCTATGAAATTGAGCATATGAAGTGGGTATCACCCATCATGATAGTGCCCAAAAAAAGTGAAAAAGTCAGTGTGCGTCGACCTCAAAAAGGTCAATGCCGCCACCATCAGTGACCACTATCCCCTACCTTTCACAGAACATGTGTTGGAACGAGTAGCAAGAAAGGAATCCTCCTATAGCTTCCTCGATGGATTCTCTAGTTACAATCAGGTTCTAATCAATCTGAAGGACCAACACAAAACACCAAATGGGGCACCTATGCATACCGAGTCTTCCCTTCAAGCTGACCAATGCCCCTGGAACCTTCCGACGTCTTATGTGTATGGCTTACAAGGAATATCTTTGGAAATTCCTTAAGGTCTTCATGGATGACCTTTTTGTGTCAATTCCTCCTAGAAGGAGCACCTTGCATGTTTACACAAAGTGCTAGAAAGGTGCAGGCTATACCGCATCTCGTTGAACCCCCTCAAATTCCAATTTTGGGTTCAACATGGAGTGATCCTGGGACACATCAACTCTAGGCAGGGAATCTCTACTAATGACAGCAAAGTGCAGCTCATCCTAGAGCTGTCACCACTCACAAACTTCAAAGGAGTCTAGCACTTTATGAAATGTCGACTACTATCGACGACGGTGATTCATTTTTATGCACGTGGATATTGCTCAACCTCTATACATTGTCTTTGAGTGGACTGATGAATGCCAACAGGTTTACACTACGCTCAAAAATGCCTTGCAAGCGCTCCAATTCTCAGATCCCCCAATTGGGACATTATCTTTCATGTCCACATTGATGCCTCGGATGGACCAACCAGGAGAACACAAGATGGATTTCCCCATTAGTTTTGCCAGCCGCCAACTCAATGAAGCTGAGAGAATCTACACTACTATCAAGAGAGAGGGATTATCCATGGTCTACACTGTTAAGAAGTTTCGCCATTATCTTTTGGTGTGGCGACTAAGTTTGTTTTCTTCATAGACCACCAAGCCCTTTTATACCTGGTAAATAAGCCATGTGTGACAGGTAGAATCACCAAGTGGCTGCTTATAATGCTTGAGTTTGACTTCACCATCACGGAAGGGCTCTCAACATGTTCTTTTTTTGCAGACCACATGTCAAGGATCCCCAACGGTGAATAGCCGGTGGGAGTAGATGACAATATATCGGATGCCGCCCTATTCCAACTATGTTTAATTCCTGAATGGGGCAAGGAAGTGGCTGGGAGATTTGGGGACCCAAATGTGATGATTTCCCTCGTAGAAGTGCTAGCTTCATCGGAGAGGTTTGGGGATCCACTGGGCAGTTGGTTTTGGGTATACTTGAGGGTTTGGATGAGGATTGGAACTATCATTGTGAGGTTGCACAATAGAGTACAACAATGCCATCATCAACTCCTTTAGTCTCGCGTACTTCCTTGCCAACCGCTTCACAATCAATCAAGGAAGTGTTACCTACCCCCTCGCCATCGCCTAATTGGAATCGATTCCTTATTTTGGCAAACTCGGCACGCGATCAGTACAAAACCTGCAATGGGGTGCTAGTAGCAGCATAGCCTTTGGGTACCTAACCTATTTCAGGGTGCCCAAAAAAAAACAACAATAACAATGCCATGTTCCACATTTGCCACGGCCATTCTCTTCTCAAGTTCTAGAATGCCCCAGCAGCTGTTCCAAGTTCTCAAAGTAGGTAAAGATGTGGAAGAGTTCCTTACTATAAGTGCATGCAAAGATTGAGCTAAACTGGCCAATTTCTTTATGAAGTGTATAAAGTAAGCTAATCTCCCTATAATTCCCAAGAGTTCTAGCCTAGTGACTTCTTTCAACGGTGTGAAGTATGTTCTTCCCAAAGAGTCTCCAAGTCTTCTAATACTTTCTTAACTTTTGGGAAAAATCCAATCTTCATATACCACTACACAAATGAGGTTTTTCCTTAGACCTTCATAGTGCGCCTTGTGTGATATTGTTGTTAGTGGTCTAAGGCCTCTCCAATATTCACTACAAGTGGAAAATACAATGGTCTCTAGTTTTATTTTATCTTCTACCAATCCCCAATATTTGGCTAATTGAATAGCTAAGTGACTAGGATTGAAATCGTTTATATTTACGTAGAGATTAAGGCCTTCTTCTTATTTCCTTACTTACTTATTTCTCCTTCATCGTCGCTCAATTCTCTTATTATGTTGTCTTCTTCTTCTCGGGTTCCCTCACTAGTGTTCTTCCTCTTCTTTAGATATCTGATATAAACGCTTGTTGGCATGACTAGTCAGCACGTTTGGCCACCACCCATATCGCCACCCAAACTAATCGTTGTGCAACAAACCAAGCCTTCTTCTTCTGTAAATAAACTTGTAACGGTTTCTTGATGAATGGGTAGTACCCGTGATTGTAATGGAAAAAGGAGAGAGTAGTTGGATAAGGGGATAGAAGAGTGAGAGTAGACTGGGTCTACCAAGCTGAGATCAGAGGAGTGAAGACATGACTGTTTGGATAGAGAGATACATGTGGAGTCTACTTAAGATCTGAGGAGAGGAACAATACTAAATAGAGACACATGAGAGTTGAGAGTGAGCAGTTCATGAGCAGAGTTCTTCTAAGGCATTGTATAATAATACTCAAGAATGGATTGGACCTTACCTTACCTTGGCCTTCTATCTATTCATCTCTATCTGTTTAATATACAATCTTGTGTGAAGTCATTCCTGTCAAGATATGGAAGTTTGTCTGAAATCTAGATAGCCATATAGGAACTAACCTACTTGCATTCATGCTCAATCTCCTTGCACTTATGTAGATAGTAGCTCAAAGTCCTTGCATTGGGCACAGCTACATTACGCGCAACTACTTTAGTTGCAACTCCTTCAGAGCTGACTAGGTGGTCTGGAACCATATAAATACCAGGTCCTAACCAGACACCGACACTTTTGGCGATCTTGTGGGGAACTGGTATGCCAAGTAGGGGAGTGAGAAATAGAGGTTAGTCCTAGGTCAGCAGTCCTACACAATTAGTCAAAGAGTTACGCTAGTTGAAATAAACCAAGTGTTGAAATTTGAGCATAATGATGAGCTATGGTGGATCAAACACTAGAATCAACATCATTAACAAAGTGATTAGCAAGTGATTAAGACGTAATTAGTGAATAATTAGCACATAGATTAATGTAGGCATGGATACTCAAAAACCAGCAAATTCTCATTAGGGCTATGCCTCAATTTATAGAGTTTACATCAAGCATCTAATCCCTTTGATTTCTCCATGATTCACTCCCAGAATATCTCCACCTTTTGCCTGATTCTCTCCACCTCTTCTCTTTTCCCTGAATATCTCCCAGAATAACTCCACACTCCTAAATTCCCTCATGCTACCCATTATTCTCTCCCAGTAGATTCTTCTCACCTTTTCACAGGTTCTTTCACAATTACATCTCCTCTTTTACAGCCTCTATCCAAGAGCTTGTTCCCACACACACCCTATTCACTTGTATATTTCAACACCTCCCCTCAAGTGAATAATCCTAGCACACCTGGACCCTATATCAAGTTTCCCTCTTACTTGATAGCCTGCGACCAGTGCCTCGAGTCCCTAAACTCATAGTCCTTGACACACTCTCTCTCTATGTGTCCAAGGCTTACTATAGTTGTCTGCGACCTTGACTAAAGTGCTCACACATACATCTACCACGTGGCCTACATCATCGGTGGCTCAGAGGTGGTTTTACTTTATTGGGGCAGGTTACATTGGGTTGTGGGGTCTCTCTCTCTATCTCTCTCTCGATGTCGTTCCTTCTCCACTGGGTTTGCTGTAGCAGTCTCTTGCCATGTGTCCTGGCTTTCCACAGTTGTTGCAAGTGAAGGTCCTCCCTCCTACTCTTCCTCTTCCTCGTCCTCGTCCTCGAGAGAATCCTCCTCGGGTGAAGAATGCTTTTTCCTCTCCTGCTGTTGAGTCGAGCCCTTTCTTCTCTTTGCCTCTGCTCTCTTGCTCTAGTAGAGCTGCTTCTATCTCGTGTATCTTCAGTTCAGGTACATTCTTTAGTGTTGCTACAATGTTTTCATAATCTCCTTTGTCCACACTCTTCAAAAGTACAGCTAATGCTTCATCATCTTCTACCTTTTTGCCAATAGCTGCCAGCTGTTGCTTAATGCTTTTATATTTGTTCAAGTGTGTGATTAAAGGTTCACTTTCCTTCATGTCCAGTTTGTAGAATTGCATTAACAGATTTATCTTGGAATTTTTTGCTTGTGTACCAAATAATTTATTGAGTTCATCCCATGCATCTTTTGCCCACTGTATCCCTGTGATATGATGAATGATTTCATCATTTAAACTGAGTGCAATAAGCCCCAATGCTTTTTCATTCCTCCTCTTCCACTCATTTTCCCCTCTCTCTGGGCATTCATCTCTCCCTTCAACTAATCCCCACAGATTTTTCCTCATCAGCAAATACATGGTTTTTGTTTGCCATGTATAAAACTGTTCCCCATTAAATTTGGCTATTTCCTGTGCTGAATTCATGGTGATGTGAAGGGGGTCTTACCTCTTGATCCAAATTCAAGATTCAAGGGCAGTGTCTACCCTTTTACAACTCAATCTGGTGTTTAATAGATGATTACAACAATTTTATCAGCATAAAATCACCAGAAATTATATTAAATTGAGAGTAACCAATTTGTACGGGATGGTTGGAGTATCAAACCAACTCCGATTTGCAATCTGAAGCTTTAGGGATCTATATCAGATACCTAATGGTAAATTTGAACCCTCAATTGCACCAAAATACAGTGATTAGCATTGATTAATCACTAATTAGCAAATTAATCACTGATTAATCACTAATTAGCAAATTAATGCTCTGGTTTGTGTGCAGAAAACAGAGTATGCGGGGAGTCCAGATCTGGTGCCTTCCACTTCAAATGAGCTCAAATGCTTTCAAGGGCATCAATAGCAATGAGTCTAGTAGAGGATTAAGCCAAGAAACACAAGATTTGACCAAATAATGAAAGCTTAATCTCTGTTTTACCAAAGTCACCTGCAGATTTGATGAAGAGCTTGGATCTCACTGTAGACTTGATGAAATTGATTTCTGTCTTCACCAGCTTGTAGAGCATGCTTGATTACCCCTTGGGCTAGGAGGAATTGAAGCAATTTGACTTGATGAAGTAGCAATGGCAAAATTTGCAGAGAAAAAAGGCACCGGCAAAAATGACGATTTCTCCTGATTCCTTCAGCGGTTTGCTGCGCCATTTCGATGAGCTGGTAGCCAGGGGTGTTGGCTAGCTTAAGCTAGAAGCTTGTGCCCTAATTTAGAGTGTGCAAGGTGCTAGAGATCCTCCACTGGCTGGGGGTGAAGGGGAAGATGAAAAACTCACTAAAAATTGATTTTTTTGCTAATTACCTACTAATCCTAATTAATTCACTAATGGGCTCATAAATCTGATTGATTCTAGGCATGGCTCTGATACCATGTTGAAATTTGAGCATAATGATGAGCTATGGTGGATCAAACACTAGAATCAACATCATTAACAAAGTGATTAGCAAGTGATTAAGACGTAATTAGTGAATAATTAGCACATAGATTAATGTAGGCATGGATACTCAAAAACCAGCAAATTCTCATTAGGGCTATGCCTCAATTTATAGAGTTTACATCAAGCATCTAATCCCTTTGATTTCTCCATGATTCACTCCCAGAATATCTCCACCTTTTGCCTGATTCTCTCCACCTCTTCTCTTTTCCCTGAATATCTCCCAGAATAACTCCACACTCCTAAATTCCCTCATGCTACCCATTATTCTCTCCCAGTAGATTCTTCTCACCTTTTCACAGGTTCTTTCACAATTACATCTCCTCTTTTACAGCCTCTATCCAAGAGCTTGTTCCCACACACACCCTATTCACTTGTATATTTCAACACCAAGAAGGAAGTGTGCACACACTAGGGTTAGGTATGTTCAAGAGAGAGTCATAAGAGCATAATGGAGCATGCATGGAGAATGAAGGTAGCTAAAATAGAGCAATGCAGCCCCTCATAGGTTGAAGTTGTAAAGCACAAAGGATAATTGCATCATCCAAGAAGACTCATAGAAGGGATTCTATGCCAGTTAGAAAGACATATTCAAGAACCATTGAGGAATCAAGAAGAAGATCACTAGGAGCCACAAAACAGGAGGCAGGAAGCTCAGGAAGAGGAAGAAGTGGGAGCTATGGGAAGGATGTCTCTAAACTATCCTAAATTCAAGGGCAAGAGCGAGGAGGATCCAGATGCCCACATATCCTAAATTCAAGGGCAAGAGCGAGGAGGATCCAGATGCCCACATATCGCCTTTGAAACCATGTTCTTGGCCACCAGAGCTTCGTTGCCGTAAAACATAGTATTTTGCAACAACGTTAGGTGGCAAAGCCACCAGTTGTTCTAACCTCTGTAAAGCATAAAATCAAATTTGACCCTTAATTTGAGTGGTCAATTTGTTAATCCAAAATTGAGTATAAATCTGTATCAGCAATGTTTGGGACAATGGGATTTCTAAGCTTATAAGCTTGATGTGCCTCATCTATCATGCTCATAAATTAGTTGTTCAAGGGTAAGATAATGGCCATTGATAAGGCTAAGACCCCTTTAAGTAGATTCAGTGCATTATCATCTGAACGGGACATGCATCATCATTATGTCAGGCTTCATGAATACATTGAGAATATAATCCATCTTTGCCTACATGGATTTCATTACAAAATGAAAGTAAGGATGAAAAAGACCAAGGGCTACATCAACATCAAGATCTATATCAACATGAAGAAGATCAAGAGCAACATCAACATTACGAGCTACATCAAGAAGATCTTCATTAGCATATCGGTCTCATAAAGGGGGGACTCTCCCTCTATTTCTAAATTCCTATTTTATGTTGAGTCAAGGGTTCTCTACCCAGATTCGTCTCCCAAAAACAGAATCTTTTAGATTTTTTGGGTTTGTTATATAGCCTTGATGTTATAAAAAGCAATATAGGTGGCTTTCGAAACCAGCCAAGGCCCACCTATGGGTCACCCCTCTATTGTAAGTGAAATGTAATCATAACTAGATATCTAGCATCTATCTCATCATTGACTGGCATTGTAAACCACCATAAGTAAGACCTATGGGCACTTGGATGGTCATCATAAATAGCTTTGTAAAAGCAGTACCTAGAGGAGCTAGTATTGGCGTAGCCACATATATTTTTTTGAGGGGGGTATTAGAAATATAACACGTTTGTGAGTAAAATAGGTAATTGACCTAGACTACCTTGAAAGATTCCCTTCCAAAAAATGAAATTATATATCTTTTTTGAGTATTGGACAGAAATTTACAATTTAATTCTCACAAAAGACTAAAATTTTCTTAAATTTTAAAAAAGTAAAAGTAAATCAAAGCACTACCTTCAAAATATATCAATTTTTTTGTACTTGAATCATCTATAAAATAGCTATGTTTATACAATGCTTAATTTTTTGATTATTACACAAATAGCAGCTTCTAAAGAAGCAAATATATATAAGAGGAAAATTTCTTATGCTAAGACCAAGAGTATTTGATTCCCGTTATCATAATAATTGTTTAATTTAATCTTTGTTGTCTACCAAGATGCCAAAAAGGATCATCACCATAAAGCTATCCCTTATCCCTTTCAACATCACCTTGCAGATGCTTGATAGTTTTTTGACATCATAATTAGTCAAAGAGTGAAGCTAGTTGAAATAAACCAAGAAGGAAGTGCACACACACTAGGGTTAGGTATGTTCAGGAGAGAGTCATAAGAGCATAATGGAGCATGCATGGAGAATGAAGGTAGCTAAAATAGAGCAATGCACCCCCTCATAGGTTGAAGTTGTAAAGCACAAAGGATAATTGCATCATCCAAGAAGACTCATAGAAGGGATTCCATGCCAGTTAGAAAGACAGATTCAAGAACCATTGAGGAATCAAGAAGAAGATCACCAAGAGCCATAAAATAGGAGGCAGGAAGCTCAGGAAGAGGAAGAAGTGGGAGCTGTGGGAAGGATGTCTCTCAAGTATCCTAAATTCAAGGGTAAGAGCGAGGAGGATCCAGACTCCCACATATTCGCCTTTGAAACCATGTTCCTGGCCCCCAAAGCTTCGTTGTCGTAAAACATAGTATTTTGCAACAACGTTACGTGGCAAAGCGACCAGTTGTTCTAAACCTCTGTAAAGCATAAAATCATAATTTGAGTGGTCAATTTGTTAATCCAAAATTGAGTATAAATCTGTATCAGCAATGTTTGGGACAATGGGATTTCTAAGCTTATAAGCTTGATGTGCCTCATCTATCATGCTCATAAATCAGTTGTTCAAGGGTAAGATAATGGCCATTGATAAGGCTAAGACCCCTTTAAGTAGATTCAGTGCATTATCATCTGAAAGGGACATGCATCATCATTATGTCAGGCTTCATGAATACATTGAGAATATAATCCATCTTTGCCTACATGGATTTCATTACAAAATGAAAGTAAGGATGAAAAAGACCAAGGGCTACATCAACATCAAGATCTATATCAACATGAAGAAGATCAAGAGCAACATCAACATTACGAGCTACATCAAGAAGATCTTCATTAGCATATCGGTCTCATCAAGAGGGGACTCTCCCTCTATTTCTAAATTCCTATTTTATGTTGAGTCAAGGGTTCTCTACCCAGATCGTCCCCCAAAAACAGAATCTTTTAGACTTTTTGGGTTTGTGATATAGCCTTGATGTTATAAAACGCATAGGTGGCTTCCTAAACCACACGTTTGTGAGTAAAATAGGTAATTGACCTAGACTACCTTGAAAGATTCCCTTCCAAAAATTGAAATTATATATCTTTTTTGAGTATTGGACAGAAATTTACAATTTAATTCTCACAAAAGACTAAAATTTTCTTAAATTTTAAAAAACTAAAAGTAAATCAAAGCACTACCTTCAAAATATATCAATTTTTTTGTACTTGAATCATCTATAAAATAGCTACGTTTATACAATGCTTAATTTTTTGATATAGCAGCTTCTAAAGAGGTAAATATATATAAGAGGAAAATTTCTTATGCTAAGACCAAGAGTATGTGATTCCCATTATCATAATAATTGTTTAATTTAATCTTTGTTGTCTACCAAGATGCCAAAAAGGATCATCACCATAAAGCTATCCCTTATCACTTAAAAAGTTGGTCAACATCACCTTGCAGATGCTTGATAGTTTTTTGACATCATATTGGAGAGCGAGATGTAGCAACAGCTCGGCAGCTCTCGTGTAGGCTTTGTGTTGACTGGCTTGCTGTAGGCACGCTTGCTTTATAGGCATCCTTGCACCCTTGTGTAGGCGGCAAGGGAAGATAGTCTATAGAGACGAGCAACGATAGCGGAGAGTCGACAAGACACCTTTCCGTAGACAAGCAAAGATACACTTGATGGCAGTGTGGAGAGAAAACGTTGCGTAGATGAGCAATGGTGTGTCTTGTGTAGGCGGTCGAGCGTGTTTATTAAATGAGATATAATAAAAACCGTCCAGACTAAGTAATGCATGAATGAAGCAGCAAGCTTTCTTCACCCCATTGCTGAATGCATTTGAAAGCAATCTCCTTCAGCGATCCAACAACAGGTTCGATCCCCATAGCTATAGAAACCCTCTCTGTTTTTGGTTCAGATAACTTTGACCACTAGAAGCTGGCCAACTTCCACTAGCGTATCTTGCGAAGTAGAGAGTCAAGAGCATGGACAAAAGGCAATTACGTAGGTGGGGCAGTCGACAGCAAGAAGGAGCTTTAGTACTGCTACGTTGTGAACTTATTCCCGAGTAAATAAGGAACAAATCAAAAGTGGGAAAAAAATTATTGGGAGGTAACGGCGCATTACATACTTGGGGGTTAGTGCGTAAACAAATCCATAAGAAAGCTGGTAAGCATCTCTCTTGTCCACGTGATTTCATGGCCACACATGATTCTTTAGTATGTAATTTCCTTGAGTAACGTCTGTCGTCGAAGTGCTTTCTCGAATTGTGTTGAAATTTGTAACTTCCAGAAGAACTTCTGAAGGGCCGAGAAGTTGCCAAGAGAGGTCAGGATTTTGCCAAAGATGTGATCATTATTGTAGAGAGAGGAAAGCCAATCCTTTAAGAAAGGTTATTAATAGATAGATCGGAGAGAAGCTGCCGAATTTCACCGGATAAGCTCGCCACCTCTGCATGAAACTCGCTCTTGCTGAAGCTTGCCGATCGATGCCGATATGCCTTCTGGACTGGAGAAATTATTGGAATGAATCTCCAAGTAGTTCAGATAAGAGCAGTTTCCTATAGAGCTCGGGATGCTGCCGCTCAAGCGGTTTCCCCACACCTCCCAACTGTTGAAGCTCACCGATTGATTGTAGAATCCGCCCACCTAGCTAGTTCTCCTGCAAGTTTAGAGCTCCTAGCGTAGAGCAATTAGACAATACAGGAGGTATCGCTCTGTTCAATTGATTCTGCCACACTAATAGGAGCTCCAAGAGTGCTTGGAAGTTGACCTGTGATGTTGTTTGTATGCAGCTTTAGGTATTCCAGGTTCCGCAAGAACCCAAGGGTGGAAGGGATGCTCCCCGTGATCTTGTTTTGTGAAAGAACTATTTTTTGGAGAGAGGAGCAGTTTACCAAGAGCAGCAGGAAATGCTTCGGTGAGATTGTTTGTGTCAAGATCTAGTATCTACAGCCTGTGGAGTGAGGCAAGCGTTGGGGGGTTGCACCAGAGAGGTACAGTTATCCCAAAGTTCGATCTCTTAAAGAGAGGAGCAATTGGCGAGTGAGAAGGGGATGGAGTCACTACTAACATTGTTCTCTGCCACGCGCAAATAGAGGAGGTGGCTGAGAGAGCCGAGGGACTCAAAGAGACTTGTGGTGAGGTAGTTGGCGCTGATACGGAGGAAAGTCAGCTGTGAACAGTTCCCTATAGAGTCTGGGATGCCGCTGGAGAGCTTGTTTTTGAAAGAAAAGTCGAGGACACTGAGGATGTGGACGGAGCCTAAATCAGGCGGGATTGTACCTGTGAGCTGGTTGTGGGAGGCATTGAAAAGGGATAAGCTGGAGCAAAAGGACTCAAGCAGGTGGGATGGCCCCAGACAAGTTATGGCTGTGGTAAGAAAACCTTGTGTTGACGAGGCACAGCAGCAGTCGAACACAAGAGGGCGTAGGTGGATAAAGGCACAAAACGATACAATAAGCACCCTCTATTTCTAGGAAGAGGTGAACTTTTTGTACATCCAAATTGCTAAAAAAAAAAACACACATGCGCGCACACACACTTTAAAAAAAAAATCTGAATACCCCCATAGTAAATTTTAAAAACAATGAAAAAATAATTGATTTAATAGAAAACCATGTGTAGTGAGCCGTGCCCTCCTGCATGGCCATACTAGGGGGGCCAAGGGTGCCCATAAAAAATCAACCTGCTTCACACTCACTATTAACATCTTCACACTCACTATTAACATCAGCTCCTGTGTTGCCTGTCGACCACGTCATAAAAAATCAACCTGCTTCACACTCACTATTAACATCAGCTCCTGTGTTGCCTGTCGACCACGTCATTGTTGCCACGTTAGGGCCTCAAGCCCCAGTCTATTTCTCATCCACTCTATCATGTCACGGCAATGTCTTCCAATAGTTTGCTACCATCACCTCCCTCAAGGCCAGGCTCTCATCTCCTAGCCACGCCCTCACACTTCACCACCTATGCTAGTCGACTGTCTCTATCAATCGAGGATCACCATTCCTCCACGTGGTCGTTCTCATGTTAGACTCATGCCCCCTCGCCAAGACCCTCAGGCTGCTCCTTCTCCAAACCTGCTCGTAGACTCACACAATGTCATGACATTTGTCCATTCAGTGCCATGATGACATCAAGGCCCATGGGCCATCACCTCCAAGGTTTGAAGTTTGTCTAGCCTCTACAGACTCCAGAGTCCATAGTACACCTTCTTGATTAACAAGGTGTGGATGCCTAGCCATGTACAATATGTTAGTTGTTATATGTGAAGCCATACTTACCATCAAGGGCATGTGTTCTAGTAGTTGTAAGAAGGTGCCTTCTTGCATTGAAACTTTTTCATACATAGTCTGGAGAGAGGTGAACTTTTGTAGCAATCTAGATGTTCAACATCCAAATTGCCACAAAACTTTAAAACATTTGTAGCAATTCGGATGTTCAACATCCAAATTTCCACAAAACTCAACCTAGAAGCCACACTTACCATCAAAGGCATGTGTTCCAGCTGTTGTAAGAAGGCATGTGTTCTAGTAGTTGTAAGAAGGAGCATTCAAACAATTCATCACCAAATGTGCCACTTACACGCCAATGAAGTAGTGGAGTTCTTCCTCTAGGATTTCACTTAGAGAAGGGAAATGTACCACTACAAGGGATCGGGCTCATACCCGCGCTCCTAGCCGCTAAAAATGACTTGTGAAAAAAAGTAGCGGGCCCGTGTATCAACGCGTGTATAATCGCGGCCAGAGACATGCGTGTAAAAGCGCATGTATAGGACTGTTCAGACGCGCTGATACACGGGCGTATACACGCGTTCTGTCAGTTCAGCTGCATTTAGACGCACTGATACAAGCGTCTATACACGCGTTTTGTGACTTTAGATACGCTTATACATGCATATTTCTCAGATTTGATGCGTTTATATACGCGTGTTTTACAGATTATCCGCGTATATACACACGACTTTTTACAGTTCTGACGCGTTTATACACGCGAACAGAGAGCAAAAAAAAAATCCAGAGAGTGCTATTTGGTACCTGAATGCTGTTCCAGCATTCCAGCACCCAATAACACTCTCTGGATTTTTTTTTTGGTGCATTGGACCATCCACGAAGAACATATCCACGAGGAAGATTAAGAAAAGAACGACATGAATGCATACATTGTCAATACACGATTCAAGATAGACATGAATGCAATACTATCGATTCACGATTCAATATTACTATCAAAATTTCACACATATATACAAGGGAGTCCATATGTCGAAGTAGCCCATGGCTTCAGTTTACAAAAAAATATATACAACCACATCCTCAATATGGAATGTGATACTATAAGTCTGAGTACTACTCAGACCCAGATGATGACTCGGTGCTCCCTCCATGCTCAGATGAGCTCACATCGGTCGGAATGTCCGATGAGTAGTGCTCACGTCCACCCTCTGCAGTGGCGGCGGGTGGATCATCAGCAACTTGTGCCTGTTCAAGTAATATATAGTATATAAGTATATATATATGTAATTCAATAAACTAAAATCATTCGTTTAGAGTTTTCAAGTACCTGTCGACCGTATGGTCTCATGGCCATCTCAAACTGCGCGTCCGTAATACGTCCCTCGGCTCTGAAGATGGCCCACGTGTCACGTTTGCTATGTCGGTGAGCATACCCAGTATCGTCGTGGGCTGTGGGCTTCCTCCCCGTAACCCGTCGCTATATCATAATCAACACAATTTGTAAGATTAAAATAATCATAGAATCAATGAATTAAGTAAACAATCAAATAAAGTGGCAAGATACTTTCGAACTCTGTCTCCCATGACTCGACGCTGCCAGATCCGAAATGTGAAGATCCAGTGGTCTCCATCTGGATCCGTCGTGCCTCCACATGCTGCCTGCTCTTCACGCCTCTGCTCGTTTCTTTGCCTCCTTCCACTCGCGTTTGTGCGCAGTGGCAGGTTTCTCGGTAGGATAGCCACCCGCAGCTACATTTAGCCCATCATCGTACACGAGTTTTTTAAGGTGAGATCTTTTATTACTTAAGATCTCCCTTATTCGCGTCCTTCCCCATACATCCGAGAATGTAGCATGTGGGGGATTGGGGTACCGACTATGTACAGCCTCTATCACCTCCCCAACTAATCGACTATTTTGATCTTTAAATTTAATAAAACAATTTCTATACAAGTTTGATACTACCCCACGCATGTACTCCATTACCGCTTTCCCCCTCGCATCCATCACTATCCCGCCCCTATCCGTCACATCATAGCAGATCACTCCCTCCACCTCTCTCATCTCCTCCTCTTTCGAACTGTCTCCTCTAACTCTTCTCCCTCTATCTCCTCTCTCACCGCGTGCCCTACTACCTCCCCCACCAAAGCACCCGCCGCATCCTCTACTCCCACTCTTCCTACTGCTGCGGGTGGAGTCACGACTGGGGGATTGTCTACGTGACAGTGGCTGTGAGCCCTGACGTGACGGTGCTTGGGAGGGTGTGCGTGAGTGTGTCTGGGTTGAGGTATGTCTCCTCGGTGGGCGTGGAAAAGGAGAAGCTGCATGCCGTCTCGTCGGACTCGTAGGCATAGACGGCAGTGGAGTGCCCTGGATACTCGCGGTAGGGGTATAGACACCAGGCATGGAAGGAGGGGGATGGGCCTACATGTACTCTGTAAGCTCAACTGGACCAGGATGGCGCCCAAAATGATTTAGCATCTCCATCAGCCAATTGCTGTACGCAAATGGATCGGATGAAGAACCTGGAATATCCATAAAGAATCTGCAAAAATAATCCTCATGTACATTATGGGCTGTCTCTTGACTCACACAAATATCATCATCCAAGCCACCTATCAGCCTGCAAACCATAGAAACAGGAAACAGAGTCTCGTGTATACACCCGTCCAGAAACGCGTGTATACACCCGTCCAAAAACGCGTGTATATGCGCGTGAACAGTCTGTGCAGACAGGATACACGCAGACATACACGCGATCTGCGCAAAATTTTTTTGAAAGCGACCGACCTCCGACAATGTGTCCTTATAAAAGGCCCACTGTCGCCCCTGTCACAATTGTTCACCAGATGGCAACCAGTGAAGGAGAAGGACGGAGACAAACCCAAAAAGCAAAGAGAAAATAGCATAAACAAATCTGAGGACAAATCTAAGGAAAGAGACAAGGCAAAGGACAAACTGACTCACCTCTGAAAAAGTGAGTCTTCTTTTTTGGTCAGTTTCTTTCACCCGTGTGTGCTCCTTCTCTGCTCCTTGCACTTAGGTTTAGTGTCTGTTGGAAGAGGCGAAAACGAAAGAGAGCAGATATGTTAGTTCAAAATGTTTATTTGGGAAAGGCGGGTTATTTTTAGTTTAAACAGGTCGTCGCGTGTAGAAACGCGTGTATTTTTGCGTGTATGATAAATTAGTCGCGTTTATATACGCGATTTTAAGGATCTAGCCGCGTTTATACACGCGATTTTCAGAAAGTAGCCGCGTTAATACACGCGATTTTTAGGAAATAGCCGCGTTAATACACGCAATTTTTAAGAAATAGCCGCGTTAATACACGCGATTTTTATACTTTCATTAAAAACATATTATGATTTTGTGTTTTCTGGTTTGTACATAGGATGTCATCAACCTCCTTAAGCAGTTCTGGTGAAGATGAGACAATGCGTCATCGTAATCGCGATGTGTGGTTGGGACAAAGGATCAAGTGTATGTGTAATCGATGTCAAGGATGCATTGTACGAGCACATCGAATTACCTTGAATCACATCTCCATGTATGGAGAATGGAATCAAACAGGTTTAGAGGTGAGTAGATGTAAATTGATGGTATTCAAATGACTCATGGTATCCAAATTAAATTAATGGAGTTGTAATATATAAACTCTAATTGAAGCAGGATGCAGTACCACACCCTAACATGGTGCCCTACGCGCGGTGAGAGCACGCAAAGCGTCGACGAGATGATGCTGGAGCTTCGGGATCTATTATCAGAGATGAGTGGGAAAGGGATGACAATAGCCCTGCACCCCACGAAGTTGTGGAAGAGGAAGTGTTTGATGATATGGTGCGGAATCTTTTTAAGGATGATCCCAAAGGTATGGACAACGATGATATGGAACAAGAGCATCTTTACAAGGCTTCATCGACACCGGTTTTTGAAAAGGGTGCACATTCTCTATTTTACGTGCTTCACTTGAACTACTCAATATACAAACAGTTTATGGATGGAGCAATGCAAGTCTTGACGCATTATTGAAGTAAGCATTCTAACTTGCAAATTTGAATTAGTGGTTTAAGGTTTAGGATTTAGAACTAATTGATGATATTGGATGCAAGCTATTATCAAACATGCTTCCAAAGGGAAATAGACTACCCACCTCAAGAGACATAGCGAGGCGCTATGTGATATCTCTTGGAGGATTGGATTATGATCACATACATGCATGCTATTATCAAACATGCTTCCAAAGGGAAATAGACTACCCACCTCAAGAGACATAGCGAGGCGCTATGTGATATCTCTTGGAGGATTGGATTATGATCACATACATGCATGCGTCAATGATTGCATTCTCTTTCGTGGGACGCATAAGGAGGCTCGACATTGTACCACTTGTGGTGAAGCAAGGTATAGAACAGATGTGAAGAGTTTTGATGTACCTCGTAAAGTCTTGTGACACTTTCCTATAATTCCTCGCATCAAACACATGTTCAAGTGCAAATCCATAGCAGAGCTCATGTCATGGCATTCCTCACATCGATTGGATGATGGCATGTGGAGAATTTTCGCAAACACTCCTGCTTGGAAGCATATTGAAGATGAGTGGCCCAGCTTTAAAATAGAGCCCAGAAACTTGAGACTTGGCCACCATCAATGGCGATCAAGAAGGGACATCTTATGTTATCCCTTCTAATTCCAGGGAAACATAAAGTCAAGCATATGGATGTTTATCTCGAACCGTTGATTGATGAGTTGGAGGAACTATGGAGAGGTGTTGCGGTGGTGGACATTAGTAGGCCTCCCTCCTCTCGACACTTTGACTTAAAAGCAGTGTTGATGTGGACAATGCATGACTTTCCAGGATACAGTGATTGTTCTGGTAAGAATTCTAATTACCTCCCTACTCTAATACTATTGGCTATATTAATTATAAATATTGACTTTATTATTCTAACTTTTATTTATATTTTAACAGGTTTGAAAACATCGGGTAAACATGCATGTCCTGTTTGTGGCCCTTCGTTAGTACATGAGTATGCTGACGGTTTGTGTAAGACCATATTCGATAATCATCATCGATTTCTCCCCTCAGATCATCCTAAATATGTTGCTGTAAGAGTAACATTCCTCCACAAACACTTCGTGCAAAAGATTGGAAGCGTATTTGGGAGTCTACAAATATTCTTCCTCCAGATGGCATGAACAGGTATAGTAATGTTTTTCAATCTTGTTTTGTGTAGTCTCTAATTGGATTAAAGGTCACATAGAGCAATCCCTTGTGTAGGTACTCCATTTTTTTTTTACTACCATATTGGACCCATCTTAAGATCAACCATCTTCTTGATCTCATGCACATCTTCAAGAATGTGGGATCTGGTATTTGGGAACATGTTATTGGTAAACGAGACAATGTTAGCGTACGGGAGGACTTGCGGGTCGCAAGACGTATGCATCAAGCTTGGCCAAACGAGAGGAGGGTGGGCACGTTCGTCTTCCGCCTGCACCATGGATTATATCAAAGAAAGAGGTGAAGCAGGTAAAGCAGGCCATCACCACTTTGTGTACTCCCACTGGATGCATGAGATCATTGATGAAGGGAGCCTTTACAACCACTAAGAAAAGAGGCGTTGAGCAACTATATGGGTTGAAGTCCCACGATTGGCACAAGATGCTCCAAGTAAGTGTTTTCCAAGTCTTGTACGTTGAAATTAAGTTTTGTAATGCCATAAACCATACATACATGTCCTCTTATGTGCGCAGTTCATACTACCTACTAGCATCGACCATTGTGCAAATAAGAGTTTGAAAAAATGTATTTATAAGATGGGCGAGCTTGTGAGGTATGTAAAACCCATGTCAGATCACCCTTCATTATACCTTGCAAAATGAACGTGCATGAGGTATAACGTACTATTTATTTTTCAGATATGTTAGTTCCAAAGCAATTGATCCAGCCATGTTGGATGATGCGCGTGTTATGGCAGTGAAGGTGGTTTGTTTGGTAGAGGAGACTTTTCCGCGAACCATTTTCACAAGTCAACTACATCTCATTGTGCATTTAGTGGACGAAATCGCTTTATGTGGCACTGTGCATGCACGTTGGATGTTCTTCCTAGAGCGCTTCATGAAGACCTTAAAAGACTTTGTGAGGCAAAGTGCAAGGCCTGAAGGAAGCATGGCCGAGGGTCGGTTGATACAAGAGTCTCTTGTATATATTTCAGAATTTCTTGGTCAGGTGGACAACTCTTTGCCACGACTATGGAGCAATGAAGAGGACTTGAGGATGACCTCTATTGCGCCTCAAGGAAAAGGACAGAGTAAAGTAATTGACAGAACATTGATTGATGATCTCAATTTCACTTGCATCCTTAATAGTGATGTGATGAACAGATGGGTTACAAGATATGAGGATGCAAAGACAAAACGGCAAGCAGAAAGAGCTCTCTTTCGGAGGCAACATGGCTTTCGTAAGGCGTACCCTAAGCATCTAGCAACACTTCCGAATGATATCCATGTTGATTGGTTGCATGAGGAAATGGAGAGAGCAGAGAGCGACGAGGGGCTGCATATCACGGCGGACGAATGGGAGTATGCACGAGGATGCATGTTAAAGGTACATAGAACTAATGTTTTGCATTAGTTGTAAGTGATTTGCTTTTAATATTTATTCACATTGCTTACACAAATATTGCTTCTATTTTGGTCCAGTGCACTATGTTCAATGCTATATGGTGTGAAGACAAGCATTTTCGAACACAAAGAATTGATGAAAAGAGGAATACACAAGATTGCAGTGTCATTAGTAGCTTTGAGGGAGCTAATGGAAAAATGGATGATTATTGTGGCACAATCCAAGACATATTTAGGCTTGACTTTCGTCGCTTCTTTGTGTATGTTTTGAATGTCAAATGGCAAATGAACGTGGTGGAAAAAGGGTCTAATGCAACGATAAAACGCCATGCAAGTGGCTACGTAACTATTGACTCTACAAAGTTTTGGCAAAACAAACAAAGAAAGATAGGCTCGTATTGCCACAACAATGTGAGCAGGTATGCATTTTTTTACTAATGTGTTTCATGTACATATATATCTAAGCTCACGTACCCCTTGACTTTTGATATGCTAATTAATTACTACAGTATGTGTATTTGAGTAGGCTATCTATCTACCAATGGTGCATGACATTAAATGGTGGTACGTCATCCCTATTGCACCACGTTCCAAAGTGATGTATAATACATTCACTGATATGGAGCATATGGAGGATGTAACAAGCCGCAATGAAGATGATGTCGAACATGCCAATGAAGATGTGATCGATGATCAAGAAATAAGAGATGATCATGATAATGAGGATGAGCGTGCCATTTCTCATGATCATGAGAATGACGCTACCATTGAGGATGATGGTGATGTTGATGAGGATGATCAGGACATCGATACCATTATCAATGGACAGAATATCGATAGTGGAATAAATTTAATCGTAGCCTTACAAATTGATCAAATGGATATTGATGTTGATCGTTTGGCAAGGATGGATCTTATTGAAGATGAGATCAAACCCTAACCAATCCGTCACCATACACACGCCCGTAATTTATCGCATGTATGAAACGCGTGTATGGCAGCATTGTCTTGTAGTGTACTTGTGGATATTGAGGAGGAGTATGCATCATCAACTTCCTCAGGGGATGAGACTGCCACTAGTGATAGTGGAGGACTTAATAGTAGTGAAGAATAAGTAGTGTGGGAGCTACACTAAGCAAAGTATGGTTTTTTATTGACATTCCAATCGTTAATGTAAGACTCCAAATTATGGCATAAATTTGTAGTTTTATTCGAGAAGTTGTCTACTTTTCAAGTAACATTTTGTTAAAAAATCTCAAAATTTTAAGTTTATTTATCATTTTGTATCATGTCAAAATTTTGTCATTTTTTTGACATGCTTTACTTATGAGTATCAAAAACCCTTTAAAAGGGCTTTTTTTGGAAGGAATCTTTGAAAGTTGCCAAATGTTTCTTTTTTTAGGAAATATTACCTATTTTACTCACAAACGTGTTATACACCAAAATACCATGTGACATTGGGGATACGAGCATCCGGTCTTTAAGTTTATAGAGCCAACTTAGTGTGAACAACCTCTTAGTTAGAGTCAAAAGATAGGGTTTAATGCCTATAAAAGCGTATTGTACATGGTGGTTCATTCATCTCTCATATCATTCATAATACAATCACCTTTTGCTGCTATGCCCAACTTTCTCTCTCTTTTCTCTCTTCTTCTTCCTGCACAACCATGGAGAGATTTCATCCTCCATAGCTCCATGGTTGGACCTATGAGATTTCTAATACACACTACAGAAATGTGTTACTACAATACTCGAAATAGGAACTCAAGCGTGATGGAAAGGCAAAAGGAGTAAGCTTTCGCTGCTGTCAATAGACCTTATGGAAGAGAAGGTGGTAGATTTGGACCAAGGGGAGCATGTTTCTATTGTATTCGTCTAGGACATAGACAAAATAACTGCCCCATCTTTCAGCACCATCAGCAGGAACTTCAAGAAACGAGGCCGCAAAGGGAGGCTAACTTGGCAAGAGCGGATACATCTGCTGTTGTGAACATGGTAAAAGTGGACCATGGGGCAAGAAAAGAATAAGAGAAGCCACTAGAGGTGATGGCTATGACAAGATCACAAGGACTTGTCAAGATGCTGACATGCAGGAATGCCGAGCCAAAACGGAAATAGAAGCCATAACAATGAGCAGGGCAGCACCACAGAGTCCGTGAACAAATCACCAAGTTGGTGGAGAGTGCACAAGGGATGGTGAGGACAATATAGGAATGCCAGCCCCTTGAGGAAAATTTAGACAAGAAAAACCTAGTCAAGAAAATAGAAGAGAATGGCACATAAAAGAAGCCGATGCTAGAGTGCCAACTGGAGCCAATTTACAGCCTAGTGGCAGCAGAAGCATCTCGAGAGAAGAGAAGGAAGAAAATTTGGAAGGAATTGAGATTGAAATACTGAGTCCCCTGAAGTCAAGAAATAGGAAAGAGAAGCAAAAGAGGAAGAAGGAAGGATGTACATAAACCAAGGCACGCCAACTTACAAGTAGAAAAGCAGAGGAATATGACCTATGGGAGGATCTTAGCAAGATGAAATTGATCCCTCTGAACCTAATATTGAACCTAGTGCCCAATTATAGGCAAAAGCTCCTTCAGGCCATAGTGCCAAATGAGAAACTGGCATAGATACCTGTGCAAGAACCAGAAAACCTACCACAAAATGCAGGAATGTGGAACCAGTCCAGGACTGTGACACAGCTGTTCCAAAAAGCTAAAAAGCTAGGAATTACATACATGCAGCTAGCTCCGTTCCAGATCCGCATGGGACTGACCAGTCGAGATAGTTAGAGGAGAACAAATAGAAGTGGCAGGATGCATGTTCAATATTGTGTTCATAGTTCTCAAAATGATTAAGATAGTGGGTGCATATTCCATGCTCTCGGGAAGACTGTGGCTCCTGTGGCTCAGGAGTGGAAGGATAAAGCACAACTGGGATACAGACAAGATCACAATCAGGAGAGGGAAAAAGAAAGTTTGCATTTCACCAAGAAAAGATAAGCTAAACCCGGCTAGCCAACCGATACATGTAGAGGGCCTAAACTACCTAGAAGGGATAGAAGATGATGAAAGAGAGTAGATCATGAAGGAGAATACAGATCTGTTGTTGCTATTTGAGGTGAACATAGAAAGGATTGTACAAAGATACAATAAAGTGCTACTAAATGAAGAAAGTTCTTAGGAAGAGGAGGACACTTAAGATAGGGTGGCAAAGCTGCAAGCCAAGAAGGAAAAAGCAATGATGGCCCTCGAGTAGGAGGAAGCCCAACTTGGGAAGCAGAACATAAGAGTCTAGGAAGACGAGCTAGAAGAAGTGAAACTAAGGGGATGACCAAGAACCAAAAATAGTCAGAATCAGTGCCTAGTTGAATCAAGAATTTAGAGGAAGGCTCCTAGAATTGTTGAAGTCCTACACAAGATCATCTTAAAAGAGGATGCAACCCCTATCCAGCAGAGTAGATACAAAATGAACCCCAACTACGGAGAACAAGTGAAGAAGGAAATTGACAAGCTACTGAGAGTTGGGTTCATCTATCGAGTGAACAGGGAAGAATGGCTTTCACCAATAGTTATTGTTCGGAAGAAAAAAAGGAAGTTGAGGGTTTGCATTGACTACCACAAGCTGAACACCTCCACCATATTGAGTTCGTTCCCACCCGCTGCCATTCATAGATTCCTTACTAGATGCAGTAGCCAAGGACACAAGACATACTCCTTCCTAGATGGGTTCAGCGAGTACAACTAGGTACGGATGGCCACGAAAGATAAAGACAAAATAGCATTTGTGATAGAATGGGAGGCATTTGCCTCCAATGTAATGATGTTTGGGCTAAAAAATACTCCTGCTACATTCTAAAGGATGCTTTAGGAAATATTATATGAATATCTGACCACCTTCATAAGGGTGTTTGTGGATGGTTTTAATGTGTTTGGAAAAAAACAAGACCACACAACACACCTCATAATGTGCCTGGAGAATTGCAAGAAGGCCAGATTTAGCATGAATGTAGCAAAGTGTGCCTTTGCTGTAGCAAGTGGATTCCTTTTAAGGCATATAGTGTCTGCAAAAGGGCTAGCTGTGGATTGAACCAAGGTTGCAATCATTCAGCCGCCCAAAGAATGCCAAAGAACTTGCAAGATTCCTAGGGCTTATCAAGTAGCATAGCAAATTCATGAGGTTCCTAGCGAATGTGGCAGTACCCCTGTACAATTTGACGACGGCGGTGAAAGATGCAAAATATGTCTGGTTCGGATCCTCTCATGAGACATTCAGGAATCTCAAGAGAATACTATCAGCAGCACACATTCTCTAGTAGAGCAACCAAACTACGACCTAGTATTTCATGTATTTTTTGATGCCTCTGATGTTGCCATTGATAGTGCTCCGATACAAGAAGCATAAGAAGGCTGGTATATACCATTGATAGTGCTCTGATGTTGCCATTGATAGTGCTCTGATACAGGAAGCATAAGAAGGCTGGTATATACCAATTTACTAAGCAAGAAGGAGGTTGTCCAGACTAGAGAAGAACTACTCTACTATAGAAAAGGATCACTTGGAATGATCTACTCCATCAAGAAGTTTAGGCACTACCTATTGGGGAAAATGTTTGAATTTCATGTAGATCACAAAGCTCTCTTGTACCTAATAACTTAACCAGACCTGGCAAGAAAATTCGCTAGATGGATGCTATTTACAAGATTTTGAGTTCAACATAAAGGACACCCCTAAGAACAAGCACGTAGTAGTAGACTTCTTGTCAAGAGTGGAGTCAGAGAAGAACCAGAGGGGGTGGTGGAAGATGATTTCCTAGATGCGTAGCTATTCCCCAAGGGATTCACTCTAATAGCACATGAGTGTACAAGAGGGGGGGGTTTTTAAATGAGGCATAAGCTTATAAAGTAGGGGTAAGGCCATGTATTTAGTTGAATACTAAATCTTAAATTTAAGTTAGGGGGAGAGGTATAGAAACATTAAGGATATGTCATAAGTACTTTTGAGATGAACATAGTTGTACAAAATTCTTACAATGCTCTAGTATACTTTTAGCAATGAAATTCTTTGAGAACAACCATTCACTCTAGAGAAAAAACATAGTTATACAAAATGCTTACAATGTTTTGGTAGCATTCAGCAATACTTTTAGCAATGCAGTTCTTTGAGAACAACCATTCACTCTAGAGAAAAAACATAGATATAAGGGGGGTGACATAGTCATTTTTAAAGGTATCCTTATTATAAGCTTAAATAGGGGGGTGTTATCATATTATGAGCATCATATATAGGGGGTATCCTTATTATTATAAGGATAGGTATCCTTACTATTATCAGCTTAAATAGGGCGGTGTTATCATATTATGAGCATCATATATAGAGGGTTCTCTTGAGGTTCATGCATGCAGGTGGCATCCCCCTTTATTTTGAGTAAATCCACTAGGGCTATTCCTCACTAACAGAGAAAAACCCAACTGCTTTACTGGTATGACAAAATGATGCAATTCCTGTCTGACTTGTCATTTTCGGCCAGAGTACATGTCCAAAGATCAGAGAAAGAAGCTGACTCTCCAGAGCAAGTCATTCATAGTGGTAGTAGCTAGACAACTCTACAAGATGAAAATTGATCAGATATTGAGAATATGCATCCCCGAACATGAGCAACAAGCTGTGTTGGCAAAAGTGCACCAAGGGATAGGCGCGGCGTGGGAGGTGTTCCAAATAGGATTGTGGTGGCCAACTGCATTAGACAGATGGTACCCTACCATTCATAAGACAAAAATCCAGAAGGAGGATCCAGATAGTCAAACCTAGCCTAGCTAACAGGACTGGAGCCGAAAAGAGCCTTAGAAGTAGCAGCACCCAGCCAAGAGGGAAGGAGGTAATGCAAGCCCCTAACCTTCCTACAGACAGATGGTACCCTACCATTCACAAGATAAAAATTTGGAAGGAGGATCCAGATAGTCAAACCTAGCCTAGCTAATAGGACCAGAACCGGCAAGCATGGATTTAATATTCACGTGATCACAAGTTTTTTCTTGTTAATAACACATGTGAACATGTTAATAAGGGGATGGCTCCCTTTGGATTGGGTTAGCAGGGTCTTGTCATTTTCTCTAGTTAGGTGTAGAGGTGCCTCTTTTTCCCAATCTTTCTTAACTTACTAGAAGTCTGCCCTTTCTGTCCTCACATGGAATGGCTCAATTAGGTTTATTGGAAACTCTAGGTTATATTGGAATGTAGGGTGATTCCCCACTAGTCAAAGAGATTTTCACTGATGAGGATTTATTGGTGGCAAGAAGGCTTCATAACAAGGGTATGAAGGTCTTGGTAGATGTTTGGGATGGCCCATGCGGCTCGGCTGGATGTCCAGGCAACAAGTCAAGGTAATATCTAATGTCAACTCTAGAGATTTAAAACTAGTCAGTAAGGTGCTACAGGGGGTTGAGAGACTTTATTTAAATACACAAAGTACTTGGGCTTCATGATCAATCGACTAGCCATGGCCTAGTGAGGCAAAGTTGCTACAGCCGTGTTCGAAGAGTATTTATGATGGCCTTATGTTCGGACCCCTATTGGTTTCAAGAGCTTAGTATGTTGTGTAGAAAGTGAACTGAGTATGGAAGGGAAGGTTCACTTGCTTGTGGCAGTGCAAAAAACCAAAAAACATTCCTTTGGTGGGGAAGGTTCTGTGGGGTGCTCTCCCAACTAGGGCTTAAGTGTTCAACAAGGGTATGGGCTCAGGCTTATGCCAAAGGTGTAGGGCAACAATGGAATATCCCAAACATATGTTTTGGGACTATCCACCTGTTAGGGATCTCTCGATGCGTTTGGGCAAATGGGTTTGGGAGGTACTCATGTTTATATGGCATATATGTGCTTGGCTTTTTTGAGTGTACCCTAATATGTCTGATGTGATGGCTGCTGTGCTGGGTCTCTGGTGTTTTTATGGTCTATGGGATATATGTGCTTGGCTTTTTTGAGTGTACCCTAATATGTCTGCTGTGCTGGGTCTCTGGTGTTTTTATGGTCTATGGGATATATGTGCTTGGCTTTTTTGAGTGTACCCTAATATGGTCTATGTTTATATGGCATATATGTGCTTGGCTTTTTTGAGTGTACCCTAATATGTCTGATGTGATGGCTGCTGTGCTGGGTCTCTGGTGTTTTTATGGTCTATGGGCTATCTAGTGCTCAAGAAACAAGTTGGTCTTTGAGCAGGATGGGATGCAAATTTGTTCATGTTTTTGAGGTTAAGGGGCTGTGTTTACAGGCCTTGCTAAGATATATGGGGGCAAATGCATGATAGTTTGATGAGTTGATGGTTATTAAGGACAAGATCACAGTACAGAACAAGTATGTTTATTGTTCTCCTTGCTTTCATTTTGTAGGTATATGACCTATATGGCAGTTGTATAGTAGTTGATCGGCTTAGTTGTATAGTAGTTGATCGGCTTGGTCTTGCTACAGTGTGCCCCTAATGGCAAGCATGGTCCATGGACTGGGTGATGATGTAGTGTGAACTAGCTGACATGCTCGTGTATGGTTTTGGACATGGCTCGGATTTTGTATGTTGAGATTAATGGTGTCAGCTTGTTAGACATGGGATTTGATTCATTTTGGCTTCATGTGTTTGATTCATTTTGGCTTCATGTGTTTGATATGTTCACTGTATGAATTGCTGCGTTGTTAGCCTTGACATAATATATATACATATATCGCAAAATTTAAATAAACAAGAGCAACCTTAAAAAGTTGAAGAGGCCATTTGCAAATGCCCAAATGCCATATTATTTGACACCGTACTCCTTCAGGCTATACTTTGGAAATTAGAGATAGCCTCTTGGAAAGCAAGGCGCTCCGCTTGGGTTGAAAAAACGGCGAGCACATCCCAGGAGCTACCGTCACCGCCGACACCATCCAAGATGATTAGGCGATTAGTGAGTTGCTTGCTAGGGCGGGCGCAGTAGATAGGCTTTCCCCATCCGCAGTCAGTGTCGTAGAAGGGCAGTCCCACCAAGGACGGCAGCGAGAGGCCGAAAAGCTGTGCCTCAAGCGCGCCCAGCCGCTCGATGTGGTCAATCTGAGACTGCACGAACTCAGGTGTTACGCTCCCCAGGGCACGCATAATCTCCTCTGCCACCAAGCCCAGCGGCTTCTCGCATAGGTCCTGCAGGGTAAAATGAACTGTGGCGCAAAACACTGCGTTTCCCATGTACCCCCGCGTGAGAGAGGGAACTATCCTCTCTCTCACATTCACCGGCACTCGTAGCTGAACCAAATGGCACTTATCGTGGTGTCCGCCCTCACTGTCAACATTCTCGAGAAAACTCTTGGCCTTGGCCTTCCACAAAAGCGCAGCAAGAGCCACGAAACGCGAGCAAGTGGTGAGGCCGCTGTGTCCGGCCCGAACCTGACCCCTTAGCTTGTTGAGATCATCTGCACCAAATTTGAACTTGTTTGCTATCCCCGTGGTGAAGTTGTGAGCCGAGCCGCTCGATTTCCTAACGATATGGGGGTGGACAAAAGTGGGCAATGGTGGGCTGCGCGGTTTCAAGAGCTGTCTTCTGCTGCTTGTATCCATGGGTGCCACCAGGCCGTCCCCTCTTGCAATGGAGCAGAGGTTCTGCAGAAAAACAGAAGCTCCATAGCCGTCCATCACTGTGTGATTGCTGATCATGGAAAGGGCAAAACCCCCACACTTGAATCTGGTTACCTGCAGAGCAACAAGGCGGCGTTCATACAAGATGTACTGCAATCACATGGAACTGAGTAGAAATAACAAGCGAGTTGGCGGAACACCTGCAGAGCAACTAAAGGGCGGTTTTCCATGACTCCTTGTAGATCCTCATGTCGGAGGCGAGCGAAGAGGTGGTCGAGAGCTGGATGAGGAGTGGAGACGTCTCCTAAGTCAACAAAAGCCAGGTCGACATAGCCGGCTACGAATTGAACGCCCTTCCCATTGCCCTCCACCTCCAGCCGCTGCTCCTTTGGGTCCACTTGCAGGCGACCAGCCGCCAACGGGAAGTGTAAAAGCAGGGTCTCCAGAGCAACCCTCAGCACTTGGGCCACGTTCTCAGTACTAGTGTTAAGAGGAGGCGGATAGAAGAGTGCAGCTGAATTGTAGTAGTCAAAGATCTGGTCCAGATTGGAAAGCTCCAGCGGTTTTGTGGGAGGCGTCCTGACCAACAAAGGGGCCTCCAACGTTAGCTTCTCAAGCATTAGTTGCTCGGTTAGTAGCTGGCAGCAGGGGGTGGAGTAGGATTTCTCAGCCATCGAAGACATGCTTTCAACTGAGGGAGATAAGACGGTAACATTTAAGTAGATCACGCGCTAGCGAAAACTTGGGTCAACACCTTGTGAAGTGGGTCACGGGTGTCTCGTGATCGAGTAATTGTGTCAACACCTTGTGAAGTGGGTCACGGGTGAAGCGGGTAAGGTATCCTGATCCAATCGTACTTCCAGCTGTCATTAGTAAAGACACTTCCAGGCTCCAGCTCTCATCAGTAAGAACACTGCCTGCTTGGTACAAATAAAAGTTTAGCATTTTAAAAAAAAACACTGCTTGGTACAAATAAAATTCTCGCATTTAAAACAAAAACGAGTGGAGTCAAACACGTGTCCGTCTCTCTGCCCATCCAGAAGCCCATCCAGAACAATAGGGTTGTTATGACATTACCAACATTTTCACTTGAAAAAAGATGTTTTTTTTTTGGTTTCTTAGTACATAACCCTTGGTTGACATTTATGGAACTTACGTTAGCAAAAAAAAACATGTTCACTTGACCAATGTTAACACAACATTTTCGCCAACGAGTTCAAATAATGATAGATATTAAGGAGTTGTCCATAAAGTTTCACACAACCCTTTGATGACATTCATGGGACTTGTGTTAGCAATAGTATCTAGGTCAAAGTATAATATCGAAAAATCAACATTGATCTCATTAACTGAAGATGAGAGTTTTAACCCTTCCTATTGGGATGGCGAGATAATAAAGAAGGGCACTATTTTTAGGAATTTGGGCTACCCAGTGGTGGACGTTGGGGTTACAAATAAGCAACACGTGGAGTGGATGATGTAGAAGGTTTAGCTGAAAACTAGATAATGGTCATGCACTAATGCCTCTCTCTGATGGGCAGGATTAGAGTGTTTGAAGCAATTCTTATCCCCTGTTCTCAATTCTTCCACCCTATCTTGGACATTAGGAAAGGACATTGGTGTAAAGCTCTCGATCCCATCAAGGCATTCTTGTGGAGAAATAATGTTTATAAGAGGCCAATGCCTTGTGTTAAATGGTCTATATGTTCTAGACTAATAGCACTAAGATGCCTAGGAATCATTGATCCTCAAAAGTAGGTAACTGCAATGATAGCAAAGATGTTGGCTAAATGCTTGATGCAGGAAGAGATCTGAGCTATCATGTTCAAGGAGGTGGTAACTAGAGGAGAAATTATCACAAGGGGGAAGGGGGGGATGGCTCCCTTTGGATTGGGTTAGCAAGGTCTTGTCATTTTCTCTAGTTAGGTGTAGAGGTGCCCCTTTTTCTCAATCTTTCTTAACTTACTAGAAGTTTGCCCTTTCTGTCCTCACATCGAATGGCTCAATTAGGTTTACTTGGAACTCTAGGTTATATTGGAATGTAGGGTGATCCCCCCACTAGTCAAAGAGATTTTCACTAATGAGGATTTATTGGTGGCAACAAGGCTTCATAACAAGGGTATGAAGGTCTTGGCAGATGTTTGGGATGGCCCATTGCTGGGCTGGATGTCCAGGCAACAGGTCAAGGTAATATCTATTGTCAACTCTAGAGATTTAAACCTGGTCAGTACGGTGCTACAAGGGGTTGAGAAACTTTGTTTAAATACACAAAATACTTGGTCTTCATGGTCAATCGACTAGCCATGGCCTAGTGAGGCAAAATTGTTACAACCATGTTCGAAGAGTATTTATGTATGTTGGGACCCCTATTGGTTTCAAGAACTTAATATGTTGTGGTGTAGAAAGTGAACCAAGTAAGGAAGGGAAGGTTCACTTGCCTGTGGCAGTGCAAAATACCAAAAAGCATTCCTTTGGTGGGGAAGGTTCTGTGAGGGCGCTCTCCCAACTAGGGCTTAAGTGTTCAGCAGGGATGTGGGCTCAGGCTTATGCCAAAGGTGTAGGGCAACAGTGGAATATCCCAAACATCTATTTTGGGACTGTCCACCTGTTAGGGATCTCTCGATGCGTTTGCGCAAATGGGTTTGGGAGGTGCTCATGTTTATATGGCATATATGTGCTTGGCTTTTTTGAGTGTACCCTAATATGTCTGATGTGATGGCTGCTGTGTTGGGTCTCTGGTGTTTTTATGGTCTATGGGCTATCTAGTGCTCAAGAAACAAGTTGGTATTTGAGCAGGATGGGGTGCAAGATCACAGTACACAGCAAGTATGTTGATTGTTCTCCTTGCTTTCATTTTGTAGGTATATGACCTATATGGTAGTTGTATAGTAGTTGATCGGCTTGGTCTTGCTACAGTGTGCCCCTAATGGCAAGCATGGTCCATGGACTGGGTGATGATGTAGTGTGAACTAGCTGACAGGCTCGTGTATGGTTTTGGACATGGCTCGAATCCTACTTTGTATGTTGAGATTAATGGTGGTCAGTTTGTTAGACATGGGATTTGATTCGTTTTGGCTTCATGTGATCGTCAAGTCGGAGGCAAGCGAAGAGGTGGTCAAGAGCTGGATGAGGAGTGGAGACATCTCCTAAGTTGACAAAAGCTAGGCCGACATAGCCAGCTACTACGAATTGAACGCCCTTCCCATTGCCCTCCACCTCCAGCCGCCGCTGCTGCTCCTTTGGGTTCACTTGCAAGCAACCAGCCACCACAAGCGACCAGCCAAGAAACAAGTTGGGTTTTTTGAGTGTACCCTAATGGGTTTGGGAGGTACTCATGTTTATATGGCATATATGTGCTTGGCTTTTTTGAGTGTACCCTAATATGTCTGATGTGATGGCTACTATGTTGGGTATCTGGTGTTTTTATGGTCTATGGGCTATCTAGTGCTCAAGAAACAAGTTGGTCTTTGAGTAGGATGGGGTGCAATTTGTTAATGTTTTTGAAGTTAAGGGGTTGTGTTTACAGGCCTTGCTAAGATATATGGGGGCAAATGCATGATAGTTTGATGAGGTGATTGTTATTAAGGACAAGATCACAGTACACAGCAAGTATGTTGATTGTTCTCCTTGCTTTCATTTTGTAGGTATATGACCTATATGGCAGTTGTATAGTAGTCGATCGGCTTAGTCTTGCTACAGTGTGCCCTTAGCCGATCTTGCTACAGTGTGCCCCTAATGGCAAGCATGGTCCATGGACTGGGTGATGATGTAGTGTGAACTGGCTGACATGCTCATGTGAACTGGCTGACATGCTCGTGTATGGTTAGTCTTGCTACAGTGTGCCCTTAGCCGATCTTGCTACAGTGTGCCCTTAATGGCAAGCATGGTCCATGCACTTGGGTGATGATGTAGTGTGAACTGGCTGACATGCTCGTGTATGGTTTTGGACATGGCTCGGATCCTACTTTGTATGTTGAGATTAATGGTGGTCAATTTGTTAGCGCTAGATTGACATGGGATTTGATTCATTTTGGCTTCATGTGATCCTCATGTCGGAGGCAAGCAAAGAGGTGGTCGAGAGCTGGATGAGGAGTGGAGACATCTCCTAAGTCAACAAAAGCGAGGCCGACATAGCTGGCTATGAATTGAATGCCCTTCCCATTGCCCTCCACCTCCAGCCATTGCTCCTTTGGGTTCACTTGAAGCGACCAGCCGCCGCGCCAACGGGAAGTGTAAAAGCAGGGTCTCCAGAGCAACCCTCAGCACTTAAGCCATGCTCTCAGTACTAGTGTTATGTGGAGGCGGATAGAAGAGTGTAGCTGAATTGTAGTAGTCATAGATCTGGTCCAGATTGGAAAGCTCCAGCTGTTTTGTGGGAGGCGTCCTAACCAACAAAGGGGCCTCCAACGTTAGCTTCTCAAGCATTAGTTGCTTGGTTAGTAGCTGGTAGCAGGGGGTGGAGTAGGATTTCTCAGCCATCGAAGACATGCTTTCAACTAAGGGAGATAAGACAGTAACATTTAAGTTGATCACGGCTAGCCAACACCTTGTGAAGTGGGTGTCTCATGATCGAGCAATTGGTGAAGCGGGTAAGGTAGCCAACACCTTGTGAAGTGGGTGTCTCGTGATGATCGAGCAATTGGTGAAGCGGGTAAGGTATCGAAAAATGTGTGTGCCAGAAAATCTGGGCTTATCGTGGACGACATCGAGGAGGGGAGGCGCACTACGACACCGAGGAGGGGACGTGCGCTACAGCACACTGAGGAGGGTACGGGAGGAACACCTACATCACATCCAGCAAGAACATAAGGTCATAGTGAGAAAATAAGGTGAGAGAGAGAGAGAGAACTTGAGAGAGGGGAGAGAGGCTAGCTCACCAGCCACACACAACAACAAACCCACACACATGTAGACTCTCTTGCACATACTTTTGAAATCTCTCCCCGTCGCATTGAACGTATGGCCACCCTACAACCTGTGCCTCAGAGAGGTGGAGGGGTGATAGAGGTGTCATGGAGGACCTGCAACCTACGGAGGTGACAAAGGTGGCTGCATGCCACATTGGCGGTGTAAAAGAGAGAGGGGTAGCCTTGAGAGGGCTTGCACCTAAAAAATTCATCATGTGGCATGTAGGTGCAAGCTCTGTAAAAGATAGATAGATGGCATTACCTTATGTGGATCAATCTTAGCCTTGTGAATTGGAACAAAAAAGTAATGCAACAAAAAGATAAAATTTTGCCACTACTGGATTACAACATCATCATCACTAAAAACAAGCACAGTCGCAAAGTTCTCCCCACTCTCCACAATCACCTCTTCACCCATGGTGTGGAAAGGACTCATGTAAGGCTTGGCAAAAATAGTTTTTGAATTCCAAACACTTGACTAGTAGGAAATGTGATGTGAAGAACAAACAATAATACAAAGATAATTTAATAGTGTAATAATAAGAGATGGGGAAATTTTTTAAAAATAAACAAGTACATGGTCGACATGTGTGCCAATCGTCTCCACATTTTTTCTTGATGTTGATAGACCCTACATTAACTACTTAACACTACACCAAATTCAAAGTTTTCAAAGAACTGCTTTTCGGTATATTTTTTACAAGTCAATTTTGAATAATCGATTGAGATTCTTGGTTGCCTTGACATTAAAGGCCAAGATTTGTCAGAAGAAAATGGTGAGGCCAAGGTGAATATTTTTCCTTATTTAATCTAGTTGGTGAAAAAGTTTTTTCTAACAGTGGTTGGTGGAAATGTTTGTTGCTAACACTGGTTGGTGAAAATATTTTTCGCTAACACTGACACTGGTGGTAAACATGTTTTTTTGCTAGCACAAGTCCCATGAATGTCATCAAAGGGTTGTGTGAAACTTTATGGACAACTCCTTAATATCTATCATTATTTGAACTCGTTGGGGTGAAAATGTTTTGTGTTAACATTGGTCAAGTGAACATGTTCTTTTGCTGACATAAGTTCCATAAATGTCAACCAAGGGTTATGTACGAAGAAACCAAAAAAAACATCTTTTTTGCAAGTGAAAATGTTCATAATGTCATAACAACCCTATTTTTCTAGATGGGCAGAGAGACGGACACGTGGAAAACTCCACTCGTTTTTTTTTTAATGCTAGACTTTTATTTATACCAAACAGTGTTTTTTTTAAATGCTAGACTTTTATTTGTACTAAGCAGTGTCCTTAGTGATGAGAGCTGGAAGTGTCTTTACTGATGAGAGCTAGAAGTGTCTTTACGGATGAGAGCTAGAAGTGTCCTTACTGATTAAAGGTGGAAGTGTCTTTACTGATGAGAACTAGAAGTGTCCTTACGGATGAGAGCTGGAGCCTGGAAGTGTCCTTACGAATGAGAGCTGCAAGTACGATTTGATCACGATACCTTCCCCGCTTCACCAATCACAAGGTGTTGGCTAGCTGTGATTTACTTAAATGTTACCGTATTGTCTCCCTTAGTTCTTCAAAGTATGTCTTCGATGGCTGAGAAATCTTATTCCACCCTTGCTGCCAACTACTAACCGAGCAACTAGCTAACATTGGAGGCCCCTTTGTTGGTTAGGACGCCTCCCACAAAACCGCTGGAGCTTTCCAATCTGGACCAGATTTATGACTACTACAATTCAGCTACACTCTTCTATCCACCTCCACGTAACACTAGTATTGAGAACATGGCTCGAGTGCTGAGGGTTGCTCTAGAGACCCTTCTTTTACACTTCCCGTTGGCGGCGGCTGGTCACCTGCAACAACAAGTGAACCCAAAAGAGCAGCGGCGGGGTTGGAGGCGGGGCTGTGGAGGCGGGGCTGGAGGTGGGGCTGGAGGTGGAGGGCAATGGGAAGGGCGTTCAATCCATAGCCGACAATGTCGACCTGGCTTTTGTTGACTTAGGAGATGTCTCCACTCCTCATCTAGCTCTCGACCACCTCTTCGCTCGCCTCCGACATGAGGATCACATGAAGCCAAAATGAATCAAATCCCATGTCAATCTAGCGCTAACAAACTGACCACCATTAATCTCAACATACAAAGTAGGATCCGAGCCATGTCCAAAACCATACACGAGCATGTCAGCCAGTTCACACTACATCATCACCCAGTCCATGGACCATGCTTGCCATTAGGGGCACACTGTAGCAAGACCAAGCCGATCGACTACTATACAACTGCCATATAGGTCATATACCTACAAAATGAAAGCAAGGAGAACAATCACCATACTTGCTGTGTGTACTGTGATCTTGTCCTTAATAACCATCAACTCATCAAACTATCATGCATTTTCACCCATATATCTTAGCAAGGCCTGTAAACACAACCCCTTATCCTCAAAAACATTAACAAATTTCACCCCATCCTGCTCAAAGACCAACTTGTTTCTTGAGCACTAGATAGCCCATAGACCATAAAAACACCATCACATCATCAGACATATTAGGGTACACTCAAAAAAGCCAAGCATATATATGCCATATAAACATGAGTACCTCCCAAACCCATTTGCCCAAATGCATCGAGAGATCCCTAACAGGTGGATAGTCCCGAAATAGATGTTTGGGATATTCCACTGTTGCCCTACACCTTTGGCATAAGCCTGAGCCCATACCCCCGCTGAACACTTAAGCCCTAGTTGTGAGAGCGCCCCACAGCATCTTCCCCACCAAAGGAATGCTTTTTGGTATTTTGCACTGCCACAGGCAAGTGAACCTTCCCTTCCATACTCGGTTCACTTTCTACACGTTATTTGGTTGAGTGTGTGAAGACACCCTAGAGGTGCAAGATATTATCTCGAGAGTTGTGGAAAGATAAGAATGTCACCTAAGATATTATGTGAGTGATGAGAGACACATAAAAGAATGTGGAAAAGGGATTGCCACATGGCATGATGATCTATAGGGAGATTGCGTCAATGGCTATCTATATTAGAAGCCTTTCATTGTATGGTTGAGAACATATGCAATAGAGCTTGTGTCGAGTGTGCTACTCTCTCTCTCTCTCTCTCTCTCTCTCTCTCTCTCTCTCTCTCTCTCCCGTCATGGAGTTCTTGGTGTGGTATAACCCACCATATTTTATGCTTAATCTATGTTACATAACACCATGATCAATCCCATATTAGCAATACTTATACATCATCAAACAAGCACACCAATTCAACAGATTATGACTACAAGAAAAATACTCCAATCGAGGTATTGGTTTCCCTCTTCAAATATTTTGTGCTATTTGTCAAAGGATGTGATGAGTGCCAACGATGTGCTAAACCACAAAAGAAGAACATGATGCCCTTACACCTTATTAAAGTTCTATAACCCTTTATGAAATGGGGCATTGATTTTGTGGGACCCATAAGTCTAGCCGCAGGTCGCACCCAAGCAAGGTACATTTTAGTAGCTACAGATTATGGTACAAAATGGGATGAAGCAAGAGCTCTAAGAAAAGTGGATGTTGTGGCTATAGAATTTGTTTTATGAGAATATCATTACTCCCTTTGATTGTCCTTTCAAGCTGGTGAGTGACCAAGGGAAACATTTTATAACTGATGTAATCGAACATCTCACCTCAACATTCATGATCTTACACTGCAAGTCCACTCCATACTATCCGCGCAAATGGTCAAGTTGAGAGAACCAACAACGTCCTCATTTTCATATTTACAAAAACTATTGAAGCTCAATGTAATGATTGGGAATTCAAGCTTATAGCAACTTTATGGGCTTACCAAACCTCTTACAAAGTTGCAATCAGTTGCACACCATTGTACATGGGGTTGAGGCATGGGGTTGAGGCGGCAATGCTATCGGAATTCACGATACCCAACTTAAGGGTAGCAATGGCTGAGAGACTTGAGGTGTAAGATTCCTCCCCAGCCTCTCAAAATGTCTAGCATCTTTCCCTATAATCAATTCCCTCTTCAGAAATATAAGAAATCTCGTCTTTGCCTATTTTGACATAGAGAGAGAAAATATTCTAGAGAGAGAATATTCAGATTTTGAATATTTTTGGATAGAAAAATATCTCATCTTATTAAAATAAGTTCCCCTGAAACAGAAATTCAAAAAGAACTTTCCAATGTGCAATTGGAAGTAATTGGAGATGGGTATAAAGGACCTTAGCCTAAGGGTCTAGATTTTCAGAAATTTTTGGATTATGGTCCAACTAAGGTTCCTATGGACCAATAAGATCAATCCATGTGTGGGGAGGAGATAAATCCAATTTTGTAAAAGATGATACCCAAAAATGAGTAAATGCTCACATAAGATGAAGAGTTGAATATGTACAAGGTTTATTAGTAAGAAACTATGAGTGATATTAAAAATATGAGATATTTTGGGTATAATGATTCCATTTTGACACATATTTAAGGAAGGGGAGTCCCTTCAATGCTCACATAAGATGAAGAGTTGAATATGTACAAGGTTTATTAGTAAGAAACTATGAGCAATATTAAAAATATGAGATATTTTGGGTATAATGATTCCATTTTGACACATATGTAAGGAAGGGGGAGAGCCGAGCAGTAGTGCTATCCAATGGTGCAATAGCTCGCTGAAGCTCCCGCCCCCCTCCCTGCTCGCGCTGCCTGCATACCTGCGCCCCCCATTTCCTGCCTGCTCTCTCCTCGTGCCCCCCCTCTCTCCTCGCGCCTCCCCTTGTCATCTCCGCCGCTTGCTTCGCTTCTGCGACCCCCTCCGCTGACTGCCCGCCGCCTTTTTTGCCCCCCCGCTTTCCTTCGCTGCTGCGCCCCCTACCTCGCTGCATTGCCTGCCTCCCCTCCTCGCCTTCGCGCCCCCCCCTTCTTTCGCGCCCACCTCCACTCTGTAGCGCCCCGCCCCTCCCCTCCCCGCCAGCTTTTCTCCGTCCCTCCCCTCTTGTGCGCAGCTCCGCCCCCCCTAGGGTTTCTCCTTTGCCGTTTCACCCTCCCCCTCCCCCTTTTTTCTTGCTGACTTCCGCCCCCAGGGGGTTTTTTTTCTTTTTTTCTCGGCCTTCGTCTTCCGCCTCTCGGTGTGCAGCTCGGTTCTTGCAGGATCTCCGCTTTCGCCTCGCCTTCGCCACAGCTTCAGACTCTGATGGAGGCTCCTCCTCAGAGGGACTCTTCCGCAGCCCCCTGAGGACACCCCCATCAGGCTTTCTCTTTGGCCAGAAGAGGAAGCGAGCCTCACCGCAGAGGTGGAACGCCTCCAGGCTCATTCCACCATCTGCCGTATAGTCGGCACTCGCCCCAGCAGAGGGGAGATCCGGGATCTTCTCCAGGCCCGCCTTGCAGATGTGGGCAAGATCCTGGACGTACAGCTACTGGGCCGTGGACATTACCAGATCGAGTTCGAGACCGCCCAGAGCGTGGCCAAGGTCCTTGCCATGAGTCCCCTTGACATCAGGGGTGCTCGGGCTTTCTTCAGACCTTGGCAGCACGGCTTTGACCCAGCAGCGGGCTGAGCAGGGAGAGCGCCTCTTTCATGTTACAGTTTGCTTCCCTGGACTCTGTCGGGAGTATCTTCCGCTCCTCTCTAGGCTAGGAGCATTGGTGGGCTCGGTACTAGAGACTGGCCCCACAGCAGCTTCAGTGGTGGCCAGAGCAGCTGGGCTACCTTCGGTCAGAGTTTTGGTGTCTGACATCTCCTCCCTTCCTAAGGTCATTCAGCTACCTAGGATAGGGGGGGATGGATTGATCAGAGAGTGGAGCTCTCGGGGCTCCCGAACCAGTGCTTCATTTGCAGGCAGGTCGGCCATCTGGCCAAGGCCTGCCCTTATAGGAGACCCCGACCCTCACCACAGCAGTAGGCCCCTAATGGCCCACCCACAGATGCGGCTAGGCAGGCTGCCTCCGGGACACTTGCTCAGGCCACAGAGACCTCGGAGTGGCAGCCTGGATAGGGGTGCCACCGAGGGAGACAGCCGCAGCAGCAGCACGCTCAGAGACCGCTGCAGAGCAGCAGCCACAGTCTCAGCCTCACTGGGTTCCCGTGAGGAACAGCTTTGCTCCTCTCCAGGAGGAGACCCCTGCGGCGATGATGACTGAGGACCAGGAGATGCCAGCACCCCCTCCTTCACCCCCCCACCCCCACCCCCGTCCCCTCCCACCGCCCCGCTCCCACCTTCGCCTCCTCCCGTCCCCGCTCCGGTTTCGGCAGCGGCTCCCTCTCCACCCCCCTCGCCCCCCTCCTCCCCCCCGCCCGCCTCACCTTTCCGGGAGGCCCTGGCAGTCCCCTGGCGTTCACTTGCAGTCCGGAGGGCGCTGAGCACCGACCTTGCTCGAGCACCACAGAGGAGGCCTACCATGCCGATTCGGGCTTCACGGATATCATCTATCCGCAGTCGGCTGAGTCGCCTTGGCATTAGACAGCGCTCGGAGGCTTTTGATTACGCCTTCACACGGCTTTTTGGAGCAGAGGGCCCCCATGAGCCACCGCCCATCCGAGTTCATGTAGTGATACCGCCGGCCCGCGGGGAGGAGGCACTTGATTTAGCGGTGGCCTTCTCATTCCCTCTTTGTGGCCCTTGCGACCGGGAGTGGACTCTAGAGCTCGCTCTTAGCACTTTGAAGACTCAGGCAGTTGAGTTTTCTCATCATGTGAGCGATCTGGAGGTGACAGATGTGATAGGCCGACTATGGGAGTTGGCTCATTTTTTCTTGGATCCCGGGAGTGTGGATGCCTTAGGGATTTGACATTTGGTCGTTTGCATAGTGGCAGACTTGGCACGCGACCGTGGATATGTATGTATACACGAGGTTGCTCTGTCAGAGCGGGAGGCAGTCGCCATGGGCCACAGCCCACTGGCGCTTGATCCGTGATTCTTGTTGTACACCGGGTGGGCAGATTCGCAGCCGCTCGGATGGGGACTACTCTCCATCCAAGCCGCTGGCGAAGGCCCGCCGTACGGCTAACAGCATCCACCTCAGCAGGTCATCCATGAGGATCATCTCATGGAATGTACAGGGCCTTGGCGGAGCACATTTTATATGCTATCGTGGTTTCTTGAGGCAGGAGCTTCAGAGATGCCTGGTTGGTGGCAGCATTGATATTTTGATGATGTAGGAGCACCACTTGGGTGAGAGCAGGATCCGGAGATATGGTTCGATGATGCCTGGTAGATGGGACACCTTTTGGTCTCTGCAGGATTTGGTCCTCTGGGTGGATAGGGAGGAGTATGCATGGTCATTGCAGATGTATGGCGGCAGGCCATTGTGGATCGAGGGATCATTGTGCCTGGTAGAGCACAGTACGTCATTCTGAGGATGCATGATGAGCTATTGGGCGTGCTCAACGTCTATGCGCCCAATCATGCTAGTGCCAGAGCAGAGTTCTGGACCCAGGTTACGGATGCATTGCCAGAGGCCGCACATTGGTGTGTCGGGGGAGACTTCACCGGGACTTCAACATGCTTGAGGACCCGACCGATAGGGTGGGAGGCAGTCATGTTACAGTGCACGGCACGGAGCTTGCAGCTTGGGACCAGTTTTGCATGCCCTTGCTTCGCTACAGCGCCTTCAGGAGCAGCACCTTGCATGTGAGTGGGTGGCGTCACAGCTGAGCCAGGCACGCCAGGAGGTTAGAGAGACAGAGGAGCAGAGACATGAGTTTTACTATCGTTGTCAGGCCTCTCAGTGGACGCAGCTTGGTGATAGAGTGACTGGGGAGTTTTTTGCGATCACTGGACCCCGCCATGCTCGAGCAGGAGTCCGTTAGCTTGGTAGACCGGATCATGGATCGGTAGCCACTGAGCCCAGGGAGATCAGAGCCATCGCCACCGCATTCTATAGAGACTTGCTTTCAGTGGAGCCAGCCACTGAGGATCGAGATGCATGCAGACAGACTGTGTGGGCCCATGTGCAGAGGAGGGTCATAGATCGTATGTGCACAGTTCTTAGTGCGCCTCTTTCAGAGATTGAGCTTGCTGAGGCCTTGAGGGTCCTGCCGCGACATAGTTGGCCAAGGGAGGACGGACTGACGCCGGCCTTTTTTATGCGCTATTGGGACCTTTTGGGGCCAGGCCTCCGCAGGGGCTTTCAGTATGTTTTGGACACTGGGGTGATGCCACAGAGCTTTTCAGAGGGCTTGATCTTTCTTATCCCCAAGGGGGAGGAAGTATCAGATGATATTCGGCATTGGAGGCCTATTACGATCCTCAATACTGTCTACAAGGTCTTAGCAAAGGCCTTGAGTTTGAGGATCCAGCCCTTCCTAGGGGAGTTGATTCATGGTACCCAGACAGGATTCGTCAAGGAGCGCAGTATCCTTGACAACATCTTTACTTTCTGGGAGGCGACGGCCCGAGCTAGATTTCTTGGCGAGGACTTGGTCGTGATGCTTCTCGATTTTGAGAAGGCATACGATAGAGTTGATTGGGGTTTCTTAGAGGGCACTATGCTTCGCCTGGGCTTTGAGCCAGGATGGATCAAAGGGGTGGCGGCTCTGTATTCCACAGCTCGTAGCCAGGTGTTGATTGCAGGAGGACGGGGGTCGAGTTTTGAGCTGACCAGATCAGTCCGTCAGGGGTGTCCCCTCGCCCCTTTTCTTTTTCTCTTCTTTGCGGAGGCTATGAGCATGTATTTGACAGCAGAGGAGGTTGGTTTGAGAGGACTCCAGCTCCCAGTCCGGGGGGAGGACCTGCTCGATGCTGAGTTTGCAGACGACACGGGCTTATTTTTGCATGGCCAAGAGGCCAATCTTCTTCGGGTAGAGCAGTCGCTCCAGGTTTTTAGTGCAGCTTCGGGAGCATTGATCAATTGGCGCAAGATAGTGGCCTTTTGGATCAGTAGTGCTCCCACTCCAGCATGGAGCCCGGACCCCGGTTTTAGATGGATTCCTCTTGGCACAGCAGTGCAGTATTTGGGATGCCAGATTGGACTAGATTTGTCACCTGAGCAGCAGATTGCCCCACTTCTTCTGAGCATTCGGAAGAAGCTTTTGTATTGGAGTACAGCTCGACTATCCTTGGCTGGGAGGGTGGTGGTGGCAAATCAGGTGCTGCTAGCAACCATGTGGTACATTACGTCTTGCTGGATCTTCTCGAGCTCTTGCATCAGCCAGGTACAAAGGTTGATCAGGAACTTTCTTTGGTCTGGGCGAGACGGTCAGCCAGCCCGGGCAAAGGTTGCATGGGCAGTTATTACACTTCCTCTGGCTCAGGGAGGCTTGGGCATTATAGATCCAGTCGATCAGAGTAGAGCCTTATTGGGGAAGCTTATTGTTCGGGGGCTGCTTCCAGGCACTGAGCCTTGGAAAGAGCTTCTCTTGCAGCGGCTACAGGCTCAGGCTCCCCCCAGCAGGGGGCACTTGGGCACCAGAGATTCGCTGGATCTTCATAGAGATGAGGAGGACAGGCCTCAGTAGAGGATGGGAGGACAGATTTGCTTTGAGCATCCTGAGAGCTTGGGAGTTGCTGAGACCGGGGCTCTCTCAGCGACCTCCTTCTTGTGTTGAGGAGCGGGCTAGACAGCCGCTCATCTGGAGCCCAGCGGTTCGCACAGAGCAGGGTCATATGCTGGGTTCTCGGCCTCGTCTAGCCTGGGGACCTTTAGCGGCAGGCCCAGCACGTAGCTTTGGAGACTGGCAGGCCTTCTGCAGTCTCCCAGAGGAGATCCAGGTGGAGAGACTGAGTCACTTCAGAGGGGGGTTGATTATGAGGGATGATATTCAGGAGGCACTCACAGAGGAGTGGTTCATGCCTTTCGAGCCAGCGGTCCCACGGTGGATGGGAGCCTTTACACAGTTGGAGATCATGATTGCTGTCAGAGCTTGCATTAAGGATGGCAGATGCCTCTACTATGAGATTCAGGATGAGGGCAGACTTCAAAGAGTGGAGGTGTCGCCTTTGGTTGCAGAGTGCACCTTTGAGAGGATACGGGTAGTGGCCGCCGCTTCTCGGAAGTGGCATATTGACCCCGACCCTGCAGATGTGCTCCCGGATTGGCGCATATGGGCATATGCAGCGTGCCCCTTGGCCCGGCTACAGTGGGACCCGGGGGAGTACGAGTGGCATGATCCTTATGCATCCCTTGAGGCCACAGAGATCACCTTTTTCCAGTATACAGTTCGACTGGGGCGGCATATTTTGACGGCGGCGAGGAGGATGGTCTCTTCAGCTGCAGCAGCGGGGCATTGGCGGCTCTATAGGGACTCTCACAGGAGTTCCTGGAGGATTTTTGGGCTCGGCTCTGGGCTAGTCGACAGGCCCGCAGGATCTCAACTTTCCAGTGTGGCTGGTCGCCCACAGGAGCTTAGCAGTTAGCACCTGGCTTGTTTACAGCGGTCTTCCGGCGGCCTGCGTCTGATGCGGCCACCCTATGGAGACACAGAGACATTGCCTTTGGGATTGCCCTCAGGCGCAACAGATTTGGCTGCGGATGCTACGTATTCTGGCCCCCCTCTCTCCAGAGGGTATGTTTACGTGGGGTGCCGCTGCTTGGTCGACTTCGTCAGGGCCTGCTCTATGGGCTATGAGATGGAGCAGGACAGTCAGGCCATCAGATTCATTAGGGGCCAGCCTCGCCTGGTTTTGGCACCGGATTTCTCGTCCGCCAGCTGGACAAGAGAGGGATTTACGATGGGAGCTGCTCAGCAGCCTCACCATCTAGTTCACCTGGAGGGCCCGGTGTTTCACGGCCTTTGAGGGGAGACTGGAGCCACCAGCAGACACTGTACGGGGGATTTGGCAGGAGCTGATTCACACCCTGCGAGGACAGTATGACCACATCCGGGGATGAGGCGATCTTGCGGTGCCGGGCCTTTCACACCACCTGGCGCAGCGGCCCCTTCTATACCTTACACACGGGATCCCCTCGTTGGCATTACAGGCCACCTGTTTGGCTTTCCCCCCCCCTATTGTATGATTTAGCCCCTTAGTCCCTTGTATTGATGCTTGTATTTTGCAGCACCTAGGGAGAGTCTCCCAGGCTGACTTGCTGTATTCACTGCTCTTTTTTCTCTTATGAGCAGGAGAGATCTTTTGTAGCCCTACGGGCATTTTTATATAACTAATGAAAGGATCTTTTCTCGAAAAAAAAGGAAGGGGGAGAGCCTTCAATGAGGCGCCTACTTCACATACTTGAATGAGTTTTAAACTCATAAAAATTGAGATATTTCATCTCTCCTCTCTCCTAATTCAAGTCTAGTTGCAAAAAGTTAGCTCAACTGACCTAAAAGTAGTCAAAAATTGACCAAACTGAGTTGGAAAATTCTAGAATCAGTTTGTTTGGTTAGGAGCTCACTTTTTCCTATAAATAGAGGCCTTCCCCTTTGTTGAAACTCAATAATGTTTATGCGTTGTTACTCTACTCCACCCAAGTCAAGAACTGTGAATTTATTAATAATTCACTAGTTTTTGACATTTCCCTCTTCCAAAGATTGGTGGCCACTCTTGTCCAAACAAGAGTTGAACCCTCAAACCATCAAGCCAAAGGAAAGCTATCAAAGTCATTAGTAAGTTGGTGATTCTTCTTTCTTTCAATTATTTTATGGATTTTTATGGTTTTAAATGGTTTTTATGCTTTATGTCTTCTCTATAATGTTAGGCCTCATTACAAAAGGCATTCCCCTCTCTTCTCTAACAAAACCAACCATTCTCTATCCTAGGTGAATGGTTAATTGATTAATGTCAAGTTTTTATAATGATTATTTTAGTATAAAAGTGTTACTTTTAGCATAATTGAAATTCATGCATAGAGGTATGCATAAAAGATGAATATTTTATTGAAAAAGTGTTACTTTTAGCATAATTGAATTTCATGCATAGAGGTATGCATAAAAGATGAATATTTTATTATAAAAGTGTTACTTTTAGCATAATTGAATTTCATGCATAGAGGTATGCATAAAAGATGAATATTTTATTATAAAAGTGTTACTTTTAGCATAATTGAATTTCATGCATAGAGATATGCATAAAAGATGAATATTTTATTATAAAAGTGTTACTTTAAGCATAATTGAATTTCATGCATAGAAGTATGCATAAAAGATGAATATTTTATTATAAAAGTGTTACTTTTAGCATATTGAATTTCATGCAGAGGTATGAAAAAAATAATTATTTTATTGTAAAACTGTAAAGAAAAAAAATGATTATTTTATTATAAAAATGTTACTTTTATCATATTGAATTTCATGCATAGAGGTATGAAAAAAAAATGTATTATTTTATTGTAAAAATGTTACAAAAAAAATGATTATTTTATTGTAAAAGTGTTACTTTTATCACATTTGAATTTCATGCATAGAGGTATGCATAAAAGATGATTATTATATTGTAAAAATGTTACTTTTATCACATAATTGGATTTCATGCATAGAGGTATGCATAAAAGATATTTTTATACTAAAAGTGTAATTTTCATCATATGTGTATATTGTCTTCCGATCTCCAGGCCTCCTGTAGGGAGCGGTCACATTTCGTGGGCCATGACCACCCACACTTCGTGGGCCATGACCACCCACACCCATCATTGATCCCACCACCTGGCATGATTATACAAAGTCCCTCTACCATGTACCCCTGTTGCCCTCTCTACCCGGTCCTTGACCCACCACCTCTACTTTTTTCACTTCAAATATGGTAGAGAAAGCTCTTAAGAGGCTACATCATGGGAGATCTGCAGATCATACAGGGATACAAACTGACCACTTCTCTTATGCCTCTACCACCATAGCTCCTTTCCTTTCACATCTCTTCAACAGGGCTTCCCACATACATGAAGCATGAATATCATTACCCACATTCACAAATCAGGTGACCCGATGGACCCCGAGAACTACAGGACTCTCATGGTTGGCCATATTATGGCCAAGATATATGGATCTGTAACTATTTGGCCCTCCTAGCTCTATTTCACATGATGAAACCCACACCAGACAGGTGGAAGAAGACATGGGGACAGGGTCCATAAGGTTTCTTTACGAAAAAGCACCATTCTTGGTCAAAAAGCAAGAAAAAGGAAAAAGTCAAACAGGGTTGACCATGAGCAAAGGGCACCATTGGAAAGAGAAGATTGAGCCAGACCAAAAAGCTAAATGCTGCTTTTTCAAAAAGCAGCTCCAAGGCCAAAAAGCAAGGCCCTGAAGCTAGAAAAGCAAAACAAGAACTTTTGACTAAAGTTGAGTAATATTTTACTATTAAAAAGACCAAAAGCAAAGTAAAATGCAAAAGCAAAGCGAAAGCATCACTTTTTGGCAAAAAGAAAGGCTTCCCCAAGTATAAAAGAAGCATGAGCCTCTCTTTTGAGCATCAAGTTGAAGAAGAACCTCTTCATCGCGTTGCCATCTTCGTTGAATCGTGGAGATCCTCTTCTCCATCATCATCTACCTGATCATGAACCAAATCATGGAGTTTTTCTTCGTTGCTCACTGATTCAAAGTGCCTTCATCAACTGTAGTGCCACATCATCATGTGTTCGTACAACTGCACAGATCCGTATGGAAATGTACGGACATGTACGGACTAGAATTCCAAAAACCCTAAAAATTTCAAAAACCCTAAAAACTGCTTTTTGGAGGTTTGTATCGCCCGAAAACCATTAAAATAGGTTTCATGTCAGTTTCTTGCCAGAAAGAGCTTTTCTAAGGTTTTCATTATCGACAAGGCTATAGGAGTTGTGGAGATTATTCATGGGATGAGAGAGTGGATTTAGAACTTCAACATGGAACTTGGGCATGGAGCTTGGATATAGACCACGGGCATGGAGAACTTGGGCATAAAGCTTGGACATGGAACATAGAGCTTGGGCATGGAATTTGGACATGAACATGGAGAACTTGGATTTTGGACTTAGACATAACCAAGGGCCATAAAAGGGATCAAAAGGGGGACACCATACATGGGCAGAATCTAGGGATGAATATGCTAACAAGAGGGCCATCACCCATCATGGTATGCTGCAGTCAATGAGTGGTTCTAAGCACATGGGCTCAACATGGATAGATTACCACCCTTCCAGTATGATAATGACTCCCCGTACTTTACGCTCTCCCGAGAGGAGAGGAATAGAGTTCTAAGACACGATTTGATCCAAATGCATACCAAGGAGACTTGACTGGGTCCCCTTCCCACCAAGATGCAGTACTACAGAGATCATTTCCTTAGATTTGTCAGACACCCACGCTATATGGATGTACACGTGTCTCACGCTATGAGGGTGACTAATGGTTAGGTCAGAGTTTCCTCTCAGTCTCTAGAGATTGAGGCAGGGAGAGCAACACGGACCCCTAGAGAGGGTAGAGTGTGCAGATTATGCCACAGAGAGGTAGAGACAGAGGAGCATTACATATGCATATGCCCATTATGAGATCAGAGGGAGATACCACTACTTGTTCAGAGAGTGTTTTGGCCCACTTAGCCAAGTGATGGAGTATCCTGATCAAAGATGCTTAGGCCTTTTCCTCCTTGAGCTACACCGACATAGAGAGAGGCTTCTACAGGTGCAGAGCCACAGATCCCAGCCACAGATCACCAGCTTCTTCAGGCCTATTAGCGAGCCACATCCCCCTCCCCCTGTATCATCTACCTCCTGACAAGAGCTCACGCTACAAAGAGCCTTGGAGATCATAGCTGCCAGGAGACCGCAACTACCCAGACACAAGCCACCACTACTCCATGACGCCCAGTCTGCCCAAATCCAAGCACGATACCACAAAGCTATGGAGAAGAGAGTCCAGAGGCTACATCACAACACAATAGACTCCTCGCCCCATGCCCCACGTATGATGTACTACACCACACCATCTCCACTGAGTGGAATTAGAAGTATACCACTTATCATGATTGTACATCTATAGCATGCTAGACTGTGACTGCATAGCGAGCTGCATATAACTAGGATGAGATTTTCATTTCAGTTTTTCTTTCCATGATATTCATGGCATGGACTTGTATACAGATTTGTCTCATAGGCCAATCCGGCCTTCCGTAGACGTTAATATTGTTGGAGGTGGCAATTCTCGTAGCTACTCTCGGGTTATCGCATGACTAGAAGTTGTGGTGGATTATCCCATATGCAAGAGCATCGGAAGTCGAAGAGCCATATATAGGGTGTGGTGGCACCTTGTCATAGAAATCTCCTCCGGCTAGGTTTTTGGGGGGTGTAATAGCTAGGAGATGGGAGCCCAGCCACCGACATTACTCAGTGCCCTAGGGTGGTGTGCGTGCTGCTACTGCATGACTTTGACATGGTATCAGAGCTCGGCCTATGTGGTTTTGGGCGATCCTGATCGAGGTGCTTGAATTGAAGAAGGGTGTTCGGGGCGACAATTCTCGTAGCTACTCTCGGGTTATCACATGACTAGAAGTTGTGGTGGATTATCCATTATGCAAGAGCATGGAAAGTCGAAAAGCCATATATAGGGTGTGGTGGCACCTTGCCATAGATATCTCCTGCAGCCAAGTTTTTCAGAGGGAGCAACAGCTAGGAGATGGGAGCCGAGCCACTGACGTTGCTCAGTGCCCTAGGGTGGCATGCGTGCTACTGCTGGAAGAACTTGACAATCATACCTTTTCTTCTCTCTCTCTCTCTCTCTCTCTCTCTCTCTCTCTCTCTCTCTCTGCATAAATGCCTGAGCCATGTTTCTTTTCAAGCCTCCATAGCCTATCTCAAGCTTTTACCTATGTAAGCCCTAATTTCCATCAAGGTCAACAAAGAAAAGTATGTAGATTGAAAAAGGCATTGTATGTGTAAGCCCTGATTTCCATCAAGCTTTTACCTATGTAAGCCCTAATTTCCATCAAGGTCAACAAAGAAAAGTATGTAGATTGAAAAAGGCATTGTATGTGTAAGCCCTGATTTCCACCAAGGTCGAGAAAGAAAAGTATGTCGATTGCAAAAGGCATTGTATGGCCCTAAACAAGCTCCCCAAGCTTGGTATGAGAAGATACATGCTTATTTGACCAGCCAAGGCTATCAAAACAGTCCGACTGAAAGTACCCTCTATGTCAAGGTGGATGAAGAGGATTTGATTGTGGTCATCCTCTATGTGGATGACATGATACTCATTGGGACAAAGGAGGATAAAAACGCAGCATTCAAGGATGGTTTGGTTGAGATGTCAGATCTTGGCCTATTGCACTTTTATTTGCGCATACAATTTATGCAGACAGATGAGGGCATTGTGCTACTTCAGCCCAGGTACATAAAGAGTGTTAGAAATGTTTAAATTTCAAGATTGCAAGTCTTTCTAATCCTACTCCAATAGAACTTGTGAAAAGATGCAGGGGGGAAGAGAGCTTGAGCTCTTGCAAGCACACACAAACACTCACAAAACCCTAATAGAGAACACACAAGGTGAGAGGCTGAAAATCTTCTTCTTCTCTACTCAACACTCAACACACCATGTACAAGATAAGAGTACACATAATAAGAAAGGTACTTAACCAATACATACACGGGTTCTCTATAGTGTGAACCTAACTAAATGAGCTGGCGCTATAACTATGCCAGTCTCTAAAATGGCTGTCACATAGCCTGTCATCCCACTGGTGGCCGCATATCACCCAAGATCTCACCAACCATGCCAGTGGTGTAAGTGTGGGGCCTATCCCCCAGGCAGGTCATCAGTGTCCACCGCCTCACTAGACGAGCTCGATATCTCAACACTCGCCCTCGAGCTCAACTCCATCTCATGTACACCAAGCGAAGCCCTGAATCTGCGGAGCTTCTCTGTACCCAATGCTTTGGTGAAGATGTCAGCTACCTGATCCTCTGTGTGCTGACATAAACAAGGTCAAGGTCTCCTGCCAAGACCTTCTCTGTGACGAAATGGTAGTGAACCTCTATGTGCTTCGTACGAGCATGAAAGACTGGGTTCCTGGCCAACTGTATACTGCTAATGTTGTCACAGAAAATGACAACTTGTCTATCCACTGATAGACCCAAATCTGCAAGTAGCTTTCTCAACCAAGCTACCTCACATGCAGCCATAGCAGCTCCTCTGTACTCGGCCTCTGTACTGGATAGAGCAACCGTAGGCTGCTTCTTGCTGCTCCAAGTCATAGCAGCACTCCCCAAAGAAAACATGAAAGTACATCTGCAAGGTACTTCACTTTGCCATCCTGCATAGACAATGGCACATCTCCAAAATGGGCAATTGGATGAGCAGTGTCATCCCCTGTTTCTACAAAACCTGGTCTTTCCGGGTTTTTCATCTCCTTGAACCACTCCCCATGACTTGTCATGTGATTCAAAGCACCTGAATCCACATACCACACATCATCTTTTTGTGCTGCTTCAACATTTTCAGACATGGCATTCACGACATGCTGCATAACAAACAACCTTTCATTGTCCTCATTGTTTTTGCTTGAGGATGCATAGTTGTTCTGCTGCACTTTCCCATTTTGCATGTCAGCCTGCTTCTTATAACATTTTGCTTGCACATGTCCAGGCTTACCACAATAATAGCATTCACGTGCATCATTATACTGCCTTTGCCAATTTCCATGGCCTCTTTGACTCCCCCTGCCTCTAAATCTGCCTCTTCCACCTGCGTGTTGTTGTTGTTGTTGTTGTGTATTCTGGGACTGTTGTTGTTGCTGCTGCTGCCCATAATTCTGATTACCTGTTCGGCCACCTCCTTGACCGCGTCCATGGCCTCCTCTACCTCGTCCTCTTCCAGAACTTGTGTAGAAGGCCTGTTGCTCTGAACTGTTTTTGTTTTGTGAAGACTGTTGGTCTTCACCCAGGCTCTTCTCTTCTATAATCAGCATAGACACCAAATCTGTAAAGTTGGGAATGTTTTTCCGATTCTGAATAGACGTCTTGAACGCCTTGTATTGTGGCCCGAGACCACGTAGACAGACTTCCACCTTATCATCATCTACTGACACACTAATAGATGCAAGGGATTCCACAATACCCTTTATCTTCAACGCATAGTCATTCATAGACATGCTCTTTTTCTCCACAGTATGAAGTTCATTCTTCAACTGTATCTTACGTGCCTTGGTATTTGTTTCATAAAGCTTTACCAAGGTGTCCCACGCCTCCTTGGGGGACTTGGCATCCTGAATGTGCCCAATCATAGTGTCCTGTATGCTAATGGAGAGCCAATACATGACTTTCCTGGCTCCTTGGTTAATGTCAGTACCAGTCAGCGTCAGAGGCTCAGGTAAAATATTTCCTTAGCCATGATTCTGATAAGGCTAGGACTTGTTCAGCATGTTCAACTCTTTGATCATTCACCCAGGAACTTCAGAATTTCATGTCGAGTTTTTAGGCTTCTTAGCCGCTTTATCCCTAGAGATAGAATTACAGCACCTCTTTCTGTAATGAATCATGTGTACCATGGTATGTCTCCTTCGCAGTTTCGCTATACGATTGAGACATTGATTTTGGGAGCCGTGATGCTCTATGTATATATCGAAAAATTTTGATAATAAATGGTGTTTTACAAATATTCCAAATTGTTTTCATGATCGTGAATATGGTTAATAAAAATCTATTTAAAGAATAAATCGTAAAAAATTAAAAAATCATAAATCTGTCGTCAAAGTTAAATTGACATAAATCTCGTTTTGTCAGTCATGAGGCGCACGGCCTGTGCAAGGCAACCGGATCCTCTAACCGATGAGACGAAGAGTTAGATCCGGATGTTCAAAAAGCCTTGCACAGATCCCAACTCAGTCCCTTCAAGGGTGAAGGGGAGTAGTTAGGTGAAGTAGTGGAAAAGCGGATTGATGTAACTGGCTACAATGAGAGAAGCAAGATGGCTCTCGCCAGGTTAAAGATTGTGGAAACGGCTAGGGTTACTTGGAGGAATCACTGCGAGGCTAACCGTCTCGACCGGAATACCCAGACCTGGTGGACCGATCTTAAAGCTTACCTCAGAAAGAGGTTTTGTCCTCCGGGATTCCTTGAAACTAAGATGAATGAGTTCTTGGAACTAAACCATGATAGCCGGACGATTGAAGAGTACCATCAAGATTTTGCCCTTCTCCTCAAATATTCCCCGCAGTTGGATGAAGAGAAGCTGATGGCCAGGTTCATTTTAGGAATGAACGAACCATTGTACACCTTAGTGAAGAATGCCAAACCTGTCTCAATGGTGGTCGAAGCAGTAAGAATGGCAAAGGACTTTGCCAAAGCCTTTGTAGTTAAGGTCCCGCTGAAGCCTGCACCATCTAATTTTAAAAGATTCCAAACCTAGGAAGTACTTCAAACTTTCCTCCCCCTAAGAGACAGCAAGGCCCAAGTCAGAATCAGGATACTGGGAGATTCAAAAGTGAAGGAAGACCCTTCCCACAGAACACTTTCTCAGGAGCTCCACCTATTTCAAGGATTCTCAGAGGGATGAGATCAGAAGTGAGAACCAGTGTTTTGGATGTCAGGGTTTTGGTCACCAACTGAAAGACTGCCCGACTCCTGCCATGTCAAGGGGACAGGGAAGTCAAGGACCGAGAGTGCAAAGACCAACCCCTTCCTATCAGTCAATTTAGGGTCCATCTCGCCCAAACCAGGGAAATCCCAGGAGAACTCTAGCTCATCAATCGTCTGCCTCTATCCAGAGTAGCCTCAAAACTCCTTCCCAGAACTGGGGCAACCAAAGAGAAAGAGTTCCACCTCAGACTGCAGCAGCCACTAGAGCAGTCACAATAGCAGAAGTAGTGGAAGAAGAAAGAGGACAGATTTATGCTGCAATTAAAAACCAAGGGCCAAACCATTCATCCATACTCCAGCTGAGTATTAGGGTAAGCCTTTTAAGCTTTTGATTGATTCAGGCAGTACTCATTCTTTCATTTCCCCAGGATGCTTGCATAAGTTAGTCTTAGATCAAAAATCAGGGAAACCTATGCAAGTTGAATTGGCAAGTGGGAAGATTCTTTTCACTCACCTTGAGATAGATCATATTTAGTTCAATCCAGATGGGAATTTCACTGACTGCCAGTTCAGAGTTATACCTTTGGGAGTTTTTGACGGGGTCCTTGGAATGGATTGGCTCCATAAAAATCAAGCTAACATTCACTGTCATAATGGAACCATTTCCTTCTGTGACCTTCACGGCAACAAGGTTCAAGGAACCGAAATTTCAGGATTCCTAAGTCTGCAGCAATTAGTAAAGGCTTCTAAGTTACTAAAAGGACTTAGAAAGAAGCAGCGCATTTATCTTGTCAAAATGAATCCAGTAGACTCAAAGTTAAAAGCTAAAGAACCTGAATGGTTAAGTGATTATGATGATTTATTCCCAACAGAGCTAACATAGATGCCTCCAATACGGGAAGTAGATCATATGATAGAATTGACCCCAGAGCTCAGCCAATAGCCTTGCGCACATACAAAATGCCAGTTCTTGAAGCCATAAAACTCAAGGAACAGCTTAGACAGCTGTTGGAACAAGGGTTTGTAAGACCCAGTGTTTCACCTTGGGGTACGCCAGTTCTCTTTCAGAAAAAGAAAGATGGAACGCTAAGACTTTGTGTGGACTACAGGGGTCTCAATCAGCTCTGACAGTTAAGAATAAGTATCCTATCCCCAAAATTGATGAGCTTCTAGATAGGCTAAGTGGAGCCCAGATGTTCACAAAGATAGATCTCAAATCAAGGTATTATTAGATGAGGATTAATGAGCAAGATATCTCGAAGACAACCATTAATACTCGATATGGGCATTATGAATTCACTGTCATGCCATTTGGATTGACAAATGCCCCAGCTACGTTCAATCGCCTAATGTAGGACATTCTCAGGATGATTTTGTTCTTGTTTTCTTTGATGATATTCTGATTTACTCAAAGAATGCAGCTGACCATGAAGCATGTCAGAAAAGTTCTTGAGATTCTAAGAAAGCACCAACTCTTTGCAAAAAAGAGCAAATGCACTTTCTCTCCGACCATGCTGAATACTTGGGCTTTCTGGTATCCAAAGATGGAATTTCTCTAGATTCTACAAAAGTCAAAGCAGTCATAGATTGGCCTGAACCAAAGACAGTGAAAGAAGTCAGAGGATTCTTAGGATTGACTAGTTGGTATAGAATTTTTATACCAAAGTATGCTCTTATAGCTTCCCCCCTGACAAATCTTCTCAAGAAGAATATCCCGTTTCAATGGTCTGCCAGGTGCCAGAGTGCTTTTGATAAGCTGAAGACCACCTAAGTAACCAATCCCATTCTGAAGCTGCCAGATTTATCTCTACCCTTTGAGGTAGTAAGTGGTTTTGCCCTGGGAGGTGCACTCATGCAGGAAGGTCATGCAGTGGCCTATGAATCCCGAAAACTCAGAACGCATGAGAGGAATTATGCTGTCCACGACCTGGAACTACTTTCAGTAGTTTATGCCGTGAAGTTGTGGAGACATTACCTACTGGGTCAAAGATTCACTTTGAAGACAGATCATCACAGCTTAAAGTGGATCTTCACTCAGAAGGATCACAACATGTGCCAAAGAAGGTGGATGCAGACCCTGCAGGGATTTGAATTTGAAATCAAGTACCGCCCAGGCAAAGAAAATATGGTAGCAAATGCCCTCAATAGAAAAGCCTCCTTGCTTGCAATTACTATAGTGTCAAATCCTTTGTTTATTGAAGCAAGAGAGAAGATCATGCAGGATAGATTCTTTGGCCCTATTGCTACCCTACTTATGCAGGAAAGTAAAACTCCACAAGAGTTGAACCGAGTTCAAGGGTACAGCCTGGATGATGGAATTATTTATTATAATTGTAGGCTATGCATTCCCAATGATGAGGGAGCTAAGGGTCAAATTCTGAATGAAGCCCATGACAGCCTTATTGTAGGACATCCAGGTTTCATCAAAACCTGCATGTCTGTGAAGAAAAGCTTCTTTTGGCCTGGTCTAAAAAAGGATGTGCTTAATCATGTACGTCAATGTCTGACGTGTCAGAAAGTTTGACCAAACTGATCTGGAAAATTCTAGAATCAGTTTGCTTGGTTAGAAGCTCACTTTTTCCTACAAATAGAAGCCTCCCCCTTGTTGAAGCTTAATAGTGTTTTATGCACTATTATGTTGAGATATCGAGCTCGTCTAGTGAGGCGGTGGCCACTGATGACCCGCTTGGGGGATAGGCCCCACACTTACACCACTGGCATGGTTGGTGAGATCTTGGGTGATATGCGGCCAGTGGCACTACAAGAGCTTGAGGGCATACCGACGCTAAAATACCGACGCAAATGTCGAACGTCGGTATGTCCGTCGTAATGTTGGAGGAGACAAGTCGGGCGGGTTTTTTTCAAATTTTCGTTTCCCGACGCATATACCGACGCGTATACCGACGCTTATTCCGACACATATACCGACGCACATTCCGTAGTATATACCGACGCATATTCCGTAGCATATACCGACGCACGTAAGTTTTTTACAGCCGAGAGCCTATTTTCTGATTTTTTCGCAGAGAACGGCGCGTTACAGCTAGAGAAGGTCTCTTTCTCTCCCTCTCCTCTTTTTTCCTCTCTCCTCTTTTCTCCTTCTTTCTTCTTTTCTCCTCTTCTCCTTCTCCTAATATGTTCTTGCAATTGCTTTTACTTTTTAATTTAAGAATTAGGACGTTTAGGGTTTTGTGTTTTTTTGGCTCTCTATGCATGTTGAGAGCTCTCTATGTATGCATAGATCTCCTAATGCATGCATAGAGATTTTAGGGTTTTGTATTAGTTCTTATTCTTGTGTTTAATTTACTAATTATTTTGTTTAATATTTTGTTTTGCAGCTCTTTCACCTCACCAATCTTTCACCAATCCTCTCCTTCAGCTTCGTAAAAAAGAGGTAGATCCTCTTTCGATTTTTCTTGTTTATGCTATTTTCTATGAATTATTGCATCCCTGTTTTATGGTTTAGGGTTAGTTTTGGGTTCTTGTAAGCTTATACATAGGATTAATTTAATATCTATGCATAAAACCTATCATAAGCTTGCAATCTCTATGCATAGCCTTCTTGCAAGCTTTATGCATAAGCTCTATTCATAGAGCTTGTGAGCTTGTGAAATCTCTATGCATAAGCTCTATGCATAGGCTTTATGCATAGAGTTTGCAAGCTTATAAAATCTCTATGCATAGGTTTCTTACAAGCTTATAAAATCTCTATGCATAGGTTTCTTGAAAGCTTGCATGGACATTGTACATAGAGCTTGCGTAGCCTTCTTGTTGAAAGCTCTATGCATAGCCTTCTTGTAAAAGCTCAATGCATATGCTCTATGTATAGGCTTTATACATAGAGGTTGTAAGACTATGAAAGCTCTATACATAGGGCTTGTAAGCTTATGCAAGCTCTATACATAGAGTTTATGCATAGAGCTATATGAATCTAGCTGAATGCATGAATTAAGATCTATGCATAAAGCTTAATACATAATGTTTTATGTATAAATCTTATGGATGAGCTTTATGCATAAGGCTTCACATGCGTTATGTTTTTTTGCATAAACCTTTTTTTGATGTACAGTGCCTTGCATGGATGGAAAGCATAAGCTTTTTGAATGTTTATACTCTCTTATACATATAACATATAAGTCTTATGCTCTGTTTTTCTATGCATAAGGTATTGTCTTTATTCATAGAGTTTATATATGTTATCAAGGTAAGATCTATTATCCATGTAAAACAAGATCATGTTTATTACACCATTGGGTGATGGGATTAAGGGTTAGCATAGTGCATAAGGCTTATAGCATAGAGCTTATGCATAAGTCTTGCATAGAGCGTATGCATAAGACTTATGCATAGAGCGTATGCATAAGATCTATGCATATGGCTTATGCATAGAGCTTATGCATATGGCTTATGCATAGAGCTTATGCATAAGACTTATGCATATGGCTTATGCATAGAGCGTATGCATAAGACTTATGCATAGAGCGTGTGCATAAGACTTATGCATATGGCTTATGCATAGAGCGTATGCATATGGCTTATGCATAGAGCGTATGCATAAGGCTTATGCATAGAGCGTATGCATAAGGCTTATGCATAAGACTTATGCATATGGCTTATGCATAAGACTTATGCATAGAGCGTGTGCATAAGACTTATGCATATGGCTTATGCATAGAGCGTATGCATATGGCTTATGCATAGAGCGTATGCATAAGACTTATGCATAGAGCGTATGCATAAGACTTATGCATAGAGCTTATGCATAGAGCGTATGCATATGGCTTATGCATAAGACTTATGCATAGAGCGTGTGCATAAGACTTATGCATATGGCTTATGCATATGGCTTATGCATAAGACTTATGCATATGGCTTATGCATAAGACTTATGCAGTTGGCTTATGCATAAGGCTTATGCAGTTGGCTTATAAATAGAGCTTATGCATAAGTCTTGCAGCCTTATTATGCAAGCTTATACTTATACTATGCATTTAGATTTTTGCATAAGGCCTTTATAAATAGCTATTTATGAATAGAGATAGCTTCTCTCTCCATCCTTGTTCAAATTCGAGTTAATTTTGTATGGAGAGGAGATAAGCTAATGTATGAGTTATTTTTAAAATCTCCCTCAACGGCTGGGGAAAAGAAGCCCGTTTGACGCTTTTTTAAATATTTGTCAAGTCTCCCTCAACGGCTAGGGAAAAGAAGCCCGTTTGATGCTTTAAATGTTATTTTTTAAAATCTCCCTCGCGGCTGGGGAAAAGAAGCCCTGTTTTATGGTTTACATAGTGCTTTGTGTAATGCATAATGATTTGTGTTTAATGAGCTGCATATACATGTTATCCTGCTAGATGGAGCCTCTCAATCTTGAAGAGAGAATAGCGTGTCCATGCATGCGATGTAAGTACCAAATCTTTCGAAAACGAAGGATTTGCAACCAGCATGTTCATTTTCAATGGAGCGCTTGCAAAATTTACGGTTTCAATCGTACAACCAAGCAAGTGTGCAGCCGCATCTTGATAACATTGCGCCTGTGAATTCTCGTCCCCAACAAAGGATGAGGATATCGCAGGAGGGAGTGACAGATGGAGCTCAATTAACAGCACCCGAGGGAATGGAAGAAGGTCAGGAAATGGAAGAAGGTCCAATGGAAGAAATGTTGGATGCCTTCATCGAGCAACAAGAAGCTCTCTTCGAGGAGCATGAACATGAAGATCATCAACCACAACATTCTCAACAGTCAAATTATGAACCAAAGGAAGAGGCCATGCGTAAACTTGCACGCCTTCCATTATACAATGGTGCCAACATATCTGTATTGCGTGCATCTCTTACGATGCTAAATTTGCAGTCAATTTTTGGATGGTCTAATACAAGTGTCACTGAACTATTCAAGTAAGGACTTTTTTTGGAGATTACACCTACTATTGAAATGATAAATTATCAACTTGTATTTGAGAAAATCTTAATAGTAATGATCAGATATTGCCATACTTGCAGGCTTTTGAAAGATCAGATATTGCCCCCTGGCAACGAGATGCCTCCATCTCGTGCAGATGCGAAGAAGTTATTGAAATCCATAGGCATGGATTACAATAATACTCATGCTTGTCGCAATGATTGTTGCCTCTTCCGCCATGAATATGAGCATTTGCAAGAATGTCCCCATTGTGGCTCTAACAGATATAGAGAAGATGTTCAGGGGGAAGCTGTCCCGGTAAAGGTTCTTAGGCACTTTCCAATCATCCCAAGAATAAAAAGCATGTTCAGGTGCAAATCTATAGCAAGCTTGATGACATGGCATGCCACAACTCGATCCACAGATGAAGTGATGCGTGTGCCTGCTGACTCACCCGCATGGAGACACATTGAAGAGAAATGGCCGGCTTTTAAGGAAGAACCTCGAAACCTCCGTCTTGGCCTAGCAATGGATGGTGTAAACCCTTTTGGTTTAAGGAGCTCTTCATGGAGCACATGGCCTGTTTGCCTTGTGAATTATAATCTTCCGCCATGGTTAGCAATAAAGAAAGGTCATCTGTTGCTCTCATTAATAGTTCCAGGAAAGTACAAGGTGAAGAACATGGATGTATATTTGGCACCACTTATTGATGAGTTACGCACCTTGTGGAACGGAACTGAAGTGAAGGACATGTCAAAGCAGCAGAGTGGCCAAAGACTTACAACTGTGCAAGGTATTCTCATGTGGACAATGCATGATTGGCTTGGCTATGGAGAATTCTCAGGTTTGTCTATATCGGGTTATAATGCATGTCCTGTATGTGGTCCTCGACTTGATTCAAGATACTCAAAAGCATTACGAAAGAATGTCTACCAAGGACATGTTAGGTATCTTCCAGAAAATCATGAATTGCGGGATAGTAATCTAGGAAGACCTCCTCCAAGTGCCTTGAAGGCAAGCGATTGGAAGATCAAATGGGAGGAATGTGGCAACTTGGCATGTCCTGGGATGAAGAGGCTCTCTATCTTTCACCAACTCCCCTATTGGGGTGATCTCCTTATAAACCATTTGCTTGACCCGATGCATATTTTCAAGAATGTAGCTGACATTCTGTGGAAGACCATGACAGGAAAAAAGGAGACTAAAGGCCAAAGGGATGACTTGGAAGAGATTGGTTGCATGCAAGAGTTGTGGGCTCGCACTAGACCCAATGGAAAGGTGCTACTTCCAAGAGCCCCATGGGTTTTTAGCAAGATGGAGGAACAACAAGTCAAGAGGACAATTTCAGAGTTTCGGACTCCTACAGGTTGTATGCATTGCTTGAAAAGTGCATTTACAAAGGATGATGATCTTAGTGGCCTCAAGAGTCATGATTGGCACAAGTTTCTACAATTTGTGCTACCCATAGCAATAAAAGATTGCCTCACTGAAGACATTAGAGCTACTATCTATAAGATTGGCACATTGGTGCGCTGGATTTCTTCAAAAGAGATAAAGAGAGACACTTTGGAGACAGCGCGTTTAAACTCCATAGAGGCAGTCTGCATGGTAGAGAAGTTTTTCCCTACAAGTTTATTAACAATCCAGATACATCTACTAGTTCATGTTGTAGATGAGGTTGCAGTTGCTGGAATAGTCCATTCAAGATGGATGTTCTTTTTGGAGAGGTTTATGAAGACATTAAAGGGATTTGTTCGCCAAATGGCTCGCCCAGAGGGTAGTATGTCAGAAGGGTGGCTGATACAAGAGTCCCTTGTTTACATCACTGAATATTTAAGTTCCTCAGATCCAGAGATACCTCGACTATGGTCTCAAGAGTCCAACAGGCGAGTCATTGGTGAGGAACCTCAAGGCCAAGGCATTAAGAGAAAGATGGATAACAATTTGAGGGAAAAAATCAACAAATTTTGCATCTTGAACTTGTTGAAATATACAAGTGAATAGGGTGTGTGTGGGAACAAGCTCTTGGATAGAGGCTGTAAAAGAGGAGATGTAATTGTGAAAGAACCTGTGAAAAGGTTAGGAGAATCTACTGGGAGAGAATAATGGGTAGCATGAGGGAATTTAGGAGTGTGGAGATATTCTGGGAGTAAATCATGGAAAAATCAAGGGGATTTGATGCTTGATGTAAACTCTATAAATTGAGGCATAGCCCTAATGAGAATTTGCTGGTTTTTGAGTATCCATGCCTACATTAATCTATGTGCTAATTATTCACTAATTACGTCTTAATCACTTGCTAATCACTTTGTTAATTATGTTGATTCTAGTGTTTGATCCACCATAGCTCATCATTTAGCTCAAATTTCAACATGGTATCAGAGCCATGCCTAGAATCAACTAGATTTATGAGCCCATTAGTGAATTAATCAGGATTAGTAAGATAATTAGCAAAAAAATCAGGTTTTAGTGAGTTTTTCATCGTCCCCTTCACCCCCAGCCAGTGGAGGGTCTCTAGCACTTAGCACAAAACAAATTAGGTCACAAGCTTCTAGCTTAAGCTAGCCAACATCCTTGGCTACATGCTCAGCAAGGCGGCGCATCAAACCGCGTAGAAACGAAGGAGGAATCACGAAAATCGCTGGCGCCTATTTTTCTGAGTGAATTGGACATTGCTACTTGCTCCAATCAAATTGCTTCAATTCCTTCTAGCCCAAGGGGTAATCAAGCATGCTCTACAAGCTGGTGAAGACAGAAATCAATTTCATCAAGTCTACAGAGAGATCAAAGCTCTTCATCAAATCTGCAGGTGACTTTGGTAAAACAGAGATTAAGCTTTCATTATTTGGTCAAATCTTGTGTTTCTTGGCTTAATCCTCTACTAGACTCATTGCTATTGATGCCTTTGAAAGCATTTGAGCTCATTTGAAGTGGAAGGCACCAGATCTGGACTCCCCGCATACTCTGTTTTCTGCACACAAACCAGAGCATTAATTTGCTAATCAGTGATTAATCAATGCTAATCACTGTACTTTGGTGCAATTGAGGGTTCAAATTAACCATTAGGTATCTGATACAGATCCCTATAACTTCAGATTTCAAATCGGAGTTGGTTTGATACTCCAACCATCCCGTACAAATTGGTTACTCTCAATTTAGTGTAATCTCTGGGAAAATTGTGCTGATAAAATTGTGAAAATCATCATTTTGCATTTAACCCTTGGTTAATGCCTGTAAATCTCACTCAAATTCAAGATTATTCACAGCCAGAGTTGCATTTGGAATGTGCATGAGAATGAATGCTATACGCATTATGTATTGGGCACATTTTATCAGTGTAAAAATGGGAACAGACACTGCCCTTGTCCAGATTAAGGCAAGAGGTAAGACCTCCCGCATAAATTTGGGTTTGCATTGCATAATGATAAAAGATAAACATAAAAAGCCCAAAGGAACTGTCAGCAAAACATTGAAACATGTTGCTCACATGGAGCAAAATGACCTGACGGACGAGCTCATGGCCCCAGCCATGGAAGAAGAAGAATATCTCTTCCCAAGAAGAGGATCCACACCGAGAAGAAGACCTGAAGGAAGACATGGACACGAGAAGAGAAGCTGCCACAAGAAGAGAAGCTGCCACAAGAAGAGAAGCTGCCCTGAGAAGACTGGAAGAAGAGACGGACGCGTGGAGAGATGCTGCCACGACAAGAAGACTGAAGAGAAGAGAAGATGTGAGGCTCCAAAGAGTGAGGAGCCATGTGAAAATCTCTGAGAGAGAGAGAGAGAGAGAGACCCCACAACCCAATGTAACCTGCCCCAATAAAGTAAAACCACCTCTGAGCCACCGATGATATAGGCCATGTGGTAGATGTATGTGTGAGCACTTTAGTCAAGGTCGCGGGCACTTATAGTAGCCTTGGACACGTAGAGAGAGAGAGTGTCAAGGACTATGGAGTTTAGGGACTTGAGGCACTGGTCGCGGACTGTCAAGTAAGAGAAAGAAACTTGATACAGGGTCCAGGTGTGCTGAGATAACTTGAGGGGAGGAGTAGACACTGGTCGCGGACTACCAAGTAAAGGGTGGCAAACTTGGTATAGGGTCTAGGTGTACTAGGATTATTCACTTGAGGGGAGGTGTTGAAATATACAAGTGAATAGGGTGTGTGTGGGAACAAGCTCTTGGATAGAGGCTGTAAAAGAGGAGATGTAATTGTGAAAGAACCTGTGAAAAGGTTAGGAGAATCTACTGGGAGAGAATAATGGGTAGCATGAGGGAATTTAGGAGTGTGGAGATATTCTGGGAGTAAATCATGGAGAAATCAAGGGGATTTGATGCTTGATGTAAACTCTATAAATTGAGGCATAGCCCTAATGAGAATTTGCTGGTTTTTGAGTATCCATGCCTACATTAATCTATGTGCTAATTATTCACTAATTACGTCTTAATCACTTGCTAATCACTTTGTTAATTATGTTGATTCTAGTGTTTGATCCACCATAGCTCATCATTTAGCTCAAATTTCAACAGAACTCTCATATAATGGAGAAGTGGATTGAGACATGTGAAGCTCTCAAGCGACAGCGAGTACAAGATCGTTTAAGTTTCAGAAGGAATCGCACTACAAGAAATCTCCCATATCCAGAAGGTATGCAAGCTCTTCCGGACTTTCCCACAGGTAGATGGCTAGAAGCTACAATTTTAGAAGCCAAACGTGCTGGTTTAACTATAACAGAGGAGGAGGAGGAGCTTACAAAAGGATGCGATTGGCATGTAAGTGTTTAAGTTCTACATGTCTCTCTTTTTTTTCTCTACATGTCTCAGTGTTTGATTCTCCATCAACAATCTTTTTGTGCTATTTGTAGTATCACAAATATGGGGCGTTTTGGTCACATGGACGTCATTTTCGAGTAGAACGAATAGACCAAAGAAGAGCAACCTTTGATTGTGGTGTCACAGCACAGTTTGTTCAAGAAAGTCGTGCAAGTGCAAGTGATGAGAACACAATTACTGGAATGCTTGATTACTTTGGAACCATTCAAGATATATTAAAGGTTGGCTTCAGAAGTTTTGAGTTGTTTATCTTTGATGTGAAGTGGTTCAAGGTAATCATGAATGGGCCACATGCAACTGTACGTAGAGACAAGAGTGGCCTCATCCAAGTGGACTCCACAAAGGTATGGACCGATCAGCAAGATACTTTTGTGCGCCCAGAGCATTATGAGCAGGTTGTCTTTAAAGCGGATCCAAAAGATCCACGCTGGCTGTTTGTGGTTCAAGTCGCCCCCCGCAGAGCAAGCAAATTTTTGAAGAATTTGAGCTACAACAAGGTGATGTGGATACACAGGGTAATGGAGAGCAGCAAGAACAAGCCGATATCAACAATGAAGAGCAGCAAGCAATTGAAGAGGAGCAACTAGAGCAAGATCCAAATGAAGAGGTGCAAACCAAGGAAGCTGAAAAACATGTTGAGGAAGAAGACATAGATGATGAAGACATCCTTCATCAAGGGACTTTTAATGATGAGGATGCTGATGAGGATGATAGAATAGATAATGATTTTTAAAATGATGTATCTTAATGATTATGCAAATAGTTATGACATATTTGTAATGGTTTTATGACATTGAAGGTCCTTTCATTGTTTACCATTGTTAATGTTTACCATCATAATCACTACTGTAGGAGCAAGTTGATATAGTTTTACCAATGTTGTTTATCATTGTTAATGTTTGTCATATGGTTCCTTCATTCATTGTTTACCGTGTAATTTTCATTTCGCACAAGTTTGTCATATGGTTTTTTGTCCAACAGGCCATGGGTGACTCACCGCCCTACGACTACAGTCCAGATTTCTCATTTAATCCTACACCACAGGGCATGAGTCCCCAGCCGTTATATGGTTTTCTTTCGTCCATGACTCCAGAGCAGAGAGCCATGGCTCAGAGTTATTGGGGTTCTGGAGCAGGGACATCTGCCTCACCATCTGGCTTCTCGACGCCAGTTCCCACACCCGTGGGTACGACAGCAGCTCCCACACCTCATACCACACAGCCTTCCACTCCTCTTACAGCTCGATCTACCACCTCTTCACATAGACGGCGCTCACGTAGTAGGTCTTGTTGTGGTGGTAGTGCCACAGATACTGTGACACCACCACCACGTGAGCGTCGTCCTTCGCTCTCATCTGTTGATAGCACACCCATAGGGTCACCTTCCACTCCCTGGGGTGCACATGACCATGACAACAGCAAGATTTACACAATTAGGGATGGGGCACCAATAATGGATAGTGCAGGGAAGGCAATGAAGACACGCATTCGACAATTGTGCACTATACAGTTTCACGACTCTGTCATGACTAAATGGGATCAGCAAGACAAGGGGAAGAAAAATTATATAAATACAAAGATAAAGCAAGAGTTTCAGCCATCTGACCCTATGAATGTCGTCTCTAATGAGTGGATATAGTATACAGCTCGCATTTTGATGGGGCATCGTAGGTCAGAGGCGAGGGACGCATTTAGAGAGGGGAAAGAGAAACCTATTTGGCTAGATGACAGGGAGTGGGCAGCCATTGCTCAGGAGCTCACCGAGACACCAGATAGGTTTCAACAACAAAGAGAGGCGGCAAGGGCAAGACTCCAAATAGTAGGGGCTTCTCATCTTGGGAGTGGTGGTTACGAAACCATGCGCCATGAATTCGTAAGTGTTTGTAGCAATTTTATTTATGTAAATGTATGTATGTGGACTAAATGTTGATTTCTAAAAGTTATAATTGTTAATCGTTTGTGCAGGAGTTGGCCATGAATCGCCCACCAAGTAGGCGAGAGGAGAAGTACGCTCACAAACATGGCCTTGTGGCCTTGTTTGAGATGCTTGAAGAAGAAGGAGAGACCGTCAATTGGGAGGCATTACCATGATGTAAGATGACCTTCAAACTAATGAAATATAATCAAAACATTCTTGAGTATTAATGTTTAATTTAATTTCTTGTTTGTCGATCAGGAAAATAAAAAAACGAGCACGATTGTTTTTGTGCTCTATTTTAGACAGAATGGTGCTGTCTGTTTGCTGTTGTTGATCCTGCTCATTGCAGACAGCCAGGCAACAGCCAGGCAGCACTATTCTGTCCAAAAAAAAATTTCTGCTACAGCGTCGGTATATTCCCCGGTACTGACGTCGGTATATGCATAGGTATATATCTCGGTATTTACCCCGGTATACACCCCGGTATATAAGACGGTATATACACCGGTATAGACGCCGATTTAGCCGTCGGTATTACCCCCGGTGACCGTCGGTATAGATGACGGTATAGGCGCCGGTATTGTTACCCGACGCTTATACCGACGCTATGGTTCCGGCGCTTATATCGGCGTTTATACCGATGACGAGGCTTTTTTAGACCCCGTTAAATGACGCCGGTATAAGCGCCGGTATTAGGCTAACATGTAGTAGTGTGGGATGACAGGCTGTGTGATAGCCATTATAGAGACTGGCATAGTTATAGCGCCAGCTCATTTAGTCGGGTTCACACTATAGAGAACCCGTGTATGTATTGGTTGAGTACCTTTCATATTGTGTGTACTCTTATCTTGTATATGGTGTGTTGAGTGTTGAGTAGAGAAGTAGAAGATTTTCAGCCTCTCACCTTGTGTGTTCTCTATTAGGGTTTTGTGAGTGTGTGTGTGTGCTTGCAAGAGCTCAAGCTCTCTTCCCCCCTACATCTTTTCATGGTATCAGAGCCTGGTTTGTGCTAAGGGCTGAGCTGCAAGCAAGAGAACCACAGGAAGCGGTACGAGGGTAAGAGCTTCAACTACTCTTCCCTATTGTGTTGGTGACTACACCCTTGTCGGGAGCTCTACGAGAGGCACCGGCAAACGGTCTCTGATTGAGGAGCTTTCTTCGCGGGAGTAAAGCTATAAGGCAACTATACAGTCCTATCGGACTACAATTTTTGGGCCGAAAGCGCGTTTTGGGCGCGTCTGGACCTTCGTTTTTCAGAAAGCAGGCGATTTCGAGCACTGCGGGTAAGTCATCGATTCTCTGCAGAACTCTGTTTTAAGAACTACAGGAAGACAGATTGACTATGCAGACACTGTGGGTGCTGCAAAGAGGTCTACAGTTACCATTGGGTGTATGTATGCACATTGAAGTCACGGGTTGTGACATTTGAGAGTACTACAATACCGCTGTGCAGAAAATACAGCAGTTTGTGCAAAAAAACCAAAGTGCAGTTTCTGGTAAAATTGTGTGTTTGGCAAGATGTCAAATGATGGGATAACCCAGATTGTGGCTGAGAAGCTTGATAAGAATAACTTCCATGCTTGGAGGTTCAGGTTGACGAATTTCCTGATGGGAAAAGGTTATTGGGACTACATAGAAGGTGAGCATGAAGAGGCACCGGAGATACCGGATATAAATCCGACTGCTGCAGATGTGAAAGAGTTTAAAGACTGGAACCAAGGAGCCAAGAAGGTTATGTATTGGCCATCCATTAGTATACAGGACACCATGATTGGGCACATTCAGGATGCCAAGTCCCCCAAGGAGGCGTGGGACACCTTGGTAAAGCTCTATGAAACAAATACCAAGGCACGTAAGATACAGTTGAAGAATGAACTTCATACTGTGGAGAAAAAGAGCATGTCTGTGAATGACTATGCGCTGAAGATAAAGGGTATTGTGGAATCCCTTGCATCTATTGGTGTGTCAGTAGATGATGATGACAAGGTGGAAGTCTGTCTACGTGGTCTCGGGCCACAATACAAGGTGTTCAAGACGTCCATTCAGACTCGGGAAAACATTCCCAACTTTACAGATTTGGTGTCTATGCTGATTATCGAAGAGAAGAACTTGGGTGAAGACCAACAGTCTTCACAAAGCAAAAACAGTTCAGAGCAACAGGCCTTCTACATGAGTTCAGGAAGAGGACGAGGTAGAGGAGGCCGTGGACGCGATCAAGGAGGTGGCCGAACAGGTAATCAGAATTATGGCCAGCAGCAGCAGCAACAACAACAGTCCCAGAATCAACAACAACAACAACAACACGCAAGTGGAAGAGGCAAATTCAGAGGCAGGGGGAGTCAAAGAGGCCATGGAAATTGGCAAAGGCAGTATAATGATGCACGTGAATGCTATTATTGTGGGTGGTAAGCCTGGACATGTGCAGGCAGAATGTTATAAGAAGCAGGCTGACATGCAAAATGGAAAAGTGCAACAAAACAACTATGCATCCTCAAGCAGAAATAATGAGGATAATGAAAGGTTGTTTGTTATACAGCATGTCGTGAATGCCATGTCTGAAAATGTTGATGCAGCACAAAAAGATAATGTATGGTATGTGGATTCAGGCGCTTCGAACCACATGACGAGTCATGGGGAGTGGTTCAAGGAGATGAAAAACTCGGAAAGACCAGGTTTTGTGGAAACAGGGGATGACACTGCTCATCCAATTGCCCACGTTGGAGATGTGCCATTGTCTATGCAGGATGGCAAAGTGAAGTACCTTGCAGATATACTTCATGTACCGAACATAACAAAGAATCTGGTTTCAGTTGGCCAGATGATTGAGCAAGGTTTGCAGGTTCGGTTTAACCCTGATGGGTGTTATGTTGAAGATTTCAAAGACAAGTGCAGGTTGGTTGCAAAAGGCAACAGAGTGGGCAGAATGTTTACGTTGAATGTAGACATGCCTGAAATGAGTGCTGCGATGTTTGCAAATGGTTCAGGAATTGTTACAGACACAGACATTTGGCATAAAAGGATTGGACATGTGAATGTGCAGAGATTGAAGTCTATGCAGACTAAAGGAATTGTGACAGGGCTGCCAAAATTTAAAGTGGAAGGTATGCAAAAAATATGTGAAGCATGCCAATTTGGGAAGCAAACAAAGCATGTGTTTCCACGTAACAGATATGTGAGCAAAAATGCACTAGATGTTGTGCATTCAGATGTATGGGGTCCTACGAAGACCATATCTATGGGAGGCTGCAGGTACTATGTGACTTTCATTGATGACCACACAAGGAAAGTGTGGGTATATTTCATGAAAGAGAAGAGTGAGGTGTTCACTCACTTTCAGAATTTCAGAGTTTTGGTTGAAAAGCAAACAGGGAAATATGTAAAGTGCCCAAGGTCAGATGGAGGGGGAGAATACTTCTCCAATGAGTTCTCTGAATTCTTGAAGAAGAATGGTATTCGGAGACAGCTTCCATGCAGATACACTCCGCAGCAAAATGGAGTTGCTGAGTGGAAAAACAGGCACATTGCTGAGATTGCGCGAGCATTGATGGAAGAGAAGAATATGCCACATTGCTATTGGGCTGAGGCTGTTTCTACCGCAGTATACATCATGAACAGGACTCCAACTGTAGCCATACATGATGTAACTCCAGAGGAGAGGTTTACTGGCAGAAAACCAGATTTGTCTCATCTGAAAGTCTTTGGATGCATTGCATATGTGCATGTGCCAGATGAGCTGAGAACTAAGCTGGATCCAAAAGCTGAAAAATGTGTGTTTATTGGATACTCCCTTGAGCAAAAGGGATACATGTGTTATAACCCTGCTACACGTGAGTTGAGGGTAAGCAGGGATGTTGTCTTTGATGAGATGAGCAACTGGTATGCTGCTGAAAAAGAAGCTGTCGGGGCTGATGTGAGTGGAAGTGTCGTTGCACAGAATGCAGGTCAGCAATCACAGTCTTTGAGTGGACCAGGAGAGTCCTCATCTAGTGGGTCTGTTGATAGACCATGGAGTGGCAGGCTGCGTCATAATACCAGTCCTGCAAATGTGATTACTACATCACGTAAAGGAAAAGAGAAAGTGGTTGAGCCCCTTGGTATGCCTGACATTTCTGCAGGGGCATTCTCATGTTGATGGAGAGTCTAGTGGCTCAGATATGAGCCTTGATGAGGAGCTTGGGATCCCAGCTATGAGAACACCTGGTGTAAAGAAGGCTATGGAAGCCATGAATGAAAAGCTGCAAAGATTTGGGAGAGTGAAAAATCATGTGCAGAGATTTACCTATGATGGTTATGTGGCACATCACTATGCATATATGGCAAAGGTTGTGCAGGTTGTTGAGCCCACATGCATTGATGAGGCTGTTGGAAATGTGTGTTGGGAGAAAGCTATGGATGAGGAGATGGATGCACTATATGGAAATGAAACTTGGGATTTAGTGCAATTGCCTGAAGGCAAGAAAGCCATTGGATGCAAGTGGGTGTACAAAGTTAAACATAACAGTGATGGAAGCATAAACAGGTACAAGGCTAGATTGGTAGCCAAAGGATATGCGCAGACATATGGGATTGATTATGAGGAAACTTTCAGCCCAGTTGCCAAGATGGCAACGGTGAGAGTTGTGATAGCAGTGGCTGCGTCAAAGCAATGGTCTTTACATCAGATGGATGTAAAGAATGCATTCTTGCATGGGGATTTGCAAGAAGAGGTGTATATGTTGCGGCCACCTGGATATGAGGATGTGGGTCACCCTGAGCATGTTTGCAGGTTGAAGAAAGCCTTGTATGGCTTAAAACAAGCACCAAGAGCATGGTCTGACAAGATTTCTGAATATCTTGTCACTATTGGCTTTCATGTAGCCAATGCAGATTTCTCGCTGTATGTGAGACATGGTGATAGAGGAGTTGTGCTTGTTGTCATCTATGTAGATGACTTGGTCATTACGGGGGACCATGATGCAGAGATCTTTGATGTAAAGATCTTGCTTAGACAGAAGTTTGAGATGAAGGATCTGGGGGAGCTCAGATATTTCTTGGGCATTGAGGTGATTAGGTCACCACATGGTATTGGATTACTGCAGAGACAGTATGGCTTGGACATGTTGTCCAAGTATGGTATGACAGGCTGTAAGCCTATTTCCGTGCCATTGGATCAGAATGGCAAGTTGAGTGTAGATTCAGGAGAGATCTTGGAGGATCCTACTATGTACAGACGCATAGTAGGAAGTTTGATCTACATGACGATCACCAGACCAGATTTGAGCTATGCTGTTGGGTTGGTGAGTCAGTTTATGCAGGTTCCACGAAAACCGCATTTCGATGCAGTGAGACGCATACTGAGGTACAGTGAAGTCTACTTTGCATTGTGGACTATTCTATGAGACTGGGACAGAGATATGTGTACATGGGTAGACAGATGCTGATTGGGCTGGTAGTATCTCAGACAGAAGATCTACCAGTGGCTTCATGTTTTCTTTGGGGAGTGCTGCTGTGACTTGGAGCAGTAAGAAGCAGCCTACGGTTGCTCTATCGAGTACAGAGGCTGAGTACAGAGGAGCTGCTATGGCAGCATGTGAGGTAGCTTGGTTGAGAAAGCTACTTGCAGATTTGGGTCTATCAGTGGATAGACAAGTTGTCATTTTCTGTGACAACATTAGCAGTATACAGTTGGCCAGGAACCCAGTCTTTCATGCTCGTACGAAGCACATAGAGGTCCATTACCACTTTGTCAGAGAGAAGGTCTTGGCAGGAGACCTTGACCTTGTTTATGTCAGCACAGAGGATCAGGTAGCTGACATCTTCACCAAAGCATTGGGTGTACAGAGAAGCTTCGCAGATTCAGGGCTTCGCTTGGTCTACATGAGATGGAGTTGAGCTCAAGGGGGGGAGTGTTGAGATATCGAGCTCGTCTAGTGAGGCGGTGGCCACATGACCCGCCTGGGGGATAGGCCCCACACTTACACCACTGGCATGGTTGGTGAGATCTTGGGTGATATGCGGCCAGTGGGATGACAGGCTGTGTGACAGCCATTATAGAGACTGGCATAGTTATAGCGCCAGCTCATTTACTCGGGTTCACACTATAGAGAACCCGTGTATGTATTGGTTGAGTACCTTTCATATTGTGTGTACTCTTATCTTGTATATGGTGTGTTGAGTGTTGAGTAGAGAAGTAGAAGATTTTCAGCCTCTCACCTTGTGTGTTCTCTATTAGGGTTTTGTGAGTGTGTGTGTGTGCTTGCAAGAGCTCAAGCTCTCTTCCCCCCTGCATCTTTTCATATTACTCTACTCCTCCCAAGAGCCAAGAACTGTGAATTTCTTAATAATTCACTAGTTTTTTACCATTCCCTCTTCTAAAGAACTGGTGGCCACTCTTGTTGCAAACAAGAGTAGAACCCTCAAACCATCAAGCCAAAGGAAAGCTCCAAGAATTCATGTAAGTTAGTAATTTTACCTTTTCTTTATTCTTTTTCTTTATTCTTTTAATGGTTTTTCTAATCTTGTTTTGTTTAAATTGAAAACTCTGATGCTATGCCTTGCTGGAAAGGCTTTCCCCCTCTCTCATTCTTAAAATTAGCCCTTCTCTTTATCCTAGTTAAGTGATCTAATAGTTGGAATTAAGCTTTTCAGATTGTTTCTCTTTTAAAAGTAAAAATTGATTAGTTTAGAGTGTTTAAAACCAATTGGGGATAATTTTTAATTAATTTTAAGTAGGAAAAGTTGAAAAATGGTCAGCCATACAAAGGAGGTTATGGTGAAATTTCCTAAAATTTTGTGAAATAAGTTTCATCTTTTATTATTCTAAAAGAATAATCCCTATCGTTTGTGTATTCTAAAAGTGTCATTTTCAAACTATTCATAGAAAGATGCATATTGATTTTTTTTTATAAAAGAGTGATTTTCATTAGATTTAATATCTATGTATAGAAAGATGCATATTGATTTTTTTTTAAAGAGTGACTTTCATCAATATTGATTTTTATGCATAAATAGATGCATAAAAGAATATATTTTTTATTATAAAAGTGTTACTTTCATCAATATTGGTTTTTATGCATAAATAGATGCATAAAAGAATATTTTTTTTAATTGTAAAAGTGTTACTTTCATCAATATTGATTTTTATGCATAAATAGATCCATAAAAGAATATTTTTTATTATAAAAGTGTTACTTTCATCAATATTGATTTTTATGCATAAATAGATGCATAAAAGAATTTTTTTTACTATTAAAGTGTTACTTTCATCAAAATGGATTTTTATGCATAAATAGATGCATAAAAGAATATTTTTTTTAATTATAAAAGTGTTACTTTCATCAATATTGATTTTTATGCATAATAAGATGCATAAAAGAATATTTTTTTATTATAAAAGTGTTACTTTCATCAAAATGGATTTTTATGCATAAATAGATGCATAAAAGAATATTTTTTTATTATAAAAGTGTTACTTTCATCAATATTGATTTTTTTGCATAAATAGATGCATAAAAGAATATTTTTTTAATTATAAAAGTGTTACTTTCATCAATATTGATTTTTATGCATAAATAGATACATAAAAGAACATTTTTTTATTATAAAAGTGTTGCTTTCATCAAAATGGATTTTTATGCATAAAATGATGCATAAAAGAATTTTTTTATTATAAAAGTGTTACTTTCACTAATATCGATTTTTATGCATAAATTGATGTATAAAAGAAATTTTCTTTTTATTGTAAAAGTGTTACTTCCACTAATATTGATTTTTATGCATAAATAGATGCATAAAAGGATTTTCTTTTATATAAAAATGTTATTTCCATAGAAGTTGGATTTCATGCATAAATAGATGAATACATAATTTTGTATATCAAAATAAGAGTTCTCTTTAATCCTATGTTTAAATCCCATGAATATTGGAAAAATGAATAAGTAAATACTCAGCAAAGGAAAGGATGATAACGAGAAAATTCAGAAAAACTATCGAAGTCGAAATTTTAGATAAATGACTAATTTATCCCTCGTAGGAATTCGTGTTTAGTTTTGAACTCAGTAAAGTAGTAATTGAAATATTAGCTTCGAGAAAGATAGTTCAGGGATAACCTTTCCAGACTCAAACCCTAAATCAGACTATGACCTAGACATAGCTCCTTTGTCAAATTCAAGAAAAGACGATGTGACCAGTTCAGTAATCTACACTCAAATCACCCACCGAATCTGAAACTAAGTTGAGACCTTTGATTTTGATCTGAGGATCAAGAATTCAGAATTCAAGGAATTCAGCTTGGGAATCCAGACCTGTGATCTAGAAGTCTTGGGTTATAGAATTAGGATATACTCATTGTATTCAAAAGAAAATCAAAACTGAAAACTTGCATAGAAACCCTGTTTTCTTAAAGGACTGTCTTACGCCAGAATGTTGGTGGAGGGAGCATTTGGTATATATGTTTTTTAAGGGAAGTCGGTTTGCAACAGCTGGCGGGGAGTGTTCAAAGGACGGCTCACACAGCAAAGTCTGCCCAGGTCTTGATCAACCTGGGTATGGTGTAAAATGGTGTGGTTCCGGTACGATGGGCGAGGGCCGATGAAGCGGTCCCTAAGTGAAGTGTCAAGACACCTAAGGAGGATCCTGGAGGGTTTTGACCAGGCGATGCACGGGCTCGCGGTGCTTAGGACACCCATGCGTATGTCGTGGAAGATATATATATGTATGATGACGAGAAAATAATTATAGTCTGTTACTGAATCTCGCTGTTGACCTGCTGGTCTCAACGAAGAGTCCAGAGTGATAATGTTTTGTGAGAAACAAGGATTGAATGGAAATTTTGAGTTATGACATCTGTAACCAGTCATTAATTATCAATGGATTGTTTTATGGATTGTTTTATAAGTTAAAGTTTAAAGAGGAGTGTGTGCGTATCTGTATTCTAAAGCAAAAGTTAAGAAAGGCATTCAATTATGGGTGGGTGAGTACTTGTCTGGTTCTACTATTCCAGTGGTTGGGCGGTGGCTAACCTATGGGCCGGATGGGGTTAGGCTGGAATCAGTAGAGTTTTAATAATAAAATTGTTTAATAGAAATACGCTTAGAACTTGAGTAGTTAATTAGAATCCTGAAGACTTCTCTAAAGAATAAATCAACGGCTGTGCCTAATTCAATTAGGAAAAAAGCGTTGATTCCTTCAAAGTTAAGTCTGTAATAGTTTCCCTTCTATCTGATTTTATTAGATGAAGGTAGCTCAGTATCTTGACCTCGTTAAAAGAATTCGTTAAGAAAATAAAAATGGTGGAATCGTCCCCACTTTTCGAGCATGGAAAATTTTCCCTATTTCGGTTTTCGGAATGACCACTAGCTTAGTCTTGTGCCCGGACATTCGAGGGCAAGGCCTCGAGTAAGAAACCCTGCCCCCGCAAGAGGAAGCTACTTCCTCTCTCCTACCATCCGGGAATCCGGTGCGCAGAGGGGGCAGTGGGACCTCACAAAGAAGACTGGGAGGTGAAGCCAGCTCTAGGCATGACCACTCTGACATGGGGATTGTAGTGTCACTATGGAGTTTTTACTTTCCTTTTTCTTGGGCAGTCTTTACGACAAATGTTGCCTTGGGGGCAACCATTGAAGGGTAGGGGACTACTGAGCAAAACGGGGTAGAAGTCGAGGTTGGGGAGATTTGGGGACCCAAATGTGATGATTTCCCTCGTAGAAGTGCTAGCTTCATAGGAGAGGTTTGGGGATCCACTGGGGAGTTGATTTTGGGTATACTTGAGGGTTTGGTTGAGGGTTGGAACTATCATTGTGAGGCTGCACAATAGAGTACAACAATGCCATCATCAACTCCTTTAGTCTCACGTACTTCCTTGCCAACCGCTTCAGAATCAATCAAGGAAGTGTTACCTACCCCCATCGCCTAATTGGAATCGATTCCTTATTTTGGCGAACTCGGCACGTAGTCAGTACAAAACCTGCAATGGGGTGCTAGCAGGATAGCCTTTGGGTACAAAACCTATTTCAAGGTGCCCCAAAAAAAAACAATAACAATGCCACGTTCCACATTTGCCACGGCCATTCTCTTCTCAGGTTCTGGAATGCCCCGGCTGTTCCAAGTTTGCCCCACAGCCATTCCAGAAGTGCCACGCCCATTCGAAGTGTGCCATGCCCGTTCTAAATGTTCATTAAAGCCCTCGGCCATTCCTTCCCGATTTCTTGAGCGAATGCCTATTCTATCCTCATCCCAAAAAGCAAATTCCCGTTCCCTTCTCCAAATCGAAAGCTGCACCCAATTGTTGGGATTGCCACACTCGTTCATTTATGCCGTTACCGCAACCATTCACTTGTAAGCTATGCCCGTTTGCTGGAGTTGCCACGGTCGTTCGTCCCTGGCCTTGCCACACCCGTTCGCTTCCATAGTTCAATTGCCACATCTGTTCCTTGCAATGGCCGTTCTCTGGATTTGTCAGGCTGTATGCTTCTGTCAATCCTATAAATAGGGGGCCCACCCGCTCATTTCCTCACTTTTAGCTCTTCCGCTAGCTAAACTATTGCAAATTATTCTCTCAAGCTTTCACACTCACACACCAACGAGCACAACGTGTCAAACCCATTCGACTCCTCCCAAGAGGTTCTCTATCACACCTCTATCTGGAGGAAGCAGGCTACCTATTTGGGTGTGTGTGGGTTGAGAGATAGAAAGGTAGAGGGAGAGAGAGAGAGACCATGGCCCTGCAAATGCTGCTGAAGCTGGCCGTGCCCCAGACGACGACGATGACGGAACTGATGATGGGCAAGGCAGCTTGCCACCTCCAGCCCCACGAACCTCTTCTCCCCCACCTCCCCCACCACCACCCAGCTCATCCTCTGCACCTCCCAGCAACCAACCCCACCATCACCACCCCCTTCTGGCACCTCTACCCTTCCCCTTTTTCATACAAAATCTTCGTCTCCCCCCATCCATTTTCCCAACCCCCTCACCACCTTTCTTATTCCTTTAGTTAGGCATGCACACAGCATTTAGAGACATGCCCTCCACATCCACTAAACCCCCACCAATCCTCAATGCCAGCCTCGCCACCATGGGACTCTCAACATCAACAACCCCTCCACCCCCATCACCACCTTAGCAACCCCCCACACTGAGCCTTGAGGAAGGGGAGATCCCGATGCTGCCATCGGAGCGTGAGGAAGTCGGCGACCCTCTGCTTCACCCTCTGAATTGGCGTGATCCCCTTGACCGCATGGAGTTTGAGTAGGCCCTGAGTAGGCCATAGCCATCCTGCTCAATCAACTCCAAGCACCTCTCACCTGCATCACGGACCGCCTCAAAATCTACTTCCTATGCTCGAACCTCGAGGCAAAGCATCACTAATGGCGGTGTGACCACCCACCCCAAAACCACTACCCCTGGCTACTCACCGCTGGTCGCCCCATAACGTCTGAACTCATGGGCAAGCAGCTAGCCTAGAGGTGACTATTCCTTGCCAAACCCTTCATCTGGGAGACCTATTGTAACGCGCCATAGGCAGAGAATGGGAGGCATGTAATGATGTTTGGGCTAAAAAATGCTCCTGCTACATTCTAAAGGATAGTTTAGGAATCATCTTGGATGGTGTCGGCGGTGACGGTAGCTCCTGGGATGTGCTCGCCGTTTTTTCAACCCAAGCGGAGCGCCTTGCTTTCCAAGAGGCTATCTCTAATTTCCAAAGTATAGCCTGAAGGAGTACGGTGTCAAATAATATGGCATTTGGGCATTTGCAAATGGCCTCTTCAACTTTTTTTAGGTTGCTCTTCTTTATTTAAATTTTAAGGTTGCTCTTCTTTTTAAGGTTGCTCTTCTTTATTTAAATTTTGCAATATATGTATATATATTATGTCAAGGCTAACAACGGAGCAATTCATACAGTGAACATATCAAACACATGAAGCCAAAATGAATCAAATCCCATGTCAATCTAGTGCTAACAAACTGACCACCATTAATCTCAACATACAAAGTAGGATCCGAGCCATGTCCAAAACCATACACGAGCATGTCAGCTAGTTCACACTACATCATCACCCAATCCATGGACCATGCTTGCCATTAGGGGCACACTGTAGCAAGACCAAGCGGATCGACTACTATACAACTGCCATATAGGTCATATACCTACAAAATGAAAGCAAGGAGAGCAATCAACATGTGTACTGTGATCTTGTCCGTAATAACCATCAACTCATCAAATTATCATGCATTTGCCCCCATATATCTTAGCAAGGCTTGTAAACATAGCCCCTTAACCTCAAAAACATTAACAAATTGCACCCCATCCTGCTCAAAGACCAACTTGTTTCTTGAGCACAAGATAGCCCATAGACCATAAAAACACTAGAGATCCAACACAGTAGCCATCACATCAGACATATTAGGGTACACTCAAAAAAGCCAAGCGCATATATGCCATATAAACATGAGTACCTCCGAAACCCATTTGCCCAAACACATCGAGAGATCCCTAACAAGTGGACAGTCCCAAAACATATGTTTGGGATATTCCACTGCTCAGTTCACTTTCTACACAACATACTAAGCTCTTGAAACCAATAGGGGTCCGAACATAAGGCCATCATAAATACTCTTCGAACACGGTTGTAACAACTTTGCCTCACTAGGCCATGGCTAGTCGATTGACCATGAAGCCCAAGTACTTTGTGTATTTAAATAAAGTTTCTCAACCCTTTGTAGCACCTTACTGACCAGGTTTAAATCTCTAGAGTTGACATTAGATATTACCTTGACTTGTTGCCTGGACATCCAGCACAGCAATGGGCCATCCCAAACATCTACCAAGACCTTCATACCCTTGTTATGGAGCCTTCTTGCCACTAATAAATCCTCATTAGCAGTGAAAATCTCTTTGACTAGTGGGGAATCACCCTACATTCCAATATGACCTAGAGTTTCCAGTAAACCTAATTGAGCCATTCCATGTGAGGACAGAAAGGGTAGACTTCTAGTAAGTTAAGAAAGATTGGGAAAAAGAGGCACCTCTACACCTAAGAAAGATTGGGAAAAAGAGGCACTTCTAGTAAGTTAAGAAAGATTGGGAAAAAGAGGCACCTCTACACCTAACTAGAGAAAATGACAAGACCCTGCTAACCCAATCCAAAGGGAGCCATCCCCCCCTTCCCCCTTGTGATAATATTTCCTCTAGTTACCACCTCCTTGAACATGATAGCTCAGATCTCTTCTTGCATCAAGCATTTAGCCAACATCTTTGCTATCATTGCAGTTACCTACTTTTGAGGATCAATGATTCCTAGGCATCTTAGTGCTATGAGTCTAAAACATATAGACCATTTAACACAAGGCATTGGCCTCTTATAAACATTATTTCTCCACAAGAATGCCTTGATGGGATCGAGAGATTTACACCAATGTCCTTTCCTCATGTCCAAGATAGGGTAGAAAAATTGAGAATAGGGGATAATAAATGCTTTAATCACTCTAATCCTACCCATCAGAGAGAGGCAATAAAGCATGGCCATTATCTAGTTTTCACCTAAACCTCTACATCATCCACTCCACGTGTTGCTTATTTGTAACCCCAACACCCACCACGGGTAGCCCAAATTCCTAAAAATAGTGCCCTTCTTTATTATCTCCCCATCCCAATAGGAAGGGTTAAAACTCTCATCTTCAGTTAATGAGATCAATCTTGAATTTTCAATATTACACTTTGACCTAGATGCTTTTGCAAATTTCTCAACCACATGTAGGGTAGCCCTTAGAACCTCTCAAGAGGCACTTCTCCGCGGAGGCGACAGGAGGGGGGGCTGCGCACAGTAGCCGGCGGAAAAAACCCTCCCCCCTTAAAAAATCAAATGGTTAAAAGCTTAAAGCTTATTTTCATTTTTTAATTATTCTTTTTAAAATAAGTTTTTTATTATTTCAAAAAAAAAAGCTTTTGAATTTATTTTAAAAAAAAGCTTGGAAAAAGCCTGGAAAATAGTGGGAAATTACTGGATTTGAGTAAAAAAATCTCTGAAAATTCTTAGAAATTTCTTCTTGAAAATTTTTGGCTTTTCATCTTCCGAAAAACTTTTGGCTTTCCGTTTTCCAGAAACCTTTTGGCTTTCCGAATTCCGGAAAAACTTTTGACCTTCCGTATTCCGGAAACCTTTGATCTTTCACATTCCGATTTTTTTTGTCTTTTCATTTTCCCAATACTTTTGGCTTTCCGTATTCCGGGAAAACCGTTGGAATTCCAAATTTTTTTAACCTTTCTTATTCTAAATGCGTTCGGGGTTGATTAAAAATTTCAAAAAATTCTTGAAAATTAGTGAAAAATTAGACAAAGGTTATTTTAAATTTTGAAAATGTGGGGTTGGTGTTTGGCACGTGGTGTGTCCATTCGGGCACCCGTGACCATTGAAATTCCTTTAAAAATATATTTTTGACCTAGAAAATTAGAAAAATCCATTAAAATTGTAAATTTTCATTGGATTTGAGAATTGTCGAGCGGAATCAAAAATTTCGTGAACGATGGGATTCTCAGGAAAAATTAGGAATATTCTAAAATTATTTTTAAAAATCCTAAAAATTGGTATTTTAAAATATCAATGGTATTTTGGTAAATTAAATTGCTAAAAATTTTCTGAAAAAATATAGGTTTGGAATGCCATAAAATAGGTTTGGTGGAATTCAAAATTATCATATTTTGAGGCCCTATTAAGTTAGGGAAAACTAGGAAAAAATAATGATAATTCTTTTTTTTCAAGAATTTAATATTTTCGAGGGTTATTTAATGTTGAAGTACATTTTCTCGTGCTGACACTAGATAGATGCGAGTTATTCGCATATTATTAATACGACTATACCTCATATTAATGGATATTTATGTTTGGATTAATTCTAAACGATGTTTTCATGATTTTTTTAAGCCATTCTTTTTGGACATGTTCTTTAATTTCTTTTAATGGCTATAATTTGCATTCAAAGTGTGTTTCACCTTTGACACTTTTCCATGATAATTTATTTTACACTTTTTTAAGTGTGGTTTGTGCTTAATTTCTTAAGCCTCTATCATGGGTTAGTTGATCGGTTTGTTTTGGTGGATTTTATTGGATGTTTTCCAAGTTTTATATGGACTCATCAGGTTCTGCCTAGATCACTTGTGTCTAGGGGTTTATTATTGAGTGCTACACACACGTGTTTCACTTTCTTACTTTGGAGTTTTATTTGAACAACACAATGTTCATATACTCCGGATTGATGAGGTGGCCACCAATTTTAATGCTTCTTTTGGCATAATTAATGTCCATTAGATGATATGCATTGATTTTTATGATCAACTATGGTTTTTATGGATTAGAGGAGCTTCTATGCTTTTATCCATGGTTTTATAAGGATCTTTTGATCTTTTGAATAATTACATGTGCTTTGAAGGTAGCATTTGCCTTCATTTTTTTTGCACGTAATTTTGGAGTATATTTTTGTACTCTTGTACATATTCCAACTCGGATACCTAGTTACTTATATATCTAGGTGAGTTATTTTTCTACCCTAACTTTATTGTGTTTTGGGTAGTTATCATTAGAAAGGCGCCAATAATTCAATTTCTTTTCTAAATGATGTACTCAGAAGGATTTATTCCTTGATGTAGTCTCAAGTATATAGAGACAGGTTTAGTATGTGAAAGTCTGGATAAGGCCATCTTATTCCTTTTATACAAGATATTATTCATATTTTCCTAGACGGCATACTAGGGAGTTTCAAATTGTTAAGGTATGTATGGGTGGTATCATGGTGGAATGGGACGCTAGTGATCCCTCACATATATTATCTTATGGGATAATTTGGGCTCAAGATTGTTGCTTTGCTTACATCACTTAGCATGTTGACCTCAACATTCAAAGACAATCTTATTTTCTAAATTCACTAGAAGTTATATTGTGGGCATTCTCTAGATAAACTTCTTTTATCTATAGCCTGCATGTTTTGATGAGGGTAATCTCATCGGCATTTTCACTTGTTGAAATCTCTTTCTTTAGAGTTCAAACAAGTTTATCTTGTTGTGTTCGGATAAGGAAATTTGGATTCTTCCTTTGTTGGCATTTCTTTCTCTAGTTCCGTACTTTAGGTGATTTATATAGTCAACCTGATTGTTTAACGGATGGACATATGTAACTCATTGAGACGTTGATGACTCTCTATGTTGATATGGGTAACTCGAGACGTCGATTATTCCATATGCACATCTGGGTATGTCGGGGTGCCGAATCCCTGGTTTCTATTGTTATAATGCCATGTTTTCTTACTTTATTCCGAATGGTTTACAACAAGGAAGTTACTTTGAATGTGAATTGCTCTGATCATCCGCAGTAGTCTGATGGGAAAACAGAGTGTATGAATCAGATTATAGTGTATATGCTTCGTGCATATGTCTCTAGAAAATCATCATATTGGAAAAAAATATCTTCCAATGATGGAATTTGCCTATAACAGTTCTAAATTTACGGCTATTATTTTTTAGTCCGTGCATACTTATGTATGGGTATCAACCCAGGGCACCTATTGATGTCGGTCTTAAGGACATCGAGCTTGATGCATCGAGGGATTTCTTGCGAGATATGCAGGAAACGCTGACCAAAGCTCAGGATTCTATCACGAGTGCTCATGATAGGGCACGGTTTTATCTCGATAGGGGACGCTCATCTCGGTCTTTTGAACTAGGAGCGTTGGTTTATTTTAATGTTCCTAAAGATTTTCAGACTTTGTCAATGGAAAAATGCTCGAATTTATCTCCTAGATATTGTGGTCCATTTCGAGTTATGCATCGGATTGGCACGGTCGCGTAAGAACTAAAACTACCTCCAATTGTTAGAGTTCATCCAGCCTTTCATATCAATAGATTGAAAGGGAAATTGGGAGGTGAGGATAACAGAGTTACTCCTCAAGAACTCGTTGAAGTCGAAGATTTTTCCTATGTTCCACATGAACCTGATATGGTACATGAATTTAGGGAAAGGAAACTTTGTAGTTGACTTATCCTTGAGGTTAAAATTAGGTGGAAAGATAGGGAAATTGAGGATTCGACTTGGGAGTCGGTTGAGATTGTTCAGCGCAGTTCTCCTTCTTTTCATTGCGAGAGTGCAATGTTTTGAGAGAGGGGAAGTATGTTATATGTACATTATGTGTGCTATGTTATATACACATTATGTGTGCATATACTAGGAGGCTAACCCACATTAGGCTTCTGAGCATGGGAGCATGGGAACAAGCTCTAGTGGAGCATGGGTTAGGACTAACCTTAAGGGTTAAGGTTAGGGTCAGGCATCCAAGGGTCACACATGAGAAATGGAAAGTCAAGAGTCACTTGAGGGCCCTCCTATATAATAGGGGCATGGGGCACACGTCAAGGGGGCTTGGGGCTTGGAGGCTTGGAGGCTTATGCTATGGTCTCTTGTGTAGAGGTACATATCTATTCATCTACCATTTCACACTATAGCTACATGCTATTGGATTGGAGTTATACCTCTTGATGGTATGGGACATCAAGGTAGAGGTATGATGTATTTCATTTATTATTCATGTGTGCATCCCTTGGTGGGCTCGTCGGGGGTGGTTGGGTGGTTGAGTTTATGCCTGATTTATGCATGTTTATGCATAACAATTATCTAGAGAGATCTTAGGGTTTTAACAGTGGTATCAGAGTATGTTATATGTACATTATGTGTGCTATGTTATATACACATTATGTGTGCATATACTAGGAGGCTAACCCACATTAGGCTTGTGAGCATGGGAACAAGCTCTAGTGGAGCATGGGTTAGGACTAACCTTAAGGGTTAAGGTTAGGGTCAAGCATCCAAGGGTCACACATGAGAAATGGAAAGTCAAGAGTCACTTGAGGGCCCTCCTAGATAATAGGGGCATGGGGCACACTCAAGGGGGCTTGGGGCTTGGCGGCTTGGAGGCTTATGCTATGGTCTCTTGTGTAGAGGTCCATATCTATTCATCTACCATTTCACACTATAGCTACATGCTATTGGATTGGAGTTATACCTCTTCATGGTATGGGACATCAAGGTAGAGGTATGATGTATTTCATTATTACTCATGTGTGCATCCCTTGGGCTCGGGGGTGGTTGGGTGGTTGAGTTTATGCCTGATTTATGCATGTTTATGCATAACAATTATCTAAAGAGATCTTAGGGTTTTAACACAACCCATATAAATAGAGCTCTTGCATAATCATTTAGTCATTCATCATATTCAGCAAGAGAGCCATCAAGCACTTTTTACCATCCTCAGCCCCAGGAGCATAGGCGATTGTAGTTTCAGCCATCTCTCTTCAGCATTTGTCTCCTACAGCACAAGGCGCCTCAAACACATGAGCATTCAGCCATCTACATCAGTAAAACACAGTAGTTCAGCACTCAGCCTTCAGTCCATCTTGCGTTTTCTGCATCCATACAGTTTTCAGTATTCATTCATTCATCGTTTTGCTCTAGCCACTTGGTGAAGGTTGAACGTAGCATTCTCATTCATTTACAGCATTCATATATAGTCTAGAACAGTCCCAAATAGCCCCTCTCTCAGCCCTAGCTTTGCATACCTCCCTCATACCACTGGGAAGAGTGCATAGGCTCGAGATTGGACATCTTTGGTACTTCTACAGCATTGCACAGTTCAACCCAACACTTCGTCTTCAGAGGTCTTGCATTTGGCTTATTGTCAGTCACACCATCAGTCTCTTTAAAGATAATAAAGCAAATACTATCTCGGTAACAGGATAGGGGGCCCTTGAGTGGGTAATTCGGGACCCCATACGATGTACAGTTCTCATCTCTCTCTCATATCTCTTTTTAAAGTTTGAAGTATTAAAGTGGATTGCTTAACTCACGAAACTCAGGATGATACAGAAGACGGTGTGAACATTTGTGTGACAGGATCCTCCAATACGAAGACTTCCGCTGCATATTACAGTCTTCTTTCTTGAATATTGAGTTTGGCACTCTCACTCAACCGCTCGGAGGATCATCCTCCTCTGGAACCGTTGCCTGAAAGCCTTTTCTGGTGTTTCCCAAGTGGCACTCGACTTATAGGACTCGGAGGATCATCCTCCTCTGGAACCGTTTCCTGAAAGCCTTTTCTGGTGTTTCCCAAGTGGCACTCAACTTATAGGACTTCCATTCCCCTTGGGCCTTGTGGAATACCACCAACCAACCTCCTGGGAACTTCTTTCATGTCTTGTGTTCTTTTCCTTGGGCCTTGTACCTGTGCACTTTCCTGTACCTTGGACCTGCACACCTTCATTTGGGATTGAATCAGTGTTTAGCCTTGCTGAGCCTAATGCTCTGATACAAATTTTACATGCAGAAGCTTCGGGAGTCTTCTTTCAGCCCTAAACACCATCTTGGAATAACTGATGCAAAACGTATACAAAGGATAAAGAACAGAGAAAGAAAGAAAGAAAGATATATTAACGTCTGCAAAAGGCCAAAGTGGCCTATGAGACCAAAACATAGTACACAGTTGATGGTGTCTCATCAAAAGTAAGACAGAAAGGACTAAAAAAAGTCCTAAAACAGTCCTCAATAGCTATGAAAGGAAAATACTCCTACTGAGGTACAACAAAAGTGTATAATATCTACAACTAGCATAAGAGTGGTGTAATTTCCTCATCTGAGTATCTCTCTCATGGGGTGCTGTAAGATAGAGAAACTAAAGTGGCGAGGCAGTCGTCTCCTATGGTGGGTGATGATGGCTTCAATCCACTGGTGATGAAATGGCCGTGGACAAGGTCTTGGTAAGCGTGGGCATCTCGCTCGACAAAGTGCTATGGCTCTGTCAAGGGTGACTCCTCCTGAAGGAGGTCTATGGGACGTTTGGCTCGCCGAGGGGGTAGTGGAGGTCCTGGTCGTATCTGTCGGGGTGGTCCTGGCCCTGAAAAAATCTGTCATGGCTCGCTGGTGGGGTGGATCCTGGTGTGCTGTCCTGTCTCGTAGGATCGCCTCTCCATCTGAGCTCCAATAAGAAAAGCCCCAAACATATCTAATCCTCAAACTCCATCACATGTCGTAATCGTCCAAAACCCTCTCGGAAGAGACACCAGTATCTCCCTCGTATCTCATAGTACACAGTACATCGGCATATGTAGTGCTCCTCTGACTCCACTTCCTGGTTGAAAGAATGTGCACAAGCGGAAGCAAATAAACATGAGAGAGAGAAAGATTGCAAGCAAGAACAAGAGCTTTATTAGCTTGAGGTTACAGAGTACAAGAGCCAGCAAATAGGGCACTGTAAGATGATTGAATGAATAAAAGAGAGCAACTCTTATATACATGTGCATGAACTAGGTCGGTTGTAGAAACAATCCGACAGGACCTCCATGGCAGCATAAGAAGATGCAATATTTTAACACCCCCTTTGCATCTTGAAGTGTGCAAAAAAGTCAGAAGAAAACTGATGAGACGAAGGTGCGACCATGGACACCTTAGCATGGCCAGTAGTGAGTACACCTCCGAAAATGCACATGTCGACTTGTAGTCTTCAGAAAACATGATGCCACTGTAAAGAGCAAAAGAAAATTTGCTTGTCTCCAAACTCAAAGTAGAACTGTGAACACATCACATCTAATAACCTCGAACAAATGAACATGGAACACATCCTGTCCGTAGTCTCTATTGACCAATAGAGACTACATGGAACACATCCTGTCCATAGTCTCTATTGACCAATAGTTCTGGAACTCATCTGAACCATGAAGGAAACTTTGTTGATCTTGGAACTCATCTGGACCATCAAGTGAACTTGCCTATCTTTATACTTGGAACTCCGACACACGGGTCCCATGCTCCCTATTCAATATAAGAGAGCTTTTGAAAGCCCCCTCTCCCGCCCACAAGCCGTTTCTGGAAAATAGCACACGGGGGGATGCCCTTAGTATCAGAGCAGGAGACCAGTCATGTTCTCTCCAGTCTGTAAGGCCTTGGGAGAGATGGGGTTATCACTAGACCAGTCAGTGTCAGTGTCCTGTGACTTGTCTTTGCCCTTCTTTGAAGACTTGCCCTTGTCCTTGGCTTTGCCTTTGTCCTTTGATTGACAATCCTTTGACAGGTGGCCTTTCTTACCACACTTGTAACACCAACTCCGAACTTTCTTCTGCACAGTCGTCGCAAGTGCCTGATCAGGTCCACAAACGATGAAATTGTCAACTTTCCTTGTGAAACTAGGATGGATTCCTCTTCCAAGAGGAGAGTACACAAATCATCAAACTTGAGGGAACGTGTTGTGATGTGAACCCGCAAAGCTCAGGAAACCATGTCATAATCTGCAAGAAGCCTGATGAGGAGGAGAGCAGCTAACTGAGAAGAGGTTAGGGCAGTACCCATTGCCAATAATTATTCATGGATTACCTTAACCTTCATCACAAACGATTGCATGGAAGTCCCTGCTGTAAACTCCAGAGAAAAGAGCTGACCCAATAGGTTGACAGACCACATTGTAGAGTCTCGTGCATATAGATATGTTAGCTTTCTCTAAACAGAAGCAGCACAATCCAATGTTTGCACGGCGGGGGAGACCTCGGGTGAGATGGCTCGTACAAGTGTAGAGTGAGCTTTTGAGTCTTGATTCTCCCAAGCTGAAAGTTCTCCAAGAAAAGCATCCTCCTGGTCCTTAGTCCACTGCCTAGAGCTGGTAGGGCATTCGGGCTTTCGTTCCTGGCCCTGAACAATCTCCTAGAGTCCCTTGTGTATGAACCAAACCTTCATCTGTAGCTTCCAGTGATCATAGTTTGAACCACTGAGCTTGTCCTCCTTGTTCATGAAGGGGGGAACCATATCTGTCTCAAAGAAGCTATGTCTCAAACAACCTCAGTAGCTAAGCAATCCACGTGCTCTCTCAAGCACCTTTCCACAGGATCCAATTAGGGACTAGTAGCCCCCTTTGAAGATGTAGGCTGGACAACAGCAAAGAAACCCAAAACACACCACCGGGAACCTCCTACCGAAAGGGGGAGGGGATCTTGGAGGGAGAAGAGCTGATGTGCCACTTGTTTGATGCCCTTACTGAATTTGCAGCTAGAACTCCTCCACTTGCCTCTGTAGAAGAAAACACAGCTTGGGGGCTGGCCGATAGCAGTAGGAGGGCTTGTAGATCAAAAAACGCAGCTAAGGAAGAAAATACAGCCACCACTGTTTGAAGGATCTACTGCCTGGAGAATCTAGGGAAGCAGAAAACGCAAGGCATAGTTGAAGAAGGAGAGAAGCAAATTGTGCAACAGCCAGAGCCTAAGCATATGATACCATGAAAGAATGTGCACAAGCGGAAGCAAATTAACATGAGAGAGAGAAAGATTGCAAGCAAGAACAAGAGCTTTATTAGCTTGAGGTTACAGAGTACAAGAGCCAACAAATAGGGCAATGTAAGATGATTGAATGAATAAAAGAGAGAAACTCTTATATACTTGTGCATGAACTAGGTCAGCTGTAGAAACAGGCCGACAGGACCTCCACGACAGCATAAGAAGATGCAATATTTTAACACTGGTGACATAGCTAACAAATGTAGTCTTTTGGCTTCATCCCCTCGTATTTGCCAGTCTCGCTACCCTCAGCTGATGTGATGAAGTGCGGATTTGTCCAATGGCACTGGGAATGCCATGTGAGAGATGGGTGTCCATGCATGTATACCGTCTCACAAAGCCATCTGGGGAGAGATGTAGAAAATGGTCCCGATAGTGGGCCATCTTCGTGCCTAGTGGTAGGGGAGGCTGAACCATGTCCTTTTTGGATCTAGCCTCACGATGTCCATCCTGATCACCCTATTCTACTCAGAGCGACTAAGGTCCAAGAAGGGGCAGTCCATGCTGTAATCAAATGGAGGGAGTGCATCAATCGTCATGCCATGTAATCTCAGCTAGGTACACATCTGGGTGTACCAACATCGTGTATCGCCGTCTGTTGCTAACTGCTTGGAAGAGATAAGTGCTAGGTGTGGGTATCTCTGTCTGCAGATCTCCCACATGCTCTGCAAAAATGTCACTAACTGGAATAGGGCTTTGGTAACCACTAGTGCGGCTCCTATCTTTGCTCCGACAATCTCATGAGGTACTGATGGTTTGCTCCGAATCATGCGTGCGATCATAGTCACCAGTGGTTTCTCTAGTACTTGCCATCCATCATAGAAATCTCTCTCTGGTCTGACCTGGTCGACAAGCGGCTCCCTGCTCGTGTGGTAGAGGTTGGGTCCCCATATGGGTGAGCCATATAAGAGTGTAGGTGTGACCAATGTGTTAAACAACCAGAGTTTGGTGCATGGCTCCTGAAACTAAATGTAGGCACATTGTCTGTCTAGTGCCACTAGGGCTGCATATCCACGTGCCAATCTAGCCTCTGCTACCTGCCTCATAGAGAACTGTGGTCTGCTGAATGTGACTCCTAAGTACACATGATCTGGTGTACTCCACTGATTCACCTCTAAAAGTGAACTGATGGTCGAAAACCATAATCTTAGTCTTCCCAAGGTTCACTATGAGGTCCCTATCTGCACAAAACAATTGCAAAGCATCCAAATGCTATTGCAAACCCTCTGTAAGATTCCTCCCCAGCCTCTCAAAATGTCCAGCATATTTCCCTGTAACCAATTCCCTCTTCAGAAATATAAGAGATCTCGTCTCTGCCTATTTTAACATAGAGAGAGAAAATATTCTAGAGAGAGAATATTCAGATTGTGAATATTTTTGGATAGAAAAATAACTCATCTTATTAAAATAAGTTCCCCTGAAATAGAAATTCAAAAAGAACTTTTCAATGTGCAATTAGAATTAATTGGAAATGGATATGAAGGACCTTAGCCTAAGGGTCTAGATTTTTAGAAATTTTTGGATTATGGTCCAATTAAGGTTCCTATGGGCCAATAGCATCAATCCATGTGTAGGGAGGAGATAAATCCAATTTGTAAAAGAAGATACCCAAAAATGAGTAAATGCTCACATAAGATGAAGAGTTGACTATGTACAAGGTTTATTAGTAAGAAACTATGAGCAATATCAAAAATATGAGATATTTTGGGTATCCAAAAATGAGTAAATGCTCACATAAGATGAAGAGTTGAAAATGTACAAGGTTTATTAGTAAAAAAACTATGAGCAATATTAAAAATATGAGATATTTTGGGTATAATGATTCCATTTTGACACATATGTAAGGAAGGGGAGTCCATTAAAGGAGGTGCATATTTCACATGCTTGAATGAGTTTTAAACTCAAAAATAATGTGATATTTTTATCTCTCCTCTCTCTTGAACCAAACCAAATCAAAATGGAACCAAACCGAATCAAAAAGTAACCAAACTAGGTCCAAATCTAGTCCAAATTCAACCAAACTGAATTTGGAAAATTCTAGAATTCAGTTAGCTTTGGTTAGAGCTTCCCTCTCCTATAAATAGAACATGAGTCCTTTGAAAAAAATAGAAGAATTTTACTATACTAGAGTTATGCTGAAATAATGCTAATTTCTACTATTCTCTAAAATTCTCTCCAAATTGAAGAAATTGGAGCTTCCCTCTTTCTTCAATCCCCATTGGTGGCTCCATCAACATACTTAACCAATTGATTGGTTGGGGGCCTCTACCGTGAACAAAGAATCAAGCAATTTGTAAGGTAAAATGGTGAATTTTGATCTTTTCTATAATTTCTCAATGCTTCTCTCTTCTCAACCCCTCTCAAGCTTGAGAAGCTTAATTAGAATGGTTTTTGAATGCTATTGAAGTTAATTGATGAATGGTAGTGAAGAGTTACATAATTTGATGAATGCTATTGAAGTTAATTGATTAATGATAGTTAAGAATTACATAAATTTCCATTTATGCTTAATTCAACTAGTTTTTATGTAATTTCTCTCTCTCACTCAAGAAATGGTCATACTCATGACCCATTCTCAATCCAAATGAAGCTTTTCATAAAGCTTTTCCTTAATATGCACGAGAACCTGCAAAGGTAACAATAATTTGCAGATTTCAATCTTGTACTTCTCATTCTCATATCAAGCAAAGCAAATACTCTACAAGGAAAGGGGAGGGGGCACGTTCAGGCCATTGGGACCCCCCGCATGGTGTCATGTGTGCATGTTATAATTGTTTCATAATGTCCAATAAGGGGGTGGTTTTAAAAACCCCTATATACAGATTTTTTAAAGTCAAATACACTCCTTTTGTAAACTTTAAGATGATAAAAGTATAAAAGCATCCCTTTTATATCAATTTTCCTACTTTTTTAATTAAAAAGCCCTTTATGTATGTATATATTCTATAAGTCATGCGCTATCTTACATATTTTTTAGTGATCCCCCAGACTTTTTGATGACTTTTTGGGCACAGAAGAGCCATAGCCAACCTAAATATGACTTGCAATCAATTTCCCTGTATAAAGGTAAGTCAAGGGTCATTCAATAGGCATCTCCTTCTTGCACACCAAGGTGTTGACACCACTGGCTAGAAGGCAGTCTTCAACTCCCAAATGCAATCATCTAGAGATCACCGCAAAAGCTGTAAATAAGCAAGTCAACTTTGTATGCATGGGTTCTATGCATACGTATTGCATGTTTGGGTAGGCATAATCTTCTTCGGTATCTTTCTGGCCACATCAGACACTGATGAAGAGCCTTGAAGACATAAAAGGAGAGGCATCTTCAAGAGTCAGAGATCCAGCAACAACAGTACTGTCATGAAGGTAAAGAACGCCTAGCTCAATATGAATGGAAATTGCCACAGTACTTTCAGCAATATGAAGAGTGGACAGCCTAGTACAAACGGCAATCCTATCCAACGGTAGGATTTGGTTTTTCTCCAAATGCTCTAACTCAATCACCAATAAATTTGCTACTGGATTGACTGTCATGGGCATTGTGGCACACTTAAAGAGTCTCATCCTCCTCCAAACTGGAGTGACTGTCATGGGAATTGTGGCACACATCCTCCTCCAAACTAGAATCAGAGAGATTCACGAGAGAATCCTCAGAGCTCGGCTGCTACCGCATTTCAGAGAATATTCATTTCTTGGGTTAAGAAACTACAGATCTACTCCTTGTTGGAAAAACATGAGTGCTAATAGTGGAAGACTTAAACACATGATTAACACTAAGCAAACTAGATTAATGCTAATCTTATTTATCTGGCAAACACAAAGGAGAAGAGTGACAAGAGATATATATATTGCAAAAGTTGATCATTCATACAATCGTGCTTGGATTCGAACTTAGATCCTATTCATGTGACATGCATGCCTACCTACTAATGCATACCAAAAGGTTCCATGAGGGCTTCTGGTTCTTGATGATTCACAGTTTCTTCCGCTGATCAAGATGCCTTGGTTGCATGCTAAGAGGTCAAATATATCTCATATCTGGTCTTGCATGAAGACCATGTACTGGGCTAGATATGAGGCCAAATATATCTCATATCTGGTCTTGCATGAAGATCATGTACTGGGCTAGATATGAGGCCATGGTTATGTATTTGAAAAGACAGCTTGATGGTATGCATATGAATGACTCGTGAGGGGGACAACATGTAAGATCACTTGACGAAGATCTAGGATCTTCGTGAGCAATTGTTAAACATTGATGAAGTGATCCCAGACAGCCAGCTTGTGCCTACAATACTTAACTCTTTGCCTAAGCCATACTTGAGCTTCTACACGTTGTCGCTCAACCAGTGTATGAGAGGAAACCCTAACCCACTCACATTCCAGGAATTGGTGGGGCTTTTGCTGCAAGAAGAGCAGACAAGGAAGAACATGTCTATGGGTATGTGCGGCCATGATCAGGCATTTGTGGCATATAACAAAGGCAAAGGCAAAACAGGGCTAATCGAAAATTCCAACTCATACACAGTGATGGATGTGGGTCTATGCGGACACCATCACATGGAAAGCATATGTACTTTGTAACATTCATAGATGATTACTCCAAATTTGCTTGTGTATACCCTTTGAAAGCAAAATCGAAGGTTTTTATGTGTTTTCAACATTATGTTGCAAGGGATGAAAATGAAATAGGTTGCAAAATGCAAACCCTCCGTATGGATCGAGGGCGAGAGTGTATGTCTGATGCTTTCAAAGCATACAAGGCTAAAAAAGGTATTAAGCACCATTGTACCATGCCATACACACCACAATAGAATGCTTTTACAGAAAGGAAGAATAGGTCCTTGATGAAGATGGCCAGATGCATGGCCAAGGACAAGGGTTTGCCTCATAAATTCTGGATCGAGGCAATCATGTGTGCTACGTATGGTTTGAACACATGCCCTACAAAAGCATTGAAACCATCACTCCGTATGAGGCCTTGTATGATAAAAAGCTAAAGTTGATTACTTCAGGGTTTTTGGTTGTCTTGCATATGCCCATGTGCCTCATGTCACCATTTTGAGTATCTCCAGAATTCATGTGTGTGGAAGGGCTTTGGATGCCCAAAAGATCAAGAATGTACAAGCTTTAGGAATGGGGGATTATCCAGTACAAAGGACCAAGTGTTCGTTAGCATGGTCCGACACTCGAGACTGTTTCTTAGATGCAAAAATCGACTTTGAAGCTCAAGCTCAAGTGTCAAGTGGAAAGTATGTATATGGCGAACTCTTGAGGATTTGGGAGAGATCAAGCAATGAAACAGGTTTCTACGTGGTGCTTACATGTATTTCTCATGTGGTGGAAACACAAAGAGATCATCTCCTAAATTTTAGGAAAGTTGCTATTTTTAGCAATCTCCGATGGAATTTCCGTTCGCATGATTACCTCCGAAACTTGGCAAAGATCAAGGTTTACCAAAGCACCGTTGTGAAATTAGCTATCATCTTGGATATTTTTAGAGTTGAGGATTGTGGAATTTTAGGCCTTTGGATTTGGGACATGTGGCAAATAAGAGGATAGAAGTGAGACAAGTGTCCTCACACACTCGTCAATTCAGCTCTACACACGGCATTGTAGCATTTTGAATATGAGAGAGTTATCTCTTGGGCGAGTTTGAGATTCAAGCAGGTTTTTGGAGGCTGAAAACTCACCATTTCTCCTCATTTCTAAGCCATCCCCACCAACTTGGGGAAGATGATTTTCCCTGTTCTACACCATCTTGCACACCCGGATGGCTGAATTTCAGTAAAACTGTCCTAAAGCTTGCTGAAATTTCTGGTTTTATGCCATATGCATGCTGTTTTTCAGGTTTTGGCACTCATGGATGCAGGCTGTTATACAGATTTATGCCCTCATGGATGAGCCACATGGGCTAGTTTACACGTTTATGAGTTCATGAATGAACCACATGGACTGGTTTACAGGTTTATGAGCCCGTGGAAGAGCCATATGGGCTGTCATACAAGTTTATGCGTGTATGGAAGAGCCATGTGGACTATTATACATGTTTGTGGACTGTTATACATGTTTATGCACCTATGGAAGGACATGTTGGATAGCCATATTGATGAAGGATAAGTTTATGATTATATATGGATAATCTGGCATCTCCCATGGGGAGTGTAAGGCCCTCAAAGCTTGTACATGTTATATTTCTCCTTGGATAATGAAATACTCCAAAGGGGGGGTCGGCCCATTCCGGCCTCTATGCAGCGTTATATGTGCAACTTTTATTTTCAGCTTTGTGGTTTGTTTAATGGTTGTGATTAAATGCCGAAATGTTTAATTGTGCTCATGGTCAAGCGATGCGCACCCACTCCTCCCGGGCTTCCCAGGCGAGTTACATTGGTATCAGAGCATTGTTAGAATTTATGCATCTCAGTGTACTTGGGCTATGCATACTTTATTGGGCATTTTATGTATTTTTCCCCTTCATTTATGGGTCGTGGAAAGTCGGCCAGTTCTCACTCATGCACTATATAAGGAGGCCTCCCATTTCTCACTTTCTCATCATCCAATCCCTTGCACAAGTTCAACATTCTCTTGCTAGCCAATTGCCATTGTAAAGCTTCAAGCTAATATAAAAGGTGACCTTGTCCACAAGCTCTCTCTTGTCTTGTTTTTGCTTCCGCGTGTGCATTCTCCAACAAGCGTAAGGGTTTTTATCATTCTTATGTGAGAACGATCTTATTAAGGTGCATACTATGGCCATTGATAGGATTATACATAGCAGTACCACACATAATGGGAAGTGAACATTATGGTTTCTTAAAGTCTGTGAGGAGGCGTCTATCTTCTATCTTTGTATTATGGAAGCTGCTTCTCAAGCTCAAAGCAAGCTATAATGCAGTTCTATTCTCATGGCTTCATGATGTTTTCACCAAAGAAGAAGAGCTAAGTATTCTTTGAGGTTACAAAGCTATTACTTTTTGATTCTTCATGGTTTATGTGTTTTGAACACCTAACCCTTGTGTGTAAATGCAAGGAGAAGTGTTGTATGTTTTTCTTGAATGTGTTTCAAGAAAAATTCTTTTCATGGGTAAGAAGCCTAGAATCTAGAGGTCATCTCTATTGTGCGCATGATGCTCAAGGACTGCAATATATGACATGGTTGTATATATATATATATATATATATATATATATATTATGGTCATCTTGCATTCTTTAGTTTGATGGCTTTACCGACTTATGGCTCCCTTTAATGGGATGAATTCTTATCATGGCTCCCTTTATTGGGATGGATTATGTTTTTGGCTTCCTTTCTTTGGGATGCATTGGACTTATGGAACTCATGATTACCTCATAGATCAAGGATTTCTAATGGTGGGGCAGACAAAATGTTGTAAAACTATTGGTGGCCAAAAGCCTATAAACTATGTCACATGTGTAGCAGAAATGTTTATGGAGCAGCAGGATATCTATGCCTACGAGTGATTCTTATCTTATGTACACGCTTGAGCCCACCTCTCCTCCAAGGTGTGTGGTCAGAGTACCAACATGGAGTGCAAGTGGTAGAGTGGACATGACGCCTGATTGGCAAAGGACTTATGTCTACGCCAAGGGTCATGTGGACTAACACCTGGTTGGTAGGAAACTTATTTCTATGCCAAGGGTCATGTGGATTGACACCTTGTTGGCACGGGACTATGTCTACGCCAAGGGTCATGTGGACTGACACCTTGTTGGCACGGGACTATGTCTACGCCAAGTGTCAATAGACTAGAATCTAGTACGCTGATTTACATCCATGTGCACGATCAATCGGTCTTCTATTTCTTGACCTAGTGTTTGCATATATAAGCATGGAAGCCAGTGGAGAGTAGCATATGTTTGACGTGACACTAGAGATTGGGGAACGAGTAACTGCTCCTTGGAGTTGGATTCGACTTGGAGTATGGATAAAGAGACATGATTATGATATTTGGACTTATGGGATTGTTATGTCTCGCCCATTTATTTGGGACATGATTTGCATATTATTGATATTATGAAGAATTATTTAGTCTCATCTATTTATTTGGGACATGGATTCTTTCAGTTATATTTTTGAGACTATCTCGTCTCGCGCAATTGATGGGACGTGATTATATCTTAATATATGGTTTGAAGCTTTAAAGTTGAGCACAACTTTTAAGAACCTGGGGGGAATGTCACCATTTTGGGCATCTCTAGAATTCATGTGTGTGGAAGGGCTTTGGATGCCCAAAAAATCAAGAATGTACAAGCTTTGGGAATGGGAGATTATCGAGTACAAAAGACCAAGTGTTCGGTCCAAGCACTCGAGATGGTTTCTTGGACACAAAAATCAGCTTTGGAGCTCAAGTGTCGAGTGGAAAGTATGTATATGGTGAACTCTTGAGGATTTGGGAGAGATCAAGCAATATAACAGGTTTCTACATGGGGCTTACATGTATTTCTCATGTGGTGGTGGAACACAAAGAGATCATCTCCTAAATTTTAGGAAAGTTGCTATTTTTAGCAATCTCTGATGGAATTTCTGCTTGCGTGATTACCTTCAAAATTTGGCAGAGATCGAGGATTGCCAAAGCACTGTTGTGAAATTAGCTATCATCTGGGATATTTTTAGAGCTGAAGATTGTGGAATTTTTGGCTTTGGATTTGGGACATGTGGCAAATAAGAGGATAGAAGTGAGACAAGTGTCCTCACACTTGTCAATTCAGCTCTACACATGGCGTTGTAGCATTTTCTTGCTTATTTTGAGAGAGTTATCTCTTGGGCGAGTTTGAGCTTCAAGCAGGTTTTTGGAGGCTGAAAACTCTGATTTTTCACCATTTCTAAGCCCACCGTAGCCGTCCAGCTTGGGAAAGATGATTTTCACTACTCTACACCATCTTGCACACGGATGGCTGAATTTTAGAAAAACAATCCTAAAGCTTGCTGAAATTTTTGGTTTTCTGCAATATACATGCTATTTCTCAGGTTTGGGCACTCATGGATGCGACATATAGACTGTGATATAGAATTATGCCCTCATGGATGAGCCACATGAGCTCGTTTACAGTTTTGGCGCTCATGGATGCAACATACAGGCTGTTATATAGGTTTTTTGAGCTCATGAATGAGCCACATGGGCTGGTTTACACATTTATGAGTTCATGAATGAGCCACATGGGCTAGTTTATAAGTTTATGAGGTCGTGGAAGAGCCATATGGGCTGTCATACAAGTTTATGCACATATGGAAGAGCCATGCGGGTTGTTATACATGTTTGTGCCTATGGAAGGACATGTTGGATAGCCATATTGGATGAAGGATAGGTTTAAGATTGTATATGGATAATCTGGTATCTCCCATGGGAAGAGTAAGACCCTCAAACCTTGTACATGTTATATTTCTCCTTGGATAATGAAGTACTCCAAGGGGGGGGGGGGATCGCCCCATTCCGGCCTCTATGCGGTGTTATATGTGCAACCTTTATTTTCAGCTCTATGGTTCTTTTAATGGATGCCAAAATGTTTAATTGTGCTCATGGTCAAGCGATGCACACCCACTCCCGCCCTTCCCGGGCGAGTTACACCTCAATAGATGAGAAGCAAGCTTGATGAACAAAATGTATTTTCATGGGGTACAACAGTGGTGGTGGCAAAAGCTACTGTCCAACCAAAGGAGTAGAGATGTGGTCTTTGCTGAAAATGTAAATCAGCCTATGGCTGAATTTGGTAGACAATTGTACAGGTATCAACAAGACATGTTTAAAGGGTTACTTCCACTTGCAATTGATGGTACGGCAGTACGATTATCATGTGCAAGACATGTGCAGGCTGATCCCAGGGCTAATCCCTGAAGGGGCAACACATAAAGAACCAGACTTAAACCTGATTTTGGAGCAGTTGTTGAAATTGACAGGGAAGGAACTAGTGATGGACAGGTGAGGCTGTCGGTTAGCACTTGAAAGAGAAAAGAAACCTGTCGGCGGCTGCAGCAATTTCATGAGGATTTTTCCAAGACTTGGCTAACCAACAGTCAGCCAGTTCACCAGTAAATCCCAAGACCCACAAAAGACAATGATGCTCATCATTTTGAAGTATTCAGTCCAGCCAGGACTGGGTCTTAGATTAGCAATAGATTAAGTGTTTTACCACCTTTTGAGGGCAGCCATGAGCTAGCCAAGATTGTAGATCCTTTTTGTACCATATGAATATACTGAATACTCAGATTGTAGATCCTTTTTGTATGCATAGCAGGGGGGACTAGAGGAAGTGGGGGGGGTAGCAGTACTGCTAAGGGAAGATTTACGGGGGGCAGTACATGTGATGCATAGAGGTGCAGACGCACACTACATGTGGATCAAAGTGAGCACAAATAGACCACGAGACATTTACATTGCAGTATGCTACTTCCCACCGGCACATTCCAGATATGCTACGCCGGGAGAATCACCATATATATGCCGTTGTACGAGGACATCATGAGATTTGCGAGCTTGGGAGATGTACTACTAACGGGGGACTTTAATGCACATACAGGCTAGGAACAATCAGCTCTCTATGCTACGGATGAGCCCATGTACCACGAGCTAGCAGGAGATGAGATAGGGATGCAGAGATCTGCCCAAGACACAGGAGAGGTGCGGGTTTACACGTGGTCTCCGTGCACACATTACTTATAAAGCTCAACTGTTTGAGTTTAGTGGTCAAAAGGCCACATTCAAGAGAGATTTCATTGTTTCACCACTTTTGTGGTGTGATGTGATTCTCGGCATCTAGTGGTCTCAAGAGAATGAGCCCACTCTTGATTGGCGGCATGACATCTTCACAATTGTTGACAGTTTACTTGAGTTCTTCATAATTTGTGGAGATAGGAGCATTCAAGGAATTCCACTCATTTCACATGTCCAGACCCGGAGAGCTCTCAGAAAATTTGTGGAGATAGGAGCATTCAAGGAATTCCACTCATTTCACATGTCCAGGCCCGGAGAGCTCTCAGAAAAGGAGTTTGAGTGTGCGTTGATTTATGTCCACGCCCAACAGTTTGTTGTTCAACCAGCAACACCCTTAGAAAAGAAGTTGGCAGGTCTTGTTCCAAAGTTCCAAGACATTATGTTAAGGGATGACCTCCCACCCATTTGCCCTGAGGATCATCGCATTGAGTTGGTTCCCGTGATTGACAAAGCTGCCCAGGAAGTTTTCCTATTGTCTTTCTAAGGCATTGGAGGGCCAATTGGAACAACAGTTATCTTAGTTACTCTGGGTTGGATTTATCCGTCCATCATCCTCACCGTTCATTGCACCCATCTCATTTGTGCAAAAGAAAGAATAAGTTCCCAATGCAAAGAATTGAGTACATTGTAGAGTGTCTAAATGGTGCTAAGTGGACCTCAAGTGTGGCTATTACGAGGTTTGGATTTTTAGAGCCGACATCCCAAATATGGCTTTTCGGACTAAACGTGGTCGGCTATGAGTTCATAGTGATGCCATTTGGCATCACCAATGTACCAACGATGTTCAATAAGATGACGTCTTAGGTATTTATTGAGCTAACTGGAAAGTGTGTATTCATCTTTTTGGATGATGTACTAATATTTTCTACCATTGTAGAGTAGCATGAGTAGGATGTGGAGAAGGTCTTAAATCTTTTGCGAGACAATGAGATCTACATTAACGAGAAAAAGAGCGCATGTGGCCTCTTCTAAAGCACCCACATGGACAAATTTTTGACCTTGCAACACCTCTTTCTGCTCAAGGGCATGAAGATGCATCACCAAAAAGTGTCCGTTATAGGCATAGCTCTTGAAGCCTTCCATGCATTACAGAAACTAGTCTTAGAAGCACCACTTCTCAATCAGGCATCATGGGATGACCCATACGAGGTTATTAGAGGTGCTAGCAACCTTGCCATCGGCGTTGAATTATAGCAAGAGTGTAGACCAGTGACTTATTATAGTTGCAAACTCGCAAGTTGAATGATATCGAGAAGAATTATTCGGTGTATGACAAAGAGCTTTTAGGGATGATTGCAATTCTCAAGCATCGGAAACCTTTCCTTTATCAGGCTTAATGGTTGTAAATCATGCCTAGTGCCCAATGGAGTGATAGGCAAGCCAGGTGGAGTCAAATCTTCCAACAGTTAAGAGGTATGATTAAATATGTCCTTGGCAAGAATAACCCTGTTGTCGATGCTCTTAGCTAGAAGTCAACCATTCAGACTTTACACAGGTTGACTGTGTGCTAGAAATTCAAGGAAAACATTTGGATAGCATGAAGGCACAGAATGCAAATTTGGTAGAATTCAGGGCTCGGTACATTTTGGCCCTCAGTTCAGCACCGGGTCGTTATACAGTCCTAGATGGCTGGTTACTCTACAAAAACCAGCTATGTGTACTAAGGGAGAAAGATGGAAACTGCTTCATGATGCCAGTGATTCTCTTGTTGGGGGCCATTGAGTTATCAATAGTACCTTGGAGAAGTTAGAGCGTTTATTCTATCGGCCAAAAAGATAAGAAGAGATGTCTACTAGTATGTTCGAGCATGTTAGACTCGCCAAAAAGTGAAGGTTCCACACTTGAAGCAGGCCGGGTTGCTACAACCTTTGCCTATTCTTGAGGGACCTTTTCAGGACATCAGCATGGACTTCGTAGGTTCTCTTCCAGCAGCTATGGGAACCAGGAATACATAGTGTTTGACCATTGTTAATTGGTTTAGTAAGTTTTGCATGCTCATTCGTGCAAGAAAACGGCCACAACAAAAGACATTGCTCACTTGTTCATCTACCTTTGGTACCTAGTTTGTGATTTGGTGCGGACAATACTTCAGATAGAAATCCCAAGTTTACTTCTCAATTTTAGAGAGCATTGTTCAATAACTTTGGGACTAAATTGTAGTTGTCTAGTGCATTTTATCCATAGATAGATGGTTAGACAAAAATATACAATCAGCTGGCCTTTGATGTTCTCAAATCATGTTGCTATGATAAGTTGTCAAAATGGGAACACCATCTTCCTTTGGTGCAAGCAATCCTCAACGACACTTATTCATCTAGCATTGGTAGGACTCCATATGAGGAAACATTTGGTCGCTGTTTATGGTTTCTTTCGAGGATGGTGTCGCCCATTAGTTGAGGCCAACAAGACCACAGAGACACTCTCAGAGATTATTGAGTCTGTGAAGGAGTGCCTAACCAAAGCACATGAAGCATACGCCAGGTAAGCCAACAAGTCTAGACCAACAAGTCTAGACGAGATGTCAACTATGAGGAGGGAGATTGGGCATTTCTTTGCATCATGAAGCAATGGTTAAAGCAAGTGGGCAAGTGTGTCCCAAGCTATCTTTTCGAAGCTTTGGTCCATTTCCTATTGTAAAGAAGCTCAGTGATGTCTCCATGAAGTTGAAGTTGCTAGAGAGTTGGACTATGCATGATGTTTGTCTCATGGTTAAAGCTGTATGTTGGACCATCCTTACAAGAGGCTCGAATGAGCATCAGCCTCAAGTGGTCAACAAATCAGAAATCATCGAGCCTGAGCAGATTCTCCTCCATAAGTGGAAGCATGGTTGTGGTTGAAGAATCAAACGGTTCTACACAACTGTTTGGCTTGACGAGGAATTCTTCCAAGCATACACATAGTTATTGGCTTGGAGGCCATGGAACTACCGCCAAGCTAAGCAAGAGGGAATGTCACATGCACCCATGCTTTGAGGTGTTTTGTGACACATTGGCTCATCATTAGTGCTATACTTATACAGAAGTAGTACCTTTTTAGGAACATTTGTTGTACGTCGTGACCCCATTGTGAGCCCTAGTCCAAGGACATGTCAAGCATGAGCTACGTAGTAGGTCATTCCAAGCCATAGGTGTCAGTGTCGATCACTTAACCCACGTGGAGAACAATCAAGCATATAGGTTATCCTAGCATAAATGGAGGAGCATGTCTAGCAAAGGGATTAAGGCTCTAGGCCAGTCTAAGAACCTTGCCCTCCTATGGGCCACCATGGGCCATACGGAAGGGTTTTCAAGGGGGCTAAATAGCCAATCGGCAGTCCTACACCTACAACGGTGAGCCAATAGAACAACACTTGGCCAGCAGTAAGAAACAGGCACCTCACGTGCGTGAGAAAAAGAAAAGTGATGATTTGAGTTTACAACATTTAATGCTTAATATTCAGCAGTCGTGGCATTATTGGCGGGGCAGTAGCATGTTTGGATTGACCAGTAGAAGTGCATATATAAGCAGCCCATCATCCATTGCTAAAATCATCTCATTCTTTATTCTATTCAAAAGTAGAAAAGTGCAGACATAGGTTCTCCAAAGTAATAAAAGAATGAAAGAATGGCTGTAGATCAGAAAAACAACAAATAGATCTTGCAAAGAAACACACGTGGTGCAAAAGAACTGAAGGAGAAAACTTGTTATCTGCTGAAGTAGAGCACGAGGGCTACCCGTAGGTGCATACAACCAACAGCAATAGCTGAATAATAATGTGCATGATGCAAACCCAAGCCACCTATTTATAGGTTGGACAAGAGCTATTTATAGGTCGGCGGCTAGTATAAAAACAGTGGGCTGGCCGACTATGCAAAAAAATACTAGAATAATGTCTAAAAAATAGGAGAAAAATAACTAAAATAAGATGAATGCATGGCCTCATAAATCTGGCCAAATACAGCATGAAATATGCACATATATGTCCAATCTAGAGATGATAATGCCAACACCTCCTCTTCAGCGCCGCCAGATGGGTGGACCGACTCCAGCACACTGAAGAAAGACCTCCAAAGAGTCTGAAGGAACAACCTCCTCATAAAAGGCACAAAGCTCGCGAAGATATGGTACATCTGAATACGGAGAAGGTCTTCGGAAGAAGCCACGAGAAGATCGAGAAGATATCGAAGACGAAACAATAAGATCAATCTGAAGAGAGAAGCCCTCAGGAGATGGAACCATAGATGGTACCTCCTCTGCACATGCAACGAGTATCGAGGCCAAAGTAGACTCCTCCTCTAAAGAAGAAGGAAATGAAACAACCACTGGAACAAACCGATCATCAGTGATAGTAGAAGTTGCCAGGTTCAAAGTAGGGACAGGCTCCAAGATAGTGGAAGATGCCTCCTCTGAAACATAGGAAGGAGAAGCAACAGCCAAAGTAGGAAGCTTGAGAATATGTGAGGATATCTCGGTAAAATTATCCACCTGCCCAGTAGAAGAACCACTCTCCTCCTCCGAAAGAAACGAGAGAAAATCTGCAATAATAGCATCAGCATGAAACAACACAAGGGAAGGGAGATACTCATCCAAAGGGATTAGAGGAACTGATAATGTCTTTATTAGAAACTCCTATAAATAATCCTCTATTGTGGATAGGGCACTGACTTCTCCTCTGTGACCACCAGGATGGACTCATCCTGCTCCCGTGAGAAGATGAAAGAATAGGGGGATCATAGACAGCAAGAAAAGCCATCTTAGCATGAGACTTCGTACCCTCCTCTATCGTTGGCAAAGTATCTGAACCATCTGTCGTGGGTGAAGTGTCTGAGCCATCGGAGGAGGACTCCTGTTTTGCTTTAGCTTTGCGGGAAGCAGCTTGTCTGGCAAAAAATTTGGCCTTGGAATGGCCAAGTCGGCCACAAAACTCACAAGATTCCTTCATCTTGGAATCCTTGTTGCTGTCAGAATCGTCGTCATCAGAGGATGACTTTGTGGACTTTCTGCTTGTTGTTGTTGGAGTTCCCTTTTCCGCCTTTGCCTTTGTCCTTGCCCTTGTTAGAGGCAACAAAAGCAAACTCTGACTTGCCTTTTCCGCGAAGCATGCACTTGTCGTGGAGATAACTCACGACTTCCTCAAAATGGAGGAGAGGATCACAGAAATAGATGTGATCTTTGAAAGAGTCAAAGGATGATGGCAACTTACCAAGCAGTTTATGGATCGGGTTGTTGATTGAGCTCCCATACTCCTCAAGCTGCCTCTTGATCCTTGTGAATTCCCCAATCTTATCAATGATATTATCTGAGTCACTGAGGGTAATCTTCTCAAGATCCGCCTCCAACTTAGCAATCTTCACGGAAGATACTCTCCCGAACCTCCTCTCAATCTCATTCCACATCTGACTGGCATCACTCCAGGAAGATATAAATTGTGCTTGGATAGATGGTGTCATACAATGGATGATGAGACGGGCCCGTGCATCTAGAACTCCACGAAACGCGGTATCCACCAAGTGAAGAGTGGTGACAGAGGGCCACACACCTACTCCTTCAAGAAGAAATTGCATATAAAATGACCAAGTATGGTAGTGCCTTCATGCCGAGAAGCAAATCAATGAGGTGTGAATCCATGACAAATATCAAGTGATCAAGGACCGGGTGAGGGATTTCAGCCATGCACGATGATGTAAGGGTTTGGTGGGGCAAGTAAGCACAATATACTCCAATTAACCCACGTGCAATGAAGAGAACCCAAATATTCACTTTTCCCAAACTCGAACTTGTGTGCTCTTGGAATCTAGGTGCTCTACCCTATCCAAGCACTCAACGCAAGCGGGTACCAAAAAAGAAAAGAAATTTGCATGTTCCCTAGCCTCTGATACCAATTGTAGAACACTTGTGCCTATGTGCTAGGGTTTCCTAGAGATAAAAAGAAGAGTGCAGTGGAATCACAAATACGCAGACACGAGTCCTAACTACTGCTCTGTATTATGTACAAGAGAGAAGTAATACAACTGAAATTCAAGTACAAGATGTGGCTGAGAATGAAGATGTCAAATAACAGCCCTGTGATCTATTGTACACTCTTGGCTAGCACTTTGCCTACAAACGCTTTGTGAAGTTCAACACTGAGAAAAGCACATGAATATGACCCATATATATATATGCACGAATGCTCGTAGTTGGCGGCAGCTAGTAGTATTGCTGTCGGCCAATTGTACCCGACTGCCATGTCATAATTTACACCACATCAACATTGCTACATCACCACCACCACATCATCACTACCACGTGTCACATTCGTTGTCCAACCCTGCCCGTCGGCTACTATTTGATGTCTGGCTCTGCCTTGCATAGTGCATACTCATAGGTGTGCATGTGAAGTCACTGCCCTTGCCACATGCATGAGGCCTCAGATGCACATGCCAAGTCTAGCGAGGCATACACAATAATTTTTAAGAGCTAACAGCCATTGTGAGCCCTACTTGACACAAAGACAAGGCCACAAAGTGTACAGAAAGGTCCCTAGAGACACACTAGGGTAGAAGTAGATGTAGGTCTATGATGGAAAATTTCAGTGACCACCAAGGCCCTATCTTAATTGACTTGAAAATTGTAGAGGTGTAGCAATAAATCAATAAAACTGGGCAGGTCTCGAACAACCTTAGTCAATTACTTGCACAACACAAAAAGAACAACCTAAGCAATATGAACATCGAGCACCCCCTCAAAGTTAAAGTGGGGCATTATCCTTGAGCTGTTGTCACACATCAATCCTCATATGCATGTATCATGACTTCATGAGGAGATGTACATGGTAGTTTAGGGTGGTTTTGCCGTTTAGCATACCTTTGTGAGCCCTTATAGAAGGGATGTGCTCAATGAGTGTCTCGGAGTGTAGATTGGATTTGGACAAAGGTAGGGGCATGCCTATGGGAGGTTGTAGTTGTAACATACAATAGAGCTCAAGAGAGAGAGAAGAATGCAGAGACGACACTAGATTGGGTCCCAATCTACCCACTTATGGGCCATAGATTACGAGCGTGAATTGATGAAACAATGGGAGCATTTTATGCAGAAACATGGCAAATCGATAATGGACTATCTCGCTTGTTTATGGAAGCTTTTGCCAATGCTTCCAAGGACCGTCCGACAGTTGGAGCAGGAGCAAGTTGATTGAAACCATCTTTGTGTTCATGCACTTTCAAATGTGGTTCTTCTTGCTGCAACCCTCGAGACATGGGAGAGTTACAAGTTTGGGACTCAACAATAGGGGAAACAGAAAGGCAAAGACAAGGGTAGCTTGTCCAACGCTAACGATGGTAAGGACAAGGCAAGTGGGGGAGCCTCGGGATCTCGCCTCACCCTTGAAGAGAGTCGTGCCAAGATGGCTACTGGACAGTGCTTTTATTGTGACTCCATTACTAAGCACATCGCGAATGATTGTCTAAAGACGTTGGAGGAGCAATTCGAGGAGGCGGCTTCTTCAGAACCGAAGGAGCAATTCGAGGAGGCGGCTTCTTTAGAAATGGAGGATGAGTGTGAAGGAGCTGCATGTGTGCATCTCAGCTTTTTTCATTTCTCGGGTTGAGCACACACCCAAGGTGCTTCATTGCATCAAGCCATAGATACGAACATAGGAAGTTTTCATCTAGGTCTTTGAGGGAGAGTCTTCACAATTTCCGTTTACATTGAGGTGGAGAATCTTCGGCTTCAGTGGCAGTCGCTTCAATTTCTGGGGTAGTTCAGGAGGACTCTTCTTGCCTGTTGTTTGCATTGGGTGGAATATCTTCTAGCACTGTAATGGTGTGATCTCCAACAAGGCTTGTAGCATTAATTTTGGTTTTAGCAAGGGGTTACCTGTGCGTAGTGACTAGAGCTAGAAGGAGCCGAGTTGGCAGGTGAAGACAAAGTGGACCTGGTGAAGGCGAAGGCACGATTGGTAGTGTTCGATGCCAAAGAGTATCCAGAGGTCTACGAGATGGAGGCCGAGCAGGTAGAGGTAGGGTGAGAGTCGAGACAAGGGCAGGATGGGAAGCTATAGGGTCCATTATGGTCTATTCACAAAGCGTTAGACTATCAACTTCAACATGGTGCATTATTGTAGCATGCAACCAGTATGATCATGTAACACACAACAAGGCCTTCTTTATACCTCTATGTTGGAGTGAGCTTAAGCAATCCACTTTATTCTTTATACAAGGAGATAGAGCTGTAGAGAGAGAGGATGGAAAGTCGATACTAGATTGGGTCCCAGCTACCCACTAAAGGGCCCCCCTTCTGCAAAGCAGGCGTATTTGCTTTTATTACCTTGGAGAACTTCTTTACAATGCAGAGTTTACCAACAACATACTGACGACAGTTGTCTGAGGAATGCCAAACATAAGAACGAGGTAGACCAAACATTGGCTGAACCATCAAGCGGTCTGTAGAAAACTAAGAAGCCACTTCGGAAGCCAATGTGCACACCCAGATCGGCTGAGGGGATGCGGGACCGAGGCTGAATGCTGAAGATGACTGCTTCTACTGGCTTGGGCTGTAGGAGAATGAAGTGCTCTTGCTGAAGATGTATGCACAACCACATGTGAGTGTAGATTACATGCCATGATCCTCGTGTTTGAACCATCAGCCTCCAAGGGTAGATCGAGATTTCTTTTTAAAGACATGTCCACCCTAGCAGCCACACTGTTGAGTTTTTACGATGTCACTGGTGACAAATTGCAGTTTACTGAGAGTCTTAGATCATTCACCAGGTCTAAGTGTGTCTATGAAATACGTGGAACAAAGGCTTCCTTGATAACCCTTGTAGACCTCCTGAAATTGAGCTAAATGATAGAATGCAGGTCAGCGTGATAATGTGTCAATTATGCATGGTAGCCATGTGCAAGATCACCACTATGATGATTCAATCAGCGGTGCAAAGAGGAGATTGTGAAGAGCCATCGTCATCATATAGAAAAAGAAACCTAATTGGGTGGTTGTAGATAAGGGGTATAGCTTCATCACCACACAGATGGATCGCATCCAAAAAGAAAGGATAAGACCTTCGGGTTTCGGTTTTGCAAACCTTGTGTAAAGGCACTCAAATAAGACCCTTCCACATGCTTTGAAAAATTGTGAAAAAAAAATAAAGAGGTTCACACACATATGGGTCCGTTTCCCAGCTTCAGCCAAAATGTTTTGTACTATTTTCTCACCACCCAAATTATGAGGATCCCTTACCCAAGCATGTGGGTGCTCGAAAGGGTTTATAATGGGTGTGTGTTGAGTTGTGCACACATGGGCATCACACTTTGTGGGTTGTTTCCTTCTCCCAGGCACATGGGTGTCTAAAAAGCACTTGGGTGGCTCCACCTAAGCAAAACAGTGCTGGAAATGGACTTGAGGTTGGCTAGACACATGCACACACACTTGTTGAATACTCTAAATTTGTATTGAGGGGGGGGAGTGTTGGGATTTGACAATGCCAAATTATTGAGATTGAGATTGGAAATGCTAAATTATTGGAGGTTAGAGGTGAGTTAATCAAACTGGTAAGGGGGAGATGATTAGTTCACACACCTAAGTTTACATTAAGGAGGGGTGTTGAAATGTGTAAAACTAAAGCTCGGGTTATTTGGTTGTGTGTGAAGACACCCTAGAGGTGCAAGATGTTATCTCGAGAGTTGTGGAAAGATAAGAATGTCACCTAAGATATTGTGTGAGTGATGTGAGACACATAAAAGAATGTGGAAAAGGGATTGCCACATGGCATGATGATCTGTAAGGAGATTGGGTCAATGGCTATCTATATTAGAAGCCTTTCATTGTATGGTTGAGAACATATGCAATAGAGCTTGTGTCGAGTGTGCTACTCTCTCTCTCTCTCTCTCTCTCTCTCTCTCTCTCCAGTCATGGAGTTCTTGGTGTGGTATAACCCACCATATTTTATGCTTAATCTATGTTACACAACACTATGATCAATCCCATATTAGGATTCTTAACAATACTTATACATCATCAAACAAGCACACCAAGGGTTAGTTGGTGGGAACTTTTCAACAGATATGACTACAAGAAAAATACTCCAATCGAGGTATTGGTGGCCTACCCTCTTCAAATATTTTGTGCTATTTGTCAAAGGATGTGATGAGTGCCAACGATGTGCTAAACCACAAAAGAAGAACATGATGCCCTTACACCTTATTAAAGTTCTATAACCCTTTATGAAATGGGGCATTGATTTTGTGGGACCCATAAGTCTAGCCGCAGGTCGCACCCAAGCAAGGTACATTTTAGTAGCTACAGATTATGGTACAAAATGGGATGAAGCAAGAGCTCTAAGAAAAGTGGATGTTGTGGCTATAGAATTTGTTTTATGAGAATATCATTACTCACTTTGATTGTCCTTTTGAGCTGGTGAGTGACCAAGGGAAACATTTTATAAATGATGTAATCGAACATCTCACCTCAACATTCATGATCTTACACCGCAAGTCCACTCCATACTACCTGCGCAAATGGTCAAGTTGAGAGAACCAACAACGTCCTCATTTTCATATTTACAAAAACTATTGAAGCTCAACGTAATGATTTGGGAATTCAAGCTCATAGTAACTTTATGGGCTTACCAAACGTCTTACAAAGTTGCAATCAGTTGCACACCATTGTACATGGGGTTGAGGCGGCAATGCTGTCGGAATTCATAATCACTAAGAAATGCTAGGAGATGATGGCTGACAGGACTATTGCCAAACCTATTAGGATGTTACGAGATTTAAAGATCAAGATTCTTCAAAATCGAGTTAAACATACTTTTATTGTTATGGAATTTTCAACAAAACCTGAATCATATGAAATGATCTTAAGATGCCCCTTGATGAGAGAGGTTAAGATGATGCATGACTGGTCTAAGAACCATGTCTACCTCCAATTCGATGATTCCATGTTGCCAAACCTATTGGGATGCTACAAGATTTAAAGATCAAGGTTCTTAAACATCGAGTTAAAACGTACTTTCATTGTTATGTAGTTTTTCAAACAACCCGAATCATATGAAATGATTGTAAGATGCCCCTTCATGAGAGAGACAAAGATGGTGCCTGCACGACTGGTCTACGAACCATGTCTACCTCCAATTCGATGATTCCATCATCATGGTTGATCTTGTGACTAGCTGCATACATCCTATTGGTAGTGAGGACTTTTTAAAACTCGTTTAAACACTATCACTCATTCACGATCGCAATACTACGGAGAAGAGATCGATGTGTAGGGAAGGACCCACCCTACAAGGATGCTGGAAAAACAAGCTATTAAGCTTGAAGATGAACTAAATCGGATACATATGATGGCTACAATCAATAATTGGTGAACTAGGAGATCTACATGGTTTGCACTTGATGGTGAGGGGCTCCCCAAGGTTATGCCATTATGAATGATTCATGCTCTACCTTCTACTGCTAAGGGGATTGGATATAGTGAACTTGAGTCCACGTGGGATGACTTTGACACAAGCACCGATGATGGTGAGGACTGAAACAGGGACCAAAAGCTACACCAACTCCTCAATTACTACAAGCAAAATAGAGGTGACAACATCAAGAGAGACAATGAAAAGTGAAATGAAAACTATAGGGAGTAGCTCTAAATCTAATATTGAGTCCCAATCTGAAGAAAGGGATGAAGTTCTTCAAAACAATAAGGAGAATCTCTGAAAATGGTAGAGACATAAATGCTATGCAGCCAATCACCACATAGAAGGCTACCACAAGAGAAGAAAACTACTACCAAATGGCTACAATATCTTGGTGCATTCGATGCACATCGCAAGTTTATTGACAACTGGGGAGAGGAATTACAAAAAGTTATGTATTGCAATCCTCCTGGTGCATTCGATGCACATCGCAAGTTTATTGATAAGTGGGGAGAGGAATTACAAAAAGTTATGTATTGCAATCCTCCTCCCATTGAGTTGAAAGCCAAAATATTGGTGGGAGGAATACTTGGGCTGCAGGCATAGGCTATGCATGTGCAAGATAGGGAAAGTAGGTAGGTATTGACACTCGTTTTGGCGACGATTTAAGTGGGAGTCACAACTTTGCAGGTCATTGGTGAGCAGCGAATTTTCGCTGGCTAGCTTCGTTGGTGAGCATCGAAATTTCGTTGTTGAGCAATGTATTTTCGCTGATGTGCAACGAAAAAATAGTGTTTTGTAGTTGCTGTTTAGCAACGAAACCCTAGGTAATTTTCTGTTTGGAGGAGTACAGGATGTTGTTGTGTGTTTTAAATGAACCCTAAATCAGTTTTGGCTAGGTTAAAGATGTCTGACAGTGATCAATATTAAGGGTCGGAAGTTAGATCCAAGACATAGTTGAGAGAAAAAATTCGATGTGTGTGTAATCGATGCAAGGGCCAGTCTATACAACAATGTGGTATAACAATTGAGCATGTCTGGACATATGGTCTTCATCATGAGGCAGTGGCACAAAAGTGTGAATGATGACATGGAGAAGAACCATGGGAGAGTTCTAATTAACATGCCACACCATTCGGTGACATCGGCGGGTAGAGTGCGGAAGGTGGTGAGGCTTCATGTAATAAAGTAGGAACTTTATTAAATAGGATTAATAATGGGGACAAGTCCAGGTATAAAAGAGGGGGCTTGGCCCATGGATGTAACTTTTGATGATCATTTTTAGAAATGGAAACTCATGTTTCTTGGAGCTCATGGCTTCTCTCTTGGCTTGTGGAAGGCTATTTCCATTCTCTTGGTGTGAGAGACTAAACACACTTAGGCATCATGTTTACATGGTGATTACTCATATTTTCATGCATTACATCCCTTCATTCCAATTGGTATCAGAGCTCTTGATTTTGATCATGGGCATGCATGGGTTGTTGGGAAAATTTGAGTTTCTTTTAATTTTTTTTTCATTTTCTTGTAATCCTTGAGTGATTCTTGACAAATCTTCTCTAATCTTGATTAATCTCATGGGGATGGTGAGCATTTCATGTAGATTGCTGAGATTTTGAGTGATTTTGGCCATTTTTGGCCCTTTCTGGACCAAATCTGGGGGTATGGACCAAATTTTTTTGAAAAGTTTGGACCAAATTTGGGGGAAATGGTTAATCGTGATTAGGAAACTTAATCCAAAAACGTTTTTGCTTCTGTGGAGTTTCCTGCAACCCTAGCCATGGTTTTCCTCAACCAAACCTTCACCAAATGGTAAGCAAAGTTGGGGGAATCAATCAGAGGCAAGGTATGAAGACATTATGTGAATTTTGTTCATCAAATCGTGGAGAAAAGAAGGCGATTTTCAGCGCAGCCTGACGGCGAACGGCGCCGTTTTCATGGGGAAATGGAAGCCTAGTTGCTTCATAAGCCTTCCTTGGAGCATATGCTTGCTCTACCTCATGATTTGTTAGCATTTTCAAGCCATTTTCATGAGCATTGTTGACCTTCTACATGGCTGCAAATCAGTGCTAAAGTGGCCACGTTTTTCATCAATATGAAGCCTCCTTCAACAAATTTCAATCATTGAAGCTTAAGTGATGCCATTGGTGAGTGCCTTCATCAATTTCTAGCAATTTTGAAGCATTCATTGGGGCTTTGGGAGTTGATTGGGGTTCATTACATTGAGAAACCCTAAATTTCAGAAATGAAGCATTTAATGGCAAATCTATGTAGCATTGGTTGGAATTGAAGCATCATTCACATATCATATACACCATTCATATGCCATATCCATGCTATGGATTGCCATTTGACAAGCTCATACCATGCCATGGAAACATGCTCATTTTGAGGCCATATGTACACATATGCCTTGACTTTGGTCTTACAAATGCTTATGCAAATGCCAAATGCCATGGTGAAGCCATTGTGATTTGATGGTTGATGTTGGATTGTGTTGATGAATGGAGTTATGAGAATGAGCATGAATTCATGCATAATGATTCATGAGAATATTGTAAATGGCATGAGTCATGCCACACACATGTAAGTGATTTTACCTTCATCCCATTTGTAAATTCCAAACACATACACTCACCATTGCATTCACTTTCATTTCCTAGTGAATCTAGCAATGTGTGAGGGTACCTTGGCGTGGGTTGGAGAGGCCAAGGGGAGAATGTCTTGAACTCTTTGTGCCGTGATTGCCTTGGAAAAGCGGTACAAAGAGGGATTAGGTACACGGAGTGAAGAAATGGCCTCAACCTTCACCTTGGAGGAAAACTTGGTGAAGGGGTGAGAAGGGCTTGGCCGGGAGATCGGCAAGCTTCAACGCGCGTCCTCAACAATCCTCACATCGACTTTATGGATGCATTTGGGCAATGGGGCCCCCTATTCCATCATATTGTGTGGATGTTGCTAATGCCTTGATGGACAAAGATTGCATAAGAGCTTTCATGGCATTGTGGGATGCAAAGAGCATTGTATTTTGATTTCAGAAATTGCATTTTCAGTTGAGATTTGGCTCCATTTACAAAGGAGACTATGGCGAAATCTTTCCAAAATCTTGGCTATGCATGGCAATTGAGGTTGGTGAAACATTAATTGCAGACCTTGGGATGCAAAGGAAGTGCAAAAGGTGCTAACAAAGGTGTGGGAACAAGCAAGGATCATTGGGGGCACAAAAGGGTCACTTGGGCAAGAAAATTGCAGATTTACAAAACCCTAATTCAGTCCCAAACCTTTTGGACTGAATTAAAGGTGATCATATGAGCTCTTAGTGCTTCCTTAGAGCTACCCAATGAGCCCTTAACCTTTCCGTTTCGATATCTCTTTGGGGTAGAAATTAGGGTTTTTGCAGAAACAGTAAACCCTAATTCAGTCATAGGGGTTTTAAGGTCTTCAAGATCTAATCACATAGGCTCGTAGTACTCATCGAGGGCTTCGATTTAAACTAAGAAGTTTTGCATTCGGATATTTCTAGCTCAAGTTATGCTCAAAATACTATTTCAGCCTATAACCCTGTAAACCCTAAAACAGAGAATAGTAGCACTTCTCACCTCTTAAGGGTCTTTGTATAGTGGTCTAGTACACCTCATTAGCTCTCCAACAAGCTCTAGACCACTTCAATCGGACATCCCTACCTCAAGTTAGAGCCAAATCTTTGAAACCGATACTTTCCATGGGAACGAGGACAAGAGGGCGACCAAAGCATAACACCTTGACTCCCGACGAGGTAGAGGGAGAAGAAGCAATTATGGAGCAAGGAATCTTAGATGCTCCGGAAGATACTTGTGGGCATACTTCAAGGGAAGTGCATGAAGAAGTGAATGTTGGAAGTGCCCACAAGCCCACCCCACAAGCGTCACATACCATTCCCATCGATTCGATCATGCAAATGCTGATGCAAATGAATGCGAAGATGGACACGATGGCTACAAGGGTGGAGGTCAATGATAGACTTGATACTATGGCCACAAGGATGGAAGTCTTGGAAGAGAGGGTGGCTCGGCCAATGAGCCAGCCTTCATTTGATAGTGGTCATGGTGTTTCACATGCAGGCAAGCAATATGGGACAGCTTTTGAAGGCCGTAGGGAAGGCAAGCTACCTATGGCACAAGAGGTTTCTCCCAAAGTAATGCATGAGCATGCCACCAAGAATGCTACTTTTGGATTCATGGCGGATGCACGGAGGCCCCTTGTCAAGGACATGTTTCATTCTTCTTTTCCCTCGGGTCCATCTAATTCCAATATGCACATGATTGATGAAGAGGTGGTACTCGATTGGAACCAATTGTCCTTTGCCCAAAGACAAAGGGATGCTCATGAGAAGTGGATGGAGTTACCAAATGACATCAAGAGGGACTACAAAGACTTTGCGCAATTCATGGAATCGTATATGAAGATGCAAAGGTTCAAACCCTCTACCCAACATGACAACCCATCCTACACAGCTTCTAAGGATGTCAAAGACAAAGTCTCACTATCAAAGTTCAAAGGTGATGGATCATCTCCGCAAGAGTTGGAGGAGTGGGCTACCAAGCTTGACACCTATTTCCAACTTTACCCAAAAAGTGAGCGTGATATGGTACAATTTGCTTCCCTACATCTTGAAGACTATGCTCATCAATGGTGGAGGTATATGGTCAAACAAGGGAACACGCCATCAACTTGGGAAGGATTGAAGCGGGAGATGAACTTGGCCTTCCTTTCATCCTTAGTGCTTGATCGATACCATGAAGAATGGTATGAGCTTTCTCAAAAGGGGATGATGGTGAGAGATTATATCAAGAGGTTTTTGAAGCTTTCAATGTATGTGGAAGGTTTGAGTGAAGACATGAAGATGAGAAAGTTTGTGCATGGGCTTGAACATTTCATCAAGGCGGATGTGTCGGCTCAAAGGCCTAGCTCTCTCAAAGAAGCTATGAGGTTAGCCGAACTTTATGAGCCAAAGTACAAGAGGTCTCAGCCCATGACCTTCGCCATAGACACACCCAAACCAACGACTACTACTTGTAACCTTGGGAAGGATCCTACCTCCACATTACCATCCTCTACTCCAAGATTTCCTACATCATGTGGGAGTGGACAGCCAAAGGATGGAGTGCATATTGATGCCAAAAAGGGTAGTGATCCTACGAAGAAGCCCTTTCAACACTTCAAGGAGATTCAAAGAATGGATGATCAAAACATTGAGGAGTTGAGAAGCAAAGGGCTATGCTTTAAGTGCAAAGAGAGGTGGTCACCCGGGCATGCTTGCAAATCAAAGAAGATGGTGATCACTATGATCCTCATGGACAAAGAAGAGAACAAGTATGACTCTCATGACATTGAGGAATGGGAGGATTGCAATGATGAAGTGCATGAGGATGGTGAGTTTCCTTTTGACCCGGGAGGGTGAGTTAAGGAAAATCTTATGGATGGAGACATGCCTACCAATGCAGAAATTTCAGTTTGCATATGCTCTATCTCACAAGATGTATTGACGGGTTGCAAGGACCCAAGCACACAAAGGTTGGTGGGGCCTAGAGTGCTGAAACTACCTTGCCAAATGGATACAATTACCCATGAATATGGCTACTTGGCAATCAATGGACTATGCCCAACAACATGGCTTACTTGTGGATGATTTTCTTGGCCAAGTGGTATGATTTACTTGAGCAAATTGGGTAATATGAGGAGGATTATACATGCTGTAATTTCTGGACAGCTTTGGAAAGGTCTACTATTGGGCCTATTTTTCTACTCCAACAAGCTTCATTCGGCATCAAAATGGAAGACCATGATGTGGGACATATATGGCTGAGTGTACATATCATTTCCAGCCCATTTTATGGAGTTTACATGAAGAATTTTCAAGGTACTTCATCGACTAGAAGGGCTGTCATAACAGTCTCACTCATACTTTTTGGACTTGGAGCTTGGCGGACTTGTGTACATCCGGATTTTCATTGCATATGTGCTTTGGATGTACTTGAGGACTCTCAACCACTTCCCATTGATTACATTAGAGTCTCATATTTGGAGATTGTACACATTATAGATTTTGAGGACAAAATCTTTGGGAAGGGATGGTTTGTAATAAAGTAGGAACTTTATTAAATAGGATTAATAATGGGGACAAGTCCAGGTATAAAAGAGGGGGCTTGGCCCATGGATGTAACTTTTGATGATCATTTTTAGAAATGGAAACTCATGTTTCTTGGAGCTCATGGCTTCTCTCTTGGCTTGTGGAAGGCTATTTCCATTCTCTTGGTGTGAGAGACTAAACACACTTAGGCATCATGTTTACATGGTGATTACTCATATTTTCATGCATTACATCCCTTCATTCCACTTCATATGGAAAGCGTGGCTGAGACTCATCTTCCCCAACTAATGAATGAGGTGTGTCCACCATTGCCACATGAGGAGGAAGAGAATCTCATCATGGATGACATGGTAAATGACTTCTTTGGACGGGAGGTCATAGATGAGTGAGCAAGCTCCAATGTCATAAGAGGAGGAAACCTTGCAAAGAGAGGCAATCACCCCTTTGTATGAGGGATGTTCATACTCCACACTACGAGCAAACTTGGAGCTATTGAACTTGCAAACAACTTATGGATGGAGTCATGCAAGTGTCACAAGTCTTCTTCGGTAAGACTGCCTCATTCTATTCTCTCAAATAGAAAATATTTCATGTTCTATATACTCTCCTTGGTAATATTTTGACATATGATTTCTTACCCTATGTTGTAGGCTTCTCAAGAAGATTCTACCCCCTCAAAATCTATTACTGAACTTATGAGATGGGTGTCGTAAAATTCTCTCTATGCTAGGTATGGATTACACAAAAATACATGCATGTCTCAATGATTGCATGCTATTTAGAGGGGCTAATGAAGATGCAACACAATGTCTACAATGTGGAAAGAGCCGTTAAAGGGATGATTTGCAAGGAGATAAAGTTCCCCGAAAGGCTTGAGACACTTTCCTATCATTCCTCACATTAATCCAACACATGTTTAAATGTAAGGGAATTGTAGAACTCATGACGTGGAATGCTACTCATCGCTCGACGTCTGATAACATCATGAGGATCGTAGGCTGATTCACTGGCATGACAACATGTGAAGCATCAATGGCCAGAGTTTAAAGATGAGCCTCGCCACTTATGTCTTGGCTTGGGCATGGATGGTGTTAACCCATTTGGCTTCAAGTCCATATCATGGTCTACTTGGCCTATTGTATTGGAACCTCCCACCATGGGTGGCAATTAAGAAAGGTCATATTATGCTTGCTCTCCTTATACCAAGTAAGTATAAGGTGGCAAACATGGATGTGTACCTCGAGCCTTTGATTGAGGAGCTTGAGACACTATGGTGAGATATCAAAGTACATGACATTTCAAGGCTAATAAATAGGCGTGAGGTGGAGGTGAAAGGAGTTTTGCTTTGGGCGATGCATAACTATCTCGGGTTCTCGGAGTGCACAGGTGCCTACCTGAACCTTATATGCATAAGGCTTTAGCCTTTAAACTTTAAGTTTATATCTCTATCTCAATCATCTCAATATTAAAATAGGTTTGGCAACCTCGAACATCAAACATGTTTGATTTGTGGACTATCTCTTGTTTTGGAAAGACGCTCTATACTTAAGAGAAGGTGGTGTATGACAAACATCATCGATTTCTCCCTCCTTCACATGCCAAGTATGTGCCACATGATGTCTCATCACTTGCTTGATGAGAGGTAGAGATTGGTTTGAGGCATGGAGAAGCACTCCAAATCCACCACCAAATGGGATGTCTACTCAATCTTCTTTCGACTTCCATATTGGTGTGACATGAAGATCAATCATCTCTTAGATCCCATGCATATCTTCAAGAATGTGGCAACAAATATTCGGGACCATTTAATTGGTAAAAGAGATACAAAGGGTGCAAGGATGGCAACTTTTAATGAGCAAGAAAATCGAGCCAGTAGACATGATACCAATGTCATAGAGGACAATCTTGAGTATTGTGGAAATATTTAGGTTATTCTTAAGGTTGGATTTAGAGCATTTAGTCTATTCATCTTTGATGTCAAATGGTTCAAGGTGATATATAGAGGTGCTCGAGAAACCATGAAGAAACATCCAAATGGGTTCTTTCAAAAATTGATTCCACCAAGTTTTAGAATGATGAGAAAGATATCTTTGTACTACCTCAACATTGTCAACAGGTTAGTAACCCAACCAATCCTAAATTAAATCTTGATGTAGTATAATAAAAGTGCAACCCCTTTGCTTTGTGATATTAGGTTGTGTTTCACGCTAATCAAATTGATCCAAAGTGGTGGTATGTTATACAAGTTTTCCCTTGTTTAAAACATATCTTTCAAGATCAAGATGTGGAGGCCGAATCTCTGGATGAGGTGCAAGTACTACCTCAAATCGGCTCATCGAAAGAAGATGATGAAGAAAACATTTTGGATGGGACCAATGAGAAGAGTATGAGGAACATAAAATCGAAAGAAGATGATGAGTCACCTATCAATGACAATGCTTCATTGTATCATAATAGTGATATTAATATTGATATGGAACCCCATCTTTTCATTGAGCTTCTATTAGATATAGATATTGATAAAGCAACACATATGGATTTATTGTAAGATGGGATAGATTCATTATCTTGACATTGTTTCGCTTCTCAATAGTTTTCAACTATCTTTTTTTTTTGGGGGTTCAAAACATGGCTCCAAGGGTTTTAAAGGATGTTTTTTTAAAACTATATATCATTTTCTATGTGTATGTGACATGTATTTTTTGAATTCATTATCTAACAACTCTCTGGAATTTCATGCAACGAAAATAGCAGCATAATTTCGTTTTGCTATTTTGCTATTCGGCAATGAAATTACAGTATAGCAACGAAATTTCGCTGCTATAAACGTTGTGGAGTAGTGAAATTTCACTGTTAAGAGCGCTGCAGTTAATGGAATCCTTGACATCTTGACAAAAAAAACACTACTAGAAAACGTTGTTGTGCCCCCATCGTATTGTAGTGATAGGCATCGTGTAGTAGTGTTAGTGGGTCTAGTACATAGGTCTCTCTCCCCGGAGGAGAGGCCTATTTGTGGGGATGAGTGACTTGAATCTTTGAGAAGGATGGAGAAAGACATGGTTGCTAGCTTGGATGGGCTCAATGTTGAGTTCTTCTTGGCTTTTTGGAATCTTTTGTAGCCTATGAAGGTCATCTTGGTGAATAGGGCATTTCTCCAAGGTGAGATGGAATTAGCTATAAAAGGTGGGCTCATTAGACTTATCCTTAAGTAGACTGCATGTCCTTCTCTTAAACATTGGAGGCCAATTACCATGCTCCCTATGGTTTACAAAATCTTGTAAAAATTCATGACAAACAAAATTGTATCGGTGCTATAGAAATGTATATCTGCCCCATCAACATGGCTTTATCCTTGCTCTATCAAAGGTTGGTCAATACTTGATGCAGTATTGACTGGCTTGGAATATGCTCAGGTAGCTACTTAGAAATGTATACTCCTACAATTAGGCTTGGAATATGCTTAGGTAGCTTCTTAGAGATGTATACTCCTACAACTAGGCTTGGAATATGCTTAGGTAGCTACTTAGAAATGTATACTCCTACAACTAGACTTGGAAAAAGCATATGACAAAATTCACTAGTCTTGTACATGCGGTAATGGTGAAGTTAGGTTTTGGGCCAAGATTTGCTGGTTTGATTTTTTTACTTTACCAGAGTGCCTAATCCTCTCTGAATATTAATAGTATCAATGTTGGTAGTTTTCCCTTGGCTAGATCTATAAGGTATGGCTATCCCACTGCACCATTTCTCTTTGTAGTTAGTTCTTACTCTCTGGTCTTGGCTTTGGAGGATGCAACCAAGTGTCACATGAGTGTTGGGTTAAGAATTCCTCCCACTCTAACATCGTCTCGCCGGACTCGCAGGCATAGACAGCAGTGGAGTGACATGGATACTCGGGGGCGGGGTATAGATACCAGGCAATCCAGGAGGGGGATGGGCATACATGTACTCTGTAAGCTCAACTGGACCAGGATGGCGCCCAAAATGATTTAGCATCTCCATCATCCAAGTGCCGTACGCAAATGGATCGGATGAAGAACCTGGATCCATGAAGAATCTGCAAAAATAAAAGTATATACATGATTTTATCAAAGCACAAATGCAAGCTAGCACATATGATTTTGTGAAGGCAACCCATATGATGCAAATGGGATCATCTCTCTGAAGAACCTGGATTGCAAGCATGGGTGAAACACAGTCGCGGGCAAAAACCCGTCCAAAAACGCGTGTATATGCACGTGAACAGTCTGTGCAAACAGGTTACACGCAGACATACACGCGTTCCTACACGCAACCTATGCAAAAAAAATTTCAAAAACGACCGACCACCGACAAATCTTTCTTATAAAAAAAGCCCAGACTGTCACAATCATTCACAAAAGTACTACCAGAGAAGGACGGAGACAATCGCATAAACAAATGGAAGGGACAGGACAAAGGACAAACTGACTCACCTCTGAAAAAGTGAGTCTTCTTTTTGGCTGGTTTCCTTCACCCGTGTCTTCTCCTTGCACCCATGTCTTCTCTTTGCACTTGGCTTTACTGCTCTGTTAGAAGAGGCGGCGCGACGAAGGAGAGGAAAGCTAAGTTTGAAAATGGTTTTTTGGAGAAGGCGACGGGTTATTTTAGGTATAGACAGGTGGTCGCGTGTAGGAGCGCGTGTATTTTTGCGTGTATAATAAAACAGCCTGCTTGGTACAAATAAAAGTTTAGCACTTTAAAAAAAACGCTGCTTGGTACAAATAAAATTCTAGTATTTAAAACAAAAACGAGTGGAGTCAAACACGTGTCCGTTTCTCTGCCCATCTAGAACAATAGGGTTGTTATGACATTACCAACATTTTCACTTGCAAAAAAGATGTTTTTTTTTTGGCTTCTTAGTACATAACCCTTGGTTGACATTTATGGAACTTATGTTAGCAAAAAAAAACATGTTCACTTGACCAATGTTAACACAACATTTTCACCAACGAGTTCAAATAATGATAGATATTAAGGAGTTGTCCATAAAGTTTCACACAACCCTTTGATGACATTCATGGGACTTGTGTTAGCAATAGTATCTAGGTCAAAGTGTAATATCGAAAAATCAAGATTGATCTCATTATAACTAAAGATGAGAGTTTTAACCCTTCCTATTGGGATGGGGAGATAATAAAGAAGGGCACTATTTTTAGGAATTTGGGCTACCCAGTGGTGGGCGTTGGGGTTACAAATAAGCAACATGTGGAGTGGATGATGTAGAAGGTTTAGCTGAAAACTAGATAATGGTCATGCACTAATGCCTCTCTCTGATGGGTAGGATTAGAGTGATTGAAGCAATTCTTATCCCCTATTCTACCCTATCTTCGACATGAGGAAAGGACATTGGTGTAAAGCTCTCGATCCCATCAAGGCATTCTTGTGGAAAAATAATGTTTATAAGAGGCCAACGCCTTGTGTTAAATGGTCTATATGTTCTAGACTAATAGCACTAAGATGCCTACGAATCACTGATCCTCAAAAGTAGGTAACTGCAATGATAGCAAAGATGTTGGCTAAATGCTTGATGCAAGAAGAGATCTGAGCTATCATGTTCAAGAAGGTGGTAACTAGAGGAAATATTATCACAAGGGGGAAGGGGTGTGAGATCCCTGTCCCCATCGCGCACACTACAAGGGATCGGGCTCATACCCACGCTCCTAGCCTGACTTGTGGAAAAAAAGTAACGGGCCCATGTATCAGCGTGTGTATCATCGCGGCCAGAGACGTGCGTGTAAAAGCGCGTGTATAGAACCTGTCAGACGCGCTGATACGAGGGCGTATACACGCGTTTTGTCAGTTTAGTTGTGCTTAGACGCGCTGATACGAGGGCGTATACACGCGTTTTGTCAGTTTAGCTGCGCTTATACACGTGCATTTCACAGAGTATCCGCGTATATACACGTGATTTTTACAGAGTTGACGCATCTATACACGCAAACAGAGAGCAAAAAAAAATATCCAGAGAGTGCTATTTGGTACCTGAATGCTGTTCCAGCATTCCAGCACCCAATAGCACTCTCTGGATTTTTTTTTTGATGCATTGCACCATCCACGAGGAAGATTTAGTGCATTGTCATTACACGATTCAAGAACGACATGAATGCATACATTGTCAATACATGATTCAAGACAGACATGAATACAATACTATCAATTCATGATTCAATATTACTATCAAAATTTTATGTGTACACATATATACAAGGGAGTCCATATGTCGAAGTACCCATGGCTTCAGTTACAAAAATATATATACAACCACATCCTCAATATGGAATGTGATACTATAAGTCTGAGTACTACTCAGACCCAGATGATGACCCGCTGCTCCCTCCATGATCAGATGAGCTCACATCGGTATACATGTCCGATGAGTAGTGCTCACGTCCAGCAGGAGCAGTGGCGGCAGGTGGATCATCAGTGGCAGGATCATCAGCAGGTGCAGCAGCAGCTTGTGCCTGTTCAAGTAATATCTAGTATATAAGTATTTATATATGTAATTCAATAAACCAAAATCATTCGTTTAGAGTTTTCAAGTACATGTCGTCCGTATGGTCTCATGGCCATCTCGAACTGCACTTCCGTAATACGTCCCTCAACTCTGAAGAGGGCCCATGTGTCACGTCTGCTATGCCGGCGAGCATACCCAGTATCGTGGGCTGTCGGCTTCCTCCCCATAACCCATCGCTGTATCATAATCAACACAATTTGTAAGATTAAAACAATCATAGAATCAATGAATTAAGTAAACAATCAAATAAAGTGGCAAGATACTTACGAACTCTGCCTCCCATGACTCGACGCCGCCAGATCCGAAATGCAAAGATCCAATGGTCTCCATCTAGATCCGTCGTGCCTCCACATGCTGCCTACTCTCACACCACCCTCTGCTCGTTTCTTTGCCTCCTTCCACTCGCGTTTGTGCGCAGTGTGGCAGGTTTCTCGGTAGGATAGCCACCCGCAACTACATTTAGCCATCATCGTACGCAAGTTTCTTAAGGTGAGATCTTTTATTACTTAAGATCTCCCTTATTCGCGTCCTTCCCCATACATCCGAGAATGTCGCATGTGGGGGATTGGGGTACCTCTATGTACAGCATCTATCACCTCCCCAACTAATCGGCTATTTTGATCTTTAAATCTAATAAAACAATTTTTGTACAAGTTTGAAACTACCCCGTGCATGTACTCCATTACCTCTTTCCCCCTCGCATCCATCACTACCCCGCCCCTATCCGTTACATCATAGCAGATCACTCCCTCCACCTCTCTCACCTCCTCCTCATCCTCACTGTCTCCTCTATCTCCTCTCTCACCGCGTGCCCTACTACCTCCCCCACCAAAGCACCCGTCGCATCCTCCACTCCCACTCTTCCTACTGCGGCATTTGCTCTCCTCTATACTGCGGGTGGAGTCATGACTGGGGGATTGTCTACGTGACTGTGGTTGTGAGGGAGTACGTGATGGTGGCTATGAGCCCTAACGTGACGGTGCCTGGGAGGGTGTGCATGAGTGTGTCTGGGACGGGGTATGTCTCCTCCGTGGGCGTGCAAGAGGAGAAGCTGCATGCCATCTCGCCGGACTCGCAGGCATAGACAACAGTGGAGTGACATGGATACTCGGGGGTGGGGTATAGATACCAGGCAATCCAGGAGGGGGATGGGCATACATGTACTCTGTAAGCTCAACTGGACCAGGATGGCGCCCAAAATGATTTAGCATCTCCATCATCCAAGTGCCGTATGCAAATGGATCGGATGAAGAACCTGGATCCATGAAGAGTCTGCAAAAATAAAAGTATATACATGATTTTATCAAAGCACAAATGCAAGCTAGCACATATGATTTTGTGAAGGCAACCCATATGCAAATGGGATCATCTCTCTGAAGAACCTGGATTGCAAGCATGGGTGAAACACAGTCGCGTGCAAAAACCCGTCCAAAAACGCGTGTATATGCGCGTGAACAGTCTGTGCAAACAGGTTACACGCAGAGAAACACGCGTTCCTACACGCAGCCTACGCAAAAAAATTCAAAAACGACCGACCACCGACAAATCTTTCTTATAAAAAAAGCCCAGACTGTCACAATCGTTCACAAAAGTACTACTAGAGAAGGACGGAGACAATCGCATAAAGAAAAGAGACAATCGCATAAACAAATGGAAGGGACAGGACAAAGGACAAACTGACTCACCTGTGAAAAAGTGAGTCTTCTTTTTGGCTGGTTTCCTTCACCCGTGTCTTCTCCTTGCACCCATGCTGCTCTTTGCACTTGGCTTTACTGCTCTGTTAGAAGAGGCGGCGACGAAGGAGAGGAAAGCTAAGTTTGAAAATGGTTTTTTGGAGAAGGCAGCGGGTTATTTTAGGTATAGACAAGTGGTCGCGTGTAGGAGCGCGTGTATTTTTGCGTGTATAATAAAACAGCCTGTTTGGTACAAATAAAAGTTTAGCATTTTAAAAAAAATGTTGCTTGGTTGTACAAATAAAATTCTAGTATTTAAAACAAAAATGAGTGGAGTACAGGATGTTGTTGTGTGTTTTAAATGAACCCTAAATCAGTTTTGGCTAGGTTAAAGATGTCTGACAGTGATCAATATTAAGGGTCGGAAGTTAGATCCAAGACATAGTTGAGAGAAAAAATTCGATGTGTGTGTAATCGATGCAAGGGCCAGTCTATACAACAATGTGGTATAACAATTGAGCATGTCTGGACGTATGGTCTTCATCATGAGGCAGTGGCACAAAAGTGTGAATGATGACATGGAGAAGAACCATGGGAGAGTTCTAATTAACATGCCACACCATTCGGTGACATCGGCGGGTAGAGTGCGGAAGGTGGTGAGGCTTCATATGGAAAGCGTGGCTGAGACTCATCTTCCCCAACTAATGAATGAGGTGTGTCCACCATTGCCACATGAGGAGGAAGAGAATCTCATCATGGATGACATGGTAAATGACTTCTTTGGACGGGAGGTCATAGATGAGTGAGCAAGCTCCAATGTCATAAGAGGAGGAAACCTTGCAAAGAGAGGCAATCACCCCTTTGTATGAGGGATGTTCATACTCCACACTACGAGCAAACTTGGAGCTATTGAACTTGCAAACAACTTATGGATGGAGTCATGCAAGTGTCACAAGTCTTCTTCGGTAAGACTGCCTCATTCTATTCTCTCAAATAGAAAATATTTCATGTTCTATATACTCTCCTTGGTAATATTTTGACATATGATTTCTTACCCTATGTTGTAGGCTTCTCAAGAAGATTCTACCCCCTCAAAATCTATTACTGAACTTATGAGATGGGTGTCGTAAAATTCTCTCTATGCTAGGTATGGATTACACAAAAATACATGCATGTCTCAATGATTGCATGCTATTTAGAGGGGCTAATGAAGATGCAACACAATGTCTACAATGTGGAAAGAGCCGTTAAAGGGATGATTTGCAAGGAGATAAAGTTCCCCGAAAGGCTTGAGACACTTTCCTATCATTCCTCACATTAATCCAACACATGTTTAAATGTAAGGGAATTGTAGAACTCATGACGTGGAATGCTACTCATCGCTCGACCACTACAAGACAATGCTGCCATACACGCGTTTCATACACGCGATAACTTACGAACGCGTGTATGGTCGCGCTTGTATTTGAATAAAATCGAGCGCGTGTATTTTAGCATTTAACTTCGCGTGTATATTTGCATTTATCAACGCGTGTATAAACGCGTTTATATACACGCAGTAATACACGCATAAATACACGATAATATTCACGGGGTAATACTCGCTATTATACACGGAAAAATACACGCCACTGTACACGGATTAATACACGCATGGCAGAGAAAAACTGAAAAAAAACTGAATTCCTTAACAAAATTAAAAACTATTTTCCTTAAACCATCTCATAGTACATTACAGTATACATCATTACACAATCCCACTACATGCATTTACAACAATGAAATATATTCAAAAATAAATCATGCATATGAGATGATAGAAATGTCATCAATTTAGAACATACAGTGACGGATTGGTTAGGGTTCGATCTCATCTTCAATAAGATCCATCCTTGTCAAACGATCAACATCAATATCCATTTGATCAATTGGTAAGGCTACGATTAAATTTATTCCACTATCGATATTCTGTACTCCATTGATAATGGTATCGATGTCCTGATCATCCTCATCATCATCACCATCATCCTCAATGGTAGGGTCATTCTCATGATCATGAGAAATGGCATGCTCATCCTCATTATCACGATCATCTCTTATTTCTTGATCATCGATCACAACATCTTCAATGGCATGTTCGACGTCATCTTCATTGCGGCTTGTTACATCCTCCATATGCTCCATATCAGTGAATGTATTATACATCACTTTGGAACGTGGTGCAATAGGGATGACGTACCACCATTTGATGTCATGCACCATTGGTAGATAGATAACCTACTCAAATACACACAGTACAGTAATTAATTAGCATATCAAAAGTCAAGGGGTACGCGAGCTTAGATATATATGTACATGAAACACATTAGTAAAAAAATGCATACCTGCTCACATTGTTGTGGCAATACGAGCCTATCTTTCTTTGTTTGCCAGAACTTTGTAGAGTCAATAGTTACATATCCACTTGCATGGCGTTTTATCGTTGCATCAGGCCCTTTTTCCACCACGTTCATTTGCCATTTGACATCCAAAACATACACAAAGAAGCGACGAAAGTCAAGCCTAAATATGTCTTGGATTATGCCACAATAATCATCCATTTTTCCATTAGCTCCCTCAAAGCTACTAATGACACCGCAATCTTGTGTATTTCTCTTTTCATCAATTCTTTGTGTTCGAAAATGCTTGCCTTCACACCATATAGCATTGAACATAGTGCACTGGACCAAAATAGAAGCAATATTTGTGTAAGCAATGTGAATAAAAATTAAAAGAAAATCACTTACAACTAATGCAAAACATTAGTTCTATGTACCTTTGACATGCATTCTCGTGCATACTCCCATTCTTCCGCCGTGATATGCAGCCCCTCGTCACTCTCTGCTCTCTCCATTTCCTCATGCAACCAATCAACATGGATATCATTCAGAAGTGTTGCTAGATGCTTAGGGTACGCCTTCCGAGAGCCATGTTGCCTCCGAAAGAGAGCTCTTTCTGCTTGCCTTTTTGTCTTTGCATCCTCATATCTTGTAACCCATCTGCTCATCACATCACTATTAAGGATACAAGTGAAATTGAGATCATCAATCAATGTTCTGTCAATTACTTTACTCTGTCCTTTTCCTTGAGGCACAATAGAGGTCATCCTCAAGTCCTCTTCATTGCTCCATAGTCGTGGCAAAGAGCTGTCCACCTGACCAAGAAATTCTGAAATATATACAAGAGACTCTTGTATCAACCAACCCTCGGCCATGCTTCCTTCAGGCCTTGCACTTTGCCTCACAAAGTCTTTTAAGGTCTTCATGAAGCGCTCTAGGAAGAACATCCAACGTGCATGCACAGTACCACATAAAGCAATTTCGTCCACTAAATGCACAATGAGATGTAGTTGACTTGTGAGAATGGTTCGCGGAAAAGTCTCCTCTACCAAACAAACCACCTCCACTGCCATAACACGCGCATCATCCAACGTGGCTGGATCAATTGCTTTGGAACTAACATATCTGAAAAATAAATAAATAGTACGTTATACCTCATGCACGTTCATTTTGCAAGGTATAATGAAGGGTGATCTGAGCATGGGTTTTACATACCTCACAAGCTCGCCCATCTTATAAATACATTTTTTCAAACTCTTATTCGCACAATGGTCGATGCTAGTAGGTAGTATGAACTGCACACATAAGAGCACATTTATGGTTTATGGCATTACAAAATTTAATTTCAACGTACGTACAAGACTTGGAAAACACTTACTTGAAGCATCTTGTGCCAATCGTGGGACTTCAACCCATATAGTTGCTCAACGCCTCTTTTCTTAGTGGTTGTAAAGGCTCCCTTCAATGATCTCATGCATCCAGTGGGAGTACGCAAAGTGGTGATGGCCTGCTTTACCTGCTTCTCCTCTTTCTTTGATATAATCCATGGTGCAGGCGGAAGACGAACGTGCCCACCCACCTCTCGTGGCCAAGCTTGACGCATACGTCCTGCGACCCGCAAGTCCTCACATACGCTAACATTGTCTCGTTTACCAGTAATATGTTCCCAAATACCAGATCCCACATTCTTGAAGATGTGCATGGGATCAAGAAGATGGTTGATCTTAAGATGGGTCCAATATGGCAGCCGGAAAAAAATGGAGTACCTGCACAAGGGATTGCTCTATGTGACCTTTAATCCAATTAGAGACTACACAAAACAAGATTGAAAAAACATCACTATACCTGTTCATGCCATCTGGAGGAAGAATAGTTGTAGACTCCTAAATACGCTTCCAATCTTTTGCACGAAGTGTTTATGGAGGAATGTTACTCTTACTAGCAACATATTTAGGATGATCTGAGGGGAGAAATCGATGATGATTATCGAATATAGTCTTACACAAACCATCAGCATACTCATGTACTAACGAAGGGCCACAAACAGGACATGCATGTTTACCCGATGTTTTCAAACCTGTTAAAATATAAATAAAAGTTAGAATAATAAAGTCAAACCGTCTAATTAATATATATAGCCAATAGTAATAGAGTAGGGAGGTAATTAGAATTCTTACCAGAACAATCGCTGTATCCTGGAAAGTCATGCATTGTCCACATCAACACTGCTTTTAAGTCGAAGTGTCGAGAGGAGGGAGGCCTACTAATGTCCACCACCGCAACACCTCTCCATAGTTCCTCCAACTCATCAATCAGTGGTTCAAGATAAACATCCATATGCTTGACTTTATGTTTCCCTGGAATTAGAAGGGATAACATAAGATGTCCCTTCTTGATCGCCATTGATGGTGGAAGGTTATAATTCACCAGCACAACTGGCCACACGCTGTACGCGGTGCTTTTGAAACCAAATGGATTCACTCCATCCATACCCAGGCCAAGTCTCAAGTTTCTGGGCTCTGTTTTAAAGCTGGGCCACTCATCTTCAATATGCTTCCAAGCAAGAGTGTCTGCGGGAATTCTCCACATGCCATCATCCGATCGATGTGAGGAATGCCATGACATGAGCTCTGCTATGGATTTGCACTTGAACATGTGTTTGATGCGAGGAATTATAGGAAAGTGTCGCAAGACTTTACGAGGTACATCAAAACTCTTCATATCTATTCTGTACCTTGCTTCACCACAAGTGGGACATATCAGAGCCTCCTTATGCGTCCCACGAAAGAGAATGCAATCATTGACGCATGCATGTATTTTATCATAATCCAGTCCTCCAAGAGATGTCACATAGCGCCTTGCTATGTCTCTTGAGGTGGGCAGTCTATTTTCCTTTGGAAGCATGTTTGACAATAGCCTGCATCCAATATCATCAATTATAATTAGTCTTAAATCCTAAACCTTAAACCACTAATTCAAATTTATAAGTTAGAATGCTTACTTCAACAATGCGTCAAGACTTGCATTGCTCCATCCATAAACTGTTTGTATATTAAGTAGTTCAAGGGAGGCACGTAAAACTGAGAATGTGCACCCTTCAAACACCGGTGTCGATGAAGCTTTATAAAGATGCTCTTGTTCCATATCATCGTCGTCCATACCTTTGGGATCATCCTTAAAAAGATTCCGCACCATATCATCAAGCACCTCCTCTTCCACAACTTCGTGGGGTGCAGGGCTATTGTCGTCCCTTTCCCACTCATCTCTGACATTAGATCCCGAAGCTCCAGCATCATCTCGTCGACGCTTTACGTGCTCTCGTCGCGCGTAGGGTACCATGTTAGGGTGTGGTACTGCATCCTGCTTCAATTTATCAAATTATATGTTACAACTCTATTAATTTAATTTGGATACCATGAGTCATTTGAATACCATCAATTTACATCTACTCACCTCTAAACCTGTTTGATTCCATTCTCCATACATGGAGATGTGATTCAAGGTAATTCGACGTGGTCGTACAATGCATCCTTGACATCGATTACACATACATTTGATCCGTTGTCCCAACCACACATCGCGATTACGATGACGCATTGTCTCATCTTCCCCAGAACTGCTTGAAGAGGTTGATGACATCCTGTGTACAAACCAGAAAACACAAACTCATTATATATTTTTAATGAAAGCACAAAAACGCGTGTATTCACACGGCTATCTCCTAAAACTTGCGTGTATAAACGCGGCTACTTCCTAAAAAACGCGTGTATTCACGCGGCTAATTTCTGCAAAACACGTGTATAAACGCAGCTAAAATCATGTACACGCGAATATACCTGCGTTGATAAACGCGAACATAAACGCGCCCATAAACGCGGTGGCATATTTAAACTAAAAATAGCCCGCCTTCCCCAAATATAGATTTTGAACTTAGAAATCAACAGTGCATGCGTTTTTGCCTGTTTTCGCCTCTTCCAACAGCAAGGAGGGAGCAGAGAAAGGAGCACACACACGGGAGAAGGAAGGAGCAGAGAAGGAGCAGAGAGGACTCACTTTTTCAGAGGTGAGTCACTTTGTCCTGTGCCTTGTCTCTTTTGTCAGATTTGTTTACTTTGCTCTTTGCTCTTTGGGTTTGTCTTTTTGCACACGATTGGGTTGCTGCATCCTGACAGGGGCGACAATGGCTGGTCCTTTTATAAGGACATTCTGTTTTTGTCAGGGGGTCGGTCTTTTCGAGAAATTTTTTTCGCAGGTCGCGTGTACGAACGCGTGTAGGAGCGCGTGTAAGCTGTCTGCAGAGTTTTTCCACGCGCATATACACGCGTTTTTTGCCGGGTATATACACGCGTTTTTTGACGGGTATATACACGCGTTTCTGCAGACAAAAAACTGCGGCGTTTCAGATTTCATGGTTTGCAGGCATTTGACTTGTGTAATGACAATGTGTGAGTCAAGAGACAGCCCATGATGTACATGATGATGTTTGTTGCAGGTTCTTTATGGATATTCCAGGTTCTTCATCCGATCCATTTGCGTATAGCAATTGGTTGATGGAGATGATGAATCACTTTGGGCGCCAACCTGGTCCGGTTGAGCTTACAGAGTATATGTATGCCCATCCCCCTCCTTCTCTGCCTGGTGTCTATACCCCTACCGCGAGTATCCAGGGCACTCCAGTGCCGTCTATTCCTCCGAGTCCGACGAGACGGCATGCAGCTTCTCCTCTTCCACGTCCACCGAGGAGACATACCTCGTCCCAGACACACTCACGTACACCCTCACAGCCACCATCACGTGCTCCCTCAGAGCCACCGTCACGTCAGGGCTCACAGCCACCGTCACGTAGACAATCCCCCAGTCGTGACTCCACCCGCAGCAGTAGGAAGAGTGGGAGTGGAGGATGCGGCGGGTGCTTTGGTGGGGGAGGTGGGGGAGGTGGGGGAGGTAGTAGGGCACGGGATGAGAGAGGAGATAGAGGGAGAAGAGTTAGAGGAGACAGTTCGGAAGAGGAGGAGATGAGAGAGATGGAGAGAGTGGTTTGCTATGATGTGACGGATAGGGGCGGGATAGTGATGGATGCGAGGGGGAGGGAGGTAATGGAGTACATGCGTGGGGTAGTATCAAACTCATATAGAAATTGTTTTATTAAATTTAAAGATCAAAATAGCCGATTAGTTGGGGAGGTGATAGAGGCTGTACACAGTCGGTACCCCAATCCCCCACATGCTACATTCTCGGATGTATGGGGAAGGACGCGAATAAGGGAGATCTTAAGTAATAAAAGATCTCACCTTAAAAAACTCGCGTACGATGACCGGCTAAATGTAGCTGCGGGTGGCTATCCTGCCGAGAAACCTGCCACTGCGCACAAACGCGAGTGGAAGGAGGCAAAGAAACGAGCAGAGGGTGGCGTGAAGAGCAGGCAGCATGTGGAGGCACGACGGATCCAGATGGAGACCGTTGGATCTTCGCATTTCGGATCTGGCGGCGTCGAGTCATGGGAGGCAGAGTTCGTAAGTATCCTGTCACTTTATTTGATTGTTTACTTAATTCATTGATTCTATGAATTGTTTTAATCTTACAAATTGTGTTGATTATGATACAGCGACGGGTTACGGGGAGGAAGCCCACAACCCACGATACTGCGTATGCTCGCCGGCATAGCAGACGTGACACGTGGGCCATCTTCAGAGCCGAGGGACGTATTACGGACGCGCAGTTTGAGTTGGCCATGAGACCATACGGTCGACAGGTACTTGAAAATTCGTAACGAATGGTTTTGGTTTATTGAATTGCATATATATATATATATATACTTATATACTAAATATTACTTGAACAGGCACAAGCTGCTGATGATCCACCGGCCGCCGCTGCAGAGGGTGGACGTGAGCACTACTCCTCGGACATTCCGACCGATGCGAGCTCATCTGAGCATGAGGGGAGCACCGAGTCATCATCTGGGTCTGAGTAGTACTCAGATTTGTAGTATCACATTCCATATTTAGGATGTGATTGTATATATTTTTTTGTAAACTCAAGCCATGGGCTACTTCGAGATATGGACTCCCTTGTATACATGTATGAAATTTTGATAGTAATATTGAATTGATTGATCGATAGTATTACATTCATGGCTGTCTTGAATCGTGTAATGACAATGTATGCATTCATGTCGTTCTTGTCTTAATCTCCCTCGTGCATATGTTCTTCGTGGATAGTCTAATGGGATGGTCTAATGCACCAAAAACCCTAAACTAGAGAGTGCTATTGGGTGCTGGAATGCTGGAACAGTATTCAGGCACCAAATAGCACTCTCTGGATTTTTTTTTTGCTCTCTGTTCGCGTGTATAAACGCGTCAAAACTGCTAAAAATTGCGTGTATCTGCGCGGATACACTGGAAATTACGCGTGTATAAAGGCGTATAAACTGGCAATAACGCGTGTATAAGCGCATCATAATAGTGATATTAATATTGATATGGAACCCCATCTTTTCATTGAGCTTCTATTAGATATAGATATTGATAAAGCAACACATATGGATTTATTGTAAGATGGGATAGATTCATTATCTTGACATTGTTTCGCTTCTCAATAGTTTTCAACTATCTTTTTTTTTTGGGGGTTCAAAACATGGCTCCAAGGGTTTTTAAGGATGTTTTTTTAAAACTATATATCATTTTCTATGTGTATGTGACATGTATTTTTTGAATTCATTATCTAACAACTCTCTGGAATTTCATGCAACGAAAATAGCAGCATAATTTCGTTTTGCTATTTTGCTATTCGGCAATGAAATTACAGTATAGCAACGAAATTTCGCTGCTATAAACGTTGTGGAGTAGTGAAATTTCACTGTTAAGAGCGCTGCAGTTAATGGAATCCTTGACATCTTGACAAAAAAAACACTACTAGAAAACGTTGTTGTGCCCCCATCGTATTGTAGTGATAGGCATCGTGTAGTAGTGTTAGTGGGTCTAGTACATAGGTCTCTCTCCCCGGAGGAGAGGCCTATTTGTGGGGATGAGTGACTTGAATCTTTGAGAAGGATGGAGAAAGACATGGTTGCTAGCTTGGATGGGCTCAATGTTGAGTTCTTCTTGGCTTTTTGGAATCTTTTGTAGCCTATGAAGGTCATCTTGGTGAATAGGGCATTTCTCCAAGGTGAGATGGAATTAGCTATAAAAGGTGGGCTCATTAGACTTATCCTTAAGTAGACTGCATGTCCTTCTCTTAAACATTGGAGGCCAATTACCATGCTCCCTATGGTTTACAAAATCTTGTAAAAATTCATGACAAACAAAATTGTATCGGTGCTATAGAAATGTATATCTGCCCCATCAACATGGCTTTATCCTTGCTCTATCAAAGGTTGGTCAATACTTGATGCAGTATTGACTGGCTTGGAATATGCTCAGGTAGCTACTTAGAAATGTATACTCCTACAACTAGGCTTGGAATATGCTTAGGTAGCTTCTTAGAGATGTATACTCCTACAACTAGGCTTGGAATATGCTTAGGTAGCTACTTAGAAATGTATACTCCTACAACTAGACTTGGAAAAAGCATATGACAAAATTCACTAGTCTTGTACATGCGGTAATGGTGAAGTTAGGTTTTGGGCCAAGATTTGCTGGTTTGATTTTTTTACTTTACCAGAGTGCCTAATCCTCTCTGAATATTAATAGTATCAATGTTGGTAGTTTTCCCTTGGCTAGATCTATAAGGTATGGCTATCCCACTGCACCATTTCTCTTTGTAGTTAGTTCTTACTCTCTGGTCTTGGCTTTGGAGGATGCAACCAAGTGTCACATGAGTGTTGGGTTAAGAATTCCTCCCACTCTAACATCGTCTCGCCGGACTCGCAGGCATAGACAGCAGTGGAGTGACATGGATACTCGGGGGCGGGGTATAGATACCAGGCAATCCAGGAGGGGGATGGGCATACATGTACTCTGTAAGCTCAACTGGACCAGGATGGCGCCCAAAATGATTTAGCATCTCCATCATCCAAGTGCCGTACGCAAATGGATCGGATGAAGAACCTGGATCCATGAAGAATCTGCAAAAATAAAAGTATATACATGATTTTATCAAAGCACAAATGCAAGCTAGCACATATGATTTTGTGAAGGCAACCCATATGATGCAAATGGGATCATCTCTCTGAAGAACCTGGATTGCAAGCATGGGTGAAACACAGTCGCGGGCAAAAACCCATCCAAAAACGCGTGTATATGCACGTGAACAGTCTGTGCAAACAGGTTACACGCAGACATACACGCGTTCCTACACGCAACCTATGCAAAAAAAATTTCAAAAACGACCGACCACCGACAAATCTTTCTTATAAAAAAAGCCCAGACTGTCACAATCATTCACAAAAGTACTACCAGAGAAGGACGGAGACAATCGCATAAACAAATGGAAGGGACAGGACAAAGGACAAACTGACTCACCTCTGAAAAAGTGAGTCTTCTTTTTGGCTGGTTTCCTTCACCCGTGTCTTCTCCTTGCACCCATGTCTTCTCTTTGCACTTGGCTTTACTGCTCTGTTAGAAGAGGCGGCGCGACGAAGGAGAGGAAAGCTAAGTTTGAAAATGGTTTTTTGGAGAAGGCGACGGGTTATTTTAGGTATAGACAGGTGGTCGCGTGTAGGAGCGCGTGTATTTTTGCGTGTATAATAAAACAGCCTGCTTGGTACAAATAAAAGTTTAGCACTTTAAAAAAAATGCTGCTTGGTACAAATAAAATTCTAGTATTTAAAACAAAAACGAGTGGAGTCAAACACGTGTCCGTTTCTCTGCCCATCTAGAACAATAGGGTTGTTATGACATTACCAACATTTTCACTTGCAAAAAAGATGTTTTTTTTTTGGCTTCTTAGTACATAACCCTTGGTTGACATTTATGGAACTTATGTTAGCAAAAAAAAACATGTTCACTTGACCAATGTTAACACAACATTTTCACCAACGAGTTCAAATAATGATAGATATTAAGGAGTTGTCCATAAAGTTTCACACAACCCTTTGATGACATTCATGGGACTTGTGTTAGCAATAGTATCTAGGTCAAAGTGTAATATCGAAAAATCAAGATTGATCTCATTATAACTAAAGATGAGAGTTTTAACCCTTCCTATTGGGATGGGGAGATAATAAAGAAGGGCACTATTTTTAGGAATTTGGGCTACCCAGTGGTGGGCGTTGGGGTTACAAATAAGCAACATGTGGAGTGGATGATGTAGAAGGTTTAGCTGAAAACTAGATAATGGTCATGCACTAATGCCTCTCTCTGATGGGTAGGATTAGAGTGATTGAAGCAATTCTTATCCCCTATTCTACCCTATCTTCGACATGAGGAAAGGACATTGGTGTAAAGCTCTCGATCCCATCAAGGCATTCTTGTGGAAAAATAATGTTTATAAGAGGCCAACGCCTTGTGTTAAATGGTCTATATGTTCTAGACTAATAGCACTAAGATGCCTACGAATCACTGATCCTCAAAAGTAGGTAACTGCAATGATAGCAAAGATGTTGGCTAAATGCTTGATGCAAGAAGAGATCTGAGCTATCATGTTCAAGAAGGTGGTAACTAGAGGAAATATTATCACAAGGGGGAAGGGGTGTGAGATCCCTGTCCCCATCGCGCACACTACAAGGGATCGGGCTCATACCCACGCTCCTAGCCTGACTTGTGGAAAAAAAGTAACGGGCCCATGTATCAGCGTGTGTATCATCGCAGCCAGAGACGTGCGTGTAAAAGCGCGTGTATAGAACCTGTCAGACGCGCTGATACGAGGGCGTATACACGCGTTTTGTCAGTTTAGTTGTGCTTAGACGCGCTGATACGAGGGCGTATACACGCGTTTTGTCAGTTTAGCTGCGCTTATACACGTGCATTTCACAGAGTATCCGCGTATATACACGTGATTTTTACAGAGTTGACGCATCTATACACGCAAACAGAGAGCAAAAAAAAATATCCAGAGAGTGCTATTTGGTACCTGAATGCTGTTCCAGCATTCCAGCACCCAATAGCACTCTCTGGATTTTTTTTTTGATGCATTGCACCATCCACGAGGAAGATTTAGTGCATTGTCATTACACGATTCAAGAACGACATGAATGCATACATTGTCAATACATGATTCAAGACAGACATGAATACAATACTATCAATTCATGATTCAATATTACTATCAAAATTTTATGTGTACACATATATACAAGGGAGTCCATATGTCGAAGTACCCATGGCTTCAGTTACAAAAATATATATACAACCACATCCTCAATATGGAATGTGATACTATAAGTCTGAGTACTACTCAGACCCAGATGATGACCCGCTGCTCCCTCCATGATCAGATGAGCTCACATCGGTATACATGTCCGATGAGTAGTGCTCACGTCCAGTAGGAGCAGTGGCGGCAGGTGGATCATCAGTGGCAGGATCATCAGCAGGTGCAGCAGCAGCTTGTGCCTGTTCAAGTAATATCTAGTATATAAGTATTTATATATGTAATTCAATAAACCAAAATCATTCGTTTAGAGTTTTCAAGTACATGTCGTCCGTATGGTCTCATGGCCATCTCGAACTGCACTTCCGTAATACGTCCCTCAACTCTGAAGAGGGCCCATGTGTCACGTCTGCTATGCCGGCGAGCATACCCAGTATCGTGGGCTGTCGGCTTCCTCCCCATAACCCATCGCTGTATCATAATCAACACAATTTGTAAGATTAAAACAATCATAGAATCAATGAATTAAGTAAACAATCAAATAAAGTGGCAAGATACTTACGAACTCTGCCTCCCATGACTCGACGCCGCCAGATCCGAAATGCAAAGATCCAATGGTCTCCATCTAGATCTGTCGTGCCTCCACATGCTGCCTGCTCTCAAACCACCCTCTGCTCGTTTCTTTGCCTCCTTCCACTCGCGTTTGTGCGCAGTGTGGCAGGTTTCTCGGTAGGATAGCCACCCGCAACTACATTTAGCCCATCATCGTATGCGAGTTTCTTAAGGTGAGATCTTTTATTACTTAAGATCTCCCTTATTCGTGTCCTTCCCCATACATCCGAGAATGTCGCATGTGGGGGATTGGGGTACCTCTATGTACAGCATCTATCACCTCCCCAACTAATCGGCTATTTTGATCTTTAAATCTAATAAAACAATTTCTGTACAAGTTTGAAACTACCCCGTGCATGTACTCCATTACCTCTTTCCCCCTCGCATCCATCACTACCCCGCCCCTATCCGTTACATCATAGCAGATCACTCCCTCCACCTCTCTCACCTCCTCCTCATCCTCACTGTCTCCTCTAACTCTTTTCCCTCTATCTCCTCTCTCACCGCGTGCCCTACTACCTCCCCCACCAAAGCACCCGCCGCATCCTCCACTCCCACTCTTCCTACTACGGCGTTTGCTCTCCTCTGTACTGCGGGTGGAGTCACGACTGGGGGATTGTCTACGTGACTGTGGTTGTGAGGGAGTACGTGATGGTGGCTATGAGCCCTAACGTGACAGTGCATGGGAGGGTGTGCGTGAGTGTGTCTAGGACGGGGTATGTCTCCTCGGTGGGCGTGGAAGAGGAGAAGCTGCATGCCGTCTCGCCAGACTCGCAGGCATAAACAGCAGTGGAGTGACATGGATACTCGGGGGTGGGGTATAGATACCAGGCAATCCAGGAGGGGGATGGGCATACATGTACTCTGTAAGCTCAACTAGACCAGGATGGCGCCCAAAATGATTTAGCATCTCCATCATCCAAGTGCCGTACGCAAATGGATCGGATGAAGAACCTGGATCCATGAAGAATCTGCAAAAATAAAAGTATATACATGATTTTATCAAAGCACAAATGCAAGCTAGCACATATGATTTTGTGAAGGCAACCCATATGCAAATGGGATCATCTCTCTGAAGAACCTGGATTGCAAGCATGGGTGAAACACAGTCGCGTGCAAAAACCCGTCCAAAAACGCATGTATATGCGCGTGAACAGTCTGTGCAAACAGGTTACACGTAGACATACACGCGTTCCTACACGTAGCCTAAGCAAAAAAAAATTCAAAAATGACCAACCACCGACAAATCTTTCTTATAAAAAAAGCCCAGACTGTCACAATTGTTCACAAAAGTACTACCAAAGAAGGACAAAGACAATCGCATAAAGAAAAGAGACAATCGCATAAACCAATGGAAGGGACGGGACAAAGGACAAACTGACTCACCTCTGAAAAAGTGTGTCTTCTTTTTGGCTGATTTCCTTCACCTGTGTCTTCTCCTTGCACCCATGTCTGCTCTTTGCACTTGGCTTTACTGCTTTGTTAGAAGAGGCGGCGACGAAGGAGAGGAAAGCTAAGTTTGAAAATGGTTTTTTGGAGAAGGCGGCGGGTTATTTTAGGTATAGACAGGTGGTCGCGTGTAGGAGCGCGTGTATTTTTGCATGTATAATAAAACAGCCTGCTTGGTACAAATAAAAGTTTAGCATTTTAAAAAAAAACGCTGCTTGGTACAAATAAAATTCTAGTATTTAAAACAAAAACGAGTGGAGTCAAACACGTGTCCGTTTCTCTGCCCATCTAGAACAATAGGGTTGTTATGACATTACCAACATTTTCACTTGCAAAAAAGATGTTTTTTTTTTGGCTTCTTAGTACATAACCCTTGGTTGACATTTATGGAACTTATGTTAGCAAAAAAAAACATGTTCACTTGACCAATGTTAACACAACATTTTCACCAACGAGTTCAAATAATGATAGATATTAAGGAGTTGTCCATAAAGTTTCACACAACCCTTTGATGACATTCATGGGACTTGTGTTAGCAATAGTATCTAGGTCAAAGTGTAATATCGAAAAATCAAGATTCATCTCATTATAACTGAAGATGAGTGTTTTAACCCTTCCTATTGGGATGGGGAGATAATAAAGAAGGGCACTATTTTTAGGAATTTGGGCTACCCAGTGGTGGGCATTGGGGTTACAAATAAGCAACACGTGGAGTGGATGATGTAGAAGGTTTAGCTGAAAACTAGATAATGGTCATGCACTAATGCCTCTCTCTGATGGGTAGGATTAGAGTGATTGAAGCAATTCTTATCCCCTATTCTATCCTATCTTCGAATGAGGAAAGGACATTGGTGTAAAGCTCTCGATCCCATCAAGGCATTCTTGTGGAAAAATAATGTTTATAAGAGGCCAATGCCTTGTGTTAAATGGTCTATATGTTCTAGACTAATAGCACTAAGATGCCTACGAATCACTGATCCTCAAAAGTAGGTAACTGCAATGATAGCAAAGATGTTGATTCAAGAAGAGATCTGAGCTATCATCCGTGATGGTGGCCATCCATCCACATCAATCCACATCATCCATACATCCATCCACATCAATCCACATCATCCATACATCCATCTACATCAATCCACATTATCCACACATCAATCCACATCATCCATACATTTATCTACATCAATCCACATTATCCACACATAGATACACATCATCCATACATCCATCTACATCAATCCACATTATCTACACATCGATCCACATCATCCATACATCCATCTACATCAATCCACATCATCATACATTCATCTACATCAATCCACATTATCCACACAGTGATCCACATCATCCATACATCCATCTACATCAATCCACATTATCCACATATCGATCCGCATCATCCATACATCCATCTACATCAATCCACATTATCCACACATCGATCCGCATCATCCATACATCCATCTACATCAATCCACATTATCCACACATCGATCCGCATCATCCATACATCCATCTACATCAATCCACATTATCCACACATCGATCCGCATCATCCATACATCCATCTACATCAATCCACATTATCCACACATCAATCCACATCATCAATACATCCATCTACATCAATCCATATTATCCACACATCAATCCACATCATCCATACATCCATCTACGCCAATCCACATTATCCACACATCAATCCACATCATCCACATCATCCATACGTCCATCTACATCAATCCACATTATCCACACATCAATCCACATTCATTTCAATATTACTCCCATTCTCTTCTAATCACATCTTTTTCTATCTCATCACTTATTTTTCCATTTATCCTCATCAGATCTCATCCACTTACATCTACTCATATATCTCATCACTTCACATACATGAACATCTATCCAGTTTCTTATCACATTCATTTCACATCACATCTCATTCATTCACATCCCGATTCACAAGCTAACACATTCATTTATGTCCCTTTTCCTTCATTCACATCCCGATTCACATCACATCACATCTATTCACATCCCTTATCATTCATTCACATCCTGATTCACATCACATCACATCTATTCACATCCCTTATCCTTCATTCACATCCCGATTCACATCACATCACATCTATTCACATCCCTTATCATTCATTCACATGCTATCACATTCATTCACAACCTATATCATTCATTCACATGCTATCACATTCATTCACATCCTATATCATTTATTCACATCCCGATTCACATCACATATCATCACATCTATCTACCCCTCATTCTCATTACTTCAATTCTCCTCACATCCATTCTCTATTCATTCTCATCTATCTGATTCATATCACATATCATCACATCTATTTACCTCTCGTTCTCATTACTTCTATTCTCATCACTTTCATTCTCTATTCATTCTCATCTATGTGATTCATTCTCATCTATTTGATTCATATCACATATCATCACATCTATTTACCTCTCATTCTCATTACTTCTATTCTCATCACATCCATTCTCTATTCATTCTCATCTATCTGATTCATATCACATATCATCCCATCTATTTACCTCTCATTCTCATTACTTCTATTCTCGTCACATCCATTTATAGAATGTAAGAGAATTCTTTTTTTTGATATACAGATTCTTTACACATCTATTTATGCATAAGAACAATTTCAGTCGGAAATAATACTTTTATAAAAATTTGTTTATGCATCTAATTATGCATAAATTCAATTTTAAGAAGAATAACACTTTCAAAATAATAATAAATCTTTCATGCATCTTTCTATGCATAAATTAAATTTTAATGAGAATAACTCTTTTGAAATAAAATTAAATTTCTTTATGCATCTTTCTATGCAAAAAATCAAAATTGATGAGAATAACTCTTTTGAAATAAAAATAAATTTCTTTATGCCTCTTTCTATGCATAAATTAAAAATTGATGAGAATAACTCTTTTGAAATAAAAATAAATTTCTTTATGCATCTTTCTATGCATACAATCAAAATTGATGATGAGAATAACTCTTTTGAAATAAAAAATAAATTTCTTTATGCATCTTTATATGCATAAAATCAAAATTTGATGAAGTAACGCTTTTATAATTAAAAAAATTCTTTTATGCATCTATTTATGCATAATTTCAATTTTAATGAAAGTAACACTTTTTTAATAAAAAAATCTTTTATGCATCTATTTATGCATAAAAATCAATTTTGATGAAAGTAACACTTTTATAATCGAAATATTCCCAATATGCATCTTTCTATGCATAGAAATTAATTTTAATGGAGATAACACTTTTATAATAAAAATATTTCTACTATGCATTTTTCTATGCCTAGAATGAAAATAACACTTTTAGAATACACAAACGGTGGGGATTACTCTTTTTGAATAATAAAAGATAAAATTTTTTTCACAAAATTTCAAAAAATTTTGCCATAACCTCCTTTGTATGGCTGACCATTTTTCAAATTTTCCTATCCTTAAGTTACTTAAAAATTATCCCCAATTGGTTTAAAGCATTCTAAACTAATCAAATTCCACTTTTAAAAGAGAAATAATATGAAAAGTTTAATTCCAACAATTAGATTACTTATCTAGGATAAGGAAAGGCTAAATTTAAGAGAGAAGAGAGGGGGAAAGCCTTTCCAACAAGGCATAGCATCATTTTATATTTTAAACAAAACAAAAATTAGAAAACCATTAAAAGGAATAAGAAAAGTAGGATTTCTAGCTTACATGAATTTCTGGGAGCTTTCCTTTGGCTTGACGGTTTGAGGAATCTACTCTTGTTTGCAACAAGAGTGGCCACCAATTCTTTAGAAGAGGGAATGTTCAAAAACTAATGAATTATTAATAAATTCACAGTTTTTGGCTCTGGGGAGGAGTAGAGTAACAGTGCATAAAACACTATTAACCATTTACAAAGGGGGAGGCTTCATTTATAGGAAAAAGTGAGCCTCTAGCCAAGCAAACTGATTCTAGAATTTTCCAAATCAGTTTGGTCAATTTTTGACCATTTTTAGGTCAGTTTAGCTTACTTTTTGGATCTAGTTAAAGTAGGAGAGAGGAGAGATGAAAATATCTCATTATTTGTGAGTTTACAACTCAACCACACATGCGAAATAGGTGCCTCCTTCATGAGGGAAATTCCCCCACACTGAGGTGTCAAAAATGCATCATTTCTCTAAATATCTCTTCTTTTTTAACTAATATCCTTGTTCTTAGTCAACACTTCATCTTATGTGAGTATTTACTCATTTTTGGGGAGATTTTCTTCATTTCTTCAATTTATCTCCTCCCTACATTTGGATGAATCTGATTGGCCCCTCAGAACCTTAATTTAAAATTTTTCAAAAATTTGGACCCTTAGGATAAGGCCTTTTGAACAGATTAAAATTGATTTCTAATGCACCTTCTGAAAATCTTTTTGAACTTCTGTTTCGGGGGAATTTATTTTAATAAGAAGAGATATTTTTCCATCCAAAAATATCTAAAAATTGAATAATCTCTCTCTAAAATATTTTCTCTCTCTAGGCCAAAACAGGATCTTTCTTTTATTTCAGAGAGGGGAATAATTATAAGATCAGAAGGGGAGGTTCTTACACCTGCACACCTCAAAAGCGGAGGGAGGAATCTTACATCCTACCCCACTTAAAAAACGTGAGATGTCCTCATCTTGCAAAATTAGAGGAGAACTCTTTTCGTTAAGATCCAACTGATTCTGGGATTTCTTATAGTTCGGTGAACCCAACAAAATCCTGGGATAAAGATCCCTTATATAAAATTCATCATCAAACAATAATTCACTCAGATCGTAACATTCAAATCCTTATCATAATAATGGTCCATTAGACCGAAATTTCTATTTGAACAGTCCTTCATGGAAATTTTCAATTTTACAGATTTTTAATTTGACACCCCTTAACTTGATCCACTGGGTCAAGTGTTAATAGCAGCAATCTGCCATAGCACAATCCACTAATCTCATTAATGATTTGCTAAAGTCATTAACGTCATTCCAGCTACTACGAACATTATCACAAGGGCTCATCCCATTCATCCTCATTGTGGTTTTGCTTAGTTTATTACATTTCAACCAAAATTCAAGAATCTTCATTTTTCAATCAGAATCCAAATCAACTCATCAGTTCTCAACCAAAATTTAAAAACATATCAACCACATTCGAATTCATCATCTCGATAGTATTAATGCTTATAATTTCAAGTCTTAGATTTACTCGTATATACTGCTAGTAAAGAGCTACAGTTATACCCTCGGTATATACGGGTAGTCACGGTCCTTGGAACTATAAGGTAAATACCATCATGTCTAGGCCTCAAGCAAGTTAGGGATTCTATAAAATTGCGGTACTTTCATCTGAAGACCCAATTACCAATTTATGAATTTCAGTTTGAATATCAATTTGTATGGTGTACCTATGGCATCATTGGCAACCAGAATGCTCACCACCTGTTCACTCAGGGGCCTTTTCGATAGTTCCTAGCTCATAGTAACCGGCAATATATTCACATATGAAAATGGAATCCCCGTTGAAGATCAGCAAGATCAACTAACGGATCCATATAAAAGAGCCATGGACTCATCCGTTGAGGACCAGCAAGGTCAACCAACAAGATCCATGCTCAAATTCAGAAAACAACTCTTACTCCTCTTCGAGCACCGTATGGTCAGCACCCTCTAGGATCCTTCACAGGTCACCTAGCGCTTCACTCATAGGCCGCTTCCTTGGTCCCTCATCCACTGTACCGGAAGCTCACCATTTAAATCAAACCGAGGCTGGTCAAGACCTCGGCCGACCTTGCTACACGAGACCTACACGAGATGTCCTCCAATGACTCTCCGTCAACAATTGCAACTTTAACAGATAGGTCTCCACGACCTCATTCATAAGACGGTCAAAATGCTTCCCAAGCATTCTTGACATAAAACAATCATTTAAAAACAGATTTCACATACAAATACAGTTTCAACAATATTTCCATCTTTTCTCATTACTCCACATCCTTTCACATTAGTCCCCATCTTTTCTCATCTTCCCATAATTTTATTTTCTTCATCGATCCCTATTACATTACATCATTCTTCCCACATCGATACACATCCAATCGCATCATCCACGCATCAATCCATGTCATCCATACATCCATCCACATCATCCTCATCAATCCATACATCCATACATCCATACATCCATCCACATCATTCACATCAATCCACATCATCCATACATCCATCTACATCAATCCACATTATCCACACATCGATCCACATCATCCATACATCCATCTACATCAATCACACATCGATCCACATCATCCATACATCCATCTACGTCAATCCACATTATCCACACATCGATCCACATCATCCATACATCCATCTACGTCAATCCACATTATCCACACATCGATCCACATCATCTATACATCCATCTATGTCAATCCACATTATCCACACGTCGATCCACATCATCCATACATCCATCTACGTCAATCCACATTATCTACACATCAATCCACATCATCCATACATCCATCTACATCAATCCACATTATCCATACATCAATCCACATTCATTTCATAAGTATTCCCATTCTCTTCTAATCACATCTTTTTCCATCTCATCACTTATCTCCTCATTTATCCTCATCAGATCTCATCCACTTGCATCTACCCATATATCTCATCACTTCACATACATTAACATCTATCCAGTTTACATCGCATCTTATCACATTCATTTCACATACATTAACATCTATCCAGTTTACATCGCATCTTATCACATTCATTTCACATCACATCTCATTCATTCACATCATGATTCACAAGCTAACACATTCATTTATATCTCTTATCCTTCATTCACATCCCGATTCACATCACATCACATCTATTCACATCCCTTATCATTCATTCACATCTCGATTCACATGCTATCACATTCATTCACATCCTATATCATTCATTCACATCTTGATTCACATCACATATCATCACATCTATCTACCCCTCATTCTCATTACTTCTATTCTCATCACATCCATTCTCTATTCATTCTCATCTATCTGATTCATATCACATCCATTCTCATTACTTCTATTCTCATCACATCCATTCTCTATTCATTCTCATCTATCTGATTCATATCACATATCATCACATCTATTTACCTCTCATTCTCATTACTTCTATTCTCATCACATAACTATCATGCATTTGCCCCCATATATTTTAGCAAGGCCTGTAAACACATCCCCTTAACCTCAAAAACATTAACAAATTGCACCCCATCTTGCTCAAAGACCAACTTCTTTCTTGAGCACTAGATAGCCCATAGACCATAAAAACACCAGAGACCCAACACAGTAGCCATCACATCAGACATATTAGGGTACACTCAAAAAAGCCAAGCACATATATGCCATATAAACATGAGTACCTCCCAAACCCATTTGATCAAACGCATCAAGAGATCCCTAATAGGTGGACAGACCCAAAACAGATGTTTGGGATATTCCACTGTTGCCCTACGCCTTTGGCATAAGCCTGAGCCCATAACCCTCCTGAACACTTAAGCCCTAGTTGGGAGAGCGCCCCACAGAACCTTCCCCACCAATTTTGCACTGCCACAGGCAAGTGAACCTTCCCTTCCATACTCGGTTCACTTTCTACACCACAACATATTAAGTTCTTGAAACCAACAGGGGTCCCAACATAAGGCCATCATAAATACTCTTCGAGCACGGTTGTAACAACTTTGCCTCACTAGGCCATGGCTAGTCGATTGACCATGAAGCCCAAGTACTTTGTGTATTTAAATAAAGTTTCTCAACCCCTTGAAGCACCTTATTTACGAGGTTTAAATCTCTAGAGTTGACATTAGATATTACCTTGACCTGTTGCCTGGACATCCAGCCCAGCAATGGGCCATCCCAAACATCTACCAAGACCTTCATACCCTTGTTATGAAGCCTTCTTGCCACCAATAAATCCTCATCACAGTGAAAATCTCTTTGACTAGTGGGGGGATCACCCTACATTCCAATATAACCTAGAGTTTCCAGTAAACCTAATTGAGCCATCCATGTGAGGACAGAAAAGGCAGACTTCTAGTAAGTTAAGAAAGATTGAGAAAAAGGGGCACCTCTACACCTAACTAGAGAAAATCCTACTAACCCAATCCAAAGGGAGCCATCCCCCCCTTGTGATAATATTTCCTCTAGTTACCACCTCCTTCTTGAACATGATAGCTCAGATCTCTTCCTGCGCATCAAGCATTTAGCCAACATCTTTGCTATCATTGCAGTTACTTACTTTTGAGGATCAATGATTCCTAGGCATCTTAGTGCTACTAGTCTAGAACATATAGACCATTTAACACAAGGCATTGGCCTCTTATAAACATTATTTCTCCACAAGAATGCCTTGATGGGATCGAGAGCTTTACACCAATGTCCTTTCCTCATGTCCAAGATAGGGTAGAAGAATTGAGAATAGGGGATAAGAATTGCTTTAACCACTCTAATCCTACCCATCAGAGAGAGGCAATAGTGCATGTGGCATTTTCTAGTTTTCACTCCATGTGTTGCTTATTTGTAACCCCAACACCCACCACTAGGTAGCCCAAATTCCTAAATATAGTGCCCTTCTTTATTATCTCCCCATCCCAATAGGAAGGGTTAAAACTCTCATCTTCAGTTAATGAGATCAATCTTGATTTTTCAATATTACACTTTGACCTAGATGCTATTACAAATTTCTCAACCACCTGTAGGGTAGCCCTTAGAACCTCTTCAGAGGCATGCAAAAAAAGTAAGGAGCCATCTGCAAAATATTTAATCAACATGTTAAAGTGGGAGGATTTCTTAACCCAACACTCCTGTGACACCTGGCTGCATCCTCCAAAGCCAAGATTAGAGAATAAAAACTAACTACAAAGAGATTTGGTGCAATGGGATAGCCATACCTTATTGCTATAGCCAAGGGAAAACTACCAACATTGATACCATTAATAGTCAGAGAGGAATAGGCACTCTTGCAAAGTAAAAAAATCAAACCAACAAATCTTGGCTCAATACCTAACTTCACGATAACCGCATGCACAAGACTATTGAATTTTGTCATATGCTTTTTTCAAGTCTAGTTGTAGGAGTATACATTTCTAAGCAGCTACCTGAGCATATTCCAAGCCTAGTTGTAGGAATATACATCTCTAAGAAGCTACCTGAGCATATTCCAAGCTTAGTTGTAGGAGGATACATTTCTAAGTAGCTACCTGAGCATATTCCAAGCAGCCATGTTGATGGTGGGTAGATATACATTTCTATAGCACCGATGCAATTCTGTTTGTCATGAATTTTTACAAGATTTTGTAAACCATAGCGAGCATGGTAATTGGCCTCCAATGTTTAAGAGAAGGACATGCAGTCTACTTAAGGATAAGTCTAATGAGCCCACCTTTTATAGCTAATTCCATCTCACCTTGGAGAAATGCCCTATTCACCAAGATGACCTTCATAGGCTACAAAAGATCCCAAAAGGCCAAGAAGAACTCAACATTGAGCCCATCCAAGCTAGCAACCATGTCTTTCTCCATCCTTCTCAAAGATTCAAGTCACTCATCCCCACAAATAGGCCTCTCCTTCCAAGTGCAATCCTCCGGGGAGAGAGACCGATGTACTAGACCCACCAACACTACTACACGATGCCTATCACTACAATACGACGGGGGCACAACAACATTTTCTAGTAGTGCTTTTTTTGTCAAGATGTCAAGGATTCCGTTCCTGCTAAAGTAGTGCTCTTAACAGCGAAATTTCACTACTCCACAACATTTATAATAGCAAAATTTCGTTGCTATACTATGATTTCACTATTGAATAGCAAAATAGCAACGAAATTATGCTACTATTTTCGCTGCATGAAATTCCAGAGAGTTGTTGGATAATGAATTCAAAAAATACATTTCACATACATATAGAAAATGATATATAGTTTTAAAAAAACATCGTTTAAAACCTTTGGAGCCATGTTTCGAACAAAAAAAAAAAAGATAGTTGAAAATTGTTGAGAAGCGAAACAATGTCAAGATCATGAATCTATCCCATCTTGTAATAAATCCATATGTGTTGCTTCATCAGTGTCTATATCTAATAGAAGCTTAATGAAAAGATGGGATTCCATATCAATATCAATATCACTATTATGATCCAATGAAGCATTGTCATTGATAGGTGACTCATCATCTTCTTCCAATTTTATGTTCCTCATACTCTTCATCGGTCCTATCCAAAATGTTTTCTTCATCATCTTCTTTCAATGAGACGATTTGAGGTAGTACTTGCACCTCATCCAAAGATTCGGCCTCCACATCTTGATCTTGAAAGATATGTTTTAAATAAGGGAAAACTTGTATAATATACCACTACTTTGGATCAGCGTGAAACACAACCTAATATCACAAAGCAAAGGGATTACACTTTTATTATACTACATCAAGATTTAATTTAGGATTGGTTGGGTTACTAACTAGTTGACAGTGTTGAGGTAGTACGAAGATATCTTTCTCATCATTCTAAAACTTGGTGGAATCAATTTGAAAGAACCCATTTGGATGTTTCTTCATGGTTTCTCGAGCACCTCTATATATCACCTTGAACCATTTGACATCAAAGATGAATAGACTAAATGCTGTAAATCCAACCTTAAGAATATCCTAAACATTTCCACAATACTCAAGATTGTCCTCTATGACATTGGTATCATGTCTACTGGCTCGATTTTCTTCCTCAAAAGTTGCCATCACACCATAATCAAATGTGTTTCTTTTAGAATCCACACACTCCGTGCGAAAGTGCCTTACCTCTGACCATATTGCATTATATAGTTTGTACTAACATTAAACAAAAGCATGACATTTAGTCTAAGTGCATTAAAAAAGGTATATACGTGAGATAGAGATGAAGAATGTACTTACTTGAGGGTCACATCCTCTTGCATATTCATGCTCTTCTCTTGTGATCATCTCTCCATTTTGTGATACGAATCCATTCTATATTGATCACATTTGGTAGAGGTTCCAAACTAGGCGGGAATGGCAAGCGTCTATTTGCTCTTCTGAAAGCTCTTCTCTCATCCTTTCATCTATTGATTGCATCCTTGTATCTCCCAATCCACTTCTCCATGATGGGACTATTTAGAATGCAGAATGTATTCACCTTGGCATAATGCTTCATCCAGTCTTCGTTGCCTTCCTTTTTCCTGAGGCACATTAGTGATTAGTCGTTTATCCTCTTCATTGCTCCACAATTGTGGCATGGAAGGATCTATGTGAGATAGATGTTTTGAGATATACACAATTGACTCTTGCATCAACCATCCCTCTGCCATGCTTGCTTCTAGCCTTGCTCTTTGTCTCAAAAATTCCTTTAAGGTTTTCATGAACCTTTCAAGAAAAAACATCCATCGAACATGAACAAAACCACACAACGCCACTTCATCAACCAAATGCACCACAAGATGCAATTGGCTAGTGAGAATTGTTCTAGGAAAGTTGTCCTTGATCACACACACTCCCTCAATAGCATTGAGATGAGCCATCTCAATGGATGTAGGATCTATCTCCTTTAAGGATATGTATCTACATACATAGAAATTATGTGTACTATTTACAATATATAACTTGTGAGCGCATGAGAATTCCAAATAAGCAATATAACTTAGTGAATTAAAGAGAAGATTCATACCTCACCAAGCTTCCCATTTTGTAAATAGCCTCTCTCACCTTCTTGTCTCCACAACCAACTATAGAAATTGGTGGAAGAATAAACTATGCATAGAAAAAAATGGAGGTTAGTATATGAGCTTACAAATTATGTACCACAAAGAGAAAATGAATAAGCGAATATTTATATACCTGTAATATCTTATGCCAATCATGTGTCTTGAGGCCATAAAATTTTTCCTCTCCTTTCTTTTGGGTCTTTGTGAAGGCACCCTTTAATGAATGCATTACTCCGGTTTGGTGTACAAAAAGAGGCAATCACACATTTCACCTTATTGTGCTCCCTCTTGGTTAATACCCATGGTTCCCTTTGGTAAAACTATTTTGCCACTCTCACTTTCAATTGGCCATGCACTTTGAAGGCGTCCAATGTTTTGTAAGTCATCCCTTGCACCCTTTGTATCTCTTTTACCAATTAAATGGTCCCAAATATTTGTTACCACATTCTTGAAGATATGCATGGGATCTAAGAGATGATTTTTATGTCACACCAATATGGAAGTCGAAGAAGATTGAGTAGATATCCCATTTGGTGGTGGATTTGGAGTGCTTCTCCATGCCTCAAACCAATCTCTACCTCTCATCACAAGTGATGAGACATCATGTGGCACATACTTGGCATGTGAAGGAGGAAGAAATCGATGATGTTTGTCATACACCACCTTCTTAAGTATAGAGCATCTTTCCAAAACAAGAGATAGTCCACAAATCGAACATGCATGATGTCTGGAGGTTGCCAAACCTATTTTAAAATTGAGATGATTAAGATAGAGATATAAACTTAAAGTTTAAAGGCTAAAACCTTATGCATATAAGGTTCAAGTAGGCACCTGTGCACTCCGAGAACCCGAGATAGTTATGTATCGTTTAAAGCAAAACTCCTTTCACCTCCACCTCATGCCTATTTATTAGCCTTGAAATGTCATGTACTTTGATACCTCACCACCATAGTGTCTCAAGCTCCTCAATCAAAGGCTCGAGGTACACATCCATGTTTGCCACCTTATACTTACCTGGTATAAGGAGAGCAAGCATGATATGACCTTTCTTGATTGCCACCCATGGTGGGAGATTTTAATTCACTAATACAATAGGCCAAGTAGACCATGATGTGGACTTGAAGCCAAATGGGTTAACACCATCCATGCCCAAGCCAAGACATAAGTGGCGAGGCTCATCTTTAAACTCTGGCCATTGATGCTTCACATGTTGCCATGCCAGTGAATTAACCTACGATCCTCATGATGTTATCAGTCGAGCGATGAGTAGCATTCCACGTCATGAGTTCTACAATTCCCTTACATTTAAACATGTGTTGGATGTGAGGAATGATAGGAAAGTGTCTCAAACCTTTTGGAGAACTTTATCTCCTTGCAAATCATCCCTTTAGCGGCTCTCCCCACATTGTAGACATTGTGTTGCATCTTTATTAACCCCTCTAAATAGCATGCAATCATTGAGACATGCATGTATTTTTGTGTAATCTATACCTAGCATAGAGAGAATTTTATGACACCCATCTCATAAGTTCAATAATAGATTTTGAGGGGGAAGAATCTTCTTAAGAAGCCTACAACATAGGGTAAGAAATCATATGTCAAAATATTAGCAAGGAGAGTATATAGAACATGAAATATTTTCTATTTGAGAGAATAGAATGAGGTAGTCTTACCGAAGAAGACTTGTGACACTTGCATGACTCCATCCATAAGTTGTTTACAAGCTCGATAGCTCCAAGTTTGCTCACAGTGTGGAGTATGAACATCCCGTGATTGCCTCTCTATGCAAGGTTTCCTCCTCTTATGACATTGGAGCTTGCTCACTATCATCTATGACCTCCCGTCCTCCAAAGAAGTCATTCACCATGTCATCCATGATGAGATTCTCTTCCTCCTCATGTGGCAATGGTGGAGGCACCTCATTCATTGGTTGGGGAAGATGAGTATCAACCATGCTTTCCATATGAAGCCTCGCCACCTTCCGCACTCTACCCATTGTCACCGAATGGTGTGGCATGTTACCTAGAACTCTCCTATGGTTCTTCTCCATGTCATCATTTGCACTTGGTCGTGCCACTGCCTCATGAAGACCATACGTCCAGACATGCTCAATTGTTATATGACATTGTCGTATATACTGGCCCTTGCATCAATTACACACACATCGAATTTTTTCTCTCAACTATGTCTCGGATCTAACTTCCGGCCCTCAATATTGATCACTGTCAGGCATCTTTAACCTAGCCAAAACTGATTTAGGGTTCATTTAAAACACATGTAAGATTCCTCCCTAGCCTCTCAAAATGTCCAGCATCTTCCCCTGTAATCAATCCCTCTTTAGAAATATAAAAGACTCGTTTCTAACTGTTTTAACCTAGAGAGAGAAAATATTCTAGGGAGAGAATATTCAGATTTTTAATATTTTTGGATAGAAAATTATCTCATCTTATTAAAATAAGTTCCCCTGAAACAGAAATTCAAAAAGAACTTTCCAATGTACAATTGGAATTAATTGGAAATGGGTATAAAGGACCTTAGCCTAAGGGTCTAGATTTTCAGAAATTTTTGGATTATGGTCCAATTAAGGTTCCTATGGACCAATAGCATCAATCCATGTGTAGGGACGAGATAAATCCAATTTGTAAAAGAAGATACCCAAAAATGAGTAAATGCTCACATAAGATGAAGAGTTGAAAATGTACAAGGCTTATTAGTAAAAAACTATGAGCAATATTAAAAATATGAGATATTTTGGGTATTCAAAAATGAGTAAATGCTCACATAAGATGAAGAGTTGAAAATGTACAAGGTTTATTAGTAAAAAACTATAAGCAATATTAAAAATATGAGATATTTTGGGTATAATGATTCCATTTTGACACATATGTAAGGAAGGGGAGTTCTTTAAAGGAGATGCATATTTCACATAAGATGAAGAGTTGAAAATGTACAAGGTTTATTAGTAAAAAACTATGAGCAATATTAAAAATATGAGATATTTTGGGTATAAGGATTCCATTTTGACACATATGTAAGGAAGGGGAGTTCTTTAAAGGAGGTGCATATTTCACATGCTTGAATGAGTTTTAAACTCATAAAAATCGAGATATTTCATCTCTCCTCTCTCCTCATTCAAGTCTAGTTCCAAAAAGTTAGCTTAACTTACCTAAAAATGGTCAAATATTGACCAAACTGATTTAGAAAATTCTAGAATCAGTTTGTTTGGTTAGGAGCTCAATTTTTCCTATAAATAGAAGCCTCCCCCTTGTTGAAAAATATATAGTGTTTATGCATCGTTACTCTACTCCACTTAAGCCAAGAACTATGAATTCATTAATAATTCACTTGTTTTTGGAGCTTCCCTCTTTCTTCAATCCCCATTGGTGGCTCCATCAACATACTTAACCAATTGATTGGTTGGGGGCCTCTACCGTGAACAAAGAATCAAGCAATTTGTAAGGTAAATAGTGAATATTGATCTTTTCTATAATTTCACAATGTTTCTCTCTTCTCAATCCCTCTCAAGCTTGAGAAGCTTAATTGGTATTTAAATGCTATTGAAGTTAATTGAGAAATAGTAGTGAAGAGTTACATAATTTGATGAATGCTATTGAAGTTAATTGATTAATGATAGTAAAGAATTATATAAATTTCCATTTATGTTTAAATTCTAATGGTTTTTATGTAATTTCTCTCTCTCACTCAAGAAATGGTCATACTCATGACCCATTCTCAATCCAAATGAAGCTTTTCATAAAGCTTTTCCTTAATCCAAGATTAATCTATGCTTGAGACTAAATTAATGGTTTTTTTTTCTATGCTTTTAGTTTATGTATTTCATGAATATTGATGATTCAATCCATTATGGAATATTGATCCAATTAGGGATCATTCGAATTATTTCTTAATGTTAAGCTTTATCCCTTAGAAAAATTGAGATTTATCAGTCATAGCAGCGGAGCTATGGCAAATTTTTTATAAAAATTACGCATAAAATAATTTCATTCAAAGCATGAAAAGAGGACTTCCTACCATATTCTAGGAATTATCATCCTAGATTAATTGAAGATATTCATTGTAATCATAGAGAAAATATTTTTTATATTATGCATAATTGATTTTCATGCATAGAGGTATGCATAAAAGATTATTATTTTAACATAAAAGTGTTACTTTTATCATAATTAGATTTCATGCATAGAGGTATGCATAAAAGATTATTATTTTAATGTAAAAGTGTTACTTTTATCATATTATAATTTTATGTATAGAGGTATGCATAAAAGATGATTATTTTATTATAAAAGTGTTACTTTTAGCATAATTGAATTTCATGCATAGAGGTATGCATAAAAGATGATTATTTTATTACAAAAGTGTTACTTTTAGCATAATTGAATTTCATGCATAGAGGTATGCATAAAAGATGATTATTTTATTACAAAAGTGTTACTTTTAGCATAATTGAATTTCATGCATAGAGGTATGCATAAAAGATAATTATTTTATTACAAAAGTGTTACTTTTAGCATAATTGAAGTTCATGCATAGATGTATGCATAAAAGATGATTATTTTATTATAAAAGTATTACTTTTATCATATTTGGATTTCATGCATAGAGGTATGCATAAAAGTTGATTACTTTATTATAAAAGTGTTACTTTTATCATATTTGGATTTCATTCATAGAGGTATGCATAAAAGTTGATTATTTTATTATGAAAGTGTTACTTTTATCATATTTGGATTTCATGCATAGAGGTATGCATAAAAGTTGATTATTTTATTATAAAAGTGTTACTTTTATTATATTTGGATTTCATGCATAGAGGTATGCATAAAAGATATTCTTTTTATACTAAAAGTGTGATTTTCATCATAAATGGATTTTATGCATAACTTAGATGTATAAGAGAAATTCTTTTATTCTAAAAGTGTAATTCCTACCAAATTGAATTTATGTATAAGAAGATGCATAAAAGATTGATTTTTATTTTGAAAGTGTTAGTCTCCTTAAATGGAATTTATGCATAAATAAATGTGTAGAGAAATCTTATATCAAATATAAGAATTCTCTTAAAAAAGATATGAAATGTGATAAGATGTGATAAGAGGTGTATGAGATGTGATAAGATTTGATAAGATGCGTATGGGAAGTAATAGGATGTGATAAGAGGTGTATGAGATGTGAAAAGATGTGATAAGATGTGTATGAGATGTGATAGAATGTGTAAGATAAGTTAGGATGTGTTAAGATGTATATGGGATGTGTTAGGATGAGAATCGATGTAATATGGTTGTATGAATGTGATGTGGATGTATACATGTAGATGTATATGTATGAATGTGAATGTGGATGTGGATGTATGGATGTAGATACGGATGTGTATGTATGTATGTGGATGTGTATGTATGAATGAGGATGTGAAAATGGATGTATGTATGTAGATGTGGATGTATGGATGTAGATACGGATGTGAATGTATGGATGTGAATGTGAATGAAGAGGTGGATGTGGATGTATGGATGTAGATACGGATGTGGATGTATGTATGTGAATATGGATGTATGAATGAGGATGTGAAAATGGATGTATGTATGTAGATGTAAAAATGGATGTATGTATGTAGATGTGGATGTATGGATGTGAATGTGAATGAAGAGGTGGATGTGGATGTATGGATGTAGATACGGATGTGGGTGTATGTATGTGAATGTGGATGTATGAATGAGGATGTGAAAATGGATGTATGCATGTGAATGTGGATGTGTAAATATGAATGTGGATGTGTGGATGTGGAAATGGAGGTATGGATGTATGAATGTGGATGTGGATGTATGCATGTAGATGCGTATATATGAATGTGAAATTGGATGTATGATGTGGACGTACGAACATGGATATGTATGTAGAATAATGAATATGAAGGTGTATGTGAGATAATGTGTAGTCTATAGGAGTGAATGGATGAGAACGAGTACACATTGAATGGAATGTGGAATAAGTAATGTGGTCCGAGAGTGGATAATATGGAAAGACAAGAGTTCGTTATTATAGAAACTATATTTTGTGACTGTTTGTAAATGATTGTTTTATGTCAAGAATGCTGTAGAAGCATTTTGACCGTCTTGAGGATTAAGGTCATGAAGACCGAACTGATAAAGTTGCAACTGCTGACGGAGAGTCAATGGAGAACGTCTCGCGTAGCAAGGTCGATCGAGGTCTTGACGAGCCTCGGTTCAATTTAAATGGTGAGCTTCCGGTACGGTGGATGAGGGACCAAGGAAGCGGCCTATCAGTGAAGCGCTAGCTCACCTGCGAAGGATCCTAGAGGGTGTTGACCATATGGTGCTCGGGCTCTGGGTCGCCGAAGATACCCACACGTGCGTCGTGGAAGATATTGGAACAAGGAGTAAGAGTTGTTTTCTGAAACCGGGCATGGATCTGGTTGATTGACCTTGCTGGTCCTCAACGGATGAGTCCATGGCTCTTTTATATGGATCTATGGGTTGATCTTGCTGATCTTCCACGGAGATTCCATTCTATTATATGAATATATTGCCGGTTACTATGAGCTAGGAATTATGGAAAAGGTCCCTGAGAGAATAGGTGGTGAACGTTCTGGTTGCCAATGATGCCATAAGTACACCGATGAAAGAATGACTGGAAATAAGGATTCAACCAGAGACTTTGAGGATTATCATCAGTCACATAATGGTTTTATTAAAGGATTGTTTTAAAGCTAGTTGATGCTAAGAAAAAGGCAATTTCATATTGGGTGTGTAAGTGGTGTGACTAGTTTTATGTTTGCATGAACTTCCGGCTAGGGGGCCTTGGAACTCTTTTCCTTGGTACCCGGGACAAAACCTAACCAAATTCTTAATTGGATCCCATCACTACAGTGGTTGGACGGTTAGCTCTAACCCATGGGACACTGGATGGGGTTAGGCTGGATTGATGGATCCGTAAATCGAGATTTAATTTCTATTATTGTGGATGTATGGATGTAGATACGGATGTGGATGTATGTATGTGAATGTGGATGTATGAATGAGGATGTGAAAATGGATGTATGCATGTGAATGTGGATGTATGAATATGAATGTGGATGTGTGGATGTGGAAATGGAGGTATGGATGTATGAATGTGGATGTGGATGTATGCATGTAGATGCGTATGTATGAATGTGAAATTGGATATATGATGTGGACGTACGAACATGGATATGTATGTAGAATAATGAATATGAAGGTGTATGTGAGATAATGTGTAGTCTATAGGAGTGAATGGATGAGAACGAGTACACATTGAATGGAATGTGGAATAAGTAATGTGGTTCGAGAGTGGATAATATGGAAAGACAAGAGTTCGTTATAGAAACTATATTTTGTGATTGTTTGTAAATGACTGTTTTATGTCAAGAATGCTGTAGAAGCATTTTGATCGTCTTGAGGATTAAGGTCATGAAGACCGAACTGATAAAGTTGCAACTGCTGACGGAGAGTCAATGGAGGACGTCTCACGTAGCAAGGTCGATCGAGGTCTTGACCAGCCTCGGTTCGATTTAAATGGTGAGCTTCCGGTACGGTGGATGAGGGACCAAGGAAGCGGCCTATGAGTGAAGCGCTAGGTCACCTGCGAAGGATCCTAGAGGGTGCTGACCATATGGGGCTCGGGCTCTGGGTCGCCGAAGATACCCACACGTGCGTCGTGGAAGATATTGGAACAAGGAGTAAGAGTTGTTTTCTGAAACCAGGCATGGATCTGGTTGATTGACCTTGCTGGTCCTCAACGGATGAGTCCATGGCTCTTTTATATGGATCTGTGGGTTGATCTTGCTAATCTTCCACGGAGATTCCATTCTATTATATGAATATATTGCCGGTTACTATGAGCTAGGAATTATGGAAAAGGCCCCTGAGAGAACAGGTGGTGAGCGTTCTGGTTGCCAATGATGCCATAAGTACACCGGTGAAAGAATGACTGGAAATAAGGATTCAACCAGAGACTTTGATGATTATCATCAGTGACATAATGGTTTTATTAAAGGATTGTTTTAAAGCTAGTTGATTCTAAGAAAAAGGCAATTTCATATTGGGTGTGTAAGTGGTGTGACTAGTTTTATGTTTGCATGAACTTCCGGCTAGGGGGCCTTGGAACTCTTTTCCTTGGTACCCGGGACAAAACCTAACCAAATTCTTAATTGGATCCCATCACTACAGTGGTTGGGCAGTTGGCTAACCCATGGGACACTGGATGGGGTTAGGTTGGACTGATGGATCCGTAAATCGAGATTTAATTTCTATTATTACGATAGATGAAGTAAATCCCGGATAGAAATTGTTCTATGGATAGGAATCAACGGCTGTGCCTCTTGATGGGGAAAAAAGCGTTGATCCCAATGATCCAAGTGCAAGTTTCTTCCTTGATTTGACCAAGTACCGTTAAAGGTGCAGTCAGATCAGTTTGATCAGTAATGATCTTGACTACGTTAGAGTAAAGAGTTATCCTGGTGGAATCGCCCGTGCTTTCCGGGTAAAGGAAGTTTTTCCGGTTTCGGTTTTGGATAAATCGACGGATTAGTCTCTTGTCCGAATATCCGTGGGCGAGGCCCCGCGAGTGTGAGACCCCTACCCGTGCACAATGTGCTACTTCCGCTGCTAGTACCCCGAATCCGTTGCGCGGTGGAGACCGGGATCTCACAGTTGGTATCAGAGCGAAATTGAAAGCTAATAAAGATAATTAAATTCTTATCTGAAATTGGTAATAAGAATTCAGAAACAACATTTTCATAATGTATTTTCATTCCGTAAGCTTCTTTAATGAAGAAATTTTAATCAAAGAAATTATTTTTATAGATGGAAGTTTCCCATTTATCTGGTATTCTCGACCTCACCCAGTCTCAAGATATGATTGCATTTGCCTTCGACCATCTCATCTCTTCCGCTTCAACTCAAACAAGTCGAGCAAGACTCGCACGCCATTTCGCGGATTTATATTTTCCTACCCCAGCGGAGAGAATACAACATAAGTGGTTTGCAGGGCAATATGTCCACGCCCCTTGCGACCGCCGTACAATGCTGTGGCAGAATCTCTCATTGACTATGATCCTGTTAAAGCTGAAAATGGTGCGCGGTGTCATTCTATATCATTCGACGCCTCGAAATTTCAGACTTTCATGTCGAATTTATAGACTCCTTAGTCGATTTATCCCTAAGGAGAAAATAATAGCCCCCTTCGCAGTTAGAGAACTTATGTAACAGCGCATGACTATGGCCCAGTACGGTCCTCTTATATGTCTTTCGAGGAGATTTTGAACTCAGAGCCGAGTTGCTCTATGTACATATTACAACTTTTATATAAATAAAGAAACGTTTTCCGGTGACAAAATTCATGTTGGATAAATGATTGTTTATGGGGCGGACGATCTGCTCTGCTGATTTTAAAAAAAAAATCTGTTATCGGACATATGTCATAGATCTCCATTAAGATCTTGTCTTGTATAAGAAATTGTTTTCCGAACTCTTAAGTCTTAGGATCTCGTGAATAATATCAAAATAAAAATTTAATAATATATAAATTTTGGCAGAATCATGAGACGAGGAAACCGTGGTCGTCAGCCAGACCCTGTCTCTCAAGATGACGAGCTTGACCTTGATGTTCGCAAGGCTTTTCATAGGATTCAACCAGGTTCCTTCAAATAAAACTTCAGTGGCAAGATACTGTTGGCTTCTAGGTTACGCTAACTCCTTCCTTTATATAAGTCGTAACTTTTACTTATCGCTCACAGTAATCTTACTTCCATCGATCTCCTTCTTCTTAATCTCCTTCATGGCTTGGCAACAGGAATTAGTTTTATCCATGATGATTTCTCACCTTCAAGACGCAAGCGAGTCTGTGAAGAAGGATTTTATAGAACTGTATGAGCGCTCACTTTTTCCTCACCTAGGAACTTCTGTAGCTCAAACCAAATGGCGGACCTATCAAGACATAACTAGGGTAACACCGTGGGGTCAGCAACACTTTCGTAACAATGTCCGCTTAGCCATGGTTATTGAAGCTTTGGGTTTGGGTCCCCGATACTACTGCGTCATGAGATCAAGACATCTTGGGTTTTCTGAGCGGGTCTTCTTACTGGCGTGTTTTCTTCCTCATCAGAAGATATGCCTTTACCCCGTTTTTGGCTTGCCTCTCAGAGGTCCTTTTGTTAGATCACCTTACACCACTGAGATAGGTGTGGCAATAACCAACAGAATCATTCCCATAGATGAGTTACCTTATACGTGTGCAGCTTGTGAGTGTTGCTTTTGTGATCATATGATGGACGGGCTTATGGAAGTGTAAAGAGTTCTTCTATCTTTACTGAATATGTTCCAAGAATGAATAAAGTTTAAAGCTTGTTCTTGTCTTGACCCTTACTCTCTTTGAGACTTTTTTAATTGGTGATTAATCTTAATTAAAAATTTTCTCTCAGTCTCATACTTGTGCATCTTGCGAAATTACTCCCAGTTTGCGAGATGAGGGCATCTCGCGTTTTTCAAGTGGGAGAGAATGTAAGATTCCTCCCCAGCCTCTCAAAATGTCCAGCATCTTCCCCATCAATCCCTCTTCAGAAATATAAAAGACTCGTTTCTAACTGTTTTAACCTAGAGAGAGAAAATATTCTAGAGAGAGAATATTTAGATTTTTAATATTTTTGGATAGAAAATTATCTCATCTTATTAAAATAAGTTCCCCTGAAACAGAAATTCAAAAAGAACTTTCCAATGTACAATTGGAATTAATTGGAAATAGGTATAAAGGACCTTAGCCTAAGGGTCTAGATTTTCAAAAAATTTGGATTATGGTCCAATTAAGGTTCCTATAGACCAATAGCATCAATCCATGTGTAGGGACGAGATAAATCCAATTTGTAAAAGAAGATACCCAAAAATGAGTAAATGCTCACATAAGATGAAGAGTTGAAAATGTACAAGGCTTATTAGTAAAAAACTATGAGCAATATTAAAAATATGAGATATTTTGGGTATCCAAAAATGAGTAAATGCTCACATAAGATGAAGAGTTGAAAATGTACAAGGTTTATTAGTAAAAAACTATGAGCAATATTAAAAATATGAGATATTTTAGGTATAATGATTCCATTTTGACACATATGTAAGGAAGGGGAGTTCTTTAAAGGAGGTGCATATTTCACATAAGATGAAGAGTTGAAAATGTACAAGGTTTATTAGTAAAAAACTATGAGCAATATTAAAAATATGAGATATTTTGGGTATAATGATTCCATTTTGACACATATGTAAGGAAGGGGAGTTCTTTAAAGGAGGTGCATATTTCACATGCTTGAATGAGTTTTAAACTCATAAAAATCGAGATATTTCATCTCTCCTCTCTCCTCATTCAAGTCTAGTTCCAAAAAGTTAGCTTAACTGACCTAAAAATGTTTCTCAATGTTTCTCTCTTCTCAATGTTTCTCTCTTTTCATAATTTCTCAATGTTTCTCTCTTCTCAATCCCTCTCAAGCTTGAGAAGCTTAATTGGTATTTAAATGCTATTGAAGTTAATTGAGGAATAGTAGTGAAGAGTTACATAATTTGATGAATGCTATTGAAGTTAATTGATTAATGATAGTAAAGAATTATATAAATTTCCATTTATGTTTAAATTCTAATGGTTTTTATGTAATTTCTCTCTCACTCAAGAAATGGTCATACTCATGACCCATTCTCAATCCAAATGAAGCTTTTCATCAAACTTTTCCTTAATCCAAGATTAATCTATGCTTGAGACCAAATTAATGATTTTTTTTATGCTTTTAGTTTATGTATTTCATGAATATTGATGATTCAATCCATTATGGAATATTGATCCAATTAGGGATCATTCTAATTATTTCTTAATGTTAAGCTTTATCCCTTAGAAAAATTAAGATTTATCAGTCATAGCAGCGGAGCTATGGCAAAATTTTTATAAAAATTACGCATAAAATAATTTCATTCAAAGCATGAAAAGAGGACTTCCTACCATATTCTAGGAATTATCATCCTAGATTAATTGAAGATATTCATTGTAATCATAGAGAAATTGATTTTTATATTATGCATAATTGATTTTCATGCATAGAGGTATGCATAAGAGATTATTATTTTAACATAAAAGTGTTACTTTTATCATAATTAGATTTCATGCATAGAGGTATGCATAAAAGATTATTATTTTAATGTAAAAGTGTTACTTTTATCATATTATAATTTTATGTATAGAGGTATGCATAAAAGATGATTATTTTATTATAAAAGTGTTACTTTTAGCATAATTGAATTTCATGCATAGAGGTATGCATAAAAGATGATTATTTTATTACAAAAGTGTTACTTTTAGCATAATTGAATTTCATGCATAGAGGTATGCATAAAAGATGATTATTTTATTGCAAAAGTGTTACTTTTAGCATAATTGAATTTCATGCATAGAGGTATGCATAAAAGATGATTATTTTATTACAAAAGTGTTACTTTTAGCATAATTGAATTTCATGCATAGATGTATGCATAAAAGATGATTATTTTATTATAAAAGTGTTACTTTTATCATATTTGGATTTCATGCATAGAGGTATGCATAAAAGTTGATTATTTTATTATAAAAGTGTTACTTTTATAATATTTGGATTTCATTCATAGAGGTATGCATAAAAGTTGATTATTTTATTATAAAAGTGTTACTTTTATCATATTTGGATTTCATGCATAGAGGTATGCATAAAAGTTGATTATTTTATTATAAAAGTGTTACTTTTATTATATTTGGATTTCATGCATAGAGGTATGCATAAAAGATATTCTTTTTATACTAAAAGTGTGATTTTCATCATAAATGGATTTTATGCATAACTTAGATGTATAAGAGAAATTCTTTTATTCTAAAAGTGTAATTCCTACCAAATTGAATTTATGTATAAGAAGATGCATAAAAGATTGATTTTTATTTCGAAAGTGTTAGTCTCCTTAAATGGAATTTATGCATAAATAAATGTGTAGAGAAATCTTATATCAAATATAAGAATTCTCTTAAAAAAGATATGAAATGTGATAAGATGTGATAAGAGGTGTATGAGATGTGATAAGATTTGATAAGATGCGTATGGGAAGTGATAGGATGTGATAAGAGGTGTATGAGATGTGAAAAGATGTGTATGAGATGTGTATGAGATGTGATAGAATGTGTAAGATGAGTTAGGATGTGTTAAGATGTATATGGGATGTGTTAGGACGAGAATGGATGTAATATGGTTGTATGAATGTGGATGTGGATGTGGATGTATGGATGTAGATACGGATATGTATGTATGTATGTGGATGTGTATGTATGTATGTGGATGTGAAAATGGATGTATGTATGTAGATGTGGATGTATGGATGTGAATGTGAATGAAGAGGTGGATGTGGATGTATGGATGTAGATACGGATGTGGATGTATGTATGTGAATGTGGATGTATGAATGAGGATGTGAAAATGGATGTATGTATGTAGATGTGGATGTATGGATGTGAATGTGAATGAAGAGGTGGATGTGGATGTATGGATGTAGATACGGATGTGGATGTATGTATGTGAATGTGGATGTATGAATGAGGATGTGAAAATGGATGTATGCATGTGAATGTGGATGTATGAATATGAATGTGGATGTGTGGATGTGGAAATGGAGGTATGGATGTATGAATGTGGATGTGGATGTATGCATGTAGATGCGTATGTATGAATGTGAAATTGGATGTATGATGTGGACATACAAACATGGATATGTATGTAGAATAATGAATATGAAGGTGTATGTGAGATAATGTGTAGTCTATAGGAGTGAATGGATAAGAACGAGTACACATTGAATGGAATGTGGAATAAGTAATGTGGTCCAAGAGTGGATAATATGGAAAGACAAGAGTTCGTTATAGAAACTATATTTTGTGACTGTTTGTAAATGACTGTTTTATGTCAAGAATGCTGTAGAAGCATTTTGACCGTCTTGAGGATTAAGGTCATGAAGACCGAACTGATAAAGTTGCAACTGCTGACGGAGAGTCAATGGAGGACGTCTCGCGTAGCAAGGTCGATCGAGGTCTTGACCAGCCTCGGTTCGATTTAAATGGTGAGCTTCCGGTACGGTGGATGAGGGACCAAGGAAGCGGCCTATGAGTGAAGCGCTAGGTCACCTGCGAAGGATCCTAGAGGGTGCTAACCATATGGTGCTCGGGCTCTGGGTCGCCGAAGATACCCACACGTGCGTCGTGGAAGATATTGGAACAAGGAGTAAGAGTTGTTTTCTGAAACCGAGCATGGATCTGGTTGATTGACCTTGCAGGTCCTCAACGGATGAGTCCATGGCTCTTTTATATGGATCTGTGGGTTGATCTTGCTGATCTTCCACGGAGATTCCATTCTATTATATGAATATATTGCCGGTTACTATGAGCTAGGAATTATGGAAAAGGCCCCTGAGAGAACAGGTGGTGAGCGTTCTAGTTGCCAATGATGCCATAAGTACACCGATGAAAGAATAACTGGAAATAAGGATTCAACCAGAGACTTTGAGAATTGTCATCAGTGACATAATGGTTTTATTAAAGGATTGTTTTAAAGCTAGTTGATGCTAAGAAAAAGGCAATTTCATATTGGGTGTGTAAGTGGTGTGACTAGTTTTATGTTTGCATGAACTTCCGGCTAGGGGGTCTTGGAACTCTTTTCCTTGGTACCCGGGACAAAACCTAACCAAATTCTTAATTGGATCCCATCACTACAGTGGTTGGGCGGTTGGCTAACCCATGGGACACTGGATGGGGTTAGGCTGGACTGATGGATCCGTAAATCGAGATTTAATTTCTATTATTACGATAGATGAAGTAAATCCCGGATAGAAATTGTTCTATGGATAGGAATCAACGGCTGTGCCTCTTGATGGGGAAAAAAGCGTTGATCCCAATGATCCAAGTGCAAGTTTCTTCCTTGATTTGACCAAGTACCGTTAAAGGTGCAGTCAGATCAGTTTGATCAGTAATGATCTTGACTACGTTAGAGTAAAGAGTTATCCTGGTGGAATCGCCCGTGCTTTCCAGGTAAAGGAAGTTTTTCCGGTTTCGGTTTTGGATAAATCGACGGATTAGTCTCTTGTCCGGATATTCGTGGTGGGCGAGGCCACGAGTGTGAGACCCCTACCCGCACACGATGTGCTACTTCCGCTGCTAGTACCCCGAATCCGTTGCACGGTGGAGACCGGGATCTCACAACACACAACAACATCTAGTACTCCTCCCAAACAGAAACTTACCTAGGGTTTCGCTGCTAAACAGCAACTACAAACCACTATTTTTTCGCTTCACATCAGCGAAAATACATTGCTCAACAATGAAATTTCAATGCTCACCAGTGAAGCTAGCCAGCGAAAATTTGCTACTCACCACAACGACCTGCGAAATTGTGACTCCCGCCTAAATCGTTGCCAAAACGAGTGTCAATACCTACCTACTTCCCTATCTTGCACATGCACAGCCTACGCCTGCAGCGCCCAAGTATTCCTCCCACCACAACTCATCCCTCAAGGGTTTTGCATCAATCAAGTCTCCCTCTCCAAGGTAAGCACTTTCTTATTTTCTTCATGGTTTCATGTCTTCTTCCAAGCGTCGTAGGGAAAGCTTGGACATAGTTTTATGTGAGCTTTTCTCCCTTCCCCTCTCTTTGCTCTCTCTTTCCCTAACCCTAGCCTAATGCATAGAGCTCTAATAGAGAGCTTTGATGGAGAGCTCTCCATTAAATCTTTCTATTAAGCATTCTATACATTATGTTAGGGTTTAGGCTTAACATAAACTAGTTTTTCCATTCACTTATGCATTAAGAGTAGGGTTTAGGGTACTCACCTCTTTTTTCTCTTGTTCTTATTGCTTACTAATGTGTTAATGAGGACTAACTTTTTTATTTATTATGTTTCTTTTTTGTAGGATTATTCAAGTGAGCAAGGTTTTGGGCATAGCCTCTCATACGGTAAGCCCTCTTTCTTCTTGTGTGTAGCTTATGCTTCTTGTCTTGCTTATGCATAGGCCTTATGCATGGGGCTTATGCATACCCTTATGCATAGGGCTTATGCATAGGCCCTATGCATAGCCCTCTTATGCATAGGGCTTATGCATACCCTTATGCAAAGGGCTTATGCATAGGGGGTATGTATAGGACTTATGCATAGTGATTCTGAACTAATGAACTAGTGTTTTGATTTATTATGATAATCTTTAGTAGGTCTATTCAAGCGAACAACCACCAAGGGAATAGGAGGCCACACAACGGTTCATACGGATTCGGCTCTAGTAGAGGTAAGCCGTCTTTGTTTATGCTTCTTCTCTTTGTGTTTTTGCACCCTTGGGTGCTGAGGATTAGGTTTAGGTCAAGAGCCTATAGGCCGTATGCATAGGCCGTACGCATAAGGCTATGTATACGGCCTATGCATACAGCCTATGCATATAATGGCATACGTATACGGCCTATGCATACGGCCCTAGCATACAGCATATGTCCTATGCATACGATCGAATGCATACGGCCTATCATCATAGGCCGTATGCATAAGGTATGCATAGGCTATGCATGGCATATGGTTTAGACTATGCATACACTATGGTTTATGCATAGAGATATGGGGCATTGTTATATGCCATCTAGCATGCTGTTTATGCCATGTTAGGAGTGGTTATCCGTGAGTAGGTGGTTTATTGAGATTGAGATTGGAAATGCTAAATTATTGGAGGTTAGAGGTGAGTTGGTCAAATTGGTGAGGGAGATGATTAGTTCTCACACCTAAGTTTACATTAAGGAGGGGTGTTGAAATGTGTAGTGTAAACTAAAGCTCGGGTTATTTGGTTGAGTGTGTGAAGACACCCTAGAGGTGCAAGATATTATCTCGAGAGTTGTGGAAAGATAAGAATGTCACCTAAGATATTGTGTGAGTGATGAGAGACACATAAAAGAATGTGGAAAAGGGATTGCCACATGGCATGATGATCTGTAAGGAGATTGGGTCAATGGATATCTATATTAGAAGCCTTTCATTGTATGGTTGAGAACATATGCAATAGATCTTGTGTTGAATGTGCTACTCTCTCTCTCTCTCTCTCTCTCTCTCTCTCTCTCTCTCTCTCCAGTCATGGAGTTCTTGGTGTGGTATAACCCACCATATTTTATGCTTAATCTATGTTACACAACACCATGATCAATCCCATATTAGGATTCTTAACAATACTTATACATCATCGAACAAGCACACCAAGGGTTAGTTGGTGGGAACTTTTCAACAGATATAACTACAAGAAAAATACTCCAATCGAGGTATTGGTGGCCTACCCTCTTCAAATATTTTGTGCTATTTTGTCAAAGGATGTGATGAGTGCCCCAACAATGTGCTAAACCACAAAAGAAGAACATGATGCCCTTACACCTTATTAAAGTTCTATAACCCTTTATGAAATGGGGCATTGATTTTGTGGGGCCCATAAGTCTAGTTGCAGATAGCACCCAAGCAAGGTACATTTTAGTAGCTACAGATTATGGCACAAAATGGGATGAAGCAAGAGCTTTAAGAAAAGTGGATGTTGTGGCTATAGATTTTGTTTTATGAGAATATCATTACTCACTTTCATTGTCCTTTCGAGCTGGTGAGTGACCAAGGGAAACATTTTATAAATGATGTAATTGAACATCTCACCTCAACATTCATGATCTTACACCGCAAGTCCACTCCATACTACCCGCGCAAATGGTCAAGTTGAGAGAACTAACAACGTCCTCATTTTCATATTTACAAAAACTATTGAAGCTCAACGTCATGATTGGGAATTCAAGCTCATAGCAACTTTATGGGCTTACCAAACCTCTTACAAAGTTGCAATCAGTTGCACACCATTTTACATGGGGTTGAGGCAGCAATGCTGTCGGAATTCACGATACCCAACTTAAGGGTAGCAATGGGCTGAGAGACTTGAGGGTAATATGTTGGCCGGTCGATTGTTCATTCTTAAAAAATTGGAGGAAGAAAGAAAAATTGCTATATAGAATATGTTAACAGAAAAGGATCAAAGAAAAAAGTGGTTTTATCTCTCAAGGATAAGGAAATCAATTAGGGAGACCTTGTACTTGGGTGAAATCATGATAAGGTGGACTGAAAACCTGTCTTGGACAATGGTTTACAACTGGTTGTGAAACACTTTTATGTAGAGTTAGAGAATTAAAACATGGTTGTTTAATCTTGTTTCACATTTATTATATCTAAAAGGCACTAGATAAATTTCTAAATACATCTTATGATGATATTAAATCCACTAATATTGGTTGTCTTCAAGTATACTAGCAACCAATGCAACTGGTAGAAAGTGTACCACCACCTTATCATGCTTTCACCCAGAGCACCAAAAAAAAAAACTTAAGTATACCAAAAAAGGACCACTTTGAGTCTATGAAATAACACCTCAAGGTACCATGCATGTTGAAGGAAGCAACAAGGGATCTTCATTAAGCAAAAGCAAGGAGATCTCGAGCAAGCAACAACATTGAGCAACAAAGGAGATACCAACCACTACCTAATCTAAATCATATGTTGTAAAAGCCACCAAATGATTAGAAAATTTGATATGTTTTGAGAACACTTGACTACTAGAGGGTAGCTAAAGTAGCACCGTGGGGGAGTGAAACTTCACTTGACCATCTCTAAAATAGCCTCTCAGCTAAAGAATAACCAAGCCAAAAGAGCCTATGAGTTACCCAGCCAAGTTAGAAATGAGAGGGGGTGATGATATATTGTTACCTTGAAGTAGCGGCACCAAGGGGGGTGTTGAGAAATGTGGTGCCATTGAGCACAAGGAAGAAGTACGAAGTGAGAATAAGTAGCCAAGCAAGAGCAAAGTCTAATATGACACCACATGAGCAAAGGGAATTATCCCACATTGATGTGCAGACCAAAAGGTATACCTCCTCATATAAAAGGGGACCATTTTAAGCAATGAAATATAAAGCGAACTCTTAATCCTCTATATGAGTACAAGTCTCAATCTTGTAATCTAGAAGCCCTTATCCAAGCTTCTATAGGGAGAAAGAGGAAGAGAACTTATGCCACGCCCAATAGTGATTAGCAGCCTAAACCGTACCAATTAGGCAGCCACCCAAGCTTCACCAATTGCCTAGATGACTGATAGCCTAGAGAGTGCAACAAGACCACATGAATTCATATTCAAGGTGGATCTAGGTGTAATATTCTTAAACACACCTACAAACCAAGACCCGAGAATTTGATGCAACCCAAGAAACCTTGACAAACCTGGCTATGGGCCTATTTTATGTTGTTAGTTATGCGAGGAAATTAAGCAAGTTGTCTCTACTTCCACAAATAAGAACGAGCAACTTCGATTGGTTGTGGAATGTTGTCAGGCTATTATAGTGCAAGAAGGCTTTGATAGGGAATCACCATACCCATGCAACTTCTTGTCGCATAGGTTGGCACAAGCAATGTATGAGGCCCTACCTTGAGTGAGATGGAGACACCATTATTAAGCCTTACTGATCCCACATATGTGGTGACGCTTGGCTACAAATGGGGACGGGACATTAATGCAACGGGAAGGAGGATACCTCTTCAATGTTACCACTCTCAAGGTCCCCATCAAGTTGTTTCAGAATTCCCTATAAAGTTTCCTCAACTCAACCAAGTTGTGCCCTCAAATTTTCCACTAGCTTCTATTAATGCAATGGAAAAAAGGAGAATTCCTCTTCAATGTTACCACTATCAAGGTCCCCATCAAGTTTTAGAATTTCGTATAAAGTTTCCTCAACTCAACCAAGTTATGCCCTCAAACAAGCCACCAGCTACTATTAATCGTTGTGGCATAGATCATTGAATTAAAGAATACCCTAACAAGATTGTGGTGACAAGTTCATAGATGGGACCCATCATCATACCCCTAAACATGATTGGGATAAGTAATCAAACCCAAAGGTAGATCTTAAAGAATCTAGATCCCACATCTTTGGATGCTATCACCTGACTACAAGCCCAAAATAACCATATTCTCAAGCAATGATATGTAGCCTCACTAGCAGCAGAATTTACGAAGAAGAAGGGCCATAGGAGAAAAAAGTCAATTAAGAATGAGAAAACAAAAGAGACCAAAAAGGTAAATGTAGGAATGCTTCAAGAGAGCCAGTCTTCATTAGGGAACTTGATGACGATTTGCACTCTTTAAACACAACGATCGATTCTGAACTTGGCAGGGAAATACCACCCAAAGCTAAGAGCATGGGAAAGGAGACCCCATAAGAGGCTGTAATTCTTGAAATTAAATCATGATGATGAGACTTGGCTCTTATTCTGACCCTCAAAAGGAGATTGAGAAAGTCCAATAATTTAGTGATTTAGTTATGAAAACACAAGAGGAGTTTAAACCAAAGCCCAAGAAAGTGAGCGTCTCAAATATTGTACACCCTAGTACCTTAATGACTACTATTGAGATTCATAAACCCCTAGATGTGCCCAGTGTCATCATGGAAGAGGCTAAGGCCTCCACCACTCCTAGTTCAATCCCTGATTGGTTCAAGGGACAATTATCGTATGGAAACCCTAAGCACATCTCGAATATGGATTTTCTAATCTCACCGACACCTTCTTATGGAAAGGAGGTCATGGGTTTGCCACTAAACATCCCCAAATTGTTGGATTTTATGACCTCATAAACAAGTACAATGATAACCGCCCCTGATTGAGTGGAGATCCTAAAATTTTTGAAGCATAATGGAGAACTCAATGTAGGACTACCACCATTTTTGACATGCATAAGACACATCCCCACTATACAATGGACACACCTCAAGTTGCGCCAGAATCAACAATTCCACTGGAAGAACAAAATGCCAAATCTATGGTTAAATTTCCACTTAATAAACTAGGACAATACTTTGAAGGTGATGAGTCTAATGCATTACTACTAGTCACTGGGCATCACAGTAATGGGAGTCCTAGATGGTGGTGTGGGAGTGAGCATAATCACCAAGAAATGCTAGGAGATGATGGCTGACGGGACTATTGCCAAACCTATTGGGATGTTACGAGATTTAAAGATCAAGATTCCTAAACATCGGGTTAAACATACTTTTATTGTTATGGAGTTTTCAACAAAACCCAAATCATATGAAATGATCTTAAGACGCCCCTTGATGAGAGAGGTAAAGATGATGCATGACTGGTCTAAGAACCATGTCTACCTCCAATTTGATGATTCCATGTTGCCAAACCTATTGCGATGCTACAAGATTTAAAGATCAAGGTTCTTAAACATCGAGTTAAAACATACTTTCATTGTTATATGTAGTTTTTCAAACAACCCGAATCATATGAAATGATTGTAAGATGCCCCTTCATGAGAGAGACAAAGATGGTGCACGACTGGTCTATGAACCATGCCTACCTCCACCAATTCAATGATTCCATCATCATGGTTGATCTTGTGACTGGCTGCCTACATCCTATTGGTAGTGAGGATGAAGTTCTTCAAAACAATAAGGAGAATCTCTGAAAACGGTAGAGACGTAAATGCTATGCAGCCAATCACCACATAGAAGGCTACAAGAGAAGAAAACTACTACCCAATGGCTACAATATGTTGGTGCATTCGATGCACATCGCAAGTTTATTGACAACTGGGGAGAGGAATTACAAAAAGTTATGTATTGCAATCCTCCTCCAATTGAGTTGAAAGCCAAAATCAATGCCACAATGAACCAAAGCTTAATCATTCTACTATGCAGAAGAAGAAGAAAGAGTTGGTCCAAAAAGAGAAGAAAGAAAAAGCTTTATAGCTAAGGTGGAAGAAAAATAAAGAGTTGGTCCAAAAAGAGAAGGAAGAAAAAGCTCTTTAGCTAAGGCATCTAAAGAAAATCAAGATCCAATACCTAACTTATGCCCTACCCTAGAGCACTATAAATCTTTTACAATTGGGGATCATAAGCTAGTTTTTTATAATGCCACACAAAAACCAAAAAGTAAGGTAGAAGGAGTCTATGATGGTCTGAGTAAAGTAAAAGAAGTAGATTTGGTTGAGAACCTAGGGAAGACCCTAAGCCAGTCTTCATAGAAAAATACCTCACTCTGAATCAGGAAGCTGAATGCATTGATCTCCTCAAAGAATATAAATATTGCTTCGCATGGACTTACCATGATATGGGAGAACTTGCTGAGGTTGTGCAGCACACAATCCCCATGGTACCAAATGCTAAACATGTCTGTCAATGACTATCCAATGAATCAAAAGTATGTGAAATTATTAAAGAAGAGATAGACAAGCTCATCAAATGTGGATTTATCTATGAGATTGAACATTCGATCTAGGTGTCACCCATGTGGTTGTGCAGCACACAATCCCCATGCTAAATACTAAACATGTCTGTCAATGACTATCCAATGAATCAAAAGTATGTGAAATTATTAAAGAACAGATAGACAAGCTCATCAAATGTGGATTTATCTATGAGATTGAACATTCGATCTAGGTGTCACCCATGTGAATGGAAAGTTGCGAGTATGTGTCAATCTGAAAAAGATCAATGCAGATCATTACCCCTTATCATATTCAGAACACATACTCAAATAAGTGGCTGGCAAGGAAGCATATAGCTTCTTAAATGGGTATTTAGGATATAACCAAATTTTCATTGCTCCTCCGGAGGATGAAGAAAATTTTACTTTTGTTATAGAACATAGAGTTACGCTAATAGAGTTATGCCATTTGGCTTGACAAACGCACCAGCCACACTCCAATGACTTTATGAACATTGTCTTTAAATATTTTCTAAGGTTATTTCTTGAAGCTTTCTTAGATGATTTGTACATTCATTCTTCATGGAAGGAGCATTTATCTTGCTTGCAAAAGGTATTTGAATGGTACAAGGGCCACACCCTACCCAGAGGAGATTCAACCCTATCTTGTGTCAACAGTGATCTCTACTCTATCTCTCTCTTGTTTATTTAATTTGGTTTATTTAAGGTTTATGCTTTCAATTTGTGCAAGTATTTGTTATTTTCTAATTTTTGTGTTGAGAAATTAGAGTTTCCTTCTCCAAGTGTCTTAAAGGTCCTGACATGGTGAATAAGCCAGATCAAGCAGGAAAGCTAGCAAGATGGATGTTCCTACTCTAGGAATTCAATTTCATGGTGAAGCATATCCCAAGAAAAGATCATGTTGTGGATATCAAGACTGGAATCAAGAGAGACACTAGTAGGTGTAGAAGATAACTTTCCAGATGTACACCTATTTGTGATTAATCAAGACAAGAGTCAATGATTTGACAAGATGATGTAGTTCTTGACCAACCTATCATTTTCGAAAGGAATGAACAGATCACAAGAAGAGATTATCTTTAAGGAGCAGATCCTTCATGATGACAACAAGACAACTATGTAAAATGGGTGTAAATCAAATCCTAAGGAAATGTCTAGTGATATAGGCTATGCTGGCAAAATCACACTCAGGATTATCTTTAAGGAGAGCAAATCATTCATGATGATTATAGGACAACTATATGAAATGGGTGTAAATCAAATCCTGAGAAAATGTGTACTGGGATCAGGCTGTATTGATAGCACACCAAGGAATTGATGGAGGACATTTCTTCGGAGACAAGTTTGGAATGAAGATCTTCCAAATCCAGGTTATTGGTTGGCCAACATCACTTAAGGATGCCCATGTGTTTACAAAATAATACGACATGTGTCGAAGAATGGGACATTCACATATGGCCCGATAGCATGCCCCACAACCTTGTGCTACCATTAGAACCATTCTAGAAACATGGTCTAGACTTTGTAGCCTGTTCAAGCTAGCAACCCAAAGAATTAGAAATAAGTATATACGGACTACGACATATCACGTGGGTGGAAGAAAAGATAATGAGAGATTGCAAAGCGTCTTCAGTTGCCAAATTTTTATATGAATCAAACATGACTAGAAATGGATGCCCGATTAAACTAGTGATGAGCGATCAAGGCACACGCTTCCTGAATAAAGTGATCAAGAGATTAACAGAATAGCACATGGTGAGACCAAAAAAAATTATTGTATATTATCCACAAGCTAATGGAGAAGCTAAATCAACCAGCAGAATCTTGAAAGGAATCCTCAGCAACATAATAAATGAGAACAGGACTCTGACTAGGACAAAAAGCTAAACTCTGCACTATGGGCTTTTAGGACATTATACAAGGACACCACATGGCTGACACCTTTTAGCATGTGGTATATGGACTAGAGATAGTCGTTCCAATGGAATTTATAGTACCAAGTCTCAAAATAGCAATTACAAAAAGAGGAATCTGGTAATCATAGGATGCAACAACTAGATGAGAAAAGGCTGATTAGTCCATGAGTCACCAAAGTGTTGCAGAGAAGAAGGAAGTTTTAGGTGGAGAGAAATACTATATTTAAAATATTTGAAGGAGGAGATGCATTCCTAATGTTCAATTCAAGAATATGGGTCACCAAAGCAGTGCAGCAAAGAAGGAAGCTGCAGTGGATAGAAATACCAAGTTTAAAATATTTTAAGAAGAAGACACAGTCCTAATGTTCAATTCAAGAATAAGACAAGATCTAGGAAACCTTAGGATAAGATGGATAAGACCATACAAGATCTAAATGAAAATTGGGATAGGAACTTTTCAAATGGAAACATTGGATGGTGCGATGTTGATGAAGCCGGTAAATGGGTGTAGACTGAAGTCATACCATAGGCTTATTTCGGATAGGAAAAAATTCTACAAAAAAAAAAGACTTGCCAAAAATGTAGCAAGACACGAAAAGGAGATAAGCATGGCAGAAGAAGAGATAGTCCTAAAAGAAGAAAGTGTTTACTTGGAGCTATTTAAAGTTGAAAAGACTCCCTCTCTCAAAGTCTACTAGCACACACGATTCCACTTGTGGGTGGTGCAAGGTTGGTCAAATAAAGGTAATATACAACCTATTCCAGAACCATTAAGGAACCATTAAGGAAGAATTTCATAGCTTATCTCTATAGGTTTCATATATGAGATGGAGCACATAGATTGGTGGGTGTCACCAGTGGTCATAGTACCAAAGAAGAATGCCAAGATCCATGTATGTGTGAACTTAATGTTGCCATAATGAGAGACTGTTACATTACCAACAACCACACACACACTAAGCATGTGCTCAAAAGAGTAACGAGAAAAGAAGCTTATAGATTCTTAGATGTGTTTTTAGGATACAATCAAGTATCTATAGATCCCCAAAGACCAACATAAAACCACATTCGCAACAACCAAGTGGGAAACATTTGCTTACCGAGTAATGCCATTTCGACTTACAAATGCACCAACTACATTCTAACAATTGATGCCCATTGCTTATAAGGATTTCCTACATAAATTCTTAGAGGTTTTCATGAATGACCTCTATGTGAAATCAAAGTTGAGAAGAAAGCATATCCCACATCTGTAACAAAAAGTGTTTGAAAGATGTAGATATTACGAGATGTGTATGAAGAGAGGAGACCATATCCCACATCTGCAGCAACAAGTGTTTGGAAGATGCAAACATTACAAGATGTGTATGAACCCAGACAAATGCAATTCATGGTTAGGCATGGAAGAATCTTAGAGCATGTGGTGTCCAAAAATGTGTAACCACAAAGACTTATGAGACACACAATGTACTATAGATGATTCATATTTATGTATACAGAGATTGCAAGGCCTCTATATGCCATGTTGGTATGTTTTGTGCAAACTAAAGAATGCGAGGGATTCTTCGATAGAAACAAGCTTTTGATCTCATCTCCGATTTGAGAGCACCAAAGTGGGATGTCATTTTCCATGTGCATATTGACACATCGGCGGCTTCAGCTTATGTCATAGGATGCATGCTAGCTAGCTTAACAAGGAGAAAAGAACGTGGATTTTCCAGTCTAGTGTGCAAGTAGTAGACAATTAAACAGACCTAAAAATAACTATATGACCACTGAGAGAAGGATTATTGATGGTACATGATATGAAGAAATTTTACGATTATTAATTAGTAAACAAATTCGTGTTTTATGTCAACCATCAAGCCATGCTCTATCTCGTGAAAAAATCGTACACCCACAAGGGTGAATCACAAGGTGGCTATTGCTTCTTCTTGAGTGTTCTTTTATTGTCTCCGTGAGAAAAAGGTTAAATGGATGTAAGAGATTATCATTTTTCAAGAATCTTGAGTGGTGAACAATTGGCAGGAGTTGAGGATAATCTTCTTGACACTCCTCTCTTGCAAATCAGTCTTGTGCCATGATGGAGCTATGAAATCGGTCAATTCTTAAGCCATGGATTCCCAATGGAGGAATCAATGTCCCTTTCAAAAAAAGATAACTTGCAAAGGTAGCAACCTCTTACCACTTATTGTGGGGGAGCCCTATAAAAAGGAAAAGAATGATGTATTAAGGCTTTGCATGTGTGAGGACCATGAGTACATAGATATTCTTAAACAAGCTCACACAAGAGTCTTAGAACATTTTGGGAATAAAATCACTACTCAAAAAGTCTTCTACATTAGGTTGTAGTGCTCGGAACTCTTTGGGGATGCCACGGAATACGTCAAAAGCAACGGATATCAATGCAATGTCAATGCTTCACAATACCATAATAAAAAGATAGAATGTCTTTACAACCTATAATATCTATCAGACCATTTGCAAAATGAACTTCTTTGGACCCATTAGCCCTACAACTAAAAGAACACAAGTTTAATATATTATCATGGCTACAAATTATATAACCAAATGGGAAGAGGCAAAGGCCACAGTCAAGGTTGACACTCGAGATTGCCAAGTTCCTCTATGAGAAATGATAGAATTCTCCCATTCACATTATCAAAAATTATATATACACAAAAGGGCTTTGTCCGACCGCCCAACTTAAGTGGATTCCCAATTCATATCTCTATCCACATATACAAGGCAACAACAAGTTGAATAACAACTTTTTCCTTCCACATGTAAAGAAGATTACTCATATCATACCCCCTTATTGAGAATGATCTTGCTTGCAGTGATTTAGCCTTTATATTTCCTTTAAATCTCCCACACTAATTCGAAAGAAGTCCTCTTCAATCAGTGATGGTAAAGAACCCAAAATCGATGAGTTAGAGGTAAAGCTTCTCTCCTTCTCCCTTGAATGTACTAAGGTCTCAACAAACGGAACCAAAAGATGTACACTCACCAATCTAAATGCTAGGACTCCTCATTTGTGACCTTGTTGGGTGCACAATTGTTGAAGTACAATGAGAAGTGAAGAATGACTCAATTAGACAAATACTAGAAGAGGTTCTCAGCAGACAATACGAGAGAATATTACCACAAGCATAGTTCACTTCATACGATCTAGACAAGCTTACTAAGTTATAACATCACCATCAATACCCAAGAAAACTAGAATTTCATTACTAATAATTAAATCACAAGTAAGAAAGCAATAAGCTACGAGAGTGAGGTTAACTCTATTATCTAAGAAAACTCTATAGCTCAATACACTAATATACTAATATATACCTTACAAGTAAAAGGACTCCTTATATAGGAGATTTCTTATCCTCTTCACAAGAACTACATTAAGAGAGAGAATAAGTATTCAACTTTGGATTACCTAGGCACAAATGTCTCCATTCTTTCTTGCCTAGTTTTGACGTGTAAAAATTCTCCTAATTCACATTAGACTTCTAGAAGAATTCTTCTCTATTACACATGCGCTCCATACGTCTCCACAAGCTTGGCATGTGTTACGCATCTTATTTTACTAGAATTAACATGTTATGTATACATAAGGCTCACTTTTATTTTATGACTTATCACTAATTCTATATACATTTAGCCCCATAACCCATACCAATGTATTTATAAAACGTATGATGGTATTTACAATGAACACTGCATAATACATAATATTACGCTTCACCAATTCTATATATACATTTAGTACTATAACCCATACCAATGTATTTGTAAAACATATAATGTATTTATAATGAACACTCCACTCATTCTCACAACCAATACATAATATTACAAAGAAATCCTTAGAATCCCTCATGTGAAACAAGATATTTGGAGTCAAATCATCATAGAGCCATTGAAGCTGAGCCACGAAGATGCCAACTTCTCATACAAGCGTCCCAAGTTGCCATCAACCTCATGAGAAAGTACTGACATAAGCATTAGCTTCTTATACAAGCCCCTTCCCGGTGAGCATTATTGGCATACCAAATGTCGGATCCCACATGGATAAACACCACACATATGTACCATAAATTACAATAAAGAAGCCCTAATAAAAGAATTTTTTTGGTATGACATCGCATCAAAGAGGACAGAGATCTTCAAGGAGATACGTAAGCCCAACACTAGCTCCGCGTATACGCGGAGTCACCCGGGACTCTGAATAATCTCTCTGTTTCTCGCCCCATGAGATCGAGATTAAGCAAGATATTACCTACAAACTCAAATGTCACATGGCTGGGACCCAACCACAGCTTCCCATGAAGATGTAGTTTTACCGAAATCAATTTACATGAGGATCACAAATGAAGGCTTCATTCACATCTTCATGAATACGTCACACATGCCTTCCGGATAGCATTCAGAAAGATTCGAGACACATCGGATCGTCTTAGAGTAGAGAGAAGGAGGGCAGTGGACATTGCAAGGGGGACGAGATCTGAAGGCTCTGCTCTCTAGAGGTCTGAAGAGAGAAGCACTATCTTCAGTGTATTATGAGATTTGGGCGGGGGGGGGGGGGGGGGGGGGGGGTGCGCATTTCTCTCTCTTCGGATTTGGTCTACTGGCCCAACTCATTGACTTTCCAAACCAGTTCTCTTTGGGACTTTATCAAATGGAGTCGGGCTGACTCAGAGATCGGTTATGTAAAGAGGCCTAAACACAGATCCCAATTATCTCACAGCAACTCAACATCAGTTTGTTTCTTTCGACTCAGGATGGATGTACCCGACAACGACCACAAGGCTGCAAGTGGGCCTCATCTGGGGGCCAGGGTACTGGGTCTCTCTACTCGGCATAGGTGGGAGACGCTCATGCACACTCCCACCCATTCCAGCTGTGGTGCGGCTCACGATGGTGCTGGCGCAACTGCTGGTGCAACTGCTGGTGCGACGGGAGATCTAGATGCTCAACCGGAACCTTCTCCATCGGCTGGGCAGGAGTATCATAGGAGGGCTCACGCCCCCTCTGCTCTTGGGGCCTCGGAGAGGCCAGTGGAAGGGGATGAAGCTATCATTGGCAAGGCTTTAGGCAGAACTGCCGCTCTGCGAAAAGCAGATGCCTGTGTGGGTGGGTACTGGCCTGCCTCGCCTCGACGGGTGTCCACAAGTGCATCCAATGTGCCCCATCTGTCCACAGATGAAGCACTGGCCTGGCAGGCCGGACGACTACACCCACTGAGTGAAAACAGAGTGGTCCATGGTGCCACAGTAGAGAGAGCACTGCAGTTGCAGTGGCCAAGGCCTACTAGTCCAAATAACCCTCAACACCACAGGTGCAGATCTACAAAGATACTCCAGAGGTAAAAGGACACTCTGCCATGTATTGTGGATATAGAGATCTTTTATGAGGTCACAGACACTGGGCCCACACATTGACCACCCCTCCCCTTCTCAAACTGAGGACATGTGTCCAAGAGTTATTTCCTACCACACCAAGTCTGAAGTACTCCAGGGCTACTTTGCAATCTTGTAACACAATCCTTGTAATATAGTCTCTCATATGATGGTTTTTATCTAGACAGCTTCTTGTGATACAGTTACTTCATGGATGTAACACTTTTTGTTGTATAGACCCTTCGGTCTTTTGTAGACATTAATTTAACATTCTATTTTTCTCCCTCCTCAGCCAAATAAACACCTTTTTTGCACATCCATGAATTTTGTGTGGGGTAGCAGAATCTTTTCCAACCAAGCTGACAGTAATATGGCCCGTGCCACATGTACGATGGGATCTAAGGGCGTCTTGTTAAAGATGGAACCCAGGCTCAAGTATCTGCAAATTGTCTAAGGTCTCAAATTCGTAAGGCATACTTGCACACTTCAATATCTCCATGTCTTCTTTCAAACAATATTAAGACATGATACATCGTTGACCCAGCTCCACATTTCCATGGAGTTTGCAGTGATTGAGAAGAGTTCTTAGTCCCACAATACTGGGCCCCATAAACGGAAGGGTTTGGAGAACATCTTCTGCTTCAGCCAGCTTTCCTGATCGACCGAAAAGATCAACCATGCAGTAATAGTGGTCAATTGTCGGTGTTAAACCATGTGCTTTTATCATCGACTTGAAGTGATGACAGCCTTCCTTCACTAGACCTGCACGACTGCATGCAGTCAGGAGACAAACATAAGTGATCTCAACTGGTCTAAGTCCTTCCCTTAGCATTTTCTCAAAATATCGAGAAGCTAACTTGTAATCACTGTGCTGGCCATATGCACCAATCATTGTCGTCCACGTAACCACATCTCGATTGGGCATCTTGTGAAACACACTACTTGCATCCTCGAGACTCCCACACTTGGCATACATGTCAATGAGGGCATTGCCAATAGACATATCTAATTCAAACAAAGTTTCAATTACACGGGAATGAAATAGCCTGCCTAAATCCAAGGCCACCAGTGTGGAACAAGCTTTCAGGGCACTGATGAATGTGGCACCGTAAGCTGCCATTGCCTCCGGTTGCAAAAGTTTTGACGAGCCCTCATCATGCCCGTGCCAAGCATGACTTGGAAGCGTTGCATTCCATATCACCCCATTCTGCAGTGGTGATTGATAAAATACACTATGTGCATCTTCAAAACTCCCACATTTAGTATACATGTCAATCAAACTGCTATGTAAATACACATCTGTCTCAATACCATTTGAAATAATGTGTATATGGATCAGCTTGCCATAATCTAGTGCTGCTAAGAAAGAGCATGCTTGCAGTGCGCTGATGAATGTGACTTGGTCTGGCTCTATACCATGTTCTCGCATTTGCTGAAAAATTTGAAGGGCCTCGCTATTGTGATTGTGCTGAACATAGCCAGCAATTAGAGTGTTCCAAGTGACCACATCTTGCTTTGGGAGGTCTCTGAACACTGCATATGCATCTCTGAGGCTCCCACACTTCCCATACATGTCTATAAGAGTATTGCTGACAAATAATGCCAACTCTAAGCCACTGCTAACAATGTGGGCATGGATGAGCTTCCCTTGGTCAAGGGCCACTATGCCTGCACATGCTTTCAGGATGCTTATGAACGTCACATCATCTGGTTTTATTCCCTCATTTTGTAGTTTTTGAAACATGAGAAGAGCATCATGGCCATGTCCATGCTGTGCATTAGCTGCAATCAACACGTTCCAAGTAATGATATCTCGGTTTGGCAATCGGTTGAGGATAACATGTGCATCCTTGATTCTCCTACATTTGGCATACATGGCAACCAGAGTGTTACCAAGGGTTAGATCGGATTCAAGCTCACTTTTCGTGATACAGGCATGAAAAAATGTGCCTTGATTTAGCATCATTAGATCAGAGCATGCTTTGAAGATGCTAACATATGTGACACTGTTTGGTGCCATGCCCTCCCTCTGCATTTGTCGGAAAAGTCTAATAGCCTCCAAACTGTCCCCATGTTCACCATATCCTGAGATGATTGCCGTCCATGTCACTACATCTCGGGAAGACACTCTATCAAACACACTCTGTGCATCCTCAAGGCTGTGGCATTTCACATACATATCAATGAGTGTATTACCAACATAAGCATTTGACTCGGATATGCTGGCTGCAATGTGGCCATGAATCAGCTTGCCCTCTCCAAGGGCCTCTGTCATAGCGCATGCTTTGAGTACAGCAACAAATATATGCTGGTCTGGTTTGACATCAGACATTTGCATAACTTGATACACTTTAATAGCTTGAATAGCTTTTCCATGCATAGTGTATGCTGAGATGAGAGCATTCCATGTAAACACTGTAGGCTCAAGTATTTTATCAAAAACATGAGTTGCTTCCCACAAACTCCCACATAGGGTGAACATGCGTATCAGGTGGCTTCCTAGAAACGCATTGTCAATGAAACCACAAATTGTGATAAGCCGATGCACTCTTCTTCCTGATTTAAGATCTTTACTATTGATACATCCTTGCAAAAGATAGTACAAGATGTCGGTTGATGGGATAAGCCCCCCATGGTGCATGCTATCAACAGCTTGAATAGCTCTATCAAGATGGCCCTCTTCACATAGCTTCTTAACAAGGTCAAGAGAGTGAACGCCAAAACTATTACCTGGCCCAAGCCTGCATAAACAACACGTGTTACCCTTTAGGTCAACAACATGTACTCTAGAATGTGAATATGTAGGCCACAACAACAGGATGAAAAAGCAATACTGTATTCCTGCAATCAAAACCTTATTCTAGAAGAGAGAGTACGTAACATCTGTAGAGAATATAACTTCCCTTTTGAAGTATACCTCTTCAAGCCTGCCCTCATCAGACACCTCTATTATTCCCCAGCATGCTGTTCCATCTCAAACCTATAAAGAAGGGAGTACAGATCAAAAACAGGACATGAAAACCAAACCTTTAGGTCAGATTGTAAAATATGAGCAACTGCATGCATTATTCTAAGCATTATCCTATATTGCTCCTGTGTTCTAGTCATCCCATTGTTGATATATTTATCTATAGGAAATTTGCTGACACTTTTGCAATGAGAAAATTTTTAAATAATGTAGAATAGATCATTTTATGCATTTACTGGTAGAACCCATGCTTAGAATTCCCACAACTGACTGTAGTTCAATGGCTCAGGAGTCAAGTGCTGTACACAAGATCATTATGGCTTGTCAACCCAATGATTGAAATCATAGTGGTGATCTTGCACATGGCTACCATGCATAATTGACACATTATCACGCTGACCTGCATTCTGTCACCAATTGGCCGACCATTTGGTCCATCTCCAGTTTTTGCGTCTCGTTCACTTGAGGCCAGGCCAGTGTCTCGTGTGAAGAGGCCAGTATTTTGCTGACATGGACGGGAGCCAGACTGGTGCCACCCGTGTGTTAGCAGGATGGTGTCGTATGGACGGGAGCCAGACCAGTGCCACCCGTGTATGACCTGGACTGTGTTCGATCCATGGGATTGTCACGCCATGGAAGAGCCAGTATTCGTGCCGTGTTTTGCCTATGGGATTGTCACGCCATAGGGAAACTCGTGCCTGGAACTGTGTCTTACCTATGGGACTGTCACTCCATAGGAAGACCAGGTTTTTTATGTTTTTATGTCGTGCCAGTTTTGTGCCGACAGATATTTTGTACTTGTTCCATGAACGGGAGATATGTCCATGTTACTATTTGCACATGCACACATATTTTGCATGTTTGAAACTGTTTTCGCATGACATGTATTTGTGTGTTTGCCTGTTTGACGTGTTACTTACTGCGCAGGGACGCCTGCCAGTGAGTCGTGAAGTCTGCTCTGTATTCTGACGAGTTTTAGTGCATGTGAACAGGTGGTAAGTATGTTGCACATGTAGTTTTTAATATTTTATTCTAACCTTTTAATTTATAAGGTTAGGTGTTCACATTTATTTAAAAGTGGGCACCCACTTAGGGGCCAAGGTGGGGAGCCCCACTTTAAGTGAGTGTGGGGGTGGGCATGGGCACCTACCCAAACTCCCCCACCCACATGCAAGCGTGGAGTAAACTCCACATTAATCTTATTAAAAAAGGCTTCACCCATGAAGCGTGAAAGAGCAATCGCTTTCACACTTTTTACGTGGAACCATCCGGCGATCAACTTGCTTGCGTGAAGGAACAGGCGACCACCTCTTCGCTGCTGCCTCCTCCATACAAGCTGTGCATGCTGCTGTACGGCTGCTTCTCCCTTCCCTACCAGGCGGCTGATGTACTGCTGCTCCTACAGGCGGCTGCTCCTACAGGCTGCGCTGCCTTTCTCCACTGCTCTCAGACGTGGGCCACCTCCACAAGGTACTGCTGTGGCTGCTCTCAGGCGGCTGCTCCTACAGGCTGCGCTGCCTTTCTCCTCTGCTCTCAGACGTGGGCCACCTCCACAAGGCACTGCTGTGGCTGCTCTCACAGGCGGCTACTGACAGGCTGCCCTTTCCTCTACCCTCAGGCGACTGCATCCCCTTCCTTCTACGCAGCCCACCAAAGCAACTGGCTGTGTGTCCATCATTCACAGGCTGCGTGTGCATCACCAACAAGTGGCCTCTTGCTTCTAGGACATTGTCCACCACCAGTAAGTTGTGCTCCTTCTCTCACAGCAGGCGACTGTGGTTTCTTGTGGTGGTACTTGTCTTGTTAGATCTACACAAAGCAACTATTTCTTCAACAAGGGTGGCTTCATCTTCTATACAAACACCACGAGTATTGGTTTTCTATCAACCATCTACAAGTAAGTGATTTTCAGATTTGAATAAAGTATTTAATGTTTAAATCTGATAAAGGATTCATTCCACTCGGCCAACACCCGTTCGGTGCCGGGTTGTCCAAGCTATATTGGCGAACCTCGGTCCAAAGGTGCTGAGATCGGGAGAGCCAGGCATTAGTACGAGAGCGCCTGTTTGTGCGTGGTCTCGGAACACCAGTGAGGCGCTCTCCGCGGAGTCCAGTGAAAGCACAGGACCGTAGAGATTGGACCACACTAGTGGTCGTTCTGCTTCGAGCTTCTACATCAAGTTTCGACTTCGAGCATATTTGTTTGGTACTGTTTTCATATGTACATGGACATTATCTGGTTCTTGGAACCCATGGAGCATTGTATTTATTAAATACTCCCAATAAATATATCATATATTGAGGGGGGGTCGGCCCGTTCCGGCCCCAGTGCTGGTGTCCATCTTTCCATTTCATTTCATTTCAATTTCAAGTTGTATTAAGTTGTCCATTTCAAATCTGTGGTTTTAAAGTTGTGCTATTAAGCGTGTGGGTGTCCAACGGAGTCTTTCCCACTTGACGGGATCGGTTTCATTGGTATCAGAGCCCGGTTGTTTCCCTCTTCCTAGTGGGGAAACGAACCTGTGTACTGGACATTCCGCTTTTAGCAAACTTAAAACACAATGGACAGCCAAGGCAACCCTTTGGAAGTACCAAATTCGAGGGGTCCATCTAGTGCCTCTCGTGGGTCTGATGCCCTGCGAGGTAGACACAAGCCCCTTGAAAGGGTTATTGATAGTGAATCCAAGGGTCAACTGTCTCCAGGAAAGACAGTTATGCTTGAACAAGAGCCTGATGCTATGAGGGCTGAAATGGAACATATGAGAAAACTTTTGCAGACTCAAGAGCAAGAGTTAAAGTTTTTGCATGAAGATCCCTATCTGCAAAGTGCTATTGAAACCCGGAAGGCTGATGCTATGGTTGATGTAACTTTTGAATCAATGGCTCGTGAAGTGGGCAAGAAACCAAGGGAGTTGGCACTTGCCTGTCTCCTCCGCAAAGGTGATATCAAAGAGGGGGATGACGGAGAGCTGAAATTCAGAAATCCACCCCGTTTGAAGCATGGAGATCCCGCATCCCAAAGGCTGAAATCTTTTATGCAAAAGGAAGAGGTGACTGTCACCTCTCGTCATGCATCCTCTCCACAAGGCACTAAGCCTGATAGATATATGTATGCCAGTGCTCATGGAGGGCATGAAAGTCACATGCATGCAAGACATGTATCTCATGGTGACAGGTCTGCTTCCAGAAAAATTTTGCCTTCTGAGTTGTCTCATGGAGAGACAATGCCATATGCAGGTAAGTCACATGCATCTGAGTTTCGAGTTCGTGGAGCACATGCCACCGTGCCCCATGAAGCTTCTATGACGGCCCATGGAGCCCATGCAGATAGGGCTACCCCGTTGGATTAGGGGAAAAGAAAAAGAGAAGACCATGAGCCTCATGCCAGGAAGCTCAAGGAATTCAAAGCAGGTGACAAATCTGTCAAATTTGATGCTTTTCATGGTGAACATGATGCTTCTAAGGTGTTAGCATTCGTGGCACAGTTCGACATTGCTTTTAGCGATGAGGATTTCACAGAAAAGTCAAAGGTGCGCCATGCTAGCATGTTTTTGAAAGGGACTGCTGCCCATTGGTGGATCACTGAAAAGATCACCAAGGATCCCATTTCTACGTGGAAGGAATTCAAGGATAGATTTTATGCTCAGTTCTTACCACCCAATGCAGAGCAAACTCTCACTCAAAAGTGGGACAGGCTGGAACAAAGAGACAATGAGAGTGTGCAACAGTATGTTAACAAATTTTGGAAAGTGTTGCTGGAAGTGACTCCCTTCATGCAAATCACAGAAGATGAAAGAAAGAGGAAGTTTCGTTCTGGACTGCAACCAGCATATAGATCGGGTATTGAATTGCACCCGAAACATACGTTGCAACAACTCACAGCTTCTGCTCTTGCTACGGAGCAATTGGTGCTCAAGATTAAACAGGATCAAGGAGGTTCCAAGGGGAAGGACAAGGCTGTCCCAAATCAGCAAAAGGGTGGACAGCCACCTAAAAAGAACTTCCGGGAGTCCTACAAAGGTGGTAAAGCTGAAAATAACACATCTAAAGAACAGGGCCCAAGAAAGAACAAATTCGGCTTAACCCCGGAGCAAAGAGAGCAATATGCTAAGGATGGAAAATGCTTTTCTTGTGGTAGCAAAGACCACATGTTCCGACAATGCCCAGATCGCAAATCAAAGCACGAGGACAAGCATACCAAAGCAAATGTTCATGTAGTTCCTGATGTGCAAGGTAATACAGGTCATGATGCAAAAGAGCGTATGGTTTGCAAGGCTTGGGGGCAAATCAAGGATCAGCCCGCACTATTCATGTTTGATGACTGTGCAACTGACAATTTCATCTGTATGCAAATGGCAGCTGCATTGGGTATTGAGGTTGAAAACATGGGACCTCAGATTGAAGCCGAAGCTGCATTTATTGGTAAAGAGGTGCAGGTTACCCCTTTGATTGGGAAGTTGCGTATTCATATCCAGGGCTACCTTGATAATGAGCATTTCCTAGTTGCTCCACTGAATGGATGTGATGTATTGTTAGGCAAGCCGTGGCACCATAGGCTTGAGCCCCGCAAAGACTACAAGTCCAATATGATTTCTTTCATGCATAAAGGCCGCATGCATTTTATTGATGCTGGCAAAGAAGGGGATTCCATCCCAGTTGTATCACACATCCAAATTAATAAAGCAATGAAAAAGAGTCTTTCTGCGTACTTGGTTTTTGTGCGTGATAGTCTTGTGCCAAATCATCAAAATGTGGATGCTATGTCGAATGATAGGCTGAATTTTCTTAATGCATTCAAAGACTGTTTTGCTGACTCGTTGCCAGGTGAATTACCTCCCCAAAGGCTTGAAGATCACCGCATAGATCTTGTGCCAAGTAGTTCTCCACCTAACAAACCCGCATACCGAGTGAGTGCTGCACAACAAGAAGAAATCATGAAGCAGGTAAACGAGCTTTTAGAGAAAGGTTTGGTTCAGCCCAGTTCCTCACCTTACTGCTCTCCTGTGCTTCTTGTTCAAAAGAAGGACGGATCATTCCGTATGTGTGTGGACTATAGAGCTTTGAACAAGCTTACCATCAAGAACAGATTTCCTATTCCACGTATTGATGATATCTTGGATAAGCTTGATGATTCGGCTTGCTTTAGCAGACTTGATTTGAAGAGTGGTTATCACCAGATACGCGTGGTGCCACAAGATGTCCATAAGACGGCATTCAGGACAGCCTTCGGATTATATGAATTCTTGGTAATGCCTTTTGGTCTCACCAATGCTCCTGCTACTTTTAATCGAATGATGGATAGGATATTCCGACCCCATCGCAAGTTCACAAGAGTCTTCTTTGATGATATCTTGGTTTTCTCCAAGAATGAGCAGGAACACAGAACTCATTTGGTCACAGTGTTCGAAGAGTTGCGGAAGCATAAACTTTTCGTCAATGCCAAGAAAAGTGAGTTTTTCCTTTCAGAGATTCATTATCTGGGACATATTGTATCCAAAGATGGAGTTACAATGGATCCTGCAAAGATCGAGACTATTCGGAATTGGCCCGAATTGCAAAACATACATCAAGTACGTAGTTTTCTGGGATTATGTTCGTACTACAGGCGTTTCATAAGGCATTTTGCTATGATTGCCACTCCTCTACATGATCTCACGAAGAAGAAAACTGCTTTCAAATGGACTTCAAAGGAACAGGATGCTTTCTTGCAGCTCAAGCATGCGATCATATGTGGTCCAGTATTGATTGTTCCTGACTTGCACAAGTCATTCGTAGTTGAATGTGATGCTTGTGGTGATTGCATAGGAGCTGTCCTAAATCAAGAAGGGCATGCAGTTGCATACGAGAGCCGTCGTTTGCATGATGCTGAGCTTCATATGGATATCTATGAGAAAGAGCTCTTGGCTGTAATTCATGCCTTAAAGATTTGGAAACACTACCTTCTTGGGGCTGAATTTGTAGTCAAGACAAATCATCAAAGCTTGAGATACTTTCTATCTCAAACAAAGCTTTCAGAGATGCAGATGAGAATGGCAAACTTTCTTTCCATGTTTCATTTTCAGATTGTGCATACTCCAGGAAAGAAAAATGTGGTGGCCGATGCACTATCTAGGAGACCTTATGTTGCTGCAGTCTCAGTGGCCTCTCATGGAGACTTATCTGCTATGAGAGATTTGTATCATTTGGATGCTGATTTTTGCCATATATGGACTGATTTGATGGCTGGTCATTCACATGCCTCTTATGTTATCAACGAGGGTTATCTCATGAAGGATAATTGCCTATGTGTGGTGAAGGGTTTGCGTCCAAAGGTTATGGACGAATGTCACGCTCCACCATATGCTGGTCATAGAGGTATTATGCCTACTACTCGTATGATTCAGAGGTATTTCTTTTGGCCGAGCATGCGTAAAGACATTGAGGCTTATGTGCGTGCATGTATTACTTGCCAAAAGGTGAAATTTGATAGGCAAAAGCCTCCAGGTTTGCTTCAGCCATTGCCTATTCCCTCGCAACCTTGGGAAAGTATCACGATGGATTTTATTATGGATTTGCCTAGATCCCAGCATGGGAATGATGCTATTTGGACTATTGTGGACAGGTTTAGCAAGCAAGCTCATTTCTTGCCCGTCAAGAAAACCATCAAAGCTGATCATATGGTAAAGCTTTTTCTTGCTAATATTTTCAAGCATCATGGTATGCCTAAATCCATTGTTGGGGATAGAGATCCCAGGACTACAAGCCTATTTTGGAGGGCTTTATTTGATAATATGGGTACTAAGCTTGAGTTTTCATCAGCTTATCATCCCCAAACGGATGGCCAAAGTGAAGCTGCAAATTCAGCCGTGTTGGATTTATTGAAGTGTTATGTGGCCGATCAAAAGAGTGCATGGGAGAAGTATCTTCCACTTGTTGAGTTTGTCTACAACAATACAATCCATGCTTCCACAGGAAAGGCTCCGTTTGAGATTATTTATGCCAGAGTGGTCTTGCCACCCATCCTTCGTACTAAGGATGAGATTTTTGCAGCTGATGAATATGTTCGTGACTTGGATGTTGCCTTTGGTCAGGTGCGAACAGCCATTGCAAGATCTCAGGATAAGCATAAAATGGCTGCTGACAAGCATAGAAGGGACATGGAAGTCAAAGAGGGTGATTGGATATTGCTGAAATTTGAGAAGGCTAGGCTTCGGAAGAGGCCACGACGAGAAGGATCATATCCTAAGCTTTCTCCTCGCTATTATGGACCCTTCAAGGTGATTCAGAAGATCAATGAAGTGTCCTACAGGCTTGCTTTACCTAGTCATTGGAAGATTCACAATGCTTTTCATGTAAGTCTATTTCGGAAATATGTGGGGCCAGATCCTAATGAGCCTGTCACAGAAGATCCGCCAGAAATTGAAGAGCTTGAGGAGATCCTCCAGCCAGAACAGATTGTTTTTCACAAGGAGAGAAAGCTACCTGCAGGAAAGCTTTCCAGGAGATACCTTGTGAAGTTTAAGAATTATTTGCCTATTGATGCCAAGTGGGTAAATGAGGATTATTTTGCAGATTATCCGCAATTGTTACAGGCATATCTTGACGCTTTTCAGTTGAGGTCAACTCTTTAGAAGCCCGGGGGGATGTCACCAATTGGCCGACCATTTGGTCCATCTCTAGTTTTTGCGTCTCGTTCACTTGAGGCCAGGCCAGTGTCTCGTGTGAAGAGGCCAGTATTTTGCTGACATGGACGGGAGCCAGACTGGTGCCACCCCTGTGTTAGCAGGATGGTGTCGTATGGACGGGACTCGGGAGCCAGACCAGTGCCACCCATGTATGACTTGGACTGTGTTCGATCCATGGGATTGTCACGCCATGGAAGAGCCAGTATTCGTGCCGTGTTTTGCCTATGGGATTGTCACGCCATAGGGAAACTCGTGCCTGGAACTGTGTCTTACCTATGGGACTGTCACTCCATAGGAAGACCAGGTTTTTTATGTTTTTATGTCGTGCCAGTTTTGTGCCGACAGATATTTTGTACTTGTTCCATGAACGGGAGATATGTCCATGTTACTATTTGCACATACACACATATTTTGCATGTTTGAAACTGTTTTCGCATGACATGTATTTGTGTGTTTGCCTGTTTGACGTGTTACTTACTGTGCAGGGACGCCTGCCAGTGAGTCGTGAAGTCTGCTCTATATTCTGACGAGTTTTAGTGCATGTGAACAGGTGGTAAGTATGTTGCACATGTAGTTTTTAATATTTTATTCTAACCTTTTAATTTATAAGGTTAGGTGTTCACATTTATTTAAAAGTGGGCACCCACTTAGGGGCCAAGGTGGGGAGCCCCACTTTAAGTGAGTGTGGGGGTGGGCATGGGCACCTACCCAAACTCCCCCACCCACATGCAAGCGTGGAGTAAACTCCACATTAATCTTATTAAAAAAGGCTTCATCCATGAAGCGTGAAAGAGCAATCGCTTCCACCCTTTTTACGTGGAACCATCCGGCGATCAACTTGCTTGCGTGAAGGAACAGGCGACCACCTCTTCGTTGCTGCCTCCTCCATACAAGCTGTGCATGCTGCTGTACGGCTGCTTCTCCCTTCCCTACCAGGCGGCTGATGTACTGCTGCTCCTACAGGCAGCTGATGTACTGCTGCTCCTACGGGAGGCTGCGCTGCCTTTCTCCACTGCTCTCAGACGTGGGCCACCTCCACAAGGTACTGCTGTGGCTGCTCTCAGGCGGCTGCTCCTACAGGCTGCGCTGCCTTTCTCCTCTGCTCTCAGACGTGGGCCACCTCCACAAGGCACTGTTGTGGCTGCTCTCACAAGCGGCTACTGACAGGCTGCCCTTTCCTCTACCCTCAGGCGACTGCATCCCCTTCCTTCTACGCAGCCCACCAAAGCAACTGGCTGTGTGTCCATCATTCACAGGCTGCGTGTGCATCACCAACAAGTGGCCTCTTGCTTCTAGGACATTGTCCACCACCAGTAAGTTGTGCTCCTTCTCTCACAGCAGGCGGCTGTGGTTTCTTGTGGTGGTACTTGTCTTGTTAGATCTACACAAAGCAACTATTTCTTCAACAAGGGTGGCTTCATCTTCTATACAAACACCACGAGTATTGGTTTTCTATCAACCATCTACAAGTAAGTGATTTTCAGATTTGAATAAAGTATTTAATGTTTAAATCTGATAAAGGATTCATTCCACTCGGCCAACACCCGTTCGGTGCCGGGTTGTCCAAGCTATATTGGCGAACCTCGGTCCAAAGGTGCTGAGATCGGGAGAGCCAGGCGTTAGTACGAGAGCGCCTGTTTGTGCGTGGTCTCGGAACACCAGTGAGGCGCTCTCCGCGGAGTCCAGTGAAAGCACAGGACCGTAGAAATTGGACCACACTAGTGGTCGTTCTGCTTCGAGCTTCTACATCAAGTTTCGACTTCGAGCATATTTGTTTGGTACTGTTTTCATATGTACATGGACATTATCTGGTTCTTGGAACCCATGGAGCATTGTATTTAACCAATAAATATATCATATATTGAGGGGGGGGTCGGCCCGTTCCGGCCCCAATGCTGGTGTCCATCTTTCCATTTCATTTCATTTCAATTTCAAGTTGTATTAAGTTGTCCATTTCAAATCTGTGGTTTTAAAGTTGTGCTATTAAGCGTGTGGGTGTCCAACGGAGTCTTTCCCACTTGACGGGATTGGTTTCATCATTCTATCATTTAGCTCAATTTCAGGAGGTCTACAAGGGTTATCAAGGAAGCCTTTGTACCACGTATTTCATAGACACACTTAGACCTGGTGAATGATCTAAGACTCTCAGTAAACTGCAATTTGTCACCAGTGACATCGTAAAAACTCAACAGTGTGGCTGCTAGGGTGGACATGTCTTTAAAAAGAAATCTCGATCTACCCTTGGAGGCTGATGGTTCAAACAGGAGGATCATGGCATGTAAGCTACACTCACATGTGGTTGTGCATACATCTTCAGCAAGAGCACTTCATTCTCCTACAGCCCAAGCCAGTAGAAGAAGTCATCTTCGGCATTCAGCCTTGGTCCCGCATCCCCTCAGCAGATCTGGGTGTGCACATTGGCTTCCGAAGTGGCTTCTTAGTTTTCTACAGACCGCTTGATGGTTCAGCCGATGGTTGGTCTACCTCGTTCTTATGTTTGGCATTCCTCAGACAACTGTCGTCAGTATGTTGTTGGTAAACTCTGCATTGTAAAGAAGTTCTCCAAGGTAATAAAAGCAAATACGCCTGCTTTGCAGAAGGGGGCCCTTTAGTGGGTAGCTGGGACCCAATCTAGTATCAACTTTCCATCCTCTCTCTCTACAGCTCTATCTCCTTGTATAAAGAATAAAGTGGATTGCTTAAGCTCACTCCAACATAGAGGTATAAAGAAGGCCTTGTTGTGTGTTACATGATCATACTGGTTGCATGCTACAATAATGCACCATGTTGAAGTTGATAGTCCAAAGCTTTGTGAATAGACTTTCATGCAGTCCATAATGGACCCTATAGCTTCCCATCCTGCCCTTGTCTCGACTCTCACCCTACCTCTACCTGCCACTTCACCTGCCAACTCGGCTCCTTCCAGCTCTAGTCACTACGCACAGGTAACCCCTTGCTAAAACCAAAATTAATGCTACAAGCCTTGTTGGAGATCACACCATTACAGTGCTAGAAGATATTCCACCCAATGCAAACAACAGGCAAGAAGAGTCCTCCTGAACTACCCCAAAAACTGAAGCGACTGCCACTGAAGCCGAAGATTCTCCACCTCAATGTAAACGGCAATTGTGAAGACTCTCCCTCAAAGACCTAGATGAAAACTTCCTATGTTCGTATCTATGGCTTGATGCAATGAAGCACCTTGGGTGTGTGCTCAACCCGAGAAATGAAAAAAGCTGAGATGCACACACATGCAGCACCTTCACACTCATCCTCCATTTCTGAAGAAGCCGCCTCCTCGAACTGCTCCTCCGGTTCTGAAGAAGCTGCCTGTATTTTTACGTACACAAAAATTTTATCTGTACGGAACAACGTACAAATACGTACAGTACGTACACATCAACTCTGAGTCACAATAAAAGCACTGTCCAGCAGCCATCTTGGCACGATTCTCTTCAAGGGTGAGGCGAGATCCCGAGGCTCCCCCACTTGCCTTGTCCTTACCATCGTTGGCCTTGGACAAGCTACCCTTGTCTTTGCCTTTCTGTTTCCCCTATTGTTGAGTCCCAAACTTGTAACTCTCCCACGTCTCGAGGGTTGCAGCAAGAAGAACCGCATTTGAAAGTGCATGAACGCAAAGATGGTTTCAAACCATCAACAAATCAATCAACTTGCTCCTGCTCCAACCACCGGACAGTCCTAGGAAGCATTGGCAAAAGCTTCCATAAACAAGCGAGATAGTCCATTATCGATTTGCCATGTTTCTGCATAAAACGCTCCCATTGTTTCATCAATTCACGCTCGTAATCAATGACCCATAAGTGACCCAATCTAGTGTCATCTCTGCATTCTCTCTCTTGAGCTCTATTGTATGTTACAACTACAACCTCCCATAGGCATGCCCCTACCTTTGTCCAAATCCAATCTACACTGCGAGACACTCATTGAGCACATCCCTTCTATAAGGGCTCACAAAGGTATGCTAAACGGCAAAACCACCCTAAACTACCATGTACATCTCCTCATGAAGTCATGATACATGCATCTGAGGATTGATGTGTGACAACAGCTCAAGGATAATGCCCCACTTTAACTTTAAGGAGGTGCTCGAAGTTCATATTGCTTAGGTTGTTCTTTTTGTGTTGTGCAAGTAATTGACTAAGGTTGTTCGAGACCTGCCCAGTTTTATTGATTTATTGCTACACCTCTACAATTTTCAAGTCAATTAAGATAGGGCCTTGGTGGTCACTGAAATTTTCCATCATAGACCTACATCTACTTCTACCCTAGTGTGTCTCCAGGGACCTTTCTGTACACTTAGTGGCCTTGTCTTTGTGTCAAGTAGGGCTCACAATGGCTGTTAGCTCTTAAAAATTATTGTGTATGCCTCGCTAGACTTGGCATGTGCATCTGAGGCCTCATGCATGTGGCAAGGGCAGTGACTTCACCTGCACACCTATGAGTATGCACTATGCAAGGCAGAGCCAGACATCAAATAGTAGCCGACGGGCAGGGTCGGACAACGAAGGTGACACGTGGTAGTGATGATGTGGTGGTGGTGATGTAGCAATGTTGATGTGGTGTTTATGATGTGGCAGTCGGGTACAGTTGGCCGACAGCAATACTACTAGGCGCCAACTACGAGCATTGGTGCATATATATATATATGGGTCATATTCATGTGCTTTTCTCAGTGTTGAACTTCACAAAGCGTTTCTTTGTAGGCAAAGTGTTAGCCAAGAGTGTACAATAGGTCACAGGGCTGTGATTTGACATCTTCATTCTCAGCCACATCTTGTACTTGAATTTCAGTTGTGTTACTTCTGTCTTGTACATAATACAGAGCAGTAGTTAGGACTCGTGTGTGCGTATTTGTGATTCCGCCGCACTCTTCTTTTTATCTCTAGAAAACCCTAGCAGATAGGCACAAGTGTTCTACAATTGGTATTAGAGCCTAGGGAACATGCAAATTTCTTTTCTTTTTTGGTACCCGCGTGCGTTGAGTGCTTGGATAGGGTAGAGCACCTAGATTCCAAGAGCACACAAGTTCGAGTTTGGGAAAAGTGAATATTTGGGTTCTCTTCATTGCACGTGAGTTAATTGGAGTATATTGTGCTTACTTGCCCCACCAAACCCTTACATCATCGCGCATGGCTGAAATCCCTCACCTGGTCCTTGATCACTTGATATTTGTCATGGATTCACAACTCATTGATTTGCTTCTTGGCATTAAGGCACACATGGAAGCGTAGGTGGCTAAAATGGAGGCTATGTATGCTCACCTCAACAAGATGGGGTCAGCACCTCGAGCACCTAGTATTCCGGATTTGGAATCCACAAGTGCCTGTGCTTCAGAGCAAGTGTTGGACGATTCTGAGGACAAAATGGGAAAACTTTCTGGAGGAGGATTTTTTACTCCTTTTGATGCAGGCAAGGATGTACTAGATGAGCTTTTCTCCTAGTCTGATAGTCACCATTCTACACCTGCATGTAGTCAGCGGGAGAGAGGCCATTCGCATCACCGACGGTCTCCTTCGTGGAGTCCCTCTCCATCGGATTCTCCATACAGTTCTCACTCGCCTTCACCGGCTTGATATCGAGGGACTACCGGTTTGTCGAGTTCTTCCTTCATGCCTCATGGAACCCCCCTCCATCGGATTCTCTATACAGTTCCCACTCAGCTTCACCAGCTTGATATCGAGGGACTACCGGTTTGCCAAGTTCTTCCTTCATGCCTCATGAGAAATGAGCTCAATTATTGAAGCTTTTGAAGCCTCTCGAGTTCAATGAGAAGATGGGCGGAGAAACTATCACCAATTGGATCCACGATATGGTTGCCACGTTGGCAACAACAGGTGTTTTAAATATTTTTCAGCTCCATTTGATGCGTACGGGTTTAACAGGTGCCACTTTCTTGTCGTGGGAAACCAGCTTAGGCACCACGCCGTGACTTCCTAGGATGATTGGTGCTGCAAGGTCCCCTCCCGAAAGCAAGAGTATTTGTTTGTTGGCATTATCATCTCCAGATTGGGCATATATGTGCATATTTCATGCTGTATCTAGCCACATTTATGAGGCCATGCATTCATCTTATTTTAGATATTTTTCTCCTATTTTTTAGACATTATTCTAGTATTTTTGCATAGTCGGCCAGCCCACTATTTTTATTCTGGCCGACCAACTCTTGTCCAACCTATAAATAGGTGGCTTGGGTTTGCATCATTAGCACATCATTATTCAGCTATTGCTGTTGGTTGTATGCACCTACAGGCAACCCTCATGCTCTACTTCAGCAGATAACAAGTTTTCTACTTCAGTTCTTTTGCACGTGTGTTTCTTTGCAAGATCTATTTGCTGTTTTTCTGATTTACAGCCATTCTTTCATGGTATCAGAGCCCAGTGTTGCAAAGGGACCTGCGTTTTCTACATCTACTGCTGTAGGCAAAGATCCACCGCATCTACATCTGTGGAGCTGCGCTTTCTGCTGTGGACCTGCGCTTTCTGCTGTGGACCTGCGTTTTCCATTGAGGAGCTGCATTTTTCCACTGAGGAGCTGCATTTTCTGTTGAGGAGCTGCGTTTTCCACAGAGGTGCTGCGTTTTCCACAAAGGTGCTGCGTTTTCAAATCTCAGCCCCGTATTTTGGTGCTACAACAAGGTTTTAACCCAGGGGAGTCATTTGTTACCTCTCCTTTTGGTTTCCCACCCTCCCATCCCTTCTTCTCCTTCCTTTCTCTTGGCTGCACTCAGCTTTCGAGGAGGAGTTTGCTGATTTTCTGATCAGCTTTGTTGAAGAGGAGGATTTTGCTGCGTTATCAGAGGATATGGCTTCTGGTCATAGTCATTCTTCTCTCTCGGGGATTCTCTTTTCTTCTCCCCGCTCCCAAGCCCCAAATTCACAGGCTTCTTCTTCCCAGCTTCCTGTTTCTCTACCTTATTCCCAGATTCCTACTTCTTTTCCTTCCATATTCCCCACCACCACCACTTCTCTTGTTTCTCCCGTCCCACAAACCCTCATCCCAACCCCTTCCCATGTGCCATCCTATTCACCCCCTCAAGTGAGTGATTCCATGAAGCTGACTGCTACCAACTACCATACTTGGTCGTTTTGTACGCAATTGCTTCTTGAAGGAGCAGGTGTGTGGCCCTCTGTCACCACTCCTCACTTGGTGGATCCCGCGTTTCGTGGAGGTCTGGATGCACGGGCCTGTCTCATCATCATCCATTGTATGACACCATCTATCCAAGCACAATTTATATCTTCCTGGAGTGATGATGAGATTCAGAGGAGGTTCGGGAGAGTATCTTCCGTGAAGATTGCTAAGTTGGAGGCGGATCTTGAGAAGATTACCATCAGTAACTCAGATAATATCATTGATAAGATTGGGGAATTCACAAGGATCGAGAGGCAGCTTAAGGAGTATGGGAGCTCAATCAACAACCCGATCCATAAACTGCTTGGTAAGCTGCCATCATCCTTTGACTCTTTCAAAGATCACATCTATTTCCGTGATCCTCTCCCCCCTTTTGAGGAAGTCGTAAGTTATCTCCATGACAAGTGCATGCTTCGCGGAAAAGGCAAGTCAGAGTCTGCTTTTGTTGCCTCTAACAAGGGCAAGGACAAAGGCAAAGGCGGAAAAGGGAACTCCAACAACAACAAGCAGAAAGTCACCACAAATCATCCTCTGATGAGACGACGATTTTGACAGCAACAAGGATTCCAGGATTAAGGAATCTTGTGAGTTTTGTGGCCGACTTGGTCATTCTGAGGCCAAATTTTTTGCCAGACAAGCTGCTTACCGCAAAGCTAAAGCAAAATAGGAGTCCTCCGCCGATGGCTCAGACACTTCACCCACGACAGATGGTTCAGATACTTTGCCAACGACAGAGGAGGGTACGAAGTCTCATGCTAAGATGGCTTTTCTTGCTGTCTATGATCCCCCTGTTCTTTCATCTTCACAGGAGCAGGATGAGTCCATCCCAGTGGTCACAAAGGAGACTTCTGATTTAGAAGTCAGTGCCCTATCCGCAACAGAGGATTATTTACAAGAGTTTCTGATAGAGACCTTATCAGTTCCTCTAATCCCTTTGGATGAGTATCTCCCTTCCCTTGTGTTGTTTCATGCTAATGCTATTATTGCAGATTTTCTCTCGTCTCTTTCAGAGGAGGATAGTGGTTCTTCTACTGGGCAGGTAGATAATTTTGCCGAGATATCCTCACATATTCTCGAGCTTCCTACTTTGGCAGTTGCTTCTCCTTCCTATGTTTCAGAGGAGGCATCTTCCACTATCTTGGAGCCTGTCTCTACTTTGAACCTGGCAACTTCTACTATCACTGATGTGATCAGTTTGTTCCAGTGGTTGTTTCATTTCCTTCTTCTTCAAAGGAGGAGTCTACTTCGGTCCCGATACTTGTTGCATGTGCAGAGGAGGTACCATCTATGGTTCCATCTCCTGAGGGCTGATTGATCCTATTGTTTCGTCTTCGATATCTTCTCGATCTTCTCGTGGCTTCTTCCGAAGACCTTCTCGGTATTCAGATGTACCATATCTTCGCGAGCTTTGTGCCTTTTATGAGGAGGTTGTTCCTTCAAACTCTTTGGAGGTCTTTCTTCAGCGTGCTGGAGTCGGTCCACCCATCTGGCGCTGAAGAGGAGGTGTTGGCATTATCATCTCCAGATTGGGCATATATGTGCATATTTCATGCTGTATCTGGCCAAATTTATGAGGCCATGCATTCATCTTATTTTAGATATTTTTCTGCTATTTTTTAGACATTATTCTAGTATTTTTTGCATAGTTGGCCAGCCCACTGTTTTTATACTGGCCGACCAGCTCTTGTCCAACCTATAAATAAGTGGCTTGGGTTTGCATCATTAGCACATCATTATTCAGCTATTGCTGTTGGTTGTATGCACCTACAGGCAGCCCTCGTGCTCTACTTCAGCAGATAACAAGTTTTCTACTTCAGTTCTTTTGCACGTGTTTTAGACTGGCCTAGAGCCTTAATCCCTTTGCTAGACATGCTCCTCCATTTATGCTAGGGTAGCCTATATGCTTGATTGTTCTCCAACTGGGTTAAGTGATTGACACTGACACCTACGGCTTGGAATGACCTACTACGTAGCTCATGCCTGACATGTCCCTGGACTAGGGCTCACAATGGGGTCACGGCGTACAACAAATGTTCCTAAAAAGGTACTACTTCTGTATAAGTATAGCACTAATGATGAGCCAATGTGTCACACAACACCTCAAAGCATGGGTGCATGTGACATTCCCTCTTGCTTAGCTTGGCGGTAGTTGCATGGCCTCCAAGCCAATAACTATGTGTACGCTTGGAAGACTTCCTCGTCAAAGCCAAACAGTTGTGTAGAACCGTTTGATTCTTCAACCGCAACCATGCTTCCACTTATGGAGGAGAATCAGGCTCGATGATTTCTGATTTGTTGACCACTTGAGGCTGATGCTCATTCGAACCTCTTGTTAGGATGGTCCAACATACGGCTTTAACCATGAGACAGACATCATGCATAGTCCAACTCTCTAGCAACTTCAACTTCATGGAGACATCACTGAGCTTCTTTACAATAGAAAATGGACCAAAGCTTCGAAAAGATAGCTTGGGACACACTTGCCCACTTGCTTTAACCATTGCTTCACGATGCAGAGAAATGCCCAATCTCCCTCCTCATAGTTGACATCTCGTCTAGACTTGTTGGCTTACCTGGCGTATGCTTCATGTGCTTTGGTTAGGCACTCCTTCACAGACTCAATAATCTCTAAGAGTGTCTTTGTGGTCTTGTTGGCCTCCAATAATGGGCGACACCATCCTCGTAAGAAGAAACCATAAACAGCGACCAAATGTTTCCTCATATGGAGTCCTACCAATGCTAGATGAATAAGTGTCGTTGAGGATTGCTTGCACCAAAGGAAGATGGTGTTCCCATTTTGACAACTTGTCATAGCAACACGATTTGAGAACATCAAAGGCCAGTTGATTGCATATTTTTGTCTGACCATCTATCTATGGATAAAATGCACTGGACAACTACAATTTAGTCCCAAAGTTATTGAACAATGCTCTCTAAAATTGAGAAGTAAACTTGGGATCTCTATCTAAAGTATTGTCCGCACCAAACCACAAACTAGGTACCAAAGGTAGATGAACAAGTGATCAATGTCTTTTGTTGTGGCCGTTTTCTTGCACGAATGAGCATGCAAAACTTACTAAACCAATTAACAATGGTCAAACATTATGTATTCCTGGTTCCCATAGCTGCTGGGAGAGAACCTACGAAGTCCATGCTGATGTCCTAAAAAGGTCCCTCAAGAATAGGCAAAGGTTGTAGCAACCCAGCCTGCTTCAAGTGTGGAACCTTCACTTTTTGGCGAGTCTAACATGCCCGAACATACTAGTAGACATCTCTTCTGATCTTTTTGGCCCATAGAATAAACGCTCTAACTTCTCCGAGGTACTATTGATAACTCGATGGCCCCCAACAAGAGAATCACTGGCATCATGAAGAAGTTTCCATCTTTCTCCCTTAGTACACATAGCTGGTTTTTGTAGAGTAACCAGCCATTTAGGACTGTATAATGACCCGGTGCTGAACTGAGGGCCAAAATGTACCGAGCCCCGAATTCTACCAAATTTGCATTCTGTGCCTTCATGCTATCCAAATGTTTTCCTTGAATTTCTAGCACACAATCAACCTGTGTAAAGTCTGAATGGTTATATTGGAAGGCTTCAAGAGCTTTGCCTATAATGGACACTTTTTGGTGATGCATCTTCATGCCCTTGAGCAGATCTATAAGAGGTGTTGCAAGATTTAAGACCTTCTCCACATCCTACTCATGCTACTCTACAGTGGTAGAAAATATTAGTATATCATCCAAGAAGATGAATACACACTTTCCAGTTAGCTCAATAAATACCTAAGACATCATCTTATTGAACATCGTTGGTGAATTGGTGATGCCAAATGGCATCACTATGAACTCATAGCGACCACGTTTAGTCCGAAAAGCCATATTTGGGATGTCGGCTCTAAAAATCCAAACCTCGTAATAGCCACACTTGAGGTCTACTTAGCACCATTTAGACGCTCTACAATGTACTCAATTCTTTGCATTGGGAACTTATTCTTTCTTTTGCACAAATGAGATGGGTGCAATGAACGGTGAGGATGATGGACGGATAAATCCAACCCAGAGTAACTGAGATAACTGTTGTTCCAATTGGCCCTCCAATGCCTTAGAAAGGCAATAGGAAAACTTCCTGGGTAGCTTTGTCACGGGAACCAACTCAATGCGATGATCCTCAGGGCAAATGGGTGGGAGGTCATCCCTTAACATAATGTCTTGGAACTTTGGAACAAGACCTGCCAACTTCTTTTCTAAGGGTGTTGCTGGTTGAACAACAAACTGTTGGGCGTGGACATAAATCAACGCACACTCAAACTCCTTTTCTGAGAGCTCTCCGGGCCTGGACATGTGAAATGAGTGGAATTCCTTGAATGCTCCTATCTCCACAAATTATGACGAACTCAAGTAAACCGTCAACAATTGTGAAGATGTCATGCCGCCAATCAAGAGTGGGCTCATTCTCTCGAAACCGAGAATCACATCACACCACCAAAGTGGTGAAACAATGAAATCTCTCTTGAATGTGGCCTTTTGACCACTAAAGTCAAACTGTTGTGAGCTTTATAAGTAATGTGTGCACGGAGACCACGTGTAAACCCGTCCACGACTAAATTATGAGACACTAATGTATATAGCTCATCTTCGTAGTCAATTGCAGAGATATGGCGTCCTGAACTGCCCATGTCGAATAGGACAAGAACCGTTGTCCTTTTGTTGTGCCATAAGCACAGATGAGAGCTTTCGTCTGCTCTTCAACCTCGGCCTCCTACTTATTGTCAAATACCATTGAAGGTACTAGATTCAAAGAGGGTAATAGCTCTACGGCATTCATGTTTGAGGGTGGAGGGGTGAATGTAGCCTCAGCAGCCACCACCACTATAGAGGATGATTCTTTGGTGGCTTTCTTAGCCTGGCATTTACTGCAATCCTTCTTACCATGGCCTACTTGGTGGCAAAAGAAACAACGGTCCTCTGCTTGGCACCACTTTTGCTCATCTGACTCAAAATAACCTTGAGTAATTCCCTCCTTGGCGGCCTTCTCCTTAGGCATCTTTTTAGGCTTGGCCTCTACAAAGGTTGTTAGAGGCGTCAGAGGCGTTTGGTACGAGGCGGGTATGGTACGCACCTCGAAAGACTTGTATTTTTTAGAGACGTTAGAGGCGTGTTAGAGGCATCTGTTTTATATATATATATATATATATATGTATATATATATATATATGTATATATATATATATATGTATATATATATATATATATAGTGATAGATAGATATAATATATATAGTGAAAGTTGTGTGTGTGTGAAAGAAAGAAAGCTGTATTAAACATCTGCAAAAGGTCAAAATGACCTATGAGACCAAAATAGTCCATCATCATCAAGATTCAAGGGTACAAAGTAAAATGAAATGAACCGGTAGAGTATAGAGAGAGCTCCAAAAGTGGGTATAAAAAACATCATCATCCTAGTGTGTTTGAAGTTTGAACTTTGAACTTTGGGTCTTGAGAAAGGCTTAAGGGAGGGAGGGAGAGAATGAGGGAGAGAGAGAGAGTGTGTGAGAGGGGCTGCCTTGGGCCCTTAAAGCCCCCGTCTAAAGACTCAAACCAGCAAAAACAAAACAAAAACAAAAACAAAAACAATTTTTATTTATTTATTTTTTGTGGACACCTCGATCAGGGAGTCGTGCGCCTCGAACGCCTCTAACCGTTAGAGGCGCGCCTCGTAACAACTATGGCCTCTACCCAATAACTCTATCCACATTGCGCTGCTCATTGGGTGCTTGGACAATATTACGATGAACTGGCACAATAGATCTTACAAACACATGAATCCGGCCACGTACTCAACCTCTAAGTTGGCTAATGGGTAGAAGCATGTCCACATCACACTCAGGAGAGTGCAAGTGACAGCAACCCTCTGCCTTTCTTCAACAGCTCGAATCAGCCCGGAAACTACAAACACAAAGGTGCCTTCCTACAACAGACAGAAATCCAGAAACTATGCTCCCACAGTAGCAACTAATTTCCTAGTTTGGTAAGAAATGCACGAGAGCCTGCAAAGGTAACAGTACTTTGCAGATTTCAATCTTGTACTTCTCATTCTCATATCAAAGCAAATACTCTACAAGGAAAGGGGAGGGGGCACGTTCAGGCCATTGGGACCCCCCGCATGGTGTCATGTGTGCATGTTATAATTGTTTCATAATGTCCAAAATTATAAGCAAGTGGTAGCCAAGCATGTGAAAAAAAGGACAGTCTGCACCCAAGAATTGGAACTAGCAAGAACCACATGTAGCACGTGCATTCAAGGGGTGGTTTTAAGAACCCCTATCTACAGATTTTTTTAAGTCAAATACACTCCTTTTGTAAACTTTAAGATGATAAAAGTATAAAAGCATCCCTTTTATATCAATTTAGTATAAAAGCATCCCTTTTATATCAATTTTCCTACTTTATATCAATTTTCCTACTTTTTTAATTAAAAAGCCCTTTATGTATGTATATATTCTGTAAGTCACGCGCTATCTTACATATTTTTTAGTGATCCCCCAGACTTTTTGATGACTTTTTGGGCACAGAAGAGCCATAGCCAACCTGAATATGACTTGCAATCAATTCCCTATATAAAGGTAAGTCAAGGGTCATTCATAGGCATCTCATTCTTGCACACCAAGGTGTTGACACCACTGGCTAGAAGGCAGTCTTCAACTCCCAAACGCAATCATCTAGAGATCACCGCAAAAGCTGTAAATAAGCAAGTCAACTTTGTATGCATGGGTTCTATGCATACGTATTGCATGTTTGGGTAGGCATAATCTTCTTCGGTATCTTTCCGGCCACATCAGACACTGATGAAGAGCCTTGAAGACATAAAAGGAGAGGCATCTTCAAGAGTCAGAGATCCAGCAACAACAGTACTGTCATGAAGGTAAAGAACGCCTAGCTCAATATGAATGGAAATTGCCACAGTAATTTCAGCAATATGAAGAGTGGACAGCCTAGTACAAACGGCAATCCTATCCAACGGTAGGATTTGGTTTTTCTCCAAATGCTCTAACTCAATCACCAATAAATTTGCTACTGGATTGACTGTCATGGGCATTGTGGCACACTTAAAGAGTCTCATCCTCCTCCAAACTGGACTGTCATGGGAATTGTGGCACACATCCTCCTCCAAACTGGAATCAGAGAGATTCACGAGAGAATCCTCAGAGCACGGCTGCTGCCGCATTTCAGAGAATATTCATTTCTTGGGTTAAGAAACTACAGATCTACTCCTTGTTGGAAAAACATGAGTGCTAACAGTGGAAGACTTAAACACATGATTAACACTAAGCAAACTAGATTAATGCTAATCTTATTTATCTGGCAAACACAAAGGAGAAGAGTGACAAGAGATATATCCCTATATTGCAAAAGTTGATCATTCATACAATCGTGCTTGGATTTGAGCTTAGATCCTACTCATGCATGCCTACCTACCAATGCATACCAAAAGGTTCCATGAGGGCTTCTGGTTCTTGATGATTCACAGTTTCTTCCGCTGATCAAGATGCCTTGGTTGCATGCCTTGGATCTGACTGCAGGAAGGCCATGAGTTTCCAAGTCACTAAACATCATCAAAAAGGTCACCAAACATGTTCATATTGCACCCAATAGATATCCCTACCATTGGTGCATGTCCTGGGGGCCTTCTTTTCATCAAAGGGCCATGCCATTCTTTGGCTATGCTTTATTCACAATGATTACAAAGGGCTATGCATCAAAGAGCTATGCCTTGTTTACAATGTAACAACTATGCCCTCCGAGCACCTACAAGGCTATTAAAATTGTCCCAATTGGTCCACAATCACCCTAGGATCTTGCCTAAAGGTGGCTGCACACCAGATTAAGATGTGCACATGACACTTTCAAAACAAAAACCCCTCTAAACAATAAAACTACCAAGTCAAATCCTGTATTTTCAAAGATAATCTGTCAACCTGTGTCCTCCCACTGGGCCAACTACCCACAAAGTGCACGAATTTAGCAACAATCACACGGGCACCTCCGGACTAACAGATTCAAGGTGCCTACCAACTGATAGAAGGCGCAGTTAGCATGTACATATTTCCAAATGATACAAGGGGCAATTAGCATGTAGATATTTCCGCCTGGTGGTGCTGGGCATCAAATAAAGAGTTCCCACACTTAGTACACACATTGTGCTCCATAAACAAAGTGCCCATAGCATCCGACAATATAGTTAGGGTTCCCACAACAAGGTGCCCACACCAGGTAACACATGTAGGACCCACATAGGCCTTTAGTAGACGTTAGTAAAATTTTCAAGGGAAAAATGATTGAGCTCCAAAAATGGCTTGACAAGAGAACCATAGTAGCATGCGCTTAGAATTTTACAGCTAGCCTTGATGGAGCTGAGTAGCAAAGATGCATGAAAAAGGCATGGGCTGGGCCTCCCGTGGAGAGTGAACACTCAAGGCACATGAGCAAATGATGCAGCATTGGCTTCTCAAATCCAACAGTTGCAAACGGATCGCCATTCTCATACCAGTTTTGTACCAGCAGTCGACATTACAGCATCAGTACTAGACAATGAAGACAACATTCCCCCTGAGGTGGAAGGTAACGATCTTAAGACTCTTTATCGTCTTTTGCAAGCTAGTAAAACAAAGAAATTGGAAGTTAAACCCTCCGAGTCCTATGGAGGACAATGCAATAAGTGTACACTTGAACAATGGCTATACAAAATTCGTCTGTATTTTGACTCGATGGTCCTTACCGATGCCAAGAAGATTACATTTGCCGCATCCTTACTTAAAGATACTGCCTCACTTTGGTGGCAACGGCGACAACATGTTGGAAAAACCATTAGGACATGGGAAAAAATTGAGCGGGTCATTCGTAAGCACTTCATTCTTGCCAATGCGGATTTTCAAGCCTGAACTCATTTACGCCACTTAGACCAAATTGGTTCTTTGGCTTCTGATATCTCGCAGTTCACTAATCTAATATTGGAGATTGATTCTTTGTCCCCAGTGGACAAGCTTCATGTCTTCATTGAAAGTTTAAACCCCACACTTCGTACCGATGTGCAAAAGTACAACCCTATCGACCTTGCCAAGCATGTAGCGGATGTGAATCCAAATTCTCAAACATTAGCCTCTCAAGGTTATTACGGCAAATGGCTCGTGAAGGTTATCAACAATCCTCATCGGACAACTTTCAATTCTGACCCAACTCCCCTTGGCAACATTCGCAGCAACCTCGCCGACAAGAAGTGTCATCTTTTCATCATTCTCAACGTTCAATTCCTTCAACCACTTGCGTCTGATCGTGGATAGAAGAACTCTGGACGTGACCAATCTCGCACTCCTCATCCTACAATAGCTTCGCCTTCTCATGAAAAACAAAAGACAGGATTGTGCACAATTTGTAATGGCAACCATAGATGGTTTGAATGTCCTAAATGACCCAATGCTCCTCAAAACCGTAATGTGGAATCTTCAACTTCAGAAGGCTACTCCGATAATTCAAAAGAAAAACATACAGTAGCTCATGCTATCCTAACCTTGACACAAATATGTCAGTTGATGACAACATCGAGGATTATTCCAGCATGTCTACTTCGGCAATAGAGGAAACTTTTTCAATATTTCTCAATGCAAGCTTCACCACAAGCATAAATGGCCTAATGACGAAGATCTTCAACAAAAGTCTCTTATTTAGCCAAAGTCTTATTTTAAGTGGGAGGGAATGTCACAATTGTGACTTAATCTCTCTTAATTATCCTTAATTATACTTAATTACTGAAAGGACACCAGTGAAGAGTCACACCCTGTCACATGGATCATCACCAAAGGACACGTCTCTTCAAAGGGACACATCTATTGATTAAAGGACACATCTCTACATCCAAAGGACACAACTATTTATTCAAGAGTCACACCCTTTCAGCAGGGATGTGCCTCTTCATTTGTACCTCTTCAGCCCCTATTTAACAAGACCTTGTGTCTCAATGTAAACAACATAGCTTTCTGCTCTTTGCCTCATGTTTACTCAAGCATTTAAGCATTAAGATATTTTAATCACGTTTAATTAAGCTAAGAGCTTAACATTGGCCATTAATGTAGTAATTGCTTTGTAGCTAGATCAATGTTTGAGGTTTGCAAAATTTCCTGGAAGCACAAGTTGTTGAATAGGCTCTATGGCCTCGAGATCCAGCCTACACCCCAAGGGAAAAAAGGAGGTCCAAGAAACCAATGCAAAACCATATGCCATTATGGACCTCAATGAAGCCAAGGAGAGCTATACATACAAAAAGAGCTTGGGGTAGCATCCTTGGATCCCCCCTCACCCAACTCAACTATGTCTGCTATGTGCCGACACCAGAGTGCACGAAGCTGGCACTTGAGAACCAGCAGACAAGGCAAGCCTTGGACACAATAGGAATGCTGCTTATCTTGGAGTTAGGCAAAGGCAAAACAAGCGGCTATCAGCCAAGGGCTTATTACGAAGAGCCATCAAACAAGAAGAAGGATGTTGCACGCAAGGCCAAGAAAAACACAAAGTGTCATTAATGCAAGAAGCCATGGCGTTATATTAACGAATGCAGAAAGATGATAGCCAAAGAGAAGAAGAAAGAATCTGGTATGGTTGTTGGTGACTCTTCTACTACTCATGTAGATAAAGATGATGCATCAACAAATTATGTCTCTCAATAAGGATGAGAAACAGGTTGTATGGCATTTTGATAGCGGGGCCCCTAGACACATCAGCTACCCCGGAAGGTAAGAGGGTCTCATGTGCAAATAATCATTATTATCATGTGAAAGGCATCGGTGAGATTGTACTCACACTAGCCGATGGTACAGAATTACGCTTGCCAGTACTTTATGTGCCTCAGATTAAGAAGAATTTGTTGTCAATGTCCTCTTTTGCTCAAAGAGGGTTTGTTGTCGATTTCGAGGATGGCAGATGCATAGTGAGAAAAGAAAGAAAGAAAGAAAGATATATTAACGTCTACGAGAGGCCAAAGTCGGCCTATGAGACAAAAAATAATACAACTCTGTTCTTCCGGTCATCGGAAGAAAAGAAACAAAAGAAAAAGTGTGCATGTGTCTGGATACAACTGTGAATCATCATGGATCGGTGGAGCCCATATACAAACAATGTAAGGGGGGGTGGGGATGTGGATAGAGTGCTAAGGCAAGATGCATCTCTATATGCTGAAGGGGTGGTACAAGCATGCTATGCAGATCTATGTCTAACTCCATCCAGTGCCATAAGAGGGATATAAGATATCATACATCGCCGATGCTGAGGCTGTGAATGGCATGAACATGTACCCTGAGTCTGAATGAAAGCGAGCTAGCCTCTCCTGTGTCTCCATCTGGTGTCTCATTCGGATAGCTGCTATCTCTCGGTGACGGAGTCGGGGTGCTCTATGTCCAGTCTGTCTAGGTCTCCTCCTGGCTCTCAATTCCTCTACTCTCTGTGCGGTCACCCCACGTGGTACATCAGCTGGCACTGGCATAGCTCTCTGGAAGAAATCTGTGAGCTGGGACTGTCTCCCACCCCTAGTGGGAGCGGGTGTCTGGAGGAGTCTCTCTCGAGAACTATGAAGCTCTAGTAGTAGTCTGCCAAGCTGTCGCTGGTCCGAGGCCTCCATCAACTGATGTAGTGAAGAGTGCTCCTCAAACAATCCTGCATATCTATCTCTGACCCCCTGGTGGGCTCTACATCTACATACAAAGTGATCCTCAGTCTCCACCTCCTCGCGGCACAATCTGCATATCCGCTCAGCTCTAGGAACCCGTGCCGCTCTCCCAGCCTCTATCTCTAGCTGATGTGATGAGACTCGTAGCTGTCCAATAGCAACGCGAGAGCTGTGTGGCATGTATACATCCATGTACCGCGGTCGATGTATAAACCCATCCCCTGAGATGCTCATAAAGTGGTCTCTGTAGTACAGCATCTTCGGTGGTAGTGGGCTCTCTGGTGCTGTCCATGTCTCCTGTATGTAGTGCTGCCATATGTCGTGTCTCATCACTCTGTTCCTCTCATTGAGAGAGAGGTAACCCCGTGGAGCAGACTGATCATACTGAAAAGGTGGCAACCGCTCAATGTCTATACCATGATGTGAGAACCACTGTAGCATCTGTGCATACCAAGATCCAGTGTGTCCGGCCTCGGCCAGCTGTCTGGATGCCTCAAAAGCTCGGCGGGATAATCTCTCCATGGGCATCTCCCTCATCCTGTATATAAAGGAGATCGTCTGGAACAATGCCTCCACTGCCATAGGTGGTGCAGCAAACTCAGCTCGAACAATGTCGTGCGGGACGGATGGTTTGCTGCGTATCATCCTCGAGAGCATCAAGATCTGTGGTCTCTCCAGCTGTACCCATGTGGAGGCTGCAAGCCCTGGTGCCCAAACCGCTGCTGCATACATCAAGGCTGGTGTCACTAATGTATCAAAGAGCCACCCCTTCGTGCGGGGTTCCTGAAAATGTGCCTGATAACACTGACGCTCAAGGCCAGCAAGAGCTGCATACCCCCGGGTCACTCTGTCTCGGACTGCCTGAGCCATGGAGAAGCGTCCAGCTGAGCTAGTAAATGTGATGCCAAGGTAAACATAAGAGCTCACCACCTCGACCCGCCCTCCTGCTAATGTGAGAGTAGTGTGGCTCCTGACTGCGGGTGAAGTGTGGAAGATCATAACCTTGGTTTTCCCAAGGTTCACTGTGAGCCCCTGCTGTGCGCAGAAGTCATCAAGAGCCACAAGGTGTCTTTGAAGCCCAACCTGCGTGTCAGATACCAAGATGATGTCATCAGCATAAAGCATAACATGGACAGTAATACCTGATAGCTCAACCCCAGAGCCTCCTCCCTGTGTGATGTAGTCGACCACCTCATCAATATAGAGCCCAAAGAGCGTGGGGGAGAGCGGGCACCCCTGCTTCACACCAATGGTGCTAGCAACTGTGTCGGACAAGCCTCCTGGGCATCGGACTCTCCCAAAGACCTGCTCATATAGCCTGTATATGCCCCACATCATGTCTGAAGGTATGCGTAGTGTCTGTAGTCGCCGAAAGAGGCGCTCTCTGGGCACAGTATCAAATGCCTTGCGGAAATCCACAAAGCAACAATAGAGCCGTTGCCTCCGTGCCTTGGCCTGATCAATCAAGCACCTCAATGTAAAAATGTGGTCGATGGTCGAGAAGGCTCGACGGAAGCCTGCCTGGCCTGCTGCTCTCAATCCTCCAACCTCTGCATGAGTGCTCAGCTCTGCCTCCAAAACTGCCCCGTATAGTTTGGCCAATATATGGCCAATCATGATGGTCCTGTAGTTCCCGGGGTCTAGTACATCTCCTGCTTTATGGATCGGCACAATAGTGTGCATCGTCCACTCAGCCGAAAACCCTCTGACAGAGCTCTGTTGAAGAGATGAGCAAGAAATGGTGCCAATGTATCAATAGCATAGATGAGATGCTCTCCCTGTAATCCTGTATGATCTGTCGCCCGTCCATGTTGGAGTCGGCCTATGGCCCTCCTAACCATAGGTGGGGTGAAGAAGGTGGAGACTGTGGGGCATGGCTCTGTGGGCTGTGGTATAGGGGGCTGTGCAGGCACATCATAAAGTCTCTCTGCATATGTCTGCCAGGTCTGAGGATCGGCAATAGGTGTGGGAGGACGGGGCTCTCTGAGTCTCCTCCAAGCAGCAGCAGCATCTCTGCTCATGAGCATGTGATATGTGTCCCAGTACTGAGCCTCCTCATAAGCTCGCCGCTTACGGCGGGTGAGAGTATGCATCCTCCTGCCTACCTGCCTCTGGGTGATCTCCCCGCGAGCCCTCTGCACTCGGAGACTGCGGTAAAGGTTTCTGCACTCATCATCGTACCATCGGTTCTGGGGCATGCTCCCAGATGTAGGTGGCCGTCCTGTCTGTATGTGGTATGGGAAACTCCTCGCGGCTGCGGAGTGAAGTACATGTGAGAGCTGGGAGGTAAGCATGGCCATGGGTGCCGACGAATCTAAGGCAAATAGCTGATCATGAACATGATAGTCGTACACCTCGGCTAGGTCCTGAGTGAAGTGAAAAATAGTGCGTGGTGGCTGTATGATGGGTGGGTGGGTCTCCAATAAGCTCCTAAAAGTGAGGGATAGGTATGTATGATCCGCCCCAATGGGGCATGGTGGTACGGTGAAGTGAGACACCATATCTACTGCCTCCTGGGATCCCATCACATAATCCACTGTACTACTGCCGCCTCCCACTGGAAAGCAAGTCAACCCACCTGAATCTGGCCACTGAGTCATCCCATTATAAATAACGAGATGGTGTCGGCCCCCAAGCTCCAGCAGATGTTGCCCATATCCAGTGCTGTCAGCTCCTCCATCAGCGGAGATCCGAGTGGTCCCTGTATCCTCTGTAGCTAGCGGCTCTAGTCTCAGGGGATCCTCAAAGTCATAGATCTCGCACTGTCTGCTCTGAGTCCGTGCATTGAAGTCCCCCATCAAGAAGACTTCTCCCAATGTTGAATAGTGTAAGATCTCCTCAGATAAGACAGAGTATGGAGACTCACTAGCCTCTCCTCCACCCGGTTCCTCGGTGGTGGCAAACCGCGACCCCTTTGGAGGAAAGTAGCAAAGGGCGATATAAATCCATTTGGTCGCTGAGAGGCGTAAGCTAATCCACATGTATCTCGCCTCCGAGTCTCGTGCTACGACTCGAACATGCTCATGTAACCCATGCCTGAAAAGCACTGCAATACCTCCTGAACCTCGGGAGGTGGCCTGTCTCATCCCCTGTCGGTGAGCTGACTCCCACTGATAACCCTCAACCCGTGGTAAGCCCCTCTCCGGGCTCTCATGTGTCTCTGTTAGCAAGATGATATCCCGGCCCTCCATCACCTCCTCAAGTCTCCCTGGATGTGTCCATAGGACTCCATTACAGTTCCAGATTGCTATGTGTATCTCTTTGTCTTCATGTTGTTTCCTCCGTGTCTCATAGGCCAGATGGCGCTATTCGACCCTCTTCCCATCAATGTAGATGTGACCATCCCTATAATGTGCCTTCTTCCCTTCTTTGCGTGCCGCCTTGATCTTCGGCATGCATAATCTTCTATGCTCCAGTTGCATCCATGTGAGGTCATCATCGAAGTAGATGGGGTCCCCTGGCAAGCTCCTCAAGATAGCCCGTCTTCTCATAAAGCTCATCCTACTCTCCTCGTCCGGGAACTGTAGCACTAAGGCCTTGCCTTTGGTGGAGTCCTTTGGGGTTGTCCTCCATACTCTAGTGAATGGGAGCGGCTCATCCTCCTTTAGTCCTAGCTTGGTACATAGGTTCCGCCCGTCCATCTCGGGCGTGGAGGTAGTGCTCTCTGGTATCCCCGTGACTCGGATGTTGAGGCGCCGGATCCGTCGCATCTTCTCTTCATCAAGAGTAGACTGCATCATGTGTACATCTTCTTGTACCTCCTTCTTAATGTTCTTCTTCATCACTTGTACATCTTCTTGCACCTCCTTTTTGATGTTCTTCTTCATCACTTCTACCCATCCTTCGCGGGCCGCCTCCATTTTCCCCTCGATTGTGTGGGTGAGGGTTTTGGTGATCTCTTCTTTGATCGCCTCTTTGTCCACCTCAAGAGTCTCTCCTTCCTCCCGTGGACGATCGCGTAAGGATGCCACTTCGCCCTTCAAAAGGTTGATTTCCTCCTGCATGGCGGGCTTTTCCTTCTCCCACTCCTCTTGCATGGTAAGCTTCTCTTCCTTCCATATTTCTGCTTCGGCCTCCAGCTTCCCCATGCGCGTCAATAAGTCCTTCTTGATGGCGGTGATGGTGCTGTCCAATGTCTTCTTTTGGTCCTTGATAAGATCCCTAAGGATATGATCAAGCTGGCTGATTTTGTCATCTACAGACCCTCCCATTGTAGAGGGAGGGAATGTTTGAAAGGAGCAGGCAAAGAACAGGCAGCAAGAGAGAAGAAGTGGATGAAATGAAATTCAAGTCCCCATTATGTTGCTGCCTTGGGGGCCTGAGCAGGGGTGGGTGGGGAAAGGGGGCGAATGCGAGCAGGCAGCGGGGGTTGTGGGCCCAGGCGAAAGGGGGGGGAGCGAAGGGGAACGAATGCGAGCAGGCAGCGGGGGTGGTGGGCACAGGCGAAAGGGGGGGGAGCGAAGGCGAGCAGGCAGCGGGGGTTGTGGGCGCAGGCGAAAAGGGGGGGGAGCGAAGGGGAACGAATGCGACCAAAGAGAAGGACTATGTGATAGTCACTTCTGAGACACTATACCATGGACTCTATCATCTTGATAGCTTTGAAAAAAGATCACATGATGCTTGTGTGGTTACTACATCTACTCCTACCATGCAAGAGGCAAAGTTGTGGTATGCCAAGTTTGGGCATGTGAATTATGGCAATCTGATGCTCTTGCAAAAGCAACAAATGGTGCATGACATGCCACATGTTGAACTACCTCCCATACATGTCTGTGAGGGATACATTCTTGGCAAAATGCATCGTAATGCTTTCCCAAAGGATCGTTCGGTGAGAGCTAATCGAAAATTCCAACTCATACACAGTGATGGATGTGGGTCTATGAGGACACCGTCACATGGAAAGCATATGTACTTTGTAACATTCATAGATGATTACTCCAAATTTGCTTGTGTATACCCTTTGAAAGCAAAATCGAAGGTTTTTATGTGTTTTCAACATTATGTTGCAAGGGATGAAAATGAAATAGGTTGCAAAATGCAAACCCTCCGTATAGATCGAGGGCGAGAGTATATGTCTGATGCTGTCAAAGCATACAAGGCTAAAAAAGGTATTAAGCACCATTGTACCATGCCATAAACACCACAACAGAATGCTGTTGCAGAAAGGAAGAATAGGTCCTTGATGAAGATGGCCAGATGCATGTTCAAGGACAAGGGTTTGCCTCATAAATTCTGGATCGAGGCAATCATGTGTGCTACATATGGTTTGAACACATGCCCTACAAAAGCAATGAAACCATCACTCCGTATGAGCCCTCGTATGATAAAAAGCTAAAGTTGATTACTTCAGGGTTTTTGGTTGTCTTGCATATGCCCATGTGCCTCATGTCACCATTTTGAGTATCTCCAGAATTCATGTGTGTGGAAGGGCTTTGGATGCCCAAAAGATCAAGAATGTACAAGCTTTAGGAATGGGGGATTATCCAGTACAAAGGACCAAGTGTTCGTTAGCATGGTCCGAGCACTCGAGACAGTTTCTTGGACACAAAAATCGGCTTTGGAGCTCAAGTGTCAAGTGGAAAGTATGTATATGGCGAACTCTTGAGGATTTGGGAGAGATCAAGCAATGAAACAAGTTTCTACGTGGTGCTTACATGTATTTCTCATGTGGTGGAACACAAAGAGATCATCTCCTAAATTTTAGGAAAGTTGCTATTTTTAGCAATCTCCGATGGAATTTCCATTCGCATGATTACCTCCGAAACTTGGCAAAGATCAAGGGTTACCAAAGCACCGTTGTGAAATTAGCTATAATCTGGGATATTTTTAGAGCTGAGGATTGTGGAATTTTTGGCCTTTGGATTTGGGACATATGGCAGATAAGAGGATAGAAGTGAGACAAGTGTCCTCAGACTCGTCAATTCAGCTCTACACACGGCATTGTAGCATTTTGAATATGAGAGAGTTATCTCTTGGGCGAGTCTGAGCTTCAAGCAGGCTTTTGGAGGCTGAAAACTCACCATTTCTCCTCATTTCTAAGCCATCCAGCTTGGGGAAGATGATTTTCCTTGTTCTACACCATCTTGCACACCCCGGTGGCTGAATTTCAGTAAAACTGTCCTAAAGCTTGCTGAAATTTCTGGTTTTATGCAATATACATGCTGTTTTTCAGGTTTTGGCACTCATGGATGCAACATGTAGGCTGTTATACACATTTATGCCCTCATGGATGAGCCACATGGGCTAGTTTACACGTTTATGAGTTCATGAATGAACCACATGGACTGGTTTACAGGTTTATGAGCCCGTGGAAGAGCCATCTGGGCTGTCATACAAGTTTATGCATGTATGGAAGAGCCATGTGGACTATTATACATGTTTATGCGCCTATGGAAGGACATGTTGGATAGCCATATTGATGAAGGATAAGTTTATGATTGTATATGGATAATCTGGCATCTCCCATGGGGAGTGTAAGGCCCTCAAAGCTTGTACATGCTATATTTCTCCTTGGATAATGAAATACTCCAAAGGGGGGGTCGGCCCATTCTGGCCTCTATGCAGCGTTATATGTGCAACTTTTATTTTCAGCTTTGTGGTTTGTTTAATGGTTGTGATTAAATGCCGAAATGTTTAACTGTGCTCATGGTCAAGCGATGCGCACCCACTCCTCACGGGCTTCCCGGGCGAGTTACATTGGTATCAGAGCATTGTTAGAATTTATTCATCTCAGTGTGTTTGGGCTATGCCTACTTTATTGGGCATTTTATGTATTTTTCCCCTTCATTTATGGGTCGTGGACAGTCGGCCAGTTCTCACTCATGCACTACATAAGGAGGCCTCCCATTTCTCACTTTCTCATCCAATCCCTTGCACAAGTTCAACATTCTCTTGCTAGCCAATTGCCATTGTAAAGCTTCAAGCTAATATAAAAGGTGACCTTGTCCACAAGCTCTCTCTTGTCTTGTTTATGCTTCCACCTGTGCATTCTCCAACAAGCATAAGGGTTTTTATCATTCTTATGTGAGAACGATCTTATTAAGGTGCATACTATGGCCATTGATAGGATTATACATTGCAGTACCACGCATAATGGGAAGTGAACATTATGGTTTCTTAAAGATTGTGAGGAGGCGTCTATCTTCTATCTTTGTATTATGGAAGCTCCTTCTCAAGCTCAAAGCAAGCTATAATGCAGTTCTATTTGTCTCATGGCTTCATGGTGTTTTCGCCAAAGAAGAAGAGCTAAGTATTCTTTGAGGTTACAAAGCTATTACTTTTTGATTCTTCATGGTTTATGTGTTTTGAACACCTAACCCTTGTGTGTAAATGCAAGGAGAAGTGTTGTATGTTTTTCTTGAATGTGTTTCAAGAAAAATTCTTTTCATGGGTAAGAAGCCTAGAATCTAGAGGTCATCTCGATTGTGCGCATGATGCTCAAGGACTGCAATATATATATATATATATATATATATATATATATATATATATATATATATATATATATATATATATATATATATATATATATATATATATATATATATATATATATATATATATATATATATATATATATATATATATATGGTCATCTTGCATTCTTTAGTTTAATGGCTTTACCGCCTTATGGCTCCCTTTAATGGGATGAATTCTTATCATGGCTCCCTTTATTGGGATGGATTATGTTTTTGGCTTCCTTTCTTTGGGATGCATTGGACTTATGGAACTCATGATTACCTCATGGATCGAGGATTTCTAATGGCAGACAAAATGTTGTAAAACTATTAGTGGCCAAAAGCCTATAAACTATGTCACATGTGTAGCAGAAATGTTTATGGAGCAGCAGGATATCTATGCCTACGAGTGATTCTTATCTTATGTTACACGCTTGAGCCCACCTCTCCTCCAAGGTGTGTGGTCAGAGTACCAACATGGAGTGCAAGTGGTAGAGTGGACATGACGCCTGATTGGCAAAGGACTATGTCTACGCGCCAAGGGTCATGTGGACTGACACCTGGTTGGCAAGAAACTTATTTCTACGCCAAGGGTCATGTGGACTGACACCTTGTTGGCACGGGACTATGTCTACGCCAAGTGTCAATAGACTAGAATCTAGTACGCTGATCTACATCCACGTGCACGATCAATCGGTCTTCTATTTCTCGACCTAGTGTTTGCATATATAAGCATGGAAACACACTCTGTGCATCCTCAAGGCTGTGGCATTTCACATACATATCAATGACTGTATTACCAACATAAGCATTTGACTCGGATATGCTGGCTGCAATGTGGCCATGAATCAGCTTGCCCTCTCCAAGGGCCTCTGTCATAGCGCATGCTTTGAGTACAGCAACAAATATATGCTGGTCTGGTTTGACATCAGACATTTGCATAACTTGATACACTTTAATAGCTTGAATAGCTTTTCCATGCATAGTGTATGCTGAGATGAGAGCATTCCATGTAAACACTGTGGGCTCAAGTATTTTATCAAAAACATGAGTTGCTTCCCACAAACTCCCACATAGGGTGAACATGCGTATCAGGTGGCTTCCTAGAAACACATTGTCAATGAAACCACACTCTTCTTCCTGATTTAAGATCTTTACTATTGATACATCCTTGCAAAAGATAGTACAAGATGTCGGTTGATGGGATAAGCCCCCCATGGTGCATGCTATCAACAGCTTGAATAGCTCTATCAAGATGGCCCTCTTCACATAGCTTCTTAACAAGGTCAAGAGAGTGAACGCCAAAACTATTATGGCCCAAGCCTGCATAAACAGTTACCCTTTAGGTCAACAACATGTACTCTAGAAATGTGAATATGTAGGCCACAACAACAGGATGAAAAAGCAATACTGTATTCCTGCAATCAAAACCTTATTCTCGAAGATAGAGTACGTAACATCTGTAGAGAATATAATTTCCCTTTTGAAGTATACCTCTTCAAGCCTGCCCTCATCAGACACCTCTATTATTCCCCAGCATGCTGTTCCATCTCAAACCTATAAAGAAGGGAGTACAGATCAAAAACAGGACATGAAAACCAAACCTTTAGGTCAGATTGTAAAATATGAGCAACTGCATGCATTATTCTAAGCATTATCCTATATTGCTCCTGTGTCCTAGTCATCCCATTGCTGATATATTTATCTATAGGAAATTTGCTGACACTTTTGCAATGAGAAAATTTTTAAATAATGTAGAATAGATCATTTTATGCATTTACTTGTAGAACCCATGCTTAGAATTTCAGTTATATTGAATTTTTGAGACTATCTCGTCTCGCGCAATTGATGGGAAGTGATTATATCTTGATATATGGTTTGAAGCTTTACAGTTGAGCACAACTTTTGAGAACCCGGGGGGAATGTCACCATTTTGGGCATCTCTAGAATTCATGTGTGTGGAAGGGCTTTGGATGCCCAAAAGATCAAGAATGTACAAGCTTTGGGAATGGGAGATTATCCAGTACAAAAGACCAAGTGTTCGTAGCATGGTCCAAGCACTCGAGATGGTTTCTTGGACACAAAAATCGGCTTTGGAGCTCAAGTGTCGAGTGGAAAGTATGTATATGGCGAACTCTTGAGGATTTGGGAGAGATCAAGCAATGAAACAGGTTTCTACGTGGTACTTACATGTATTTCTCATGTGGTGGAACACAAAGAGATCATCTCCTAAATTTTAGGGAAGTTGCTATTTTTAGCAATCTCCGATGGAATTTCCGCTTGCGTGATTATCTCCAAAATTTGGCAGAGATCGAGGATTGCCAAAGCGCCGTTGTGAAATTAGCCATCATCTGGGATATTTTTAGAGCTGAAGATTGTGGAATTTTTGGCCTTTGGATTTGGGACATGTGGCAGATAAGAGGATAGAAGTGAGACAAGTGTCCTCACACTTGTCAATTCAGCTCTACACATGGCATTGTAGCATTTTCTTGCTTATTTTGAATATGAGAGAGTTATCTCTTGGGCGAGTTTGAGCTTCAAGCAGATTTTTGGAGGCTGAAAACTCTGATTTTTCACCATTTCCAAGCCCACCGTAGCCGTCCAGCTTGGGAAAGATGATTTTCACTACTCTACACCATCTTGCACACCCCGGATGGCTGAATTTCAAAAAAACAATCCTAAAGCTTGCTGAAATTTCTGGTTTTATGCAATATACATGCTGTTTCTCAGGTTTGGGCACTCATGGATGCGACATATAGACTGTTATACAGATTTATGCCCTCATGGATGAGCCACATGAGCTGGTTTACAGTTTTGGCACTCATGGATGCAACATACAGGCTGTTATACAGGTTTTTTGAGCTCATGAATGAGCCACATGGGCTGGTTTACACATTTATGAGTTCATGAATGAGCCACATGGGCTAGTTTATAAGTTTATGAGGTCGTGGAAGAGCCATATGGGCTGTCATACAAGTTTATGCACATATGGAAGAGCCATGTGGGTTGTTATACATGTTTGTGCCTATGGAAGGACATGTTGGATAGCCATATTGGATGAAGGACAGGTTTATGATTGTATATGGATAATCCGGCATCTCCCATGGGGAGAGAGAGACCCTCAAACCTTGTACATGTTATATTTCTCCTTGGATAATGAAGTACTCCAGGGGGGGGGGGGGGGGGGGCGGGGGGGGGGGGGGGGATCGCCCCATTCCGGCCTCTATGCGGTGTTATATGTGCAACCTTTATTTTTAGCTTTGTGGTTTGTTTAATGGATGCCGAAATGTTTAATTGTGCTCATGGTCAAGCGATGCACACCCACTCCCGCACTTCCCGGGCGAGTTACACCTCAATAGATGAGAAGCAAGCTTGATGAACAAAATGTATTTTCGTGGGACAGTGGTGGTGGCAAAAGCTACTGTCCAACCAAAGGAGTAGAGATGTGGTCTTTGCTGAAAATGTAAATCAGCCTATGGCTGGATTTGGTAGACAATTGTACGGGGATCAACAAGACATGTTTAAAGGGCTACTTCCACTTGCAATTGATGGTACGGCAGTACGATTGTCGTGTGCAAGACATGTGCAGGCTGATCCCAGGGCTGATCCCTGAAGGGGCAACACATAAAGAACCAGACTTAAACCTCATTTTGGAGCAGTTGTTGAAATTGGCAGGGAAGGAACTAGTGGTGGACAAGTGAGGCTGTCGGTTAGCACTTGAAAGAGAAAAGACACCTGTCGGCTGCAGCAATTTCATGAGGATTTTTCCAAGACTTGGCCGACTTGGCCGACCAACAGTCGGCCAGTTCACCAGTAAATCCCAAGACCTATAAAAGACAATGATGCTCATCGTTTTGAAGTATTCAGCCCAGCCAGGACTGGGTCTTAGATTAGCAATAGATTAAGTGTTTTACCACCTTTTGAGGGCAGCCATGGGCTAGCCAAGATTGTAGATCCTTTTTGTACCATATGAATATACTGAATACTCAGATTGTAGATCCTTTTTGTATGCATAGCAGGGGGGACTAGAGGAAGTGGGGGGGTAGCAGTACTGTTAAGGGAAGATTTACGGGAGGCAGTACATGTGATGCGTAGAGGTGCAGACGCACGCTACATGTGGCTCAAAGTGAGCACAAATAGACCACGGGACATTTACATTGCAGTATGCTACTTCCCACCAGCACATTCCAGATACGCTACGCCGGGAGAATCACCATATATATGCCGTTGTACAAGGACATCATGAGATTTGCGAGCTTGGGAGAGGGAGATGTACTACTAACGGGGGACTTTAATGCACGTACAGGCTGGGAACAATCAGCTCTCTATGCTACGGATGAGCCCATGTACCACGAGCTAGCAGCGGATGAGATAGGGATGCAGAGATCTGCCCAGGACACAGGAGAGGTGACAGAATATGGGAGACACTTCCTAGCTTTGGGGAGTGCACATGGGCTAGTTATCTATAACGGCCTATCCCGTTGGCCAAGTTCAGATGCTCTCACGTGCTAGAACAAAAAGGGAGGAGCTAGTACAATGGATTACCTGATGGGCTCACCTACCTTGATACATGATATACAGGATCTCTCCATTTCGGGCAGACCCATTGGGATAGCAGCAGACCATGCATATTTGACATTTTTTGTGACTTGTGGATATGTTAGAGGCACACAACCCTCTAGTCATACCAGATACCCAAGATATCACTTTACTCGGGAGACCTCTAGGGTGTATGGCAGTGCGGTATATGATGGTCTATTCGCTCTTGACCCGAGCAGTCCACTTAGTGAGCTTACGAAAGAGTTGGCAGATGTATTACATGGTTCAGCAGCATATGCTTTCCCGTATACCCCCCCTCTTTCTACCCCTCCTCGCCATACGGCCCCACGGAATGGTTGGTATGATGATGAATGTCGCGAGACTCGTGACCGCTTGCAGCGGGAGATCACCCTTGGCATCCACACACATAGACAGGCTAGAACGCTCTTCAAACGCCTTGTGCGGAAGAAGAAGCGGGATTACCTGGCCAAGCTTGAGATGGAGATATACCAACTGTTTTTAGGGCAGGACAGCAAGAGGGCGTGGAAGATGTTCCATGAGCAACAACCACCCACACCTATCACAACACTTGAGGCATGGCATGAATATGCAAGAACTTTATATGAAGTATTAGGGCAGCCCCTCATCCGTCACGCAACTCGCCTTGATCATAGTACTTTTGTCACCATTCGGATGGTTTTGGATACTATTGACAGACTACGTAATGGAAGAGCCCAAGACCAAGATGGTCTGGTGGCAAAACAATTTTCACATGCCAGAGATGTATTGGCATCACTGTTAGTACACATGTTTAACAAGGCCATTTGCGAAGGTTTCCCAGACAGTTGGTCGGCACATACTATTGTACCTCTATTTAAGAGTGGTGACCCCATGATACCAGGGAACTACAGGACCATCATGATTGGCCATTGCTTGGCCAAGATATTCGGATCTATTTTGGATCGAGAGCTGAGTAGATGGGCTGAGACACATGGACTCAAAGCACCTGGGCAAGCAGGTTTCAGATGAGGTTTCACGACTTTGGATCACATATTTACCCTCAGGGCTCTCATTGAGGAGGGACAAGCAAGGGGGAAGAGGATATATGCACTTCCGCAAAGCCTTTGACACGATGCCACATGCCAAACTCGTGAGGAGATTGCATGACATTGGTGTTCCCGAGGAGATGCAGTGGGGCATTTATGCATTATATGAGGCGGTGATAGGCAGAGTACGAACTCCCGGAGGCATGTTGGATACAATGACTAGCACCATTGGGGTGAAGCAAGGATGCCTACTGTCACCCACCTTTTTGGACTTTACATTGATGAGATATCCGACTACATTGACAAGTTGGGGGGGCAAGGGACCAGTCTGGCAGGGGTTTGGATACCCATACTACTATATGCCGATGACATTGTACTTATTGCAGACTCCCTTGAGGGTTTGCAACAGCATTTGGATGCTTTGCAATTGTTTTGTGCAGATAGGGACCTCATAGTGAACCTTGGGAAGACTAAGATTATGGTCTTCAATACCGCACAGGCCTAGGTGACTAGATCCGACCATCAGTTCACTTTTAGAGGTGAATCAGTGGAGTACACCAGGTCATGTGTACCTGGGAGTCACATTCAGCGGACCACAGTTCTCTATGAGGCAGGTAGCAGAGGCTAGATTGGCACGTGGATATGCAGCCCTAGTGGCACTAGAGAAAAAATGTGCCTACATTTAGTTTCAAGAGCCACGCACCAAACTCTGGTTGTTTAACACATTGGTCACACCTACACTCTTATATGGCTCTCCCATATGGGGACCCAACCTCTACCACACGAGCAGGGAGCCGCTTGTCGACCAGGTCAAACCAGAGAGAGATTTCTATGATGGATGGCAAGTACTAGAGAAACCACTGGTGACTATGATCGCACGCATGATTCGGAGCAAACCATCAGTACCTCATGAGATTGTCAGAGCAAAGATAGGAGCCGCACCAGTGGTTACCGAAGCCATGTTCCAGTTAGTGACATTTTTGTAGAGCATATGGGAGATCCCCAGACAGAGATACCCACACCTAGCACTTATCTCTTCCAGGCAGTTAGCAACAGACGGCGATACACGATGTTGGTACACCCAGTTGTGTACCTGGTTGAGATTACATGGCATGACGATTGATGCACTCCCTCCATTTGACTACAGCATGGACTGCCCCTTCTTGGACCTTAGTCGCTCTGAGTAGAATAGGGTGATCAGGATGGACATCGTGAGGCTAGATGCAGAAAGGACATGGTCCAGCCCCCCCCTACCACTAGGCACGAAGATGGCCCACTATCGGGACCATTTTCTACATCTCTCCCCAGATGGCTTTGTGACACGGTATACATGCATGGACACCCATCTCTCACATGGCATTCCCAGTACCATTGGACAAATCCGCACTTCATCACATCAGCTGAGGGTAGAGACTGGCAGATACGAGGGGATGAAGCCAAAAGACCGCCATTTGTTAGCTATGTCACCAGTGTTAAAATATTGCATCTTCTTATGCTGTCGTGGAGGTCCTATCGGCCTGTTTCTACAGCCGACCTGGTTCATGCACAAGTATATAAGAGTTTCTCTCTTTTATTCGTTCAATCATCTTACAGTGCCCTATTTGCTGGCTCTTGTACTCTGTAACCTCAAGCTAATAAAGCTCTTGTTCTTGCTTGCAATCTTTCTCTCTCTCATGTTAATTTGCTTCCGCTTGTGCACATTCTTTCATGGTATCATATGCTTAGGCTCTGGCTGTTGCACAATCTGCTTCTCTCCTTCTTCAACTATGCCTTGCGTTTTCTGCTTCCCTAGATTCTCCAGGCTGTAGACAAGTGGCACATCAGCTCTTCTCCCTCCAAGATCCCCTCCCCCTTTCAATAGGAGGTTCCAGGTGGTGTGTTTTGGGTTTCTTTTGCTGCTGTCCAGCCTACATCTTCAAAGGGGGCTACGAGTCCCTAATTGGATCCTGTGGAAAGGTGCTTGAGAGAGCACGTGGATTGCTTAGCTACTGAGGTTGTTTGAGACAGCTCTTTGAGACGACAGATATGGGTCCCCCCTGCACGAACAAGGAGGACAAGCTCAATTGTTCAAACTCTGCAGATTATGACATGGTTTCTTGAGCTTTGTGGGTTCAGATCACAACATGTTCCCTCAAGTTTGATGATCTGTGTACTCTTCTCTTGGAAGAGGAATCCATCCTAGTTTCACAAGGGAAGTTGACAGTTTCATCGTTTATTGGACGTGATCAGGCACTTGCGACGGTGCATAAGAAAGTTCGGAGTCGGTGTTACAAGTGTGGTAAGAAAGGCCACCTGTCAAAGGATTGTCAATCAAAGGACAAAGGCAAAGCCAAGGACAAGGGCAAGTCTTCAAAGAAGGGCAAAGACAAGTCACAGGACACTGACACAGACTCGTCTAGTGATAACCCCAGCTCTCCCAAGGCCTTACAGACTGGAGAGAACATGACTGGTGTCCTGCTCTGATTCTAAGGGCATCCCCCCGCGTGCTGTCTTCCAGAAACGGCTTGTGGGCAGGAGAGGGGGCTTTCAAAAGCTCTCTTATATTAAATCTGGAGCATGGGACCCGTGTGTCGGAGTTCCAAGTATAAAGACAGGCAAGTTCACTTGATGGTCCGGATGAGTTCCAGGATCAACCAAGTTTCCTTCATGGTTCGGATGAGTTCCAGAACTATTGGTCAATAGAGACTACGGACAGGATGTGTTCCATGTTCATTTGTTCGAGGTTATAAGATGTGATGTGTTCACAGTTCTACTTTGAGTTTGGAGCCAAGCAAATTTTCTTTTGCTTTTTACAGTGGCATTATGTTTTTTGAAGACAACAAGCTGACATGTGCATTTTCCGAGGTGTACTCACTACTCGCCATGCTAAGGTGTCCATGGTCACACCTTCATCATCAGTTTTCTTCTGACTTTTTTGCACACTTCAAGATGCAAAGGGGGTGTTAAAATATTGCATCTTCTTATGCTGTCATGGAGGTCCTGTTGGCCTGTTTCTACAACCGACCTCGTTCATGCACAATAAAGCTCTTGTTCTTGCTTGCAATCTTTCTCTCTCATGTTTATTTGCTTCCGCTTGTGCACATTCTTTCAACCAGGAAGTGGAGTCAGAGGAGCACTACATATGCCGATGTACTGTGTACTATGAGATACGAGGGAGATACTGGTGTCAGCGAGCCATGATAGATTTTTTCAGGGCCAGGACCACCCCGGCGGATACGACCAGGACCTCCACTACCCCCTCGGCGAGCCAAACGTCCCATAGACCTCCTTCAGGAGGAGTCACCCTTGACAGAGCCATAACACTTTGTCGAGCGAGACGCCCACGCTTACCAAGACCTTGCCCACAGCCATTTCATCACCAATGGATTAGAGCCATCATCACCCACCACAGGAGACGACTGCCCCGCCACTTTAGTTTCTCTATCTTACAGCACCCCATACGTTTGAGATTGTTTATGGTAAGGTGGTTTTGCCACCCATCCTTCGCAAGTTTGCCCATGGACACGTCCTGAAGCTAGTCGAGAAGGGGTTGCCATAAAAAGATGACTAGAACCAGGGATTTGAAGCATTTGCTGCTGTTTTGGCTAGTGTGGACTAGGAGAAGGGGACAAGGAAGGACTGTCGGCTGCACAGGTGCATCAAAGCTTTATGAGATATAGTCTAGTCGGCTAGTAGACCAGCTGTTGGCCAGTACTCCAAGAGTCCAAGAGCCTATAAATAGGCCTGTTTGCTCATTGTTGTGGTCATTCACTCCCTTTTGGAGTGGGTCCTTAGAGTAGGATTGTTTTGGTGTATTCCACCTTTTATGAAAGGTAGCCTATGGCTGTAGATGTAACTATATCAATATATTGAATTTCCTCTCTCTCTCTACTCTTCCTTCTGTCTGCGTTTTTGCATCAGCATGTTCTAAGTGGTGTTTAGGGCTGAAAGAAGACCCCCAGAGCTTCCGCGTGGTATCAGAGTATCAGGCTCAACAAAGCTAAACACTGATTCAGTCCCATATGATGGTGTACAGGTCCAAGGTACAGGAAAGTGCATGAGTACGAAGCCCAAGGCAAGGAACACAACAAGATCGGGAAGAGCTCCCTGGAGGTTTGTTGGTGGTGTTCCACAAAGCCAGAGGGGATGGCAGTCTTGTGAGCCAGATAGGTTTCCGGGCAACGGTCCCAAGGAAGGATTATCCTCCAAGGGGTGATGTGAGAGTGCCAGCTGTTTAGGACTGTTTTAGATCACATATTCCAAGATGGTGTTTAGGGCTGAAAGAAGACTCCCGGAGCTTCTGCATGTAACATTGGTATCAGAGCATTAGGCTCAGCAAGGCTAAACACTGATTCAATCCCAAATGAAGGTGTGCAGGTCCAAGGTACAGGAAAGTGCACAGGTACAAGGTCCAAGGAAAAGAACACAAGACATGGAAGAAGTTCCTAGGAGGTTGGTTGGTGGTATTCCACAAGGCCCAAGGGGAATGGAAGTCCTATAAGTAGAGTGCCACTTGGGAAACACTAGAAAAGGCTTTCAGGTAACGGTTCCAGAGGAGGATGATCCTCCGAGCGGTTGAGTGAGAGTGCCAGACTCAATATTCAAGAAAGAAGACTATAATATCCAGCCGAAGTCTTCGTATTGGAGGATCCTGTCACACAAATGTTCACACCGTCTTCTGTATCATCCTGAGTTTCGTGAGTTTAGCAATCCACTTTAATACTTCAAACTTTAAAGAGATATGAGAGAGGGATGAGAACTGTACACCGTATGGGGTCCCGAATTACCCACTCAAGGGCCCCCTATCCCGTTACCGAGATAGTATTTGCTTTATTATCTTTAAAGAGACTGACGGTGTGACTGACGATAAGCCAAACGCAAGACCTCTGAAGACCAAGTGTTGGGCTCCTATGCAATTTCCAGATGCATCACATTCCACACAAAAAGACTTTTGCAAATCCGGAATGATCAACACTGGACCATGAGTAGTTGCATCTTTCAATTTGAGAAATGCATCCCTCTCTACATTAGTCCATTTGAACACGGCCTTCTTCTTTGTCAAATCAGGCAGAGGAGAAGCAATCCATGCAAAGTGCCGAATGAACCTGCGGTAGTAAGAGCATAATCTAAGAAAACTACGGATCTCATGCACCGAACTCAATTCGGGCCAATTCCGAATTGCATCAATCTTTGCAGGATCCATCCGCACTCCATCTTTGGACACAATATGCCCAAGATAATGTATCTCTGACAAGAAGAGCTCACTCTTCTTTGCATTTATGAAGAGTTTATGCTTATGAGTTCTTCAAAAACAATGGCCAAATGAGCTCTATGCTCTTCTTTGGTCTTCGAGAAGACTAGGATGTCATCAAAGAAGACACCTGTAAATTTCCTGTACCCACGGAATATGCGATCTATCATTCTATTGAATGTAGCCGAGGCATTTGTAAGACCAATAGCCATAACAAGATACTCATAAAGTCCATATACTGTCTTAAAAGCAATTTTGTGTACATCCTCAGGCACTACACGCACTTGACGATATCCACTCTTGAGATCAATTCGGCTAAAGCATGCCGATCCATCTAACTTGTCAAGGATGTCGTCTATGCGTGGAATCGGAAACCGATTCTTGATGGTAAGCTTATTCAAAGCTCTATAATCCACACATACGAAAGAATCCATCCTTCTTTTAAGCCAAGAGGACGGGTGAACAATATGGAAAAGAGCTTGGTTGAAACCCTTCTCAAGAAGCTCATTCACTTGCTTCATGATCTCCTCTTTTTGGGATGCACTTACACAATAGGCTGGCTCCTAGAATATGATAAGAAGTCCTCTTTTCATAATATAAATGAGAATGATTTATGTGTTTATTTTTCAAAAATTTTACCAAGGAAAGCTCATCCATTAGGAACTCAATGGAGTCTTTTTGGGCCCTTTAATTTGCCATTGCCTAATGGAGGTGATTAAGAAATAGACAAATAGGGAGATTACATGTGGACTGACACCAATGGTTTGTAAGAGCCTAGAAGGTAGTGGTCAAACTTAGAATAATAGGCTAAATAGGCTCTTTTTAAATTTTCAAAATCAACTAAAACTCAAAAATTCAAAACGTATATGCATTTTTCCGCTATTTTATATAGAAAAAGATAGCTGCAGCCTGCCAGCAGCCTGCAGCCATCATTAACTAAGGCCTCCAAAGTGATAGAGGCCCAAAAACGAGTTCCCATGCATTCAATGCACATTCCCCTTCACTTTCCACTATCCCTCTCTCCCACGTTCCCTCTACCCGGCACAAGATCAATGCGATGATCTTCAGGTCATACGGGTGGCAACTCATTTGGTAACTCATCAGCAAAACAATCATTGTGCTCTTGCAAAACTTTCAGCCTATCATTACAAAGAGTGTTTATATGTATATTATTTTCCTCAACATGATCTCGTACAAAAATCAAGTACACAAAAACACTCTTTTTCATTACTTTCTTAATTTGTACATGAGATACAAGGGGGAATGGTATCACCCTCTTCACCAACATCAATTACATGCTCTCGGCCTTTATGCATGAAGGTGATCATGTTGGTCTTGTAAGCCTTGCACGGATCAATACGTGTATGCCAAGGCTTTCCAAGCAATACATCACAGCCATTCAAAGGCGCCACAAGAAAATCCTCATAACATAGCCTTGAATGTGTATGCGCAACTTGCCAAAAATAGGCATGACCTGCACCTCTCTATCAACAAAGGCAGTCCCTGCTTCAATTTGAGGACCCATGTCCTCCACTTCAATACCCAAAGCAGTTGCCATCTGTGTGGATATGAAATTTTCAGATGCATAATCATCAAACATGAACAAAGCAGGCTGATCCTTGAGTTGTCCCTAAGCTTTACATACAACCCTGTCTTTGCTATCATGTGAAGTGTTGCCCTGCACATCTGGAACCATATGCACATTAGGCTTTGATGCATTTGCATTATCACGCTTCTTCTTGTTTGGGCATGCCTTTGCAATATGCTCGGTGCTACCACAAGTAAAGCATTTCCCCTCACTCATATACTGCTTTTTCTGCTCCGGAGTGAGACCATAGTCTCTCAGTTTGAAGGGACACTTCTTGGTAGTGTTATTTTCAGCCTTTGGACCATGTTTATCTTGGTTTTGGTCCTTTTTAGGTGGCTGTCCATCATTTTGCAGGTTTTGGACAGCCCTCTCTTTGCCTTGAAATGAGGGTTTAGCCTTATTGGATCGACTCAATTTGAGTCCCAATTGCTCGGTGGCGGTGGCACAGCTGCGACTGCGATTAGTTGGTGTAAGGTATGACCAGGATACATTTGTAGTCCCGCTTTGTACATGGGTTGCAATCCCGATTGAAACCTTCTCTTCCTTTCCACCTCGGTGACATGCATAAATGGAGACACCTCCAAAAGCACTTTCCAAAACTTTTGATGCATTTATCGATTCCCCCTCATTTTGCTTCACCCAATCCCACTTCATTGTTATCTCATTCAATGCATTGGGAGGCAAGAATTAAGCATAGAACCTCTCCTTGAACTCTTCCCATGATCTAACAGGATTCGGTGAGAGCTTCTCCGTGAGCCACCAATGGGCAGCAATGCCTTTCATGAACATGCTTACATGCCGGATCATGGATTTTTGAGTGAAATCCTCATCACTGAAAGCAATATCAAACTGGGCAATAAAAGCAAGTGCCTTTGATGCATCATATTCCCCATGATATATGTCAAACTTCATAGATTTGTCTCCGGCTTTGAAGTCACGAGACTTTGATGCATGTGCCTGCATCTCAACATGTTTTCCATCATATTTGTCCATTGGGACAGCCCTGTGACTGGCATCATTTTAGGACCAAAAGGTGATGCATAAGGCATAGATACATGTGACCTGTAAGCATGAGGCATGGCTGGCCCTTCAACATGCATTGATACATTTTCAGCCATAGCTTCTCCCGTACTTGATCTTGGGAGAATCAAGTACATAGTGTCATGGGCATTTCTGACCAGATTTCCATACCAATGCATATGAATACAATATTGCAAACAAGTGGTTGTCGTTGTAGACTTGCAATCCACACTACCCTCTCAAGTGCCCATGTTCCCTACCATCTGCTCTCTATTGTTCCACCAACACATGGTAGCAACAATCTGCAAGAGAGCACGTAGGACAAGAGAACACTACACAGGGTATGTGATTTTGTAATCTGGTTCCTCCCTCCTGCTACTTGCTTCCATATTTAAGCATTAAAGCTTACCAATTGCAAGTAGAGTCGATGACAGCGGAAGTCTTCGCGATAGAAGCCCTTGGAGTGTTGTGATCTTTGATTTGTCTCCTTTCTTCATGACAAAAGTCTTCAAGAGGATGAAGGAAACCTTGGGAAAGCTTCCCCTATGGTTCAACTTGAGAAAGAAGGGCTGAAATTAGGGTTTTCAGCAAAAAGACCAGAAATTACAGCAATAAAGAGAGCTGTTTTGCTGAATTTCAGTCATTGGGAGTGTGTAGGAGAGTGATTAGCATCCGGAATCACTCTTGGAAGCTTGAAAATCACCTTAGCAAGCTTGGAAATGGAGTTGGGAAGGAGAATGTGCAGAAAATTGCAGCCCAATAGCCCTCATGAAGGAGGCGCCAAACTCTAGAGAGAGGAGGAGGAGTGACATGGTGAGTTGTCTAGTGTAGGTGGCAGGTAGGTGCTTTGTGGAGCAAGCTAGAGTGGACACATGGCTGGTTACTCCCTTTGTACAAAGGAGATAAGGTCTGGGCAGTGGACATTGGGTTATGTCCATCTCGGGACATCAGTGTGTGTGAACACCGGGCTGGTCATAATTTATAAGCAAGTTTTGGTCGCCCAAAACTTAATAAAGTGTGTACACACTCACTTCTAAATTCGTGCTAACTCCTAAGGCCAAGTTTATGACCAATACTTACCACCTGTCACATGCCACATAACCATGTCAGCAGACAGTTTCACACGCACAATTCGCGGGCGGGCGTCCCCTTACCCAGAACTACACATTGGTCAAGCAAGCATGAAAACAGCATGCAATTTCAATTGCAAGCAAGCACATAAAGATGCTATGCAATGCAGCATTGGTATGGACAATCCCCGTTCATGAGACTATACCAAAATAGACGTGCTCCAGGCAAGTACACGAGGTACCAGACCCAATGGAACACCAATCCACCAAGCATTTCCGCGCATGTACACGAAGGCACAAGTCCCAACGGAAAGCCAAGTCCACAGTATCACATGAGTGGCATCAATCCCCGGCATATACAACTGCCATCATGAACACCAGTCCAATGTACATACATGATAAGAAAGCACGGGTGGATCAATTGGGTGGCCAAATGGTGACACAGCCAATCCAAAGGTGTTTTCCAAGGCCTATATAAGGCATCTTTGCTCATTGTTGTGGTTCATTCAGTCCAGCTAGGACTAGGTCTTAGATTAGCAATAGATTAGGTGTTTTACCACCTTTTGAGAGGCAACCATGGGCTAGCCAAGATTGTAGATTCTTTTTGTACCATATGAATATACTAAATACTCATCTCTCTCTCTCTCTCTCTCTCTCTCTCTCTCTCTCTCCCCGTCACCTGCACCTGCTGCCCCCCCCGTCACCTGCTGCTGCCCCTGCCCTCCTGCCCCCCCCCCCCCCCGCTCTCTCTCTCCCTCTCTCTCTCCCCGTCACTTCCTCTCTCTCTCTTCCCGCCACAGACCCAGCCCCCCCCCTCTCCGCTCTCTCTCTCTCTCTCTCTCTCCCCGTCACTTCCTCTCTCTCTCTCTCTCTCCCGTCGCCGCTGCAGCAGGGCCTGCCCCTCCCGTCGCCGCTGTAGTAGCAGCCCCCTCCTCTGCTCCTCTGCTCGCCCTTACCCTCTCTTGAGTAGGGTTTAAATTCAGTACCCCCCTGAGGGGGAGGGGGGGGGCTCCCTGTGGGCTATTTTCAGCACCCCCGTGATACAACATGGCCCCTAAACTGAAGTCATTTGCAACCATGGCCTCGAACCCACCCCCCCTTCCACCCCTTATCAAACCTCAATCCCCATGGGAGATCTTCATCATGGGAGAACTGAAGAAATTGCAGCAGGAGGTCTCCACCCTCAAAACTGAGCTGACACACAAGGAAACAAAGATTGCCAGTCAAGAAACAAGGATTGCTGGCCTCGAAGCTCAATTGCAGGACATCAAGAACAAGCAGGAGATTCAGGAAGCAGCCCAAGAAGCAACCCAAAAAATACAGGAAACACAACAAGAAAGCACAAAACCTCAGGTAAAATCAGAGAACTTTGTCAGTGAAGTACTGTCAGTCCTGAAAGAAAATGAAAGGGTCAAAAGCCTGGAAACTTTTGTTCGAATTGGGGGCTTGCCAGAAGATTGGTCAGTAGGTACCAACACAGATGAACAGCTAGAGGGATACATCTTGGATGTAGATATCATAAAGGAACGACTCACTAAAGTGGTACCTTTTATAGACCTTGGTGACCCAACTGACATTCAAATTAAAGGGAAACAGGCTAGGGTTCGATACTATGATATGATTGATAAGATCAAGGTAATGAAGCAGACTAAATCATTGCAAGGTACCTCGGTGTGGATTTCTGATGAGTTGACCCCACTACAACTAAAGAATAGAGCGGGGGAACTGGCCAAAGTCAGAGAAGCAAGGAAACAAGGGAAGTGGGCGGTCTATAGAGGAGGAAAAGCTATCATCAAAGATTTTAAAGCTCCACCCTCCTTTTGAAGGACATGAACTTGATACTTATACATATCTAATCACATTAAGCACATGGTGATTTTACCATTGTAACATGTAACTCTCATGAGTCATGAGAGCTTTGAAGTTAGTTTCTTTTTGATCCCACATGCACTTTTCTTTAACCGATACCCCGAAGTGGATTGTAACCAAAGATGTATTCTGATCTGTCCTATAGGTCAGCTTTGGCCTCGACAGGACGTTAATATATCTTTCTTTCTTTCTTTCTTTCTCTCTTCTCTATCCTATGTATGCGTTTTGCATCAGCATGTTCCAAGATGGTGTTTAGGGCTGAAGGAAGACTCCCAGAGCTTCTACATGTAACAACAATCCGCAGTGGAACATGTGTTGCAACCAAATAGACATCATGTGAATGCTGAAATTCAGCAAAATGAGTAGCTTGTTATGCATGATGTAGTAGAAGAGGTTGTGAGAGAAGAGTGGATAGCTCTACCGGAGCTTTCAAAGCTTACTTGGCTGAAAAAGGCATTAAGCACCAGTGTACCATGCAATATACACCATAGCAGAATGGTGTTGCAGAAAGGAAGAACGAGTCCTTGATGGAGATGGCCACATGTATGGTCAAGGACAAGGGTTTGCCTCATAAATTCTGGATGAGGCAATCGTGTGTGCTACATATGTTTTGAACAGATCAATCCCTAGATGGCTGGTCTGAACTTTGCAAGAGAACTCTCTCAACTCCTCTCAGTAGCATGACATGGGTTGGTTCTAGGAATGACACATCATGCCGATGTTGCTTGATTGAGTAGCTTGTGTGATGTTGATGAGCCAAGCTCATTTGAAGAAGCTCAAGAACATGAGCATTGGATGGAAGCTATGTAGGATGAGATGAATGCCATATATAAAAATGGCACTTGGGATTTGATGGCTTTACCTCCTAGCAAGAAGGCAATTGGCACTAAGCGGGTATACAAAGTGAAGAGGAAAGCTTATGGTATTGTTGGCAGGTACAAGACAAGGCTTGTGGCCAAAGGATATGCTTAGCAAAAGGGCATGGACTATGATGAAACTTTTGCACCTACTTCCAAAATGACCACCATTAGATGTGTGATTGCTGCCCATCATGGTTCAGTTGGATATTAAGACAACCGTTCTTATTGGGGATTTGCAGGAAGAAGTGTATATATCTCAGCCCATTGGATTTGAGGCAAAGGGTCTATTGGGAACCACCGCCTTACCAATCATAGATGATGTGAAGTGGGCTAGGCAAATATACAAAAAAGTTGGAGTGATCTATAGGATGAAAGGAAAGCAAATTGGAGAGTATGGGGAGAGGTGAAGGAACAATTTCAATTACATGACAGAGACCTAACTTTCGTGAGGAAAAGACTAGATTTGTGGCCTAATACTCTGGTTTTCCAACTACAAAGACAAGGCGTGTGTGAACCCACTCTTATCACTGAGGAAGTATGTGTGTGTGAACCACCTCTTAGAGGGGTATTACTAATATCTAGATATTTGTGTGATGTGACATAAGCAATGTTGATAGGAGGAGAACCTTTGTACTTGTAAAAGGTACATGTACTTCATTAGCTGTCCATTATTTGCTTGCCGACGCTATCTTCGACGTATTGTTGTCGTTTTTCTCTTGCTCGCCAATTGTGGTACATGTGCATCACCTTACTAAGCTAAGCTAAGCATTTAGCTGCAAGTAAAAACGAGCAAGCAAAATCGCCATCTGATGCTACTAATGTAGCCACCTTTCCCATCTCATGCACCCGCTAAAGATGCTGTAACTATTTGGCCCTCCTAGCTCTATTCACATGATGGAACCTTTTCCTGAGATAGAAGAAGGCATGGGAACAGGGACAATAAAGTTTGCACATGGAAAAGCTCCAATCTTGATCAAAAAGCGGAGAAAAGCAAAAAGTCAAACTGTGTTGACCGCGAGCCAGGAGCGCCACTAGTAAGAGGAGACTAAGCCGGACCAAAAAGCCAAAAGCTAATTTTTCAAAAAAAGCAACTCTAGGGCCAAAAGGCAAGGCCCTAAAGCCAGAAAAACAAAGCATAAAAGAACTTCGAAAAGCTGGTCTTATTTGAGCAATATTTTATTGCTTCAAGTGAAAGACATAAAGCAAAGCAAAATGGAAAGCAAAGTGTAGAAGGCAAAGCAAAAGCTTGGCTAGCTTTTCTAGCTAAAAGCAAGACCCCTCCTCAACTATAAAACAAGCGTGAACATCTCCTCTTGATCGTCAACCAAATCGTGGAGTTTATCATCGTTGCCTGCGCTGATTCAGAGCACCTCCATCGACTACTATGCCACATCATCATCTGTCCGTACGACTGTACGGACACCTGGAAAATTTGTCGCTTGCCCTATGCCATGCCTACTGCAGTTCTGCTGCCAACGTCCGATCTGCTATCGCCTGTGCGGTACTGAGCTACTGTCTCCATCTACTGCCCAGTGCCGCGTGCAACCGCCCTGTGCTGGCTGCGTTGCTTATACCACCGCCGAGCACTGTTGTGCTATTGCTGCCAGTGCCGCCCTTTGTTTGGTTGAGCCACCTGAACCGCTGCCCAACCGACGCCACCTGTGCCATCTGTTCAACGCAGCCGCCAGCCATCGTCACCTAGTCACCACCCGCCTTACTCCTCCTGTGCCCGGCCAACGCTGCCAGCTGACCACTGTTGCCACCTACTTGGCCACCATTGCCTATTACCACACCACGTCATCCAATGGATATCGTGTTACCACGTGGATTGGTCCAGCTTCATCATCTACACCTGTCTCCTGTGCACCTTGTGTGCAACCTTCTCGATTACCTGTAGTTGTAACAAAGTTTGCCAAAACCTGTCCACATAAGTTGATATATTCTCTTTGTTAAGCTATCTCAATGTAGACCATCATTGTCGAGCCTTAGCTTTGTGTTGTGAAGGTAGGAAATCTTTCTTGATGAGCTTCTAAAATCTCTTCCAAGATTTTGGTTTGCATTTGCTGGTTCTAATGACGTTCCACCATAATGCTACATTGCCCACCAAGTGATTAGTAGCACATTTGATTTTGTCTTTCTCAAATAATTTCGCCCCTGAAAAATAATCATCTAGTTGACTGAGCCAAAGAAAGTATGGTGCAAGTGTCCTTCTTGCCATCAAAATTATGGAAAGTAAAAGCTTTGCGGCTAATCTTCTTTTCTTTTGTAGATTCTTGAGCTCTGAGAGTCGCTTGTACGGTTTCGGAGTCTGAAGATGAAGCATTGACATGTCTATGCCTCTTTTTGTGGGATAACTTGTCTTCTAAATCCGGACTTGGATTTGGATGTGGACTTGCATTTGGACTTGGATATTGGATCTGGTACTAGCGCGGTTAAGAGATTCTTGTGGGTCATCCTCGTGGTGTGCTCGGCATCATAAATCTTGTACCTAGACATCGACATTGATTTTGACTTACATCGGCATATTTGTTTAGTTTTGTGTTCATTGTTGTATTTATCCTAGCTTGCGAGCCCGTGGATTGCTCTTGAATAAATTCCTGAAAGGGGACTGGGCTTGTTCCCCGCTCAGTGTGTGTGCACCGTGCAAAGTTCCCTAAACCCTTCTCTCTCTCCCTGTCTCTATCTTATCTCTCTATATTTCTATCTCTTGGATACATGGTGGAATCTGTCACGGCACGCCCCGCTAGGCTTATAGTGGAATCAAAGGAGGACTTCCTTCAAGGAATCTTTCTTGGGGTGACAACCATGTCGAGAGTAGAGGGAAACCAAAGGCCTAATGAAGGGAACAACTGTGAGGCTGATCCAGGACTTTAGGATGGGAACCAGGGTCGTCGATCCATTACTCATGAGACCGCGGCCATGTCATCAAAAGAGTACCATGATTTTTAGCAATTCAGGCATTTGCTAAGGGATGAGGAATTCCTAGCTTGGAGAACAAAAAGGGAACATGACAAGAGGACTCAAATGTTTGAAGATTTCATCAAAGATAGAGCCACCGAAGCCGAAAGAGTTTGAAGTCGCCAAATCTTACTTCAAGCCAAAGGAGTCTCTATGGTAGAAGGATCTAGAGCCACTAGGTCTACTTCCCGCGCAAGAATCAAGGAGGCTACCCATAGGCCTCCTCTCTCGGATACAGCCTCCTCAAGACAAGCAAGAGAAAGGAAAGCTAAGGAGCCCACATGAATGGGTAAAATGGACTTCAAGCCAGGAGAGAAGAGTGTCAAGTTCGTGGTATCTATGAGAGCCGGATACACAAAATCCTTTATGCTTTATCAAGCAATTCGATGCCACTTTTGGAGGAGAGCACTTCTTTGGAAAGTCCAAACTTCGTATGGTTCGCATGCATTTGAAGGATGCCGCCTTGAATTGGTGGCTAAAAGTGGTACAAGAAGGGACCGAGCCAAAGATATGGACCGACTTCAAGGTTATATTCAATAAACAGTTCTTACCCGCAAATTTTGAAGCAAATGTGCAAAAAAAATGGGATGAGGTAAAACAGAAAGTCGGTGAGAATGTGGCTACTTACCTTAACAAATTTTCTGTTGTTTCATTGAAGTTTACTTCATATACTCCAATTCCATCGCTAATGGAAATGCGGAAGTTTGTGAATGGACTACAACCAAAGCTTATGCAAGTACTTTGGAGGAAGCCCAAGAATAAGCTTTGCAAGCCAAGGCTTTGTACATGCCTTGGATGGAGGACAAGACAAAGAACGAAAATCAGGATCCACCTCAAAAGAAGAAGTTTAAAGATTGATCCCCATCTAGAGCCGAGCCTCAAGAGAAGAAGGATATGAGTGGGGACAAACCTCCACTCTTTCGAAGAAAATTGTCCCTCGAGCAACGTGAAGAACACGCCAAAGAAAAGGAAGTGTTTTCAATGTGTCAATGTGGAAAGTGTTTTCAATGTGTCAATGTGGAAAGAAGGGACACTTGGCTGCAAATTGTCCCGACAAGCCAAAGCAAGGAGACAAAGAGATCGGAAGATCATCAGATTGACATCCTGCTAGGAAGTTTGTCGAGAGGAGATTGCATTGAAGCAGTCTTGTACCATGAGGGCCCTGCTGTGGCCTATGAAAGTTAAAGACAACAAGGTAGCAAATACACTATCTCGAAGACCCATGAGCCATGCAGTTTCTACGGTTTATGGATTTTACTTTGATGAAAGATCTTTATGCTACCAACAAGGATTTCAAAGATGTTGCAGAATGAAGATTTGGTGACTTCTTATGTCATCAAAGAGGGTTTTCTTATGATGCAAACCCATTTATGTGAGACAAAGGATTTGAGGCCAAAAGTGATCAAAGAATGCTATGCTTCACCCTACATGGCATCTTGATTGCAACTCAAGCTTTGTAGAGCTACTCCTATTTGGCCTAGCGTGAGAATGGACATTGAGCTATATGTTCCAGAATGTTTGGTTTGTCAAAAGGTCAAGTTTGATTGACAAAAGCCAACAAGATTATTGCACCCATTGAATGTTCTATGGGAGAGTATTGCTATGGATTTTATCTTTCGTTTACCAAAGTCAGGATATGGGAATGATGGTATATGGACCTTTTCTAGATTACTATGAAGATCAACCATGTATGTTATCACTTGGGCCTTCCAGATCATTGGAGGATACATAATTCCTTCCATGTCAGTTTATTGAAACCATACACAGGATTACCCCCAGAGGAGCCTGTATTGGAGGATCCACCAGAGGTGGAAGAGCCAGAACAAATTGTGTTTCATTCTGTGAGAATTATTTGCTATTGGATGCAATATGGATGAAAGAGGAGTTCTTCAAGGATTACCCCCAGAGGAGCCTGTATTGGAGGATCCACCAGAGGTGGAAGAGCCAGAACAAATTGTGTTTCATTCTGTGAGAATTATTTGCTATTGGATGCAATATGGATGCAAGAGGAGTTCTTCAAGGACGATCCAGATATACTTCGAGCTTATGAGAAACCGGTTGGTCCAGATATATTTGAAGTCCAAGCATAGACATCTTGCGAACAAGACAAATTCAAGAGGGAGGGATTATACCTCTAGACCTCTTCATTGTATATATATTGGAATGGAATTGATCGTTATCTTGCTTATGTAATGGTTACTTGGACATGCTCTAGTTTGGGTGGCAACAATGCCAGATAGCCCAAGGAGCAAGATTTGTATTCGAGTGGCAATGATACCAGATGACCCATTGGATGGACTTTGTGCCAAATATCTTGGATTCCACAGTCGAGCGGTCATTGCAACCAGATAGCCCAAATGATTGTATTGGATTTCATAGTCAAGCGGTCATTTCAATCAGATAGCCCAAATGACTGTATTGGATTTCATAGTCGAGTAGTCAATGCGACCATATGGCCCAGATGACTATCGATGAACTCTCGCGCAGTCCTAGTGACGAGATAGCCTTGAGGATAGATTGAGCAGTTTCCGATGAAACTAGACAGGCCAATCCATGAACAAGAGGATCTTTACTTGTACACTGCATACTGATGTATGTTTTAACTTCTTTGACTTTGTGTACTATTTTTTATGTGTGGACAATGCTTGGATTTATGGCATGTGATAGTCCACTAGGCTCCAAACTACCTGGCCAGTACCTGGAATACCCAATAGACGCGAACGATGCATACTTGTTTGTTGACTAGCTTCTGTCTAGTTTTGGCAGGAGGTATGTGGGGTTGAGCTGTTAGGGTTAGGGTTTGGAAGGCACACTAACAGAAAACGTGAGAGTGAGAGAGAAACACGACTGCTCATATATTGATTAATTATAAAGTGAAGTACAATAGCCACATAAAGATGTGACCTGATAGTGTGTTCACATGGTCCGGCCATAAATAGTGCGAGGTGGACCAAAACCACTTATAAACCTTTATAAGTGAAACTAAGCTAAACTGGGGGAAAAAACCTCCACTAACTGAAGTAAAAAGTGCCCCAGTAATCTACTGATGATCACTAGCACTCCCCTGGGTGCATACACAGCATAAAACCCAACAAACCCCCCTGGAGTGATATGTGATCACAATACATCATCCACCAAAAGGAAACAAATTCAAAGCACTGCGGAATGCTTTGAATTTCGGACGTGGTAATGCCTTGGTGAAGATGTCTGCCACATTCTAATCTGTAGGGCAGTAAATCAGACTGATATCACCTGCCTGGAGTCTTTCCCGAACAAAGTGATAGTGAATCTCAATGTGTTTCGTGCGAGCATGAAACACAGGATTCCTGGCCACGGCAATGGCACTCTGACTATCAGTATAGATAGGTGTAGGCTCCTCCACTGAAATATCCATATCAGTCATAAGACGACGCAGCCAAACACACTCAACGGTAGTAGTGTAGGCTGCTCTATACTCTGCCTCACAAGACGAAGTGGCCACTGTGGTCTGTTTCTTACTTAGCTAAGAAATACATGAAGAGCCAAGAAAGAAACAATTTCCACTAGTGGAATGTCTGGTATCAAAATCACCAGCCCAATCTGAATCGCTGTAAGCATATAGCTGCATGTCACTCCCCTCAGGATAAAGCAATCCAAGAGACAAGGTACCCTGCAAATACCGAAATACACGCTTCACAGCTTGCCAATGTGACAATCGCGGGCTGTGCATGAATCTGCTCAACTGAGATACGGCATACTGAATATCTGGCCGTGTAGTACACAAGTAAATAAGGCACCCAACAGCCTGAGCATATGTAGTGGCTGTTAGAAATAATGAAATCAATCTAGGTGCACATTTGAGCACAAGGACATTTATTTAGATGATGAACAAAGTATGTACCAAACATTAAGGTACAAATAATGATGTAACCAAAGGACATGTATATTTTTAATTTTATTAACATGAATAAAGGGGGCTGATCGTGGGATTCACCACGCCCCCTCCATTCTCACATTTCTCTCTCTCTTCCTTCTCTCTCTCACGTGTGATCCTAATGCACATTTCAGCACCCATTTCTTGCACATTTTCATGGTATCAGAGCAAATCGTGTAGAGGAGAAGAAGGGGAGTCTAGAGACAGCATATTCGTGGGAATTGGAGAGCCATGATGCAATCGATTTCTGCCCAGGAGAGACCAGCAATGAATTAGAGGGTTAAAAACCCTAATTCAAGCCCATAGGATGCCCAGTGAAGAGGCGATTTGAACCAGCCTGCACCAGAGAAGAGGGGCGACCAGATTTGATGCAGAAAAATGGAGAAATCAGCCCCATAAAGAGGCGATTTCATGAAGGCCTGCTTGGAGATGATTCAGCCCTCAAAAATCTGCAAATCAGCCCCAAAAACAATGCCAATTTCTCAATTGAAGGTATGAAAAATCTAAAATTAGGGTTTCAGCCCTGTTTTGTCTTCCAAAATTGATGGAAAACTTGCCCAAATCGGGGCAAATGAATGATTAATTGATGGCCCTATCAATGGGTTTCCAAAACATGGAGAATGTTGAGGCAAATGATGCCCAAGTTGCTGTCCAAGAGAAGATTGCTGCTCCAGCCATGCCTATGTTGACAAATTGGTCAATTAATTGCTGATTTTTCAAGGCAAGAGGAGGCACTTCAACTAGAAAGTGTCCATTGAATGAATTCTTGAAGATGGGACCTGATTTTAGGTCAAAGATGGAAGCAATGTGCTGCTGTCCACAATCCATGTGCTTGTGCAAGACAAGCATCTTGAAGGTTTGAAGAATTTTGCATGTAAAAGAATGCCCGGGAAGAGGACCAATGGCATGCATGACCAGCAATGAAGAAGGCATGAAAGTGTACAAGATTTACAGCCCAAAAGACCAGCCAAAGACCTCTAAATTGAGGATTTGAAGACCCCAAAACAGCAAGGTATTTGCTGTGTGTTTGAAGTGCATTTTTTGGGGTGATTATTCTAATTTGTTGCTTGCTGAAATTCAGTAAAAATGGCGGACAGCAAGGTTGATTTTGTGCTCCCAGAAAGTGGAAAGCTTGATGGCAAAAACTATCCAATTTGGAAGTTTAAGATGAAGAATCTCTTGAAGTTGAAAGACTTGTGGGAGATTGTAGAAGGCAAAGATGGGAGACCTGATGTGATGAAGCCAGTTATGGTGCCTAGTATGACATCTCAAGAGAAAAGGGCTGAGGACAAAAGGTATGAAGATGAACTTGAAGTTCAAGCAAAATTTGATAAAAGGGCTCAACAAGCTCTTTGTTATATCAACATGAATGTGAAGGACAGCATCATTCCTCAAATAAGTGGTGCTACAACTCCAGATGAAGCATGGACAATCCTTCAAACTCTCTTTGAATCGGTAAATACAACAAGGTTGTTGTTTCTTAAACAAAAGTTGCATGCTTTTAAGAAGGAACCAAATGAGCAAATCACTGCTTATTTGACTCGTTTGAAGGATATCACTGACCAATTGCTCTCAGTGGATGAAGTGGTAACAGATGTGGATATGGTAAGCATAGCCATGAATGGGCTTACCATGAATGAAAGCAATTCACCATGGCAACACTTGGTGACTTCACTTATGGTGAGGGAGACTACTCCTAGCTTTGAGGAGTTGAGTGCTCTCTTGTTACAAGAAGAGTTAAGAAGACAAGGAAGCGGAATGAAGAGTTCCAAGAATAAAGATGAAGCATTCACCGTGAGAGGAAGACCATGGCGTGGCCGTGGAAGAGGTGGATGGAATCGGAATAATGAAAGGCAAAATCAGGGCAGCCATGAAGAAGGGGGAGATTCAAACTCCTCCTATCAAGAAAGAAGGCCATTTACCCCTCGAGGAAGAGGAGGATATAGAGGCAACTTTCGTGGAAGAGGACGCAGCTCCTATACTTCAAGAAGAGGCCCGTGTTACTATTGTGGAAAAGATGGTCATGTGGAGAGTGAATGTCGCATAAAACAGCATGCACAACAAACAAGAGGGAGAGGCAGAGGCTTCTCAAATTGGCAAAGGCAAAATAGCAACAACTTTGTGGGTGAAGGAAATCAGAACGATGAAAGAAAAAGCAAGGATGAGTTTTTGTTGATGGCTGGTCATACAAATCAGTCTCACTATCGTGGGGAATGGTATGTTGATTCGGGTGCCACGGCTCATATGACCGGCAATGGTGATTGGTTTTCTCAATATGTTGATGAAGAAGGCAGTAATAAAGTAGTTTTGGGTGATGATTCCACTCAAAACATTCAAGGATATGGCGACATACCTATCAAGCTCAAAAATGGTGAGATTGGTACTCTCAAAAATGTCTTATGGATTCCTAATTTGGCAAGAAATTTGCTTTCTGTGGGCTGCATAACAGATCAGCACATGAGTGTTGAGTTTTTCAAGGAGTACTTCATCATTAAAGACCTCAAGAATGAGGGAAAAGAAGTTGCTCGTGGCATACGAAGCAATGACAGGCTGTACAAGCTCATTACAATGTGTGACCAGCAAGTATTGATGTCTCAAACGGAGCAAACCTCTCAGCTTTGGCATAGGAGGTATGGTCATCTAAATATGAAAGCACTTAAGTATTTATTTGACAATGGCTTGGTCACAGGAATTCCAAAGATTGGTGAGATTCCGGGTATATGTGAGCCTTGTGCCTTGGGCAAGCATGCAAGGACTCCATTTCCAAAAGCAAGCTCATGGAGAGCAACTCATATTCTTGAATTGATACATTGTGATTTATGGGGACCGGCTCAAGTGAATTCACTTGGTGGATCACGTTATTTTATGTCTCTTATTGATGATTATTCACGCAAGTGCTGGCTGTACTTTCTCACAAGTAAGAGTGAAACTCTTGAGGTGTTCAAGCAATGGAAATCTCATGTGGGAGATGAAACCGGTATGAAAGTGAAGACCCTCCGCACAGACAGAGGAGGTTAGTTTATGTCAAATGAGTTTGATTTGTTATGCAATGAAAGTGGTATGTTTCATCAACTTACTACAGCTTATAGCCCTCAACAAAATGGAGTAGCGGAAAGAAAGAACCGCACTGTGGTGGAAGGAGCAAGATGTATGCTCAAAGATTCAGGATTGGGACGTAAGTTTTGGGCAGAGGCTGTTCACACAGCCATGTATTTGCAAAATAGATCTCCAACAAAAGCACTTGATGGTATGACTCCAGAGGAAGTTTATTATGGTAAGAAACCAAATGTGTCTCATCTTCGTGTGTTTGGATGCTTGGCATATGCTCATGTGCACAAGCAAAACAGGCAGAAATTGGATGATAAATCAATTAAGTGTATCTTTATTGGATATGCAACATGTTCAAAGGCTTATAAACTTTATGATCCTGTGAGTCAGAAAGTTCTACTCACACGAGATGTATTGTTTGATGAGACAAAGAATAGTGCTGATTTTCATTTGGTGGAAGAGGATGAAGATCCTCTTATCTTCTTTGAGGTTAATGAAGAGACAGGAGACATGAAAGATGAAGGATTCAAGGCTGTCCAAAACAGACCAGCAGGTATGAATGATGGTATTCAGCCTCCAGATGTGCATGAATCAGCCCCAAACAGTCCACATGTAGTTCCCATGGAAGATGTTGATGCAGACAATTCACAAAGTGTGAAGAAATTGCCTAGATGGTACATTAAAACCATTGAAGATGGTAGTACTTTGGAATCAGCTGAAAGTAGCAATGATGGGCTGCGGAGATCACAAAGAATCAAAGACAAAGGTATGACTCATGTGAACTTTTCTTTGATGGCAAAAGTTCTTTCTAATGACGAACCCACTTCATTTTCTGAAGCAATAAAAAACAGCAAATGGAAAGAAGCAATGGAAGAAGAATACTCTTCTATTATGAAGAATAACACTTGGACTCTTGTTGAGTTACCTCATGGGAAGCAGACCATTGGTACTAAGTGGGTTTACAGGATAAAGTACAAGGCAGATGGAACCTTGGACAAGTACAAGGCAAGGCTAGTTGCAAAAGGTTATGTGCAACAAGAAGGAATTGATTATGAGGAGACATTTGCTCCAGTTGCAAAGATGACAACCATACGATTGGTTTTGGCGGTGGCTACTCATCATGGGTGGTCTGTCGCACAAATGGATGTCAAGTCTGCATTTCTCAATGGCATCCTTGAAGAGGAGGTGTATGTGCAACAGCCACAAGGCTTTGAAATCAAAGGCAAGGAAAAGCTTGTGTGCAAGCTTAAAAAGGCGTTATATGGCTTAAAGCAAGCTCCCAGGGCATGGTACTCAAGAATTGATGAGTATCTTACAAAGAATGGCTTTATGAGGAGTAAGAATGACTCCAACTTGTATATCTTTCATGAAAATGCAGATTTATTGTTGATTATTGTCTATGTGGATGATTTGGTAATCACAGGAAGCAGTGCCTCAGTGATTGAGCGCATAAAGAGGAGTTTGTCAATTGAATTTGACATGAAGGATTTGGGACAGCTTCATTACTGTCTTGGTATTGAAGTTTGGAGGCAGGAAAATAGTATGTTCCTGACCCAATCCAAGTATGTGAAAGATGTACTTGAAAAATTTGAAATGGCAGATTCAAAAGTAATGCATACCCCCATGGAATTGAATGAAAAGCTAACCTCACGTGGAGATGAAAAGAAAGTGGATGGCACAGGTTATAGAAAGCTAATTGGCAGTCTTATTTATGCTACTATCACGAGGCCAGATATTTCATATGCTGTGAGTGCTCTAAGTCAGTATATGGCTGATCCAAAGGAAAGCCACATGAAGGCAGCAAAGCGGTTATTGAGATATATGAAGAGTACTTATAATTATGGTCTCGAATATGTTGCATCTTGTGATTTATTGCTGGCTGGTTATTGTGATGCTGATTGGGCCAGCAGTATTGATGACAGAAGATCTACTTCAGGATTTTGTTTCTCCCTTGGTTCCGGAGTTATTTCATGGAAAAGTAAGAAGCAGCCTACGGTTGCTTTATCCTCAACAGAAGCTGAATATATTGCAGCAAAGAGTGCCGTTTGTGAAGCAGTATGGCTGAGATCTTTATTGGCTGAAATACATCATGTACAGGCAAATGCAACAATGATTTATTGTGATAATCAAAGCTGTATTCAGATTGCCAAGAATCCAGTATTCCATGCAAGGACAAAGCACTTGAAATCCATTATCATTTTGTTCGTGAGAAGATGCAAGCAAAGGAGATAGAGCTTGTTTATTGCTCTACTGAAGATCAAGCAGCAGACATGCTTACTAAAGCATTGTCTAGAGATAAGTTGGAAAGATTTAGAAATATGATGAATGTAAAAGAAAATAGATTGATCATTAAGGGGGAGTGTTAGAAATAATGAAATCAATCTAGGTGCACATTTGAGCACAAGGACATTTATTTAGATGATGAACAAAGTATGTACCAAACATTAAGGTACAAATAATGATGTAACCAAAGGACATGTATATTTTTAATTTTATTAACATGAATAAAGGGGGCTGATCGTGGGATTCACCACGCCCCCTCCATTCTCACATTTCTCTCTCTCTTCCTTCTCTCTCTCACGTGTGATCCTAATGCACATTTCAGCACCCATTTCTTGCACATTTTCAGTGGCATCAAATAAAATACTGTCATCTTGTAGTGACAGTTTCATCCCAGGCTCCATAGGAGTGCTGATAGGCTTGCAATCCTGAAATTTAAACTTCTCCAGAAGTTCAGCAACATACCGAGATTGCAACAACCCAATGCCTCTGTTATCCTGCACAAACTATATGCCCAAATAGTCCAAATCAGACATGGCAAATGTCTGTTGCAGTATCTCTTTAAAAGCTGCAATTTTGTCATCATTTGATCCCATGAGCAAAAGATCATCTACATAAAGACTGATGACCAGCAATCTTTCTCTTCTTTCTTTACATATAAAGTGGCTTCTAATGGACTGTTCACAAAGCCTTGAGTGAGCAGGAAAGCATCTATCTTTGCATACCAAGCTCGTGGAGCTTGTTTCAAACAATACAAGGCCTTTTTCAGCCTGCATACTTTCCCTTCATGACCATGTTCTGCAAAACCTATGGGCTGATGTACATAAACTTCCTCCTCGAGGTCCCCATGTAGGAAAGCAGTCTTGATGTCCAACTGATGAACAACCCAACCACGATGTGCAGCCAATGCAATGACACTCCTAAGTGTCGACATACGGGATGTAGGAGCAAATGTCTCCTCATAATCAATGCCCTTCTTCTGTGCATAGCCCTTTCTTGCCTTTGGGCAAATCAACCAAATCCCATGTTTGATTCTTTTTAATAGAATCAAGTTCATCCTGCATGGCTTTGTTCCAATGATCATTGTCTCGTGCATCCACAAATTAATCAGGCTCATCATGATCCTATAAACTGGCTGCCATAACCATATTTAAATCCATGATGTGTGCATGCTCATTGGTCCGTGACTCCCTACGAGTACGGCCAGCAAGAGGAGTCTCTAGATGGCTGTCCGGTAATGTCCTCAAATACCATCTAGGTATATGTCTGACCTGTGGAGCCTGTTGCCCCATATTTGGCTCAACTTTTGGCTCAATCTCCTTTTGAATTTCTGCACCACCTTCATGATTAGCTGGCTGTCCTGCCCCCTCATGGGTTGGATCACCAACTGTGGAATGAAACTCCATAGGTAGTAGGCCTTCAAACACATCATTTTCAGCTTGATTTGCATCATAACTAGCCATGGATAATTCTGATTTTTCATCAAAAATCACATCCCGACTAGTGAATATCTTCTTGGACAGTGGGTCATATAACCGGTAGCCCTTGCTCTCACGGCTATACCCAACAAAAATACATTTTGTGGCTTTATCATCCATTTTTTTCAACTCTTTGGGTATGTGTGCATATGCAAGACACCCAAAAGTACAAAAGTGTGATACCGAAGGCTTGCGGCCATGCCAAGCCTCAAAAGGAGTAATGGAAACCAATGCCTTTGTGGGACATCGATTCAAAATATGACAAGCACACATAACAACTTCCACCCAAAAGATATGTGGTAGCTTCTTTGCCTTTAACATACATCTGGCCATCTCCATGAGTGACCGATTCTTCCTTTCTGCAACCCCATTTTGCTATGGAGTATTAGGAGTAGTAAGCTGATGCTTGATACCTCTACTCTCAAGAAAGGAATTCAACATGTGTGACACATATTCCCCCCCTCGATCAAAACGGAGAGTCTTAACCTTGCATCCTGACTCTACTTCAGCAAGTGCTACAAAGGCCAAAAATGCATCATATACCTGTGATTTCTGTGTCAACGGATAGACCCAGCATATACAAGAGAAGTCATCAATAAATGTAGCAAAATAGAAGCAACCTCCTAATGACTTCGTCTGCATGGGACCACAAAGATCACTGTGTATAAGCTGCAACTTTGCAGTTGCTCGTAGAGCCTGATCACGTGGAAAGGAAAACCGATGCATTTTTCCCAAAATACATCCTTCAAATATGTGATTTGGAGCCTTCTCCATAAGAGGTAGGTCTGTCAACATGTTATGTCGCTGCATAAGCATAAGACTACCAAAATTTACATGCCCCATGCGAGCATGCCATAACTCCGCATCAACCATAGCTGGAGTAAGAGTGAATGCATTATAAGCAGACTGATCCCCACTGGCTGAAATGCATCCAACTGATAGAGTCCATGACATAATGTACCAGTAAGCATCAAGGTCAAAGCATTAGCTTTGTCTCTGACCATGCATTTGTCATCATCAAAGTTGACTTGCATACCACACTGTGCTAAAGAAGAAATGGACAACAGATTCTTCTTTATCCCTGGTACATATAAGGCATCTGTAAGGCGAAGAATAGAGCCATCAATGGCTGTGAGCTGAATCTCCCCAATGCCATGAACTGGATATGAAGCATTATTGGCACACTGAACGGTCTTGCCAACAGGGGCAGGGCATATATTACAAAACAAATCCCTGCGAGATGTAATATGCTTTGAAGCACCACTATCAAAACACCAAGTACATGCATGCTCTGTCACACTGAGTGCCTGTGAAGACCAAGAGGCATCATAACTGATGTAGAAACAGTAATCCCTGTCTTCAACAAAGGAAGCAGTCTCCGGAGGAACTTTAGAGGCATCATTTACAGACATCCCAGATCCCTTTGCCTTCTCTTTGGCAATCCTCTTCCTACACTCTGTGATGTAGTGACCTGGCTTCTTACAGTAATGGCATTTGCCCTTCTTCCTGGGCTGTCCATCACCTTTCATGGTATCCTGAGATGAACCACCATCACCTGAATTCTGATTTGAACTCTTTGGCTGAGACTTGCCTTTCCCTTTTTGACCTGTCACAAATGCTTGTTCAGCACTTGTGTTCATGTTCATGTTCTTCCTGATTTGCTCTTCCTGTAACAAAAGAGCAACAAGTTCCTAATACTTTAGGGGCTCAATAGCATTCCTCATGCTGAGGTTCAAAGAGGTATGAAAAGCCAAGTAGGATCTTGGCAAAGAGTTTAAGATGGTGGATACAAGCTGTGTCTCAGGAATAATCTCATCCACATTGATGAGTTGCTCTCTCAAATCCTGCAGCTTGTTCAAGTGGCTAGACATATCATCTCCTTCATGCATCTTCTGATTTTCCAGCTCTCTTCTCAAAAATGAGATCTGTGCCTCATTACGAGCAGCATACATCTGCTCCAAAGTCACCCATGCATTCCGTGAATAGCCAGCTGAACGAATATGAGGTATAATAGACCTCTGTACTGACAATGCAATAAGTGATAAGGCTTTTGCATCTTTGGCATCCCATGTCTTCTGAGCATTTGTTCTTTGAACAGGCAGTGGCTGACCTGGTGCCTGTGCCTGTTGTCCTCTTCCACGAGCACCCCCTTGGGGAGGAGTCTCTGGAGCCAATGGACCTGGATGTGGTTCATCACCACTAACAAAATCCCAAAGACCTTTTGCCACGAGCACATTTCTCAGCATAAAACTCCACAAGGAGTAATTCATGCCATCCAGCTTGTCTTCCTTAGACAAGTACGTGAACACATCACTCTGCTGTTGATTTGCCATTATGCCAGTGCACAATGTTGTACCTGTGTATCAAAAAACCCAAAAGCAACAACCCTGAAAGCAACTGTACTCCACTGAATACAGCTAACCCAAATATGCCTGCACTCTCAATCCTCTGAATGTGCAACACAATGCACCACTGACTGAGTAGAGCAACAAAAGTGGCTCACACAATGCCAAAATGCCCAGAAAATGCCCAAAATTTCTGCACCCAAAGCCTTGCAAAAGCCTGTAGAGATTTCTTTGCAAGAAAACCTCCCTGTATCTACTAGAAAACTTTCACAGAGAAAATGCCCAAATTTCAAAACATGTAAAGCTTACCAAAATATGATTTTGCAGGTACACTCGGTTGTAGGCTGTACGGAACAGTAGCAGTGTATTGGGCGACTGTACAGAGCTGCAGGTACTGTGCTGCTGTAGGCTGTACGGAACAGCTGTCAGGTACAGGTCAACTGTTGTCTGCTATACGGAGCAGACTGTGTACTGAATAGCTATACGGAACAGGGCAGGCGTCTGTACGGAGCAGGGCACGTGCTGGTCTGCTGCAAGACTCTACCGGCAGTTGACGGCGAGGACAGCTGATGGCGTGTGACCGTACGAGCAGCTGGTGGCGTGGGCCTGTACGGACAGCTGTACGGCTGTCTGCGCTGGAGTGGCTGCAGCTGATGGCGACTGTCTGTACGGGCACTGATGGCGAGTGACTGAGTGGCTGCAGCTGAACTGAAAGCAGGCGAACTGATGGCAGGCCTATACGGACAGCTAGGCGAACCTGCTCTGATACCAAATGTGGGGTTGAGCTGTTAGCTTTGGAGTGATTGCAGCTGATGGCGACTGTCTGTACGGGCAAGGATGGCGAGTGACTGAGTGGCTGCAGCTGAACTGAAAGCAGGCGAACTGATGGCAGGCCTGTACGGACAGCTAGGCGAACCTGCTCTGATACCAAATGTGGGGTTGAGCTGTTAGGGTTAGGGTTTGGAAGGCACACTAACAGAAAACGTGAGAGTGAGACAGAGGAACACGACTGCTCATATATTGATTAATTATAAAGTGAAGTACAATAGCCACATAAAGATGTGACCTAATAGTGTGTTCACATGGTCCGGCCGTAAATAGTGCCAGGTGGACCAAAACCACTTATAAACCTTTAAAAGTGAAACTAAGCTAAACTGGGGGAAAAAACCTCCACTAACTGAAGTAAAAAGTGCCCCAGTAATCTACTGATGATCACTAGCACTCCCCTGGGTGCATACACAGCATAAAACCCAACAAGGTACGTATGCATTTATTTTAGTTTTGACAGGCCATGAAGAAGTACCATCAAGAACAAAGCCATTGGTTAAAGAAAAGGCATAGAGATGTTGCCAGATAAGCAGATGATACCACAGATATGGAGAAAGACTAGATACACAAGCTCCCCAGATGGGGCTAGTACTTGGATATACTTCGAACATATGCATATACTTGAAACATATGCATGTATTTTGAACATATGAATGTGCCTGGAACACTTGCAATCCGCAGTTGAGGACAACTGCGATATAAGGGGAAGGGAATGTAACTATTTGGCCCTCCTAGCTCTATTCACATGATAGAACTTTTGCCTGGACACCGGACAAGTAGAAGAAGGCATGGGAACAGGGACCATGAAGTTTGCACATGGAAAAGCACCAATCTTGATCAAAAAGCAGAGAAAAGCAAAAAGTCAAACTGTGTTGACCACGAGGCAAGAGCACCACTCGCAAGAGGAGACTAAGCCGGACCAAAACACCAAAAGCTACTTTAAAGCAGCTCTAGGGCCAAAAAGCAAGGCCCTAAAGCCAGAAAAGCAAAGCATAAAAGAACTTTGAAAAGCTGGTCTTATTTGAGTAAATATTTTATTGCTTAAAGTGAAAAAGACAAAAAGCAAAGCAAAAGAGGAAAGCAAAGTGTAGAAGGCAAAGCAAAAGCTTAGCTAGCTTTTCTAGCTACAAGCAAGACTCCTCCTCAACTATAAAAGAAGCATGAACGTCTCTTGATCATCAATAAAATTGTGGAGTTTATCATCGCTGCCCGCGCTGATTCATAGCACCTCCATCGACTACTGTGCCACGTCATCACTGTCCTTACGACTATACAGATCCGTACAACCGTGCGGAACTGTACGGACACCTGGCAAATTCTGTTGCCTGCCCTGTGCAGTCTGCAGACTGTTTGTCGCCTATGCACTACTGAGCTACTGCTCTGCGCTATTTTCCACTAGGCTGCACCACCTGAACCAGCCGGCGTTAGCCTCCATCTATTGCCCAGCACCGCCTGTAACCGCCTTGTGCAGGCTGTGCTACCTATACCACCGCCGAGCATTGTTACTGCTGCCAGCGCTGCCCTTTGTTTGGCTAAGCTACCTGACCTGCTACCCAACCACCACATGTGCCATCTGTTCAACACAAGCGGCAATCATCATCGCCTAGTCACCACCGCCTTACACCTCCAGTGCCCGGCCAACGTTGCCAACTAAACCACTGTTGCCACCTACTTGGCCGCCGCTGCCGACTGGATCTGTAAACGTTTACCACACCACGTCGTCCAATGGATATCGTATTGCCATGTGGATTGGCCCAGCTTCATCATCTACACCCTTCTCTTGTGCACCCTGTGTGCAAGCTAGGGGACTTGGATTTTCGACTTGGATTTGGATATGGATTTGGACTTGGATTTGGATTTGGACTTGGATTTGGATATTGGATCTAGTACTAGCGCGGTGAGAGATTCTTGTGGGTCATCCCTCTGGTGTGCTCGGCATCAAAAATCTTGTGCCTTGACATCGACATCGATTTCAACTTGGATATTCTACATCAGCATATTTGTTTAGTTTTGTATTCATTGTTGTATTGATCTTGGCTTGCGAGCCCTGGATTGTTCCTGAATAAATTCTTGAAAGGGGGCGAGCCATGTTCCCCACTCAGTGTGTGTGTGTGTACTGTGCAAAGTTCCCTAAACCCTTCTCTCTCTATATTCCTATCTCTTGGATACGTGGTGGAATCTATCACGGCACGACCCGCTAGGCTTACAGATGCAATGCAGACCAACATATTAGAGGAAGAAAGAGCATAAAGGTGCATACAAACATATCAGCACACAAGGGGGAGTCTCCACAAATCAACAAACAAAAAATCACATCAAGAAAGGTACAAAAAAATCAATTTGGGGCTTTTTCATTTTTCTGCAAATCTTGCTTAATCACAGCATTAAACCCTCATTTCTCAACATTTGTCAAAATTGAGGGGCAGGTACGTACTACTCAGGGTATATCTGAGATGGTTCACTCCACTATTGGGGTGAAACAGGGCTGCCCCCTTTCTCCCACCTTATTTGGGATGTATGTGCATGAGATTTCGGACTATGTAGAGCGGGAGGGTGACAGAGGAGCACAGCTAGCAGGGACATGGATTCCGCTGTTATTGTATGCTGATGATATTGTGCTGATCTCAGATTCTCCAGAGGGGATGTAGCGTCATTTGGATGCATTGCACACGTTTGCACAGGACAGTGGATTGTCTATTAACCTTGGTAAAACCAAGGTGATGGTGTTTAACACCACAGCACAGTGGGTTAGGAGGTCAATACCCACCTTTACATATGGTCAGGAGAGACAGTGGAGTATACAGATGCATATACTTACCTTGGTGTGGTTTTTAGTGGCCCACTATTTTCCTTGAGGAGAGCAGCGGAGACCAGATTGACCAGAGCTTATGCAGCATTCAGGAGACTAGAGAGGATGGTGTTCGCAGGTTCAGTTTCAGGAACCTCGAACAAAGCTCTTGCTCTTTGACACTTTGGTCACTTCAGCCATGCTGTATGGAGTGGAGATATGCCCTTGGTTTCTATGATTTCCTAGATGATTAGGACCAAGGCCTCCGTACCACATGATATTATCCGTGCAGAGATGGCTGCCCCCCCATTGGTAGTAGAGGCACTCACTCGATCAGTCTCCTTTATACATAGCACTTGGGCTCTCCCTAGAGACAGATATGCTCGCTTAGCCCTGGAGTCTTCACGACAGTTGGCATCACAAGGAGATGGATCATGTTGGTATGCACAGATGACAGCTTGGATCCAACTGCATGGCTTTAGTATGGACAGGCTACCTCCATTTCAGTACTCCCTGAATGCACCCTCCCTCTCTCTCACACGGGCAGAGATTACCAGACTTATCAGGCAGGACTTGATTCAGCTGGACACTAGGAGGACATGGATACAGCCGACACACGAGCTTGGTACGAAGATGGCTTTCTATAGAGATCATCTTCTCCAGCTCACGGAGGATGGGTTTGTGATTAGACCCAGCTACATGGATACTCATCTTTCTCATGGGGTACGGTGTGCTATTGGTCAGATGCGCACATCCTCACACCAGCTAGAGATTGAGACTGGCAGATTCAAAGGAGTACCAACTGAGGCCAGGATTTGTCAGTTGTGCCAGATGGAGCCAGAGACAGAGTTACATTACATATATCACTGTCCAGTATATTATGAGATACGAGGCCGTTTTCACTGCCTGTTCAGAGAGGGTTTCGGACCACTTTCTAGAGTCATGAGATACCAGGATCAGAGATGCCTCGGATTATACTTGCTGGAGCTGCGTAGACATAGAGAGGGTCTCTTGAGAGGGAGGGGATCAGAGAGGGAGAGACACCTACAGAGGCAGATTACAGACTTCTTTCGACAAGAGATTGAGCAGTCAAGCCAGCAGGCATTGTAGCTAGCCCCAGAGTATAGCCGCACCAGAGGTACACTGATTGATCGGGCTATAGAACTGGGACGGTCCAAGCGTCCCAAGATGAGAGTCCCAACACCGACGGAGACTACAACAGAGGATCAGGACCATACTAGCACGGCATGGGAGACGTCCAGTCAGAGTACTCACCATGGAGGATATTGAGGATATCCGACATCGACCAATGAGAGACATCTTTGGATAGTGATGTATATGATGCTTACCTTTGCTGCTGGAGTTTTCCTTTCCAGATGTTATCCATTAGGAGCTCCTAGTACCTTACTTTTCCTTATAGTTGTTGTTTCAGTTTCAGTTTCAGTTAGTTGTTTAGTTGTTTTAGCTTTTCTTACACAGATATTGTATCAGATCCACCAATTGTTGTAACCTTTTTGGTCTCATAGGTCATTTAAGTTTTTCAAAGGCAGCAACAGCTAGGAGATGGGAGCCGAGCCACTGACGTTGCTCAGTGCCCTAGGATGGCATGCATGCTACTACTGCGTGACTTTGACAATCATACCTTTTCTTCTCTCTCTCTCTCTCTCTCTCTCTCTCTCTCTCTCTCTCTCTCTCTCTGCATAAATGCCTGAGCCATGTTTCTTTTCAAGCCTCCATAGCCTATCTCAAGCTTTTACCTGTGTAAGCCCTAATTTCCATCAAGGTCAACAAAGAAAAGTATGTAGATTGAAAAAGGCATTGTATGTGTAAGCCCTGATTTCCACCAAGGTCGAGAAAGAAAAGTATGTAGATTGCAAAAGGCATTGTATGGCCCTAAACAAGCTCCCCAAGCTTGGTATGAGAAGATACATGCCTATTTGACCAGCCAAGGCTATCAAAACAGTCCGACTGAAAGTACCCTCTATGTCAAGGTGGATGAAGAGGATTTGATTGTGGTCATCCTCTATGTGGATGACATGATACTCATTGGGACAAAGGCGGATAAAAACGCAGCATTCAAGGATGGTTTGGTTGAGATGTCAGATCTTGGCCTATTGCACTTTTATTTGCGCATACAATTTATGCAGACAAATGAAGGCATTGTGCTACTTCAGCCTAGGTACATAAAGAGTGTTAGAAATGTTTAAATTTCAAGATTGCAAGTCTTTCTAATCCTACTCCAATAGAACCTGGACTTAGGCTGAGCATGTATGATGCAAGAAATCCTTTTGATAGCACATATTCCAACCAAGCTATGGGCTGCCTCATATATTTGTGTAATACAAAGCCAGATATGCAGTATGGGGTGTCAAATTTGGGTAAGTTATGCACAACCTAGGGTCAAAGCATTGGCAAGCTGTGAAGCGAGTGTTTCGGTACTTACAGGGCACCCAAGATCTTGGAATATTTTATCCTAGGGGGGTGATTGTCATTTACTTGCTTATTGTGATTCAGATTGGGCTAGTGATTATGACACCAGAGTGTCCACAAGTGGGAATTGATTCTTCCTTGGCAGCTCATGTATTCCTAGTTGAGCAAAAAGCAACCAACTATGGCCACATCATCTTGTGAAGCTGAGTGCAGGGCAGCTTTCACTACTACAGTTGAGTGTCTATGGTTGATGGTAGATCTTCGTGGGTGTCAACTTTCACTACTACAGTTCAGTGTGTATGGTTGAGGAGATTCATGGCAGATCTTTGTAGGTGCCAGCAGACACCCACTCCCATTCTCCTTGACAGTGCTAAGGTTGTGGCAAGGAATCCATTTTTCCATTCTCGCACCAAGCATATAGAGATTCATTATCACTATGTCAAAGAGAGGTTACATGCAAGAGAGATCAGCTTGATCTATCCTCCTACACATGACAACATTGCATATCTGTTTACGAAGGTGTTGCCTCGAGAGAAGTTTGAAGCTTTCTGCAACGCTTTAGGCCCACTCCCATCTGGAGAGTCATCTGCTACCCTATACATGTTCACACTATCACTACAGGTGGCACGGGTGCCCGCGTTGGGGGGTGGGGGAGGTGGGGGGGGGATTTGTAGGATTATACATATGTAGGACACTTAAATCTCTACACATTATAGAGTTTTTTTCCCCTAGACATTTTGTGTGTCCGGACACCTATAGTTTTACATTTCGGGCTTGTACTTAGGGTACTTGTGGTTGTACACATTTTATCACTTCATTCTAGTATATCCACACTTTCAAGCTCTCTATTGCTCTCTACTGTGTGTTCTTGCTGTTTTCGATGTATTTCTACTAAACATTAGCGTTTCTCAGAACCCAACACTACTAAACATTTTGGTGTATTCGGTGTATTTCTACTGAACATTAGCGTTTCTCAGAACCCAACCCTACTAATTGGTCTCATAGACACTTTGGGTGTTTCATGGACATTAATAAATCATTCTTACTAAGAACGCTCATTCCTCTCTTTGTATCATCACTAGAAGTACCTTCTTAAGAGATTTTGATTCTCTTCCCTTGGGTTAATTATTCTCTTTTCCTTGCAAGTAAACGCGGCATAAGTATTGTAGGACCCCCACCACGGATGGTGTATTTGCTTTATTAGAATGATGTAAATCTGAAAAGAAAATACATAAATCTTGACCTTTCTTGGCTGAGAAAACTCTACCCTTGACCTACAGTCCTTCACCCCTTTGCTTTAGCAACTCCTTGGCTTGTCTCGCCCTTGTTTGCCTTGGCTCTTGGTGAAAAATGAGATAAAACAATGGGATTGTGGCTCTTCTATTTATACTACTCCAGGATGAGCAGTCGGCCACCACAATTCTTCTAGCATTAAATGCTAGAAGAACTCAATAAAAGCTACGCTTTTCCTGTACCTTGGACCTGTACACCATCATATGGGACTGATTCTGTGTTTAGCTTTGCTGAGCCTGATGCTCTGATACCAATGTAACATGCGGAAGCTTCGGAGAAGATCGGTAACTTCAATGCTTAGAAATCAACACTCTTTTCACGACGGAATTAACGCACAAACTGAATGAAGATGTGCAGAAAATAGAGAGAGAGAGAGGGAATTTATACTACTCCAGGATGAGCAGTCGACCAGCATTAATCCAAGCAGTCAGTTCTAATTTTGTCCCACGATTGAATATTAGCATTAAATGCTAGAAAAATTCAATAAAAGCTGCGCTTTTCTTCCCTTGTTGGCTGGGCTTTATGCGCATGATTCCTTAGTGGCTGGGGCATAGTCTTTAGGCTGTTTGGGGACTGGGCAGCCTGTATGGACTGCCCCATACTTGCCCTTACAGCCATAACCAGGCTGTACAGCCTGTATGCTTCCCCTAGTCTGCCCCTAGGGCTGTCCTACAGCCCTCCATGGCTGGTGGGTTCAGCCAGGGCCTTCCTGGCCCTCATGGGGGTGGTTTCACACCATCCCCATGCCCACACTAAGACTTGGGGTAGCCCTATGGGCTGGCCCCTTCTTCTAAAAGCAAACCCTAACTAACCACACAGTGATCTGGCATCCAGTACCATACCAGGTACACAGAATCACTGACATCATTCCAGAGGGAGACTCACAGCGCAGACTGGCACTGTTTCATGTGCAGGACATTGCACACCTGACCTTGGACTCCTGTGCAGGACAATGCACACCTGACCTCGGACGACTGAGATGGATCCGTGGCTGACTCGTTCCGGACTGGGCTTACATGGGACCAGTTTTCCATCCCAGGTCCTGCACCTTCTGTACAGAGATGTCTACTTGGCATCCAAGTGCGGGATGCACGTGACATCCCCTTCTGCTTAACTTGACGGAAGCTCCATAGCCTCCAAATAATCCGTCAATAACGCCGGATAGTCTTCGAAAAACTCTCTGTCCAGCCATACCGCTTCGTGGGTCCCTCGGTCCTGAAACTTCGTGAGAAATTGTCTTAGTCTTCGACCTGAGCCATGCTTGAAGCGGTGCAGAAGGATCTGTTCTGGAACCATAACTTCTGCTTCATCAACAATATCTGGTTCCGCTTCGTCTTTGACTTCTGAAGGGATAGGACCTGCATATGGCTTTAACCAACTGACGTGAAACACATCCTGCATAGTCCAACTTGGAGGTAGCTTTTACTGCATAGACACCTCATTAATCTTTTTTCTGATGGGAAAAGGTCCGAAGCTCCTGAAAGACAACTTTGGGCATCGCTTGCCCACCTGTTTCAACCTTTGCTTTATAATCCGAAGATAAACCCAATCCCTTCCGAAAACTTCATATCCCTTCGGTCTTTATTGGCCTGTCGAGTGTAGGCCTCTTGCGCTTTAGCCAACCTGTCTTTCACTGACTCTAAAATCTCCTGGTAAGACTCCGTCACTCTGTCGCTTCAGGTACTGAAGACGAGGTCCTGGTCAACAATGACTGGAAAGGTCTTCCAAATGCTCCCTCATATGGAGTCCTGCCAATAGCTGAAGAAAAAGAATCATTCAAAACAGCTTGAACTAAAGGCAAATAAGATTCCCACTTACCTTGCTCATCGTGGACATAACACTTCAACACATCAAAGGCCAACTGGTTGTATATCTCTATCTGGCCGTCTGTCTGTGGGTGGAAGAATGCACTGGAAAAATTCAATTTAGTACTAAAGTTATCAAACAATGCCCTCCAAAAATGACTGGTAATGCCCTCCAAAAATGACTGGTAAACTTGGCATCTCGGTCTAACACTATGGTCCTAGGAATCCCGCCAATCGGGTACCAATGTAACACGCGGAAGCTCTGGGAATCTTCTTTCAGCCCTAAACAATCCTGGAAACATGCTGATGCAAAACGCAGATATGGAGAGAGAGTAGAGAGAGAGAGAGAGATATATGCTGGAAATTCAGTATATTCATATAGTACAAAAAGGGTACTCTTCTACAGCCCTAGGCTGCCTCAAACAAAAGGTGATAAACACCCAAAATCTGGTCCTAAATCTGGACCCTAAGGATCCAATCCCTAAAGGACTGAATGAGTACAATGATGAGCTACCTTGCCTATTTATAGGCCTTTTGATTCCTTGGAGAACTGGCAACAGTCTTGGCCAGCAGTCTTGGCTTTCAATCAATAAAACACAGTGCCACCTCTGGTTGGTTAGCCGCCTCTGTTTGGTCCAGCCGCCCACCTTCTGTAAGCAGCCGACAGCTCATGTGTTCCTTCTTGGTTCAGCCGACAGCACATAATCCCTGCCCTGGCTCCAAGTCCAAGCTACTACCTCATTTGCACCCTAGTGCTTCTAAATTCTGGTTCATACTCTTTATCTGGCTGCCTCTTCTGGACCAACACCTCAGAATGTCCATGGCATCTTTCATGCACATGACATCCCCCTCTGCTAAACTTGATGACGGGATTCCAAACTGTTCTTGGATGACTGTCATCATCCCAATCTTTTCCCGAAGTCCCTCTATCATCCATCCATCCGTGGCAACCCTTTTCTCTGAAAGCTCGGCCCGTTCTCCAAAACCACTCTGTCTCAGAATAAGATCTATGCATCTGTTCCATCTAGTCCACAATCCATTCCTGCCCTGACTCTGAACACTGTCTTGGTCTTCATTCCTGAGAAATGACTCTGGCACTCTCACATCACCCCTTGGAGGATAAACCTCCCTTGGGACCGTTGCCCGAGAACCTATCTGGCTCACAGGACTGCCATCACCTCTAGCTCTGTGGAACACCACCAACAAACCTCCTGGGAGCTCTTCCCGATTCTGTGTTCCTTGCCTTGGGCTTCGTATCCGTGTACTTTCCTGTACCTTGGGCCTGTACACCATCATATGGGACTGATTCTGTGTTTAGCTTTGCTGAGCCTGATGCTCTGATACCAATGTAACATGCAGAAGCTTCGGAGAAGATCGGTAACTTCAATGCAGAGAAATCAACACTCTTTTCACGACGGAATCAACGCACAAACTGAATGAAGATGTGCAAAAAATAGAGAGAGAGAGGGAGAGATGGAGAGGACACAGTATTGGGTCCCAAATACCCTCTGTAGAGCCCCCACCACGGATGGTGTATTTGCTTTATTAGAATCATGTAAATCTGAAAAGAAAATACAAAAATCTTGACCTTTCTTGGCTGAGAAAACTCTGCTCTTGACCTGCAGTCCTTCACCCCTTTGCTTTAGCAACTCCTTGGCTTGTCTAGCCCCTGTTTGCCTTGGCTCTTGGTGAAAAATGAGATAAAACAATAGGATTGTGGCTCTTCTATTTATACTACTCCAAGATGACCAGTCGACCAGCATTAATCCAAGCAGTCAATTCTAATTTTGTCCCACGATTGAATATTAGCATTAAATGCTAGAAAAATTCAATAAAAGCTGCACTTTTCTTCCCTTGTTGGCTGGGCTTTATGCGCATGATTCCTTAGGGGCTGGGGCATATAGGCTGTTTGGGGACTGGGCAGCCTGTATGGGCTGCCCCATACTTGCCCTTACAGCCATAACCAGGCTATACAGCCTGTATGCTTCCCCTAGTCTGCCCCTAGGGCTGTCCTACAGTCCTCCATGGCTGGTGGGTTCAGCCAGGGCCTTCCTGGCCCTCATGGGGGTGGTTTCACACCATCCCCATGCCCACACTAAGACTTGGGGTAGCCCTATGGACTGGCCCCTTCTTCTAAAAGCAAACCCTAACTAACCACACAGTGATCTGGCATCCAGTACCATACCAGGTACACAGAATCACTGACATCATTCCAGAGGGAGACTCACAGCGCGGACTGGCACTGTTTCATGTGCAGGACATTGCACACCTGACCTTGGACTCCTGTGCAGGACAATGCACACCTGACCTCGGACGACTGAGATAGATCCGTGGCTGACTCGTTCCGGACTGGGCTTACATGGGACCAGTTTTCCATCCCAGGTCCTGCACCTTCTGTACAGAGATGTCTACTTGGCATCCAAGTGCGGGATGCACGTGACATCCCCTTCTGCTTAACTTGACGGAAGCTCCATAGCCTCCAAATAATCCGTCAATAACGCCGGATAGTCTTCGAAAAACTCTCAGTCCAGCCATACCGCTTCGTGGGTCCCTCGGTCCTGAAACTTCGTGAGAAATTGTCTTAGTCTTCGACCTGAGCCATGCTTGAAGCGGTGCAGAAGGATCTGTTTTGGAACCATAACTTCTGCTTCATCAACAATATCTGGTTCCGCTTCGTCTTTGACTTCTGAAGGGATAGGACCTGCATATGGCTTTAACCAACTGACGTGAAACACATCCTGCATAGTCCAACTTGGAGGTAGCTTTTACTGCATAGACACCTCATTAATCTTTTTCCTGATAGGAAAAGGTCCGAAGCTCCTGAAAGACAACTTTGGGCATCGCTTGCCCACCTATTTCAACCTTTACTTTATAATCCGAAGATAAACCCAATCCCCTTCCGAAAACTTCATATCCCTTCGGTCTTTATTGGCTTGTCGAGTGTAGGCCTCTTGCGCTTTAGCCAACCTGTCTTTCACTGACTCTAAAATCTCCTGGTAAGACTCCGTCACTCTATTCGCTTCAGGTACTGAAGACGAGGTCCTGGTCAACAATGACTGGAAAGGTCTTCCAAATGCTGCCTCATATGGAGTCCTGCCAATAGCTGAAGAAAAAGAATCATTCAAAACAGCTTGAACTAAAGGCAAATAAAATTCCCACTTACCTTGCTCATCGTGGACATAACACTTCAGCACATCAAAGGCCAACTGGTTGTATATCTCTGTCTGGCCGTCCGTCTGTGGGTGGAAGAATGCACTGGAAAAATTCAATTTAGTACTAAAGTTATTGGCAACCCTTTTCTCTGAAAGCCCGGCCCGTTCTCCAAAACCACTCTGTCTCAGAATAAGATCTATGCATCTGTTCCATCTAGTCCACAATCCATTCCTGCCCTGACTCTGAACACTGTCTTGGTCTTCATTCCTGAGAAATGACTCTAGCACTCACATCACCCCTTGGAGGATAAACCTCCCTTGGGACCGTTACCCAAGAACCTATCTAGCTCACAGGACTGCCATCCCCTCTAGCTCTGTGGAACACCACCAACAAACCTCCTGGGAGCTCTTCCCGATTCTGTGTTCCTTGCCTTGGGCTTCGTATCCGTGTACTTTCCTGTACCTTGGGCCTGTACACCATCATATGGGACTGATTCTGTGTTTAGCTTTGCTGAGCCTGATGCTCTGATACCAATGTAACATGCAGAAGCTTCGGAGAAGATCGGTAACTTCAATGCTTAGAAATCAACACTCTTTTCACGACGGAATTAACGCACAAACTGAATGAAGATGTGCAAAAAATAGAGAGAGAGAGGGAGAGATGGAGAGGACACAGTATTGGGTCCCAAATACCCTCTGTAGAGCCCCCACCACGGATGGTGTATTTGCTTTATTAGAATCATGTAAATCTGAAAAGAAAATACAAAAATCTTGACCTTTCTTGGCTGAGAAAACTCTGCTCTTGACCTGCAGTCCTTCAACCCTTTGCTTTAGCGCTTGTCTAGCCCCTGTTTGCCTTGGCTCTTGGTGAAAAATGAGATAAAACAATGGGATTGTGGCTCTTCTATTTATACTACTCCAAGATGAGCAGTCGACCAGCATTAATCCAAGCAGTCAGTTCTAATTTTGTCCCACGATTGAATATTAGCATTAAATGCTAGAAAAATTCAATAAAAGCTGCACTTTTCTTCCCTTGTTGGCTGGGCTTTATGCGCATGATTCCTTAGGGGCTGGGGCATATAGGCTGTTTGGGGACTGGGCAGCCTGTATGGGCTGCCCCATACTTGCCCTTACAGCCATAACCAGGCTGTACAGCCTGTATGCTTCCCCTAGTCTGCCCCTAGGGCTGTCCTACAGCCCTCCATGGCTGGTGGGTTCAGCCAGGGCCTTCTTGGCCCTCATGGGGGTGGTTTCACACCATCCCCATGCCCACACTAAGACTTGGGGTAGCCCTATGGGCTGGCCTCTTGTTTTAAAAGCAAACCCTAACTAACTACACAGTGATCTGGCATCCAGTACCATACCAGGTACACAGAATCACTGACATCATTCCAGAGGGAGACTCACAGCGCGGACTGGTACTGTTTCATGTGCAGGACAGTGCATACCTGACCTTGGACTCCTGTGCAGGACAATGCACACCTGACCTCGGACGACTGAGATAGATCCCTGGCTGGTCCCAGACTGGGCTCACATGGGACCAGTTTTCCATCCCAGGTCCTGCACCTTCTGTACAAATATGTCTACGTGGCATCCAAGTTCGGGATGCACGTGACACTAAGCCATCTACAAACCATCTATTCTGCAACCATCAGGTTTTTTGTACCAGAATACTAGACTGCTTAACCGTGCTACTACATAAATGAGATAGTCGGAGCCTAGGTATTACATAATGAGTGTGAAGCATCGATATCCACCCCCAACCCCCCCTCCCAAAGCCCACCCGAAGCCGAATGATACACAATGAGAATTTACCACATATGCTGAAAAAGATGTCTGTATATTGGAAGCATTTTAAACAGCTCTCATCAAAAAAACATATTTGCATCGAACAAGAGACTTCCTTTACAGATTAACCTGAACTCGATTCAAGAAAAATATTTACTGAAATGGATGTTTTCGGCATACCTTCAGTATTTCCTTGCTGCCAGCATTCTGTAAGAATGGAACCAAATCTGGACCAGCAATTTCCAGCAGCTCAGACTCCAAACCACTCTCAATCATTGTTTGATAAAGGAACTTGTGAAAGGCTCCTCGATCAGGCCACCTTACACTCAGCTGAACTATCTGCCTTATATACTTGCCCCGTAAAGCCACTTCTGAAACCGGATGCTGCAAAGATCCAAACCCTGACTGGAGACCTGTTTGGGCACCTTCCTCTTTCAGATGCCTTCGGGGATTTCCAACTATTTCATAACATTGTTGTCGAGCTAGAAGGGCCATTTCACGCCTATTCAATATGATCATTAAAGGCATCTTCATTCAGATCTGACGCCTTTGCGTTACGCAATGGCAACTCAACGACTGCCTCATAAAACCTGTTTTTCAAATAACTTCAGATAGGCACTAATAAAAGCCACAAGTACAGTTTGCTAAGATTATTAAAGAGCACACTTGTAAAACTATAATTTCCTTACAGAATTATATCGTCGGAAAATAATGAATGCTTACCAAGAATCAAAGATGTACACAAGGCTGATCTGCCACGACGCAGAGTTAGAGATGGACATAAAGCAGGGGAATTGGCAAGTCTCTCCAGCCATAGCTCCATTCCTACAGCACACCAGAGCCTCTTAGTCAAGCCGAGCGGCAAGCAGCCAAGCTCTGGTGTCCCATTCAAGCATTCTATAAATTAGGCTATAGCCTAATCATAGGTCCAGTCCTGGAAATCCTTCCAAACAAGAATACAGATGGACTCCTCTTTTAATCCCTCTAAAAAAGACCAACTTTCCGTACCTTATAATTCACTGAATATAAATCTTCATTTTCAAAGGGACATCCGCCACCCTAAAGTAGCAGACCTAGCCTCATAGGACCCTCAAAAAATGCCAGTTTATGGTATACCTAAGGGCATAATACATCACACAATTCTTCCAGCAGTAGCCTCAATAAATGCTAGTTTGTTGACCATCTTTGGATTGGATTATGCATTTCATGCATGACAGCCAACCCTTCTCCAGAAAGGAACAACTAGCCTCTTCTCTATCTTTCTACATAAAAAAGCAAAATCATGGATGAGCTTGTAGGAAGAAACATATGGAGAGAAAATATAGAAAGTTGCATCTTTAGCTCAACACACTACCATTGCGTGTTGACAAGGTGGAGGAATGCATGACTCATGTAGTAAGTGAGTCCTATTCTTTGGGTACGTGAGTCCTATTCTTTGGGTAGATAGTTTCCTTCCTTTCATGTATACACTTAGCCCCGTAGATCACATATATTACTTTTGGTCTCGTAAACCCCTTGGGTCTTTTGTTGATGTTAAATTTTCTTTCTTTCTTTCTATAAACGCTCTTGAAATTTAACCATAGTGTGCCATTACAGTTCCAGGTAGCTATCCGTAGTGGTCATATGGTCACATAGACCCCGCATCCTTAATTGGAGTGATAATCAACAATGTGCAATCCTCCTTTATTGAGCCTCCTGACAGAAGCCTAATTACTATCACATGGAGAGCCATAATCTGCCTACGCTTCTCCATTTCAAGCGTGGTTGCCATAATTGCATTCTAGTTTTGGACCATTTTTGGCTTCCTGACCAATTTCACACATTTGGAAGCTTCACCCGGCTGTTAAGCTCACCTTAACGTTTCGTGGGAAGTTACTGATCCATCAACAAGCTCGAGCAATGCTCAAGAGCTCTAGCATAGTCGCTCGTCACCACCATCCTCCCGCACTCGTTGTCACACCGAGGCGATTGCTCTAATCCAACGGGTGGTGCAGCCTCTCCCGTGAAGATCATGTGGGATCTCCGTGGAAGATGGCCCCATTGGTAGCCTAATCACTCAAGCAAGAGGGAAGCATGAGAGAACGAGTGATTAGCACTAATCACTCCCAAACCCTAACCCTAAGCACACCACACATGCTATATTAGAGTTGCAAGAGAGAGGGAGAGAGAGAACACTAAACTTCTATTGCACAAATGGGAGAATGAGTTACAAACAAGAGAAATTCGCTTTTATAGTTCCAAGCCTTTCCCCATTAGGCCGCTTGACCCGAGGCGCCCACCAAGACATAGTTACAAGGCTTTTCTCTATGGTTTGGCCAACTAACCAAGATCCTGTTGTTTTTCCTTCAAAGCTCAATACTTGGGAGCGTCTTTAGGGCGTTGCCCTCATCAAATGATAGGATTTACAATATAGTGCGTCTTTAGGGCGTTGCCCTCATCAAATGATAGGATTTACAATATAGTGCGGGTGCCCATTCCATAAGTGTGTGGGCATAGTTGTCGTAGGAATGTGTTAACCAACATGTGCTTAACATACTCCCCTTCCTAAACTCAATTGCATCCTCGTGATCGATAAGAGGTTATCGAGGCCGCTAGGAAGTGTCACACTTGGTTAGTTCTCATGTCTCTCCGAAAATGAGAGGGGGTGGGAGAGTTAGTAAGATGGAAAGAAGTTAGTGGAGTACTGGCGTAGCTAGTCATATGGGCTTTAATGAGTTTGCTTGCTTGTATGGGCTGAGTAGTACTCTTTATTTTATTTTTGATGTGTTTTTCTTTTTTTGTCGCCTTTGCAGCTGGACATCCTCATTAGAGGAGTCAGAGTACTTGTATGAGTGGACTAGCACGGAATACTTAATGACAAGTATCCAAGTTATAGGTGGTGGTATTAAGGAGAGGTTAGTAAAAGAATGGTGTTAGCAAGCAAGTGGCAAAGGGGGGAATTTAGGAGAGACAAGGAGGGTGTTGAAATATCAAGGTGCAATGTTCTCTCTTTTTCTTTTTGTGTTGTGTCGTCTTTTGTCATTGTAGCTCAAGGAACTGGAATCCTGTGTTGATAGGAATGGTAGTTGATGGGGTGAGGATCCAGAGGTGTTGAGTCGCCGAAGAAGAAGTGATGGGTAGGATGGATTAGACATGAAGCATAGTTATTGGGGTGAAGCAGGGGTGATTAAGAAGAGCAGGTGATGGGTCGTACCGTTGACTAGGCTTGTGCCTACCATGGTCCCTCCATCCAAAGATGTACTTGGATGACTGTTGATGATGAGGCTTTGTGGGTGCATACGCATAGAATAGAGCCCAGTGAGAATTGCAGGTGTTGTGCATGGGCGAGGGAAAAAGTTGTGCCCATGGTCCTATTCACCTAGATGTTCTAATCACCTAAAAACTTTCTTTTTTTAAATGTCCTCATGTGGGTGAGAACTTACATGTGTTTATTGGTCAACACCCCTAAAGAGGGTTTTGTACTAAGTAGCCCATTTGGCTAGATTTGTGAGCTTACCATGAAGTTTATCTTTTAGTGGTTGGATAAGCTCTGACATTTGTAGTGCTGCCCCTTGGTTCCGTGAGACGGAGTCAAGGGGCGAGGTGGAGCGTTGTGGATGAGACTCCTTTGGTTGAAAGGGCTGGGTGCATTTAGCTTTTGAGTGCCCATGGGTTGGGTGGGGGCAAGTCCGTAGGATTTAGTTGATGAAGAGGGGACTTGCTTTCCCATTGGTCGCCAAACTAGATTTGTCGATTGGGTAGGTACTGGCTTGCTTGGGGTGGTTTGGGCCAACTGTTAAGGGTATGCCGTGGGATCCAAATGATGGAGTTGCCATCACGGAAGCCTTGGGCTTCTAAGAGACGTTTAGGCACCCATCGTTTGCCGAGTGATGAAGGCTGGCAGCGGTTGACGAGGCTTCTTGGTTGTTGGTGGTCGACGAGGCTTTGAGTGATCATAGGTTGTCGACGCTAAGGACATGCTTTTGATTGTGGCTTTAGGAGCCATAGGTGTGTGTTGCCATTATGGAAGCCTTGAGCTTTGAGCACGTTGGTAGGCACCCATCGTTGTCGACGCTAAGGACATGCTTTTGATTGTGGCTTTAGGAGCCATAGGTGTGTGTTGCCATTATAGAAGCCTTGAGCTTTGAGCACGTTGGTAGGCACGAGGTAGGCACCCATCGTTGTTGGCTTTGTTGTGTTTGGGGTTGCCTAACCTTAGGCCATAGGGCCTTTTGTCGTCACGGCTCCTTAGGGAGTTGGGGTGGTGGATGAGCATGGGCGGTGTTCTTGGGTAGCCAGAGGCAAGTGTTTCCTTCATATAGTAGCCTTGTACTCTGAGTCGGCGGTCGGGAACTAGCCAACATTGAAGCTTTGGCTTATGTTTGGTTTTTGTTGGCTTGGTACTTGGGGTTCTGAGATGGCTGTTTTGGGATTTAGAGTTCTATGTAGCCATCGTAGAAAACTTGAGCGGCAAGAAGATTCTTGGGCACCCACCATTGATTGTCATGACAAAGGTAAGAGGTCAAGGTGTGCGGGGTGTGGGTGGTCGAGGATGTAGAGTTGAGGGGAATTGTCGATGACAAAGCTTGATTGTTAATGTCGGATGGTGTCGACAGTGTCCTTTTGACCAACTTTGGTGAGGCACGAGGTGTGGTAACAGGGGAGACGGCCGGTGTGATGAGGATTTGACTTAAGGGGGAAGGGCAATCAAGGGTGAGTATGTGTGTATGATATCCTCTTGGGGACAAAAGAGGACAGTTGCCTATTTTCTATTGACTTCCATGGAGGCCATTCTTTACACCAATTGATTTAGTAGTGAGTGGTATCAAGCCACTCTTTGCCAATGATGATCCAGCCTTGCAGTGCTCCTACATCTATGACATGAAGTCTGCACTCCAACTAGTTATTTCCTATAGAATTTTAGGAATGAAATACCCAACACTCATTAATCGCATTTTATGTGAAATTTGAATGTAAATGTTTTCTTGTGTAAGTGTGGGCTTTCCAAGAGTTTTCCACGCCTCCAAGAATATGAGATTGGTGTGGACCATAGGGTAGATGTGGGCTTGCCACCGTTGTAGACCATTCTCTATGGAGAGTCCAATCCATATTCTTGGTGGATTTAGTTCTAGTGGAGGTTGAGGGGCAGTGGAACACTTACCAGTTATTGTTGGGGGGGAAAGAGTACCCTTGAGGATCAGATTCAATGCACTCCCCATCCCCCCAGAGAATCATTGTTACCTTGCCCTAGGGAAGCTTGAGGGTAGCTGTATTATCAGCTGGGTTGGTTGTTCTTGTAGCATTATGGATCCAACTTCTGCCAAGGATGACTGCTTCTTGTATCTCACCTGTGGGAACCATATAAAACTTACAAGCCAATGGGTTAGAGACAGTTATGTATAGTTTGTGTAGAAGACCCATGGCTTTGTATACATTGTCCACTAGGCAGTTGAATTTTGGCATGGGCACTATTAAGAGATGGTTTGCCTAGGGAGACCCATGTTTCCCATGGCAAAAGATTGTGGCTACCTGTGGGAGACAACAAGGCACGTTTGCGTTGCATATTTCTACCAAAGGGGAAATCTAGCCATACCCGAAGGGTGGTTGTTTCGTGTTGGGGAGCTATGCTTACACTCAGGGTGTTAAGCGAGGCAATGGCCTTGTAGGGTTCATGAAGGTACTGGCCAGTTGGGAGCACAAATTGCGTGCCAAGTTTGTGATCTTATTGATAGAAGCGACTACGTATGGCACCCGCACGTCATCAAGATTTTGATGACAACATCGCAAACAAAGAGATTGTCGGTCCTGGCGGTGGTCTCACAGAATCTTCGGCGGCGAAGGGCCCTTTGACCATGGGATGATGTATGTGCCACGTATGTAAATCCCCTTTAAGTATTTGAGTCCCTTTGCGGAGGTAGACATGATTTGTGTCCCAGTCATGGACCAATCGTGTTTGTCACATGAAGGGCCTTTAGAGGATGCTATCATAGCCACCGTTGACGAACGTCCATGACTACAAAATGTTAGTTTGAATGTCATGTCACTGACTCAGATCTTGAGGTTATGCGCGAGGCCAAGGGCTCGTGCAGATGTCCCGTCCGCAAGCTTTATATCAACAATGTGGTGGGATCAAGGTGTGGTTGTTTTCCCAGCACATTCTTGTGAGGATGCTTACGCCTGCACCTCCATCTAGGATGCCTCTAACCACATATTTATAGGAAATGGGCAGGGCTATGTTTGTGTTATTACCTTCAAAGTAGTGGCCCAGCGCATTTACTCAAATTGTTGGTGTGCCTTTGGGTTGTGGGTTGTGGTGATGGAGTAGGTCAGGATGAGGGGGCTTAGATTCATCTGAGGAATGTGAGTTATCTCTTTGCTCCACCACAGAAGCCTGTAGTTTTCATTCCATCCAATCCCTAAGGTCATTCCATAAATGTGGATTACCTTTTAACAAGGTTCCAATAGGCATTTGGATTTGGGAGGAAAGAAAGGCTAAGAGGCGTGCAAGGTTGGGTTGATGAGGAGCTTCTTCATGTTCACTTATGAAAAATGTCACCTTTGAATCATTTGTATTTGGACAAGCTTAAAATTCCAAAGATATACCACCATCTTTGGAGACTTTGAAAATTACCTGCTCAAGAAGGAACCTTAAATACTTACTACACTTAATACCTTCAATAACTTAAATACTTGCTACAGTTAAAACCTTAAATAATTTATATACATTACCACCTTAAATACTTTACCTTATTACCTTGATACTTTAAATACATTAATACTTTAAATTCATGAATACCTTAATGCCTTAAATAATTTATATACCTTAAATGCCCCAATACCTTCAACAAGGCCAGAAGAAAACGCTTTTTAAAACCTATCAAAATACGAGCAACTTTAAATGTGAACCATTTTTACTCGTGATTTTCTTAGAGCCAAAGCGAATATGTACCTGATTTTTTGAAATTTTAATCGGTACATGTATGTAATAATTCCATTTTTGAATTTCAAAACCTTAAATACATGCTACATTATTACCTTAAATTCTCTTAAAACCTTGGTTAGTAATTTTGTACCAACCAATTTCGTAGGTGTGGACTGGCCAAAGAAATCTTTAGTTTATGTTCTTACCTTCTACACTACACTTGCTCTAATAAATTCTTTCAAGACCTGTTGCACATAGACAACCAAATTTCTCATAGGCATGCAAGCAATTCTCTCCTTCTCTTACATCACGATGCTTGCAATCCCACCTTGAGTGTACGTTTTACAAAGCATTTCCCTGGACGGTTTTGCCAGCAAAACCCCCTAGGGAGAGATGTTTTATGACTGAGTTTTTCTTTTTGTGTAGCGCAAAGCTTTTAAACTTGTTATGGCTTAATTTTGATACTTGATTAATTTTGTGCATGATTCTGATAATTTTCATTTATGAAATGATTAAGGTAAGGCTCCTCAATCAATTTGGATGGGTTCTTAACAAAGCAATGGTGGCCAGAGACATTTATAGGGTAGCTCTCTGAGCACACCAAGTTTGAGGTAAGTCCATTGGCAAAAAACTATGTTCTGCTTAATTCAATTAGTTTTATGTACTGCCTAATTCAATTTGAAATTTATGTGGGTGCCCTAGTTGAACCCTCTCCAAAGGGGTTTCACTGGGGAAACCCCCCGGGGAGAGGGCTTGAGGTTGTTTAAGATGAATAGATATGTGTGAAGTGTGAAGAATGAGTTGTACAATTGTTTATGAATGTGTGCATAATAGTGTGTTTGTGTGTGTATGTTTTTCAATTAATGCACAAGCCTTCACTCCATAATTTTTCAATGGATAATTTTGAATACTTTTTCAAAGGATATGCCGTGCAAAAACCTAGAGGGACTCTTTCCTCCCAAGGGTTTCCCCAGTGAAACCCCTTTGTGGGGTGTTATTTGTCTTGCTTAATGCATCTGTTGCATGTGTTAGCTCTTGATATCTCTGTGTGGATGCTCTAGTTGAACCCTCTCCAAAGGGGTTTCACTGGGGGGAAACCCCCGGGGGAAACCCCCGAGGAAGGGAGGGTTTTAAGGTGAATAGGTATGTGTGAAGTGTGAAGAATTAGTTGTGCATTTGTTTATGAATGTATGCATATTAGTGTGTTTGTGTGTGTATGTTTTTCAATGAATGCACAAGCCTTCAGCCTATAATTTTTCAATGGATAATTTTGAAAAGGATATGTTGTGCAAAACCTAGATGGACTCTTTCCTCCCAAGGGGTTTCCCTAGCGAAACCCCTTTGTGAGGTGTTATTTATCATGCTTAATGCATATGTTGCATGTGTTTGCTCTTGATATCTTTGTGTGGGTGCTCTAACTAAACCCTTTCCAAAGGAGTTTCGCTTGGGAAACCCCTTGGGGAGAGGGCTAGAGGTGGTTTAAGGTGAATAGATATGTGTGAATAATTAATTGTGTATTTGTTCATCAGGTTAGCAAGTAAACTGATTTTATAGTGCCCATTGTAATCTTTGCTTGATTCCAGATCACCAACTTCATCACAAAGCATGTGCCTATCAACATGGGGATATAGTATATACATAAAGATTAAGAATCTTGAGATGCAACGGTAGAAGCTACTCGTAGGACCTTCTCTCATGCACTTTCCAAGACCAACTAGGGGTGCTAATTTATCATGTTATGAGGGGTGATAATTTGTCATGTTATGAGGGGTGATAATTTTTCCATCTCCTACTTGACTAATAATTTAAGGTTTTTCCTTCATAACGCTCTTAACTAATTCATGTGGTTGCTTTCATATATCATCTTGTTTTTAGGATAGATGAACTCTCCCCCAAGGTGTTTCGCCAGCGAAACCCTCAGATGGGCTTATCCTCCTTCGCTATTTTGTGACTTGCACAGTCACCTTGTGCATTTTTACATGGCTATCTTGTGAGTGTATCAAATTGGACCACCACCTCTCAATAAATTAAGGAGGCTTGCGTACAAATTTTGTAGCTAAATATGGTGAGAGAGGAGTAGACTGTTGTTTAAAAGGCATATAGTTAGTCCATGATGAGGGAATTGTTTTTTTTCCCTTGCTCATAGCTTTTGTTTCTTTGCTTAAAAATTCAATGACTTTTGTTTCTTTGCTTAAAAATTCAGTGACTTTTTTCAATTAACTTCAACCTTTATCAATTTTACCAAGTAATATAGTTGGGGTCAAGGTTTTTATTATGCACTGGATAATGTGCAACATTAGAGTTTTTGTGTAAAATTACTTTGTTCTTCATTTCTGATATTTCAAAGTGCCTTGTAGTTGTGAAGATGAAATGAGGTGCCAAAAGAGGTTCCTAGCCCTCAAGAGGCCGTAAGAGAAAAAATGCAAAGCGAGATGTGGAGGGTGATGTTAAGACTTCTGTTGTCTTGGAAGGTGCGACTACCTCTGCTGTTGTACCCTCGTTGCTGGAGGTAGTGGCGATGACTTCTGACTTGCAGCAACTTATGCCGCTTGGAGAACATGAGGAGATTCCAACCCACGAAGATCCTCCAAAAGTAAACAAGTTGGATGATGATTTGGAGGAGGTGATTCTTGAGTCTGTGTGGTAGGGGCAAAAAGGTGCATAAACTCTCAACTCATTGATTATTAAACCTAATTCTTGAACACCTTTGATTCCATTGTGTTGTTGCATTGTGAATCCTATTGTTAGGAAATCAAGAAAAGATCTCTCAAATATGAAACAAGATTTTGAGAGAATAGGGTATCGTCTCTCAAAGGGTTAAATCATTTTAAGTGTCACTAAGTTCAATGGAAGCTTTTCAGAGGTGACACCCGAGATAAAATCTATCATTTGTTAAAAAATATTTGATTTTGATGTGTGTAAAGTATGTTGCAAAGATATTGCAGGCATATGTGAATGGTGCGTGCAGGACCTTGTACTGCAGGAAGCTAAAGAGGAACTTATGGGTAGCAAAAAAGGAACAGTATCTACACTTTTTTGTTGACAACCACGGTCCATGTTGGCACACAAGGGACCAACTCATGTGCATACAAAGAATGCACCCCTCTCGGTTGCCATGGAGAGAGAGAGAGAGAGAGTCTTTTCGCTGCTAACGCACCCCTCTTAGCTACCATGTCAATAGAGAGAGACAAAGAGAGAGAGAAGAAACTTTCTCTTTGTGATGCGTGTTAGAGAGTCGAGCCGTTTTGCTAACACACATGAGCACACAAACAGGCCACATGTTGATGCATGTGAGCACTGAGCACCTCTTGATTGCACGCTTTCTTCTCCTTCTATGTTGATGTGCATGGGTTTGGGCTACAACTTTTTTTATCAACCTTTTTAAGGTGGACCTTTGTTCAAATTTTGGCCCATGGTCTTGGTCCAAATGTTTTAAAAAATTGGCCATCCTAGTCAAAATCCTACATATTAATATATTATAAAACATGCATAAAATTCTTCTAGAGAGCTTAACATTCACCATAAACCTCTGATTTTTGCTCAAAAAAGTACACACGAGAGCTTGCAAACTTGCGCACCCACAATTGAAGCCCACGCCACGCTCTGTCGAGGCAGTGCAAAGACGGTTTTCGCAACCACTGGCTTTCTCATAAAGCTTCGGGAATGATTTTTCTCTCTCGGCAACTACCTGACGCGATGACATACCAGGTGACACACACAATTTTGTGGATGCAAAATTGGTCCAGATGTTGAGGCTGCCAACAGTACCATGTGACCACAAGTACCGTGTCAAGATGGCTCCCAGGAGAGGATCCAGACGTGTGGGATCGGATGGTTCCAGAGTCCAGACCTTGAGCTCAAACTTGTAGAGTACAAAGAGAAGTTAGATTTTCATATCATGCACCTTGATAGGGCCTATGTAATCCTGGGAGTTTCCTAGTTTTATGATAAACAAGATTCCTTTTATATACGTCACTCTCTTGTTTTTGTTAAATAGGATTACCCACATGTATCGATTTCTCTTGTAATAATCTTTCTATCAGCAATGGGTATGCTATTCCTGTTGTTTCCGCTCTTGAAGTGTTTCAAAATGTGAAATCTCTAGATGATTTATATCAGTATCTTCTGCATTCATTAGATGATTCTATTAGTTTTGGTACTATTGTTACTGAATTTCGACAAAGTGTCTGCTGTTCTTTAGTTGCTCCAAGAAATCATGACTGATTTCAAGGATGTTTTCCTTGATAACTTGCCTCTTGATTTACCACCATCAAGGGGTGTGGACCATGCCATTAAAATGGCAGTGGGAAGTCAACCATTCTCTAAGCAACCTTATCGATTTAGTAAGACCAAAGAGGATGAAATTCAGAGACAATTGATTGATTATCTTGAGTGTGGGTTTGTGAGGCCAAGTAAGCCTCCGTGTGGGGGGGGGGGGGCAGTGTTACTTTCAAGAAAGAAAGATAGCATGGATTACAAGGGTTTAAATTGACGACGATCAAGAATAGATATTCACTTTCTCATATAGACGATTTGATAGATTGACTCCAGGGTGCGAGGTACTTCTCTAAGATTTACCTATGAGATCGGGCTATCACCAAATTAGAATCAAGCCGGAAGATATCCGTAAGACACGATTTCATACACGATATGGTCACTATCACTATGAGTTTGTGGTCTTACCTTTTGGTTTGACCAATGCTCCCATGATGTTTTAACAAATGATGAATGATTTGTTGAGATCGTTTTTGGATAAATTTGTTGTATTTTTCAATGATATCTTGATTTATAGACGCACTTTATAACATGCACGACATATTTGCATGGTTCTCAAGGTATTAAGAACAGAGAAGCTTTATGCTAAGCCTTGCAAGTGCAAATTTTTCAAGAAAGAACTCTTGTATTTGGGTCATATCATTACTCGAGATGGTATTCGACTTGACCCTGAAAACTAGACAAAGTATGGAATTGGTCTACTTTGAAGAATGTGCACTAGGTGAAGTCTTTGTTGGGCTTCATAGGTTTTTTTCATAAGTTTATTAAAAAGTATTCCATAGTTATAGCCCCACTTATGCAACTTTTACAAGGGGGGAAGAAAGGTCCGAAGGGTTGAGTCCTCGTGCTGGAAGGCTAGTCCTCCTGTTGAGTGGAATGAGCATCTTGATAAGAGTTTCAAGGTGCTAAAACACTTGGTTACTAGAGCACCCTTAGCCTGCACCTAGGCTACATCTTGTAGATCCTAGTAAGCCGTTTGTGGTTGAGATGGATGCTAGTGATTATGCAATTGGTGCAGTGCTCTACTAGGATGGATGTCCTATTGTGTTTGAGAGCAACAGGCTCTTCGATGTGGAAATGCGCCACCCACATACGAGAAGGAGCTTTTAGCAATAGTCCACGCTTTGAGAAAGTGGAGGCACTATTTGTATGGCTCTAAATTTGTGGCATGGACGGATGACCATTTGTTGCATTATATCTGTGTGATCAAGATGATCTCAAAGGTTAAAAATCCAGGTGGGTTAAACTTATGCAAGAGTTTGACTTTGAGATCCGATACATGAAAGGATCAAGCAATAGAGTTGCTGATGCACTTAGTCAGATTCATAAAGTAAATGCCTTCTCGATGGATTTCTCTCTCTCTCTCTCTCTCTCTCTCTCTCTCTCTTTGGGGGCTATGTTGTTCTGATCACCAATTTGGCAAGATTTGGAACGAGGTCAAAAATGGATGTGACTTGCATACAAGCTTGGGTAGTCCGTGAACCCTAGTGAGCCATGTAGAAGAGATGAGACAGAGCCACTATTCCATTTATGGGGGATTACTATGATAAAGATGATCTCAAAGGTTGAAAATTCAGATGGGTTAAACTTATGCAAGAGTTTGACTTTGAGATCCGATACATGAAAGGATCACGCAATAGAGTTGATGATGCACTTAGTCGGATTCATAAAGTAAATGCCTTCTCGATGGATTTCTCTCTCTCTCTCTCTCTCTCTCTCTCTCTCTCTCTCTCTCTCTCTCTCTCTCTCTCTGTGGGGGCTATGTTGTTCTGATCACCAATTTGGCAAGATTTGGAACGAGGTCAAAAATGGATGTGACTTGCACAGGATTGGGTAGTCCATGAACCCTAGTGAGCCATGCAGAAGAGATGAGACAGAGCCATTATTCCATTTATGGGGGATTACTGTTTCATAATGGGAAAGTCTATGTGTTGGAAGTCGATGAAGTTCGACAAAATATTTTGTTCAAATGCCACAACATTCCTAGCACTGGACCCAAGCATCCAAAGAACCCTCGTATTGGCTAAAATATTTTTCTATTGGCAAAAGATGCAAGCATACATATAAAGAACTTTGTAAAAAACTATAGCCAATGCCAAGTGAATAAGGTAGCATGCCTTAGAAAGGTTGGTTTACTTCACCCATTTGAGATCCGTGATGCCAAGTGGTAAAGTATCTCAATGGATTTTATTGTTGGTTTACCACGTATTAATCGTGGGAATGATGCCATTTGGGTAGTCATTGGATAGACTTACCAAGATGGCAAAATTTATACCCACCAAATTAACCAAATTAACAGTGAATAACCTAGAGTTGGCAGTCTTATTTGTTGATAATCTATGTAGATTATATGGATTGCCAAAAAGATATTGTTAGTGAACGACACTCTAAGTTCACTGCACATTTTTGGCATGATGTCTTTTGCTCAGCTTGGGACCATGTTGAGAATGTCCTCTTCTGATCATCCAGAGTCCAATGGAGAAAGTGAGAGGACAAACCAAACCTTGGAAGACATGTTGAGAGCATATGTCTTTCATAGGCAATCTAATTGGGAACAATACCTTCCCCACACTTGGAATTTGCCTATAATAGTAGTAAGCATTTGGCTACAATTAGATTTAGTCCATTCATGCTGATTTATGGATTTAAGCCAAAATATGTGATTTGCTGTGGGCTTGGAAAAAGTCTAGGATCACCAAGCTCGTGATTTCTTGTATGATCTGCAAGAGATGCTTGAATTGGCAAAAGATAGCGTAAAGAATGCTTGTGATCGAGTTACGACTTATGCCAATTAAAATATATCTCCCAGGACTCTTGAAGTTGGACAATGAAGATACCTAAAGATTTCAAACAATGTGAACCGGTAACAATATAAATTATCTTTAGGTTCCATTGCTTATTAGCTAGCTCTTCCTTTGGATATGTGAGTGTACATCTAGTTTTCCATATTAGTGCCACCTTAAAGAAAAATTAGGCGACTTTGATGATATAGTTTTTATTGAGGAAGATGTTTGGGAAGAAGTTCAAACTCACTACATTCCTTGGGAACCAAAAATTGTATTGGATCAATGCACTTGTCATTCCAGGTAGTGTGCCTATGGCGAGAACTTAATCAAGCAGAAGGGCACACCATAAAGGTTCACAACATGGGAATCTGTCAAAAACTTGAAGTCTTAATTTCCCCATTTCATTGATGAGGACATCAATGATCCTAAAGGGGGGGAGAAGTGTGTTACGTCCACGTTATAGGGTCAATAGTCCTAAGCATAGGGTGTGTCTAGGGTCTAAGCATAGGGTGTGTCTAGGGTCTAAGCTGGGCGGTCTTGGGTATGAGTCTGATGGGTGTCCACCAGTGTCTGGGAGAGGGAGCCAATGTGGCCAGTCGCTTACTGCGATAACAAGTTTTAAACCTAAAAAGTCACGGACATTAAGCTCCTTAAGGTTTGCAAGGAATACACTAAACTATTCATAGGATGATCAATTCCTAGAATCTCAATTTATGTAGCCCTGTAGAGAGACTACAATAGGCATTTACATGCCTATGACACCCACTCCCCAAGGTCACATTAAGCTGGCATTAAGGAGTCATAGATGTTTTTATTCGACACCCTCACAAAGCCAATCCACATGTCTACAGAAATACAAATAATAGCATTGGGCCATTAACCAAAGACTCCACTAGAAATTTGTTTCAAAATATTTACCCTTTGTATAATTTTTGGGGTAAGAAATTGAGAAAATTGACTAGGGTCCATACATTGAGGGTTGAGATTTTACATGATTCAGATGTTCAAGTCGCCAAAAGTGGGAAGATTGAGGAAAAGTAATGAAGTTAAGATTTCCTCCTTTACTAACAAGCCCATGGACTCCCCATGGAAAGGCAAGGCTAGAAGACTCATAAAGAACCTTCATTTTCTAAGTTTTTGGCATGATGGTTATTTGTGTTTTATGTGGATCATTAAGCCTTGTTATATCTTGTCAACAAACCATGCTCCACTGGAAGGATATCACGTTGGTTGTGAAGCCTTCTAGAATTTGACTTTCCAGTTGATGTGAGGCTTGGCAGAAAAAAAATGTCATGGTGGTTGATCAACTATCACGCATACCAAATGGTGACGCTCCTATCGGAGTTGATCATGGTTTACTTGACGCTTCACTGTTTACAGTATTGTTAACTTTTTAGTTAACCGCTTTTCGAAAAAGGAGCTAAGAAAAGATCTAGCTCGAAAACTTGTGAAAAAATGTGAACATTACTAATTGATTATTGGAACTCTTTATAGAAGGGGTAAGGATGACATTCTTTAAGACTCTTCGCTTGTGCAGATGAATATCTTTTTATTTTACAAGAGGCACACATGGGGGTTGCAAGAGGACACTTTTCAAGAGAGACCATACCATGCAAGGTACTTCAATCAAGGTACGAGTGGCCTACACTCTTCAAGGATGCATCAATCTTTGTAAGAGGTTGTGATGAATGTCAGTGCTGTGCCAAACCACAAAGAAAGGACATGATGCCCTTGCATCTTGTTTGAGTTGACCAACCTTTTGAAAAGTAGGGAGTTGATTTTGTAGGACCAATTAGCCTAGCTGCTAGGAAATCTCAATCAGGATTCATTATTGTTGCCCACTGATGATCAAGTGGGCAAAAGTAAAGGCCACGAGAAAGGCATATGCCTTAACAATAGCTCAATTTCTTTATGAAAACATAATCTCCCCCTTTGGATGTCCCTTTGAAATTTTGAGTGACAATGGGACTCCTTTTATAAATGATATCATCAGAGAGCTCACATCTTTTATAAATGATATCATCAGAGAGCTCACATCTTTTATGATTTCTCATCGAAAGTCAACACCTTACTATCCCCATAGGAAAATGGCCAAGCCAAGAGAACTAACAAGGTTTTGATCAACATCTTGACTAAGACTGTTGAGGTCATTGCACAGACTAGGATTTAAAGCTAACTGCAGCTTTATGGGCCCATCGTGGGCCTACTGCACCGCATACAAATTTGCTAACAATTGCACACTTTCAAGATGGTGTATGGTCACGAAGCAGTAATGCCTTGGGATTTTGTAATCCCTAGTCTTCCCGTGGCTGTAAATGAAGATTTGGATGGTAACTTGTTGGCCAAACAATTAGCAATCTTGGAAAGATTACGGGAAGAGCGGTAACTAGCAGTGCAATTCACCCTAGTTGAGAAAGATCGAAGGACAAAATGGTTTGATAACCATTTAAAAGAGAAAAACATTCATGTTGGGGATAAAGTGCCCATGTATAGGGTGCACAATGAAAGAAAAATCTCAAATATACTAGAAAAGGTCTATATAGAGTTTCTAAAATTACACCCCAAGGAACCATTTTTGATCATTGGTTCATATCTATTTCCTTCAACCCATTCTTTTATATCTCTCCGCATGGTAGGATGCTACAAAGCAAGGCTCCAATAGGTATTTTTACCTCTAATGACAAGAATGCTTTCATGCTGGGGGCTACATCTAATGGTCTGTATACTACCTTGCTATCCCTTACCAGGTATTCGATCCCATGTTTGGATCTAGAAGTATACACCTCTTTTGTTGTTTCAAAAATTATGTTTATGAGGTCATTCTTCGACTCATTATTCATGGAGTCGAGATTCCCCTACTTTCAAATTGGCACTAACATGTTCAATTCTCTTTTCAGTCTCAAATCTTCTCTGGGGTACACTCTCTCAGGGTTTTTATTACTTTTAGCTTTTGCTCAATTTTTCATTGGGCTTTTCTTAGCAAGCCCTTGGTTGTTTTTTTTTTGTATTATGATATTCTCACATGCCTTTGGGGGTTTCTACGGTGGTTTGTTTAGGGATTGTTTGTATAGGGATGCTCTTTGACTCACATGCCTTTGGGGGTTTCTAGAGTGGTTTGTTTAGGGACTATTTGTATAGGGATGCTCTTTTGAGACTCGAGAATAACTTTGTCTATATTTTCCCTTTGTTAAAACCATCCTAGATCAGGACCATTGACTCACCCTTGCCTACCATTTTTTGTCATCTTCTCCTACCTTTTGAAGAGCTAGGAACCAATGATTGGTGACATCCACCTTATCTTTATTCATCTGGTGGGTTTGGGCACGTATTAGCACATTTAATGGTGCTAAAATATACGACCTTCTTGTACATTAATCAAGAGGAGGCTTGTTGGATTGGTGGAAGCTGTCACTCCTCGATGCTTGTTGTATATGGATTGGTGGAAGCTGTCACTCCTCGATGCTTGTTGTATATGGACAATCTTTGATTACATGGTCCAGTCCACACTTTGTACACGTAAATGCTTTGTTTTATATGGACAATCTTTGATTACGTGGTCCAGTCCACACTTTGTACACGTAAATGCTTTGTTTTATATGGACAATGTTTAATTAGGTTGTCCACTCCACACTTTGTACATGTAAATGCTCAACTTGTTGGCACAGCTTGATAACACCTTATTTTAGAACTTAATTTGCCTATTTTTTGAGCAAAAATGGGTTATTTTAGCTATTTTGGGAGGAAAAATTAGCAAAATAAGGTATTTCTCTCTCTTTCTTATAATTTAGGTAATGTTTCCCTATTTTTAGGACATATGGCATAATTTTTAACCATTTTCATGTACTTTTATGTTTTTTGTCAGAAATAATAAAATGACGGGGAAGTAGTAAATGTGTTGTCAAGCCTTGACAGGGTCCAAACAGAAGGCAAGGGTAGAAACAAAGCTTAGAAATAGAATAACTTAGAGCATAGGGTAGTGAGAAAGTTTTACATAGTGATTTTCGAATTAGGCTTTCGCTCGAGAGGTAGCCGACCATTGTCGTTGCACGCCTTCCTTGGGTATGGCCATAACTGCTCGACACCTCCATGATTTCCTCAGATCACTTTCACAATCTGGCCATGAGTGCCTGTAGCCCCTTTGCAAGGTCATTAATGACTAGGCTAGGAATAGGCAACGGGGTGACACGACATGTGTCCCTTTCGATTCATGTGACCTTTTTTGGGATGGCAACTTTGATTTTCTCGCCACCTCCACACCAGTACCAACTGGCTCCTCTATTTCTATGCATACTGAAATCATGTTTACATATGTACATCCTAATTTTGGATTTTGTTTTCTTCTATTTTTGTTTACTCCAGAATCCTATTTTGATTTCCAATCCTCACACAGGGCTCATACTCTTCTTGTTGGGTAGATCCTGATTGGACGCTTCTATTTGTTGGACATTCTCTAGATCTGGATCTGGATTTTGACATACTTTCCTTGGGTTTTCTAAATTTGAATCTTAATCTGGATAATCTTTTGCTTGTTGGACACGATCTAGATCTGAATCTAGATTTTGACACACTTTCCTTAGGTTCTCTAGATTTGGATCTGGATCTGGATACAATTTTCCTTCAGGACATACTTATCTTGCTATTTCTGGCATTTTTCCATAATAAGGATTTAGCATGTACCCATTCTCTAGTTTCCTTAGGCTTTCTCCATCCAGACTTGCAAGCTCGAATGTTCCTATCCCCATTTTCTTGATAATTCTGAATGGGCCCGTCCATCTCATTTTTAGTTTTCGTGGGTGGGGTCCCATTCTTGATGAGAACAGCAAAACTGCATCTCCTTCTTTGAAGATCTTGAATTTAGCATTCCTGTCCACTTGTAACTTTCTCTTTTTCTACACAATCAGCTATCCATGCAATGTGTAGTCTCCTTTCATCTAGCTTAAGGAGCTGTTCGATCTTGTGCACCTTTGATTCTTTCGGAGAGAGCCTTTCTGTTATAGCTATCTTGAGGTTTTCTGTTAGGAACTCCATGGGCACCACTGTCTCCAGTCCATACCACCATGTTAAAAGGTGTAAGTCTTGTTGCATTCTTATATGCTTCTGAAATCCCACAATGCTGAGTGCAACGTTGTGTCCCAATCGGTCCTATTCTCATTCACTTTCTTCACAAGTATTCCCTTCAAGATTTCATTTGTGGATTTTTCTTGACCATTTTCTTGTGGGTAGTAGACTGTTGACTTGTTATGTATTATCATGTGTTGTTCTGTTAGTTTCCTCCTGATCACTTCATTAAGGAAGTGGGTCCCTTGGTCACTGCCTATCTCAATTGGGCATCCAAACCTTATCATTATGGTCTTATAGAGAAACTTCGCCACCACTGATGATTCCTTACAGTCTTTCAGGGCCTTGGCCTCTACCCATTTAGTGCATTAATCCCCATGGCCATGAAGATGTATTTGTTTCTTGTTCTTTGCATTGTTGGCTTGAATGGGCTGACAAAATCCAAACTCCAATTTTTGAATGGCTCTAGGGGCAACATTGGGGTGTATGGCATTCTATCTGCATTGTTTGGTTTCCCTAGCCTCTGGCACATATGGCACTCCTTTGCAAACTTGTGTGCATATTTTAATGCAATTGGCCACCACAATCCTATCTGGAACACCTCCCATGCCGTGACTTCTCCGGAGGAAAAGTACCCACTGCATATCCCTTGGTGCGCTTTTGACAACATAGCTTGTTGCTCATGTTCGAGGATGCATATTCTCAATATCTGATCAATTTCCATCTTGTAGAGATGTTGAGCTACCACTATGAATGACTTGCTTCGGAGAGTCAGCTTCTTTCTCTGATCTTTGGACATGTACTCCAGTCGGAAATGACAAGTCAGACAGGAATTGCATCATTTCGTCATACCAGAAGCAGTTGGGTTATTCTCCGTTAGTGAGGAATAGCTCTAGTGTATTTACTCAAAATAAAGGGGGATGCCACTTGCATGCATGAACCTCAAGAAAACCCTCTATATATGATGCTCATAATATGATAACACCGCCCTATTTAAGCTGATAATAGTAAAGGAAATTATCTCGACGATTCGAAATAGAGTGGCGAAGCTTTATTTTAACACCGCGGTAATTTAAAGGATACCTATCCTTATAATAATAAGGATACCCCCTATATATGATGCTCATAATATGATAACACCCCCCTATTAAAGCTTATAACAAGGATACCTTTAAACATGACTATGTCACCCCCCTTATATCTATGTTTTTTCTCTAGAGTGAATGGTTGTTCTCAAAGAACTGCATTGCTAAAAGTATTGTTGAATGCTACCAAAACATTGCAAGCATTTTGTATAACTATGTTTTTTCTCTAGAGTGAATGGTTGTTCTCAAAGAATTTCATTGCTAAAAGTATACTAGAGCATTGCAAGAATTTTGTACAACTATGTTCATCAAAAGTACTTATGACATATCCTTAATGTTGCTATACCTCTCTCCCTAACTTAAATTTAAGATTTAGTATTCATCTAAATACATGGCCTTACCCCTACTTTATACGCTTATGCCTCATTCAAACCCCCCCCTCCTTCTTGTACACTCATGTGTTATCATAAGTTTTCTAAGAGTGAATCCCTTGGGGAATAACTGCGCATCCAGGAAATCATCTTCCACCACCCCCTTTGGTTCTTCTCTCCTGATTCCACTCTTGATAAGAAGTCTACTACTGCGTGCTTGTTCCCAGGGGTGTCCTTTATGTTGAACTCAAACTCTTGTAAATAGCATCCATCTGGCCAATTTTCTTGCCAGGTCTGGTTTAGTTATTAGGTACAAGAGAGCTTTGTGATCTACATGAAATTCAAACATTTTCCCCAATAGGTAGTGCCTAAACTTCTTGATGGAGTAGATCATTCCAAGCGATCCTTTTCTGTAGTGGAGTAGTTCTTCTCTAGTCTGGACAACCTCCTGCTTGCTTAGTAAATTGGTATATACCAGCCTTCTTATGCTTCCTGTATTAGAGCACTATCAATGGCAACATTAGAGGCATCCAAAAATACATGAAATACCAGGTCGTAGTTTGGTTGCTCTGCTGAAGAATGTGTGCTGCTGACAGTATTCTCTTGAGATTCCTGAATGTCTCATGAGAGGATCCGAACCAGACATATTTTGCATCTTTCACCTGTCAAATTGTACAGGGGCACTGCCACATTCGCCAGGAACCTCATGAATTTGCTATGCTACTTGATAAGCCCGAGGAATCTTGCAAGTTCTTTGGCATTCTTAGGCGGCTGCATCTTTACAATGATTGCAACCTTGGTCGAATCCACAGCTAGCCCTTTTGCAGACACTATATGCCTTAAAAGGAATCCATTTGCTACAACAAAGGCACACTTTGCTACATTCATGCTAAATCTGGCCTTCCTGCAATTCTCCAGGCACATTATGAGGTGTGTTATGTGGTCTTGTTTCTTTCCAAACACATTAAAATCATCCACAAACACCCTTATGAAGGTGGTCAGATATTCATATAATATTTCCTAAACCATCCTTTAGAATGTAGAAGGAGCATTTTTTAGCCCAAACATCATTACATGCCTCCCATTCTATCACAAACTCTATTTTGTCTTTATCTTTCATGTGGCCATCGGTACCTAGTTGTACTTGCTGAACCCATCTAGGAAGGAGTATGTCTCGTGTCCAGGGCTACTGCATCTAGTAAGGAATCTATGAATGGCAGCGGGCGGGAACAAATTCAATATGGTGGAGGTGTTCAGCTTGTGGTAGTCAATGCAGAGCTTACTTCTTTTGCCTTTCCATCACGCTTGAGTTCCTATTTCGAGTATTGTAGTAACACGTTTCTGTAGTGTGTGTCGGAAATCTCATAGGTCCAACCATGGAGCTATGGAGGATGAAAATATCTCCATGGTTGTGCAGGAAGAAGATTAGAGAAAAGAGAGAGCAAGTTGGGCATAGAGCAGAAGGTGATTGTATTATGAATGATATGAGAGATGAATGAACCACCATGTACAATACACTTTTATAGGCATTAAACCCTATCTTTTGACTCTAGCTAAGAGGCTGTTCACACTAAGTTGGCTATAAACTTAAAGACCGGATGCTCGTATCCCCAATGTCACATGGTATTTTGGTGTATAACACGTTTGTGAGTAAAATAGGTAATATTTTCTTAAAAAAACATTTGGCATCTTCCAAAGATTCCTTCCAAAAAAGGCCCTTTTTTTTGAAAACATTATACTCATAAGTAAAGCATGTCAAAAAAATGACAAAATTTTGGGCATTTACAAATTTGACATGATACAAAATGATAAATAAACTCAAAATTTTGAGATTTTTTTACAAAATGTTACTTGAAAAGTAGACAACTTCTTGAATAAAACAAGGCACTTCCAATGGTGAAATTGGAAGCATCAATAAGAATACATGGAACACCAAATCAAAATTCGGCGTTGAAAAATTGGTGTCGATGATAGTTTCCGCTTTAGATTCCAGAATGCCTCCTGACAGGTTCCTGAATAGACATTTTCTACATCTTTCACAATCAGGCTATACAGGGGTATTGCCACATTTGCCAAGAACCTCATGAATCTGATATGCTGTTTGATCAGTCCAGGAATTTGGCAAGTTCTTTAGTGTTCTTTGATGGGCTGTAGTTTTATAATAATCTCGACCTTGGCCGGATCTACTGCTACTAGTCCTGCACAAATACTATGTGCCCCAATAGGGATCTACTCATGATACAGCAAAGGTGCACTTGGTTGGCAACCTAGATTTTTTGAAATTCTCTAGGGATCTAATCGTGATACAACAAAGGTGCACTTGGTTGGATTGAGGCTCAGCCTAGCTTTTTTGAAATTCTCTAGGCATGAGGTGCGTCATGTGGTCTTCTTTCTTTTCGAACACACTGAAATCATCCATGAAGGCCCTCATGAAGGTGGTCAATATTTGTAGAATATTTCTTGAACCATCCTTTGGAACGTGGCTAGAGCATTCTTTAGCCCAAAAGTCATTACATTGGAGGCAAAATCCCCCCATTCTGTCACAAAGGCTATTCTATCCTTGTCCTTTGGACCCATCTACACCTAGTTGTACCCACTGAACCCATCCAGAAAGGAGTATGTATCATGCCCGACTACCGCATCCAGTAGAGAATATATATGGTAGCAGGAACATATCCGATATAGTGGATGCGTTCAGTCTGTGGTAGTCTATATAGACTCTGAGCTTCCTATTCTTCTTTGGGACAATGACTATGGGTGATAGCCATTCTGCTCTGTCCATTGGATAGATGAACCCCACCCTTAATAGCTTATCAATCTCTTCTTTAACCTGTTTGGCGTAGCTAGGGTTCATTCTATACATGCTATGCTTCATAGGAATTTCATCCTTCGTTAGGATGATCTTGCGCTGTTAAAAGCTAGGATCAATTTCTTTCATGTCTGAGTAGTTCCATACGAACACATCCTTGTATGATCTCAACAGCTCCATGAGTCTTTCTCTGAATTCTTGATTCAGTTTTGCGCTGACTCTGACTTTTCTGGGCTCTTGATCATCTCCTAGGTTTACTTCCTCAAGCTCATCTTTCTGAACTCTAACGAGACTCTAACGTTCTGCCTCCTCAGTTAGTCTTCCTCCTTCTTGTGAGAGAAACCATGGCCTTCTCTTGCTCGGCCATTAATTCTACTATACTGTCTTGAGTGGCCTGCTCATCTTCCTTTGTACTTTTTTTATTCATGACACCTCAGGATGAGCGACCATGACTTATGGATTGTATCTCTGTAATGTGCACCTCAAAGAGTGACAACAGATCTAGATTTCAACAATGATCTACTGGCCAGATTTAACATCTTTTCCTACAACCAAGATACATACCTTATTTTCCCCCTGCGGATCATTATTCTATCCGTATCCCATTTGTGCTTGATTCTTCCACTTCTAAGCCATTGACTTCCTAACAACATGGGATATGCACCTGCTATTTCAGTCACATTTTTAGGACTCTGAACATGGCAACGAACATGCATCCTTCCCACCTCTATTTGTTCTCCCCTGATGATTCGAATTGGTCGGACTCTTCTTTGGTTAGCTGTCCAGATCTGGAATGGAGCAGGCTACATATTCATGATTCGTACATTTTTGGCCAGGCTGTCTGATATTATGTTTACTCCTAATCCTCCATCCATAATGACCCTTCACACTATTTCTCCTGTGATCTTTATGGTCACCTCTCAAATGGATATGGTCTTTCATTTGGCACTATGGCCTGGAGAAGCTTTTGCCTGTAATTGGGAATCGGATTTAGCACTTTGTCCAGTGTGAGGTTCAGCTTCATCTTGTTGAGATCCCACATGTCATATTCCTTCATGGAGTTACTACTTTTCTCCTTTGTCAGTGGGCGTACTTTGGCCTTTGTACATTCTTCCTCCTTTTCTTATCTTTCATTTTCTTGACCTTCCCTTGTCAATTTTCATGTCTAGACTTCCTCCAGATTTCTTTCCATTTCCTTTTTCGGTAAACTTCCACTGCTCTGGGCTATAATGGGCCCAAGTTGGCACTTCAGCATCCTTTCTTTGGTTGCTTTATCATTGTATAGCGGCTTCTTGCCTGCTGTAATTTCTTCCCTCTTCTTGACCACGCTTGTCCTATCCAAATTCTCATTAGCATGCTCTCCCAGGAGCGGACTTTCCTGCATTGTCCATACTTCCCTTGCGCACTTTGAACAAACTTGTTGGTGATTTTCTCATGGACTCTCTATAGCTCTGCCCACTGTTTTGGTTTCTGCTTCTATTCTAGCTCGAAATTCTTGCCTATCACCATCTTGATAAGTCATTGTGATGTTGTCACCCATCACCTCTGGTGGTGGCTTTCCTTGTTGTTTTCCTACCCATTGGTCCATATTCACTCCTGCATCAATTCCTGTTGGGTTTGCCTCCCTTTGCGGCCTTGCCTCTTGCAGTACTTGATGGTGCTATAATATGGGGAAATCATTTTGTCTATGCCCTAGGGCATTGCAGTAGAAGCATATCAGCCCAACTCCCCTCTCCCCAAATCTTCCACCTCCTCTTCCATATGGTTTATTGTCTTGAGGTCTTGTGGCAACTTGGTTGACACATAGGACTTGTTGTTGCAAGGCTAACACTGCTACCTTGCCACCACTCTTGAATTCCTATTTTGAGTATTGTAAATACATGTGTTAGTGGTGTGGTTTCTCTTTCGTTGCATGCTTTTCAATTGACACTCTTCCTTCATATGACCCTAATTGTTACAGTTTGTGCACTAGACGCCCGGTCTTAGTCTGGATCCTATGCATCCTCTGGCAAGATTGGCTAGGGTGGCCTTCGGTTCTTCTTGAACATCTACTGCCCGCTTCCTTCTTTTCTTCTTTTGGGCCTTTTTCTCTTCGGCATTCAACTCCTGAACTGGAATCTGATTCTGAGGGGTCTACTCTCCAGAATCCGACTCGAAAGTTTCTTCCTCCTCCTTCTTCTTTTTATCCTTATTTTTCTTCTTGGGGTCTTTGCTTGTTTGCTTCAAGATCCCCTCAACTCTAGTTGCTCCCACCACCACTTGTTCAAAGGTAAGTTTATCCAAATCATACCAGGCCACTGTCGTCTGGACCTTTTCCCTTAGTCCTCTCATAAACCAGTGACTCAGTGTGCTTGGAGAAGTAGGTTTATTGGGATAATAGATGCATTAGCAGTGCTCAAATTTTTGCTGCATAATCCTCTGTTGGCCTCTTCTTCTGCGTTAGCCTTTGCAGCTTTTCTAGTACCTTTGTGATGGTCTTATCTCTCCTCAATCTTTTAGGAAAGATTTCTTCAATTCTTCAAGTACTCTAAACCATATTGTGCATACCAGCTCTGCTGGTGGCCTTGCCACCTAAAATTGTTGCAAAGTACTCTATCTTTTGCATAGCAACAGAGCTCTGGTGGCCAAGAATGTGGTCTTGAAGGCAAAGATGTAAGTATCTGGATCCTCCTCGCTCTTTCCCTTGAGCTTTGGGTACTTGAGAGACATTTTTATCACAGCTACCAGTTCTTCTTCTTTTGATATTCCTGCCTCCTGTTTTGAAGCTCCTGGTGCTCTCCTTCTTGGTTCCTCACAGTGGTTCCTGATTCTGCCATTCTCGCTGGTGTGAAATCTCTTTTGGAAGTATTCTTAGACAATGCAGTTACCCTGCACATTTTGTAGCTTCAGCGGACTATCCATGGCAGTATCACATTTCTCTATTTCATCTCTCTTCCTTCTCCATGCACCATCCATTTCACACCTATTGCTCCCTCGTGAATATTCCCAACACCAATACATGTGCACTTCCTTTCTAGATCTACCCCAACTAGCTTTTCTATATAGACCTACTATATAGGACTAACCTTAGAACTAGCCTCTACCTTCCTACTCCCCTACTTGGCATACCACTTCCCTCGTAGGATCACCAAAAGTGTCAGTATCTGGTCAAGACCTGGCACTTGTGTGCCACCTTGTCGACTCCTGAAGAGAAATGACTAATGCAACTATGCCCAATGTGATAAGCCAATAATGGCACGTTGAGCTACCCATCTGCTTAATGTAGGGGAGTTAATTATGTTTGTATGCAGTCAATACGGGCAAGTGAATCGTGAAGGAGCTCGTAGCCTGTGGTTTCAAAGTCTGAGCAAGCGTAGCCCGTGTTTTCGAGCCATCGCTTCCATGGTCACCGTCGACTGTCAACAGAGAGCTCGAAAGAAGGCCACGTTTTCTTTTTTGGACATAAAGCTTGTAAAAGAAAAAAGAGCCTAAGGTTCTCTATTCAAAGGTTCTAAGAGGAAGTTCATGCGTGGGTGAATCTTGAGAAAAATCTCTCCTTTCGGTGTGCTGATTCCAGAGCCTATGCATCATATCTTAAGTTATGGGGATTTTGAAAAGTGAGGTATGGATGCTATAGGGCCTCTTCTAGAGGGACCAAAAACAAGAAGCACTATATTATCACTGTAGTGGATTATCTGACTAGGTGGCCAGAAGCCAAGGCAACAAGCAGTGCTACAGCAAAATGGGTGTATAAGTTTCTTAATGAAATGATTTGTTGTCATTTCCAAGTGTAAAAGCATATCCACTAGAGTAGACCTCCTGTCATATGCGCTACCTGCCCAATCAGCATCTGTGTAGCCATGTATGTCCAAGCTTTTACCACTCTCATAAAGTAGACCATAATGTGCAGTGGTCTTCACATATCTCATGATGCGTCTCACTGCATCCAAATGTGGTTTTCTGGGGCTCTGCATAAACTGGCTTACTAGTCCCACAGCATAACTCAAATCCGGGCGTGTGATAGTTGGAGGGATGGATCTTAGTATTAATCTCATTTTTTTAAATCAAAACTCTAGGCTTAACAAGCTAGAGATAGAGATTAAGCATTTTTATGATTTTTATTCTAATTAAAATGAGGATTAATTCCTTTAAGCCTGTTTATGATTAAGAAAATTCATATTAATTCATTTTAAGTTGAAAGAGAGTTATGCTAACATTTTTGTAAGTATTTTCATATAGGAATGATAAATAGATATTTTTAAGAATAATCAAGAGGTTTAAATGTAATTATGCTTATGTATGCATAATAAATTTTTAGTTTAAAAAGAGGAAGTCTCACCATATTTCATAATTATGTATAAATACTTAGAAGTAGAATTTTTGAGAATTCTCAGAAAATGCAACGAAGCTATGGTAAAAAATTTTAAAAAATAAATTTAATTCTATGCATAAAATTGATAATGCAAAAAGGGGAATTCTCATCATATTCTATGCATAAGCATTTTAATGCTAAAAGAAGGATTTTATTACATTTTTTGAAAATAATTTATAGTATTTATGCATAAAGGTTTAAATGGAGAAAAGAGAAGTTTTTGTTATAATTATTTTTATATGTGCATGCATAAAAATTTAAATGAAAATAGAGAAATTTTCACGATATTCCATGTACAAACATTTTAAATATCAAAAGAGGAATAATTATCATATTTTAAAATAAGTATATTCATGGTATGTATATACATGAGTATTTTTATTTATTTATCAAAAGAGGAATTTTTATGATATTTTTAATTAGAAAATGCATAAATTAAAATTGGTAACAAACGAGAAGGTTCCACCATATTTTACGTAGATAATTTAGGGCATGTCAATGCCGAGGTTCAAATAGAGAAAAGAAAATTTTAGTATAATCCTATGTGTACATTTTAAATAAATGATGTATACATATTCACAAAAAGGATCATTGAAAAAAGAAATATTCTTGTTAAATTCCCTTATTTACGAATAGAATTATTTATAATTCTATTATGTCCAAGAAAGAATGAATTTTCATAATTTTGGATTTTTACCATTACAATTAGTAATCACAGTTATTTTATCAGGTAAATAGGAGAAAAATCTTTAGGAAACAAATCTAGGATTAAATCTGAGTAATTCAGGAGTTTGACCATGACCGCGTGAGAAAGGTGGGTCAGTAAGATGCATGCCCATCTCTTGAATCAGAAATTAAACCAAGTCTTGTGACCGTTCCCATTTCTTCAAGTATGAAGAATGGATAACCGGCTGACTTAGAGAAGTTTTCCCTAAGACCCAAAATCATCAAGAAATAGGTTAGAAATTTGCTGTATAATTAATGGGTGGATCACCGAGATACGAGATTTGTGATTTTCATTGAGAAAAAGGGTCTTGAAAAATCAACTCAACAGGAAATTCTTACTTGCATAGAAACTCTGTTTTTGAAAAAAGGATTGTCTTACGCCAGAATGATAGAGGAAGCATTTGGCTTATGGTTTAATCTAAGGAGAGTTATGTTGCAACAGCTAGCGGGGAGTCATCAAAGGACGTCTCTCGCGCGGCAAAGCCTACCAAGGTCTTGACAAGCCTCGGTATGGTTAAAAATGGTGCGCTTCCGGTACGATGGGCGAGGGCCGACGAAGCGGTCCCTGAGTGAAGTACTAGGACACCTAAGGAGGATCCTAGAGGGTTCTAACCAGGCGATGCACGGGCTTGTCGACTGCTAGGACACCCATGCGTATGTCGAGGAAGATATTGATGGATTGGTGAGAAATTATCTAAGTGAACTATAATTGCAATTGGATCTCATTGGCTGACTAGCTGGTCTTAAAAACGGAGAGTCCGGATAACATTTTGATTGTAAAATAATGGAATTGGAACAATGAAAATTATGATGGAAACATTGTAGATTCATTCCAATTCTGTTACATATTAGGTGCGTAAGTGGTGTGTCTATTTTGTATTTTGCATGAATGCTAGCTAGGGGGCCTGGGAACTCTTTTCCCTGGTACCCGGGACAAACACAACCTAATTTTTATAAAAAGGGATCCCACCAATATAGTGGTTGGGCAGTTGGCTACCCATGGTGGGGGCCGGTTGGGGTAGGCTGGATCGGTGGATTCCTGTAACAAAATTCAGTTAGGTTTAAGTTACGAAAGTTAAAGTAAGTCCTAGGAAGATTCTTGTTCTATGGGAAAGAATCAACGGCTGTGCCTCGCTTAAGGGGAAAAAAGTGATGATTTCTATGAACCAAGTGCAAGTTCCTCCTTGATTCGACCATGTGCCCCACGGGTTTGGTCAGAATACAAAAGATAGATAAGGCCCTTGACTACGTTAGAAGATTTTCCTGGAGGAATCGCCTATGCTTTCTGGGAAGGGAAGGTTTTTCCTTGTTCGGTTTTGGAACCGGATTAGTCTCTTATCCAGACATTCGTGGGTGAGGCCCCGAGTGGGAAGCTCTGCCCTGCGTGCAAGGTTTCTACTTCCGCTGCCAGCACTCCAGAGTTCGATGCGCAGAGGGGGAAGGGGTCTCACACTTTCATTAAAAAGGCCCAAAATATGTTCAGATGCCCCCTTATGCACTCTTTGGCATCCTCGACTCTTGAGTTTATTCTGACTGTAAGGTATCTTCTTTGAAGTTAGATTCTGAGGTTTCTTCCTCTTTTCCCTCTTCTTCTTCTTAGAGTCTTTGTTTATTTTCTTCAGGACACTCCTTCAGCTCTGGAGACTCCTACCACCACTTGTTCCAAGGTTAGGGATTCTAAGTTCTATGAGGCTACTGCCGTCTAGAGATTTTCCCTTAGTCCTCTCATAAACCAGTGGCTGAGCATGGCTGGAGCGGGACGGTTGGGGCTGGTCCAAGTGCATCAACATTGCTCTGAATTTGGCTACGTTGTCTTCTATTGGCCTCTTTTTCTGTGTCATCCTCTGCAGCTTTTCTAGTACCTCCATGATGGTCTTGTTTTTAATAAATCTTTTGAGGAAAGCCTTCTTTATTTCTTTAAATGTCTCAAAGTGCTCCAGATTGTACTAAACATACTAGCTAGTGGCTTTGCCACCCAACATTGTAGTGAAATACTCCGTCTTTTTCCCCAACATAGCTCTATTTTCCTAGAACCTGGTTTCAAAGGCAAAGATGTGGGCATCTGGATCCTCCCTCTTGCCTTTGAATTTTGGGTACTTGAGGGACATCCTGCCCATAGCTACCTATTCTTCCTCTTCTTGAGCTTCCTACCTCATGTTTGGTAGTTCTTTGGCGACAATCTTCTTCCAAATTCCTTAGTGATTCTGGAATCAGTCTTTCCAGCTGCTATGGAATCTTGTCTGTTTCCTAGTGATCTTCTTTCTGATTCATTAGTTGTTCTGGAATTAGTCTTTCCGGCTTTGTTGTGGAATCCCGTTTGCTAATCTTCTTGGCCAATGTGGGGGACAGTGTAGTGGTTCTTATTAGTCTATAGCTTCAGGCTGTCTACGGCAGTACCATGTTTCCCTATTAGAGCTTCCTTTGTTATCCATGCATGCTCCATTATGATCTTATGATCTCTAGTTAGCATTCCTGACACTAGTTAGTGTGTGCTTTCTTTCTGGGCTTTTTTTGACTAGTTTACTCTACTGACTGTGTAGGACTTAACCTATACTAGCCTCTATCTCTCTACTCCCCTACTTGGTGTACCATGTCCCCACCAATAGGATCGCCAAAGTTCTTGCATCTGATAAGATTCTTGACATGGCTCCTACTTCTATTTCCAAATACAAGTCTCGTCCGGATAGGAATGACATTGAACCTAGATTCCAGTGAGAAGACAGATCCATACAGAAAGCACTAACACAACTAGGAATCAAATAGACTTGCACAGTATAGAGAATGGAGAATTACACCAACAATCACTGTAACATCATAGTGAAGGCTTAGCCCAAAGTACAATGCAATGGCGTACACAGTTGTTGACACTCTCTACTCTCTCCTCTATCTCGTATCTTAGATAGTTCCCCTTTTCCCTTTTACATATGCCTGGGTCCTACCTATTGGCAAGGTTTAGTTATCAGGTTGTTATAAGAAAGTTGTTTCCCAACGAATATACTAGGGTGAAACTGGTGGCAACAAGGCTAAGCACTGGCCAATAGTTGGATGATCCCCAACAATAGTAATTTATCCAACTCCTCCTTGACCCTTTTGGCATAGTTAGTTGGGATTCATCTGATACCTCTATTGCCAGATAGGGACTACATCTTCCCTTAAATTGATGCGATGCTAGTAGAATCCAGGGGGGTCAATCCCTTTCATTTTGGTGTAGCTCAATGAATATATGAATCCGACATGCAGTAATTTATCTAGTTCCTCCTTGACCCTGTTGGCATAGTTGAGATTCATCCTATACCTCATTGCTAGATAGGGACTGCATCTTCCCTCAAATTGATCTAATGTCAGTAGAATCAAGGGGCAATCCCTTTCATTTCAGTCAGCCCCACCCGGCGTGCCAGGTATTGTTCCACGGGCCAGACATTGCCCAAGAGCCACGGGCCAGATAGCCAGACAACCGCCCAGCCGGTCGCCAGAGTGGCGCCATCGAAATGTCAAAGTCGATGCACTTTAACACCAATTAATAGATCATTACTTCTATAAATCAGTCGTGATCAGAGCACGAGGTATCTCTACATCACCCTATGACTGCAAGTTAAGCGCAGTATAAAAGGATGTAATCATAACTCTATAAAGGTTGTTGTTGTTACGGTATTACTCCTTTGGAATAAAAGAAGATCATTTTGTATCATCTTTGTACATTTGTCGATGCTATCTGTCTTCATGTACATTCATCTTGTCTAGTATTATTCCCGATGAATCTGTCTTTTAAGTCTTCTATATTACATGCGACAATAGGGATCATCTGCACAAGTCAATCAATCTTAAGTAATTGGTTCGATCTTGTAGTCACTTGTAAATGATAGGTTGCATCTGTGTCGTCTGATGCATGGTCCATAGTAGTATCAGACTGGTGTATTACTGTGCACATAACCAGAGACACTTAGTAGGTTGATCGGGACACTGCAGTGAGCAGTCCATGACAACACTTTAACTACCACAATACATCTTGCTACCTCTTTCTTTTGCTGCTTCACTTGCTGCTTAATTGCCTTTATGTTTGAATTAATCCTTCATGATGTCAGCACGTGAACTGCACTACTTGGTGTAGCTCGAAGCTTGGGAACTCCAGTTTGCCAAACCCAAAGAAGAGAGCGCACAGCAACTGAACTAAAAGAACCGAAATCCAAATCCGAAGAAGAACCAGTAACCCCACCCCCACCACTATTCTACCACCCCACCATCACATCCCCGCCTTCTACATTATAACATGCTTCAGCGAACCAGTTGTCATGGTGAATTATCCTAAGTTCTTTGGGAAATCGTCATAGGATGCACATGCTCACATCCTTCTTTTCAACAATGCTTGGCACATGAACGTCCTCGGCCGGTGGACTAGAACCTCAAAAAGGTGCTTTCATCCCGACTTTACAAAAACGTGCTGCTCTCTGGGTTTCTCAGTACGAGTATGCTCATTTTCCCACATATGATGCAATCAGAGATGCATTTCTTCAAAGATTCAAGGAAGATAAGACCTTCGTGCATGCGCTTGTTGGTTGATAAGCTTTACCGGATGAACTAGAAAAGCCTCACTGTGGAAGCTATAGTGCTAAGTTTCAGAAGCTTCTCCACAAATTGGATGCAACCAATCGGCCCGCGCGATGGAGATCCTCAACTCTTATTTCATGAAGGGCCTCAACAAGTGACGATTTGCCACCATGACTCTAGAGAAGATGGTTTAGGGTTGGTAAAGTGCGTGTTGGTAGGATCCGTCAAGAGTAAGGGCAAGAGCAAGAGCAAGAGCAAGAGGAAGTCCAAAAGGTCTGCTTCTAAATATTTGGAAAAAGAGGATGATTATGATCACTCCACTACAAGTGAGGAATTGGAGGAGGAGGAGGAAGATCGCAAGGCATGGTCAAAGATCAAGAAGGTAGGAAAAATAGCCAAGGAACTAGGCTATAGCCATGGCTCAGTTGACCAGTGAAGCAGGAAAGTACCCTCCCATAGTTCGATCAGGCACTTGGTGTTCAAGAAGTCAGCTGATTTCCAAACCGAACCCCCAAAGCTTTGCCGCTCTACGCAAAAAACATGAAACAAAAAGTTGGTGTAAGCCAAGTAGGAGGTGAGATGAAAAAATTGGCACATGACAAGAAGCCAAGGAATGACAAGAGAAACTTAGAGGCCAACAAATCACAGTAAACATGCCTCACGTAGTAGACCTTAAAGAAGAGGACTGGCAAGAAGGCGAGATGAAAAAATCAGCACAGCAAGAAGCCAAGGAATGACAAGAGAAACTTAGAGGCCAACAAATCACAATAAACATGGCTCAAGTAGTAGTAGACCTTGAAGAAGAGGACTGGCAAGTTAAACCTACTCTTAAACCTACTCACTTATGGTTAGGCATGACCCCTCCGACGAGTTGCACTACGTTAGTACTTGTTGATACGGGTCCTAACCATAATTTGATGTCCTATGACACATGGGACTCTCTCAGGAAACCAACCTTACTTTACACCCCACCCAATGTCACTACTACCATCGCTTCGCATTCTGTAGTGCTTAGGTGTTGTTATAATTTTATTTCACATTGGAAATAATCCCTTGGTAGGAAATTTATGTCATGCTTGCAGGACAATGCAAGAAGAAATCCTTGTGTGTGAAGAGGATGGATGGGCTACAACCGGTGTTATATTGAAGGAATGCAAGAACAAAAACATTAGAACTAGCCTCTAGAAAAGTTATTGTCCTCATCAACGAATGAAGAGGCAAAGCCCCAAATCTCACCTCCACAAGGGTGCAAAACCCTCTTCACCAACTACAACTCCCCTACTTTTACCAAAAAAGATAGAACTGTGTCACCCAAAAGGAGGCCTCTCCTTTACTAAGATCCCCCATCCAACAAAGCCTCCTCTAACAAACTCTGTGAGACACGTCAAACCTCTCTAGTGATGCCTACTAACCCAACTACCACTGCTAACACCACTTACTGCCAGCAGCAGCAGCAGGTACCAACTCACCCCTATTCCACCCAAACCACCAATATCACTATTGGGTACCCAAGAACATCCTCGTCACACAAGGTTACTATGAGGGTTCTACCACCCTATAGATCCCTCAAAGATCCTACCTTTTCCCTCAAACCTTGCAAACCCCAAAGGTTTTGACACATCGACATACTCTACCAGATCCTCATGTCAACCTCTACCCACCAAGGCAGCCACTCGCAAACCCTCAAGGTCCTGGAGAACATCCAGTGAGACGAGTAGGCCCCACCAAAGTAAAACCATCAACACCATCCACCTCGTCCTCACACCGCAATTACTTAGAGGTGGGTATCTAAAAATCTTCTCAAAGACCAAAAGTTCTATGAAGGCAATGGGAAACCCAAGCTACCGATTCCCAATGTCCTGCCTCACGAGCTCACCACACCACAATGCCTCTAGTGGTAGCTAAATCTAGGTAGTATTACTACTAGCACTTTGCCAGACAAGGACAAACAAAAGGTCTAGGATGATGCCAAGCACACACCTCCCATGACCAAGGAAAAATGGAAGGTCTCAGATGATGCCAAGAACACACCTCCCACAACGACCCACTGTCTCCACCAGAGTGATATTCCCTCAACCACCCCACCTACGACTCTCACACTTCTCCCCTACTCAGCCTCTCACTCCCTCAACCTCTCACTGTTATATGCAGCCCCCTCCCAAGAGGCAGCAAGGATAGAAGAAGAATTTCTCACCAACCTTGCCCATACCCAATTGGTCGCCATTGCCTATTGGGAAAGGAGTCAATACAAAACCCGTAATGGGATGCTAATCACATATTCCTAGGGTACAAAACATGTTAACAAGGTGCCCTAAAAAAATTTTCTCTAAGGGCAAGTGAGTGGTTGTTCACTCATGCAAAGCCACACGGCCATTTGTCTATCAGGCCACAATTGTTTTCTGAAGGTAGCCACAGCCACCACCATCACTTACCCCAATCCACGACCATTCTCTTTTACGAATCCATGCCCATTTGCTTGTCAATCCACAGTCATTCCCCTGTGGAACCAGGCATGTTCCTCTGTGAAGCCAAGGACGTACCTCCCCTATAAATCTATATAAGGGCCCACCACCATTCATTTTTCTCACTTTTCTTCTTGCCCCCTAGCCAAACTATTGCCATTTTTTCTAGCAAATTTTCACAGCTTCCTACCCACTTGCCAGCTCGCTGCTCACATGGCTACTTCCAAATTAGAAAGAGGTCTAAGGCTAATTTGTTGAGAATGCAAGCTCATTGAGAAGCTCATCGAGATCTGGTGGATAGCAGTAGCATGTGGACTCCATTCTGCATTGTGTGTGTGGATAATAATGGCCACATCCAACTAGCCGAGTGTATGGACATTAGCCTTAGGTTAGGAAAATGTGCTATGTTTTGTGGAGCGCAAATGAAGGAAAGCTATGGTGTTTCTCTACCTTGTGTGTGTTGATAAAATAAGAGAAACAATGGTTTAGGTGTGTCGATAAAATAAGAGAAACAATGGTTTCGGTGTGTCTTCTGTGTATCTCTCTATTCTCTTTTCATGGTATCAAAGCCTGGGTAGCTCTCATTAGGGTTTCTTGAGTGAGTAAGCAAGAGGTAAAATTCTAGTTTTGGAGCTTTCCATTGAAGCTATGGAGCAAAAAGAAGCTTTGGAGCACACCAAATCAACAAATTTGAGAGCTTGGCCTATCGAATAAGAATAGCTAAACACCCTTGAGTGGATTGCAGGTGATTTGACAAAGTTTGAGCAAACAATGGGCTACCCAAAGCATGTGAAAAATTGGTCTTTTGCAAGCTCTCCATGGAATCTATGAAGAGGCTTGAGTGAATGTATAGCATTATGGGATTAATGTATTGGTGTATGGCAATCTAGTGAATGTCTTTGGCATTCAGATTTGAAGCTATAGCAACATTTGAGGCTTTTATTGTGGAGAAATCTATCATTTTGTAGCTCAACAAAAAGGTGGTTACCATGGACATGTATGTAAGAGCTTGAATCATTAAAGCACTTAATGTATTGGAATGTACACGTTTGAGGCATTGAACATTGTCTATTGGAGCTAGAAACAAACTGGAAGGTGTTTCAACTCAAATAGAAGGAGGTAGCAGCCTGCAAACCAGCGTTAGTTGACTTTGCAGAGTAAAGTGTGAGAATAGCAAGGTATTAGCTACACACAAGTGTTAAACACATCCAAGACACACCATTAAGCATGATAATGAAGATGTGTGAGGGTTGTGAGCTGGCCATTTGCAGCAACAATTGAAAATGGACTATGTACCGTATCTGCAAATCAGCGCACTAACTTCCCACAGAGCGACTGTGCATGGACTGGAGAGTTGGGACATAATTACATTTGCTAAACATAATCACTAGACATTAATCAGCCTTTCTAAGCACTATATTAGCTGGTTTTTGAGCTTGTATAAGGTACAATCAATCAAAATGAATTGGATTCATACACTGCAGATTAGCGCTAAATAGAGGGGAGTTGGTTATGCAGTTCATAACCAAAAAAAGACACATACATAGCATTGAATTACATCATTAGTGCCTTATCAACACTAAGTATCCCTCCACTACCTCTTGGGAGCTAGAGCAGGTCACAGAGTTGATAAACAAGCTGGCCCAAAAAACTACACAAGTTCACAGTCCATGCAGTAGGAGAGCTCGAGTAAAATTAGTGAAGTGGATGATGTATTGTGAATCATATCTTCAAGGGAACCATAGCAATCAATTAAACTAATGAATGTGACTTCCTAAATTTCTGAAAACCTACAAATTCATCAGTGTGAAGAGGTCCTTGGACTAGTTATCTATCAATACATGGAACAATGATATTGTACAAGTGCATGGCATACATGAATGTTAACATGTGGCAGTGTCGAGCTCATATTCTCATGATTGGAAGCTAGAGAGTGATAAAAATCATGAGATATCAACAACAATGAACATGATAGGCCACCACAACAACAACAAGAGTCACAACCATCATTTGGTGCATGTGGTGGTAGACATTTTTACCCTCATGCTAGAGGGAGGTTTGGATCTCGTGGTAGAGGTCACTGGCAACCACCACAACAACAAAATATACATGGCATTGAGTTTGATTATTGTAGTAAACCTCGACATATGGCTAAAAATTAATACAAAAAACAAAATAATCTATGTGGTGGTAGAGTGCAACCTGGAAATTATGCATTATCTAGAAATGAGGGACATACAGATCACTTATTTGCAAAATAATCTTTGTGGTGGTAGAGTGCAACATGGAAATTATGCATTATCTAGAAATGAGGGACATACAGATCACTTATTTGCCATAAAGCATGTGATGGGTATACTATGACATCTTGCAAAGAGAGTGATGGCACATGGTATATAGATTCAGGTGCATCAAACCACATGATATGTCATAGTGAGTGGTTTGATAACATGATGCCAGCACAAAACTAGGGTTATGTTGCTACAAGTAATGATGCTCAGCATCTTATTACACAAGTTGGCAGTGTGCCATTGAGGATACATGATGGCAAAGTGAAAACTATGTCTGAGGCGTTGTATGTGCCATCTATTACAAAGAGTTTGGCATCTGGTGTGGGAACAAATGTTGGAACATGGATTATAGGTGAGATTAAATGAGCATGATTGTTTTGTTGAGGACTTTAAGCATGGCTACAAATTGATTGCTAAAGGTCAAAAAGAAGGCAAGCATACTAGTGTGCCATTGAGGATACACGATGGTAGAGTGAAAACTATGTTTAAGGTATTGTATGTGCCATATATTACAAAGAGTTTGGCATCTATTGGTGGAAAAATGGTGGAACACGGATTACAGGTGAGACTAAATGAGCATGGTTGATTTGTTGAGGACTTTCAGCATGGCTATAAATTGATTTTGCAAAAGGTCAAAAAGAAGCAAGATTGTTCAAGCTAGATGCAAGCATACTAGAATTGAAGTCAACCATGTTTTCTCATAGTCGTGGGATAGTGCCCGACATTAATATTTGGCACAAAAGGATTGGTCATGTAAACATTTCAAAAGTTAAAATCTATGCAAACAAAGAGCATTGTTGGTGGTCTACCTAGATTCTAATATGATGGGAGTACACATGTTTGTGATGCATGTCAATTTGGGAAACAAGCAAGGTTGCCATTTCCTCCTAGGGATAGTAAAATGAGTAGAAGACCACTTGAGGTTATGCATAGTGATATTTGGGGTCCCACTCAAACCCAATCAATAAATGGGAGCAGGTATTACTGTCATGAGAATATATTTTAAGTTCTCTTTAAGAATATTATTTTCCCCTCTTGAGTAATTTGGGGATGCCTAGGTTACTCTTGCGTCATGCCGGCTAGGTTAATATCGTGGGTGACACCACTATAAATATTAATACGTGCGGTATATGACGTATACTTGGGGCCATCTATGATTATTTCAGTTAGGTTTGTATGGCAGGGTGATTCTTGGGGTACTTACGCGCCTGGTAGTCATGAGTTGGTGATGGTTTGTGCCTGTTTAATATTTGTGGGATTATTATTAATTGGGCTTATATTTTCAGATGATGAAGATTACGAGGATTGATAAATAATGTCGAGGAGAATGTTTCTTATGCGCATCATATTTATTTTTACAAGCGTAGCTTGTAACCTTAGTAGTTGATTTTTTCATTTTGATACATTGAAAAAAATACATTTATAATGTTGAATTTATTAAAGCCTAAAGGCTTTACCCTAGCCCCAATTTTTGGGACACTCTATTTTTGTTGTGGAAGAGTGTCGTCCACACACAAGGGGGGGGAAGATTGCACCCAGCATGTTTGTCTTGGGAGCTAAGTATTATGTTTGCTATGCTTTTGTTCAATTTATTTGATTTTGTTGAAACCTGCAAAGCATGTGTTTTCATGGTTGAATTTATGTGTTGAATTTCTCAAGTGTTCCACAAGCTATCCTAGAGAACGATTCCGTTTTCAGTGGTATCAAAGCTTAGGCTAGGAGATTTTGTGGAAAGTTGGGAAAGGTCTTCATCAACACAACTCTCAAGAAAGTTGCAGGCTTTTAATTGGTGGGCAAAAGAAGGGTTTGTGGTCTTTAACCAAAAATTCAAATTCTCAAACTAGCTTTACTTCTCAAACCCACTTACCTCTTCCCAAAACCATTCTTCTTCATCAAAAAGTGGTTTTGCTCAAAGCTTCATGAATTTCAAATCCAACCATATAGATGGATTCCCCATAGCCAAAAACCTCATGTGATTTACTCAATTTTTGCAAAGGTTCAAGGTAGAAGCAACCTATAATGGACGGCGGACTGCAGCTGTGTGAGTTTTAAGCTCGAAAAAATTTCTCAGGCATCCATTTTGCATCTTCTTGAGGATGGTTTTTGAATGTCAAAAGATATTTGATGTATTGGTTCCCAGTTCTTGTTGTTGTCGTCTCTTGATCAATAATAGCATCAGGAACTAAGACTTCTTCCTCTCCTTCAACAAGAGGTAGTTCCTCATAAATTGGGTGGGAAGGAAGTGTTCCTCGAAAGGGTTTCAAGAGATGAATATGGAAAGAGTTGTGGATATTCCAATTAGATGGCAACTCTAGTCTATAGGCCTCATGACAATTACATCACATTTATTGATGATTTCAGCAAGATGAAATGGATTTATTTTTTGAAACAGAAGAGTGAAGTCTTTAGCAAGCTCAAATAATTCAAAGCACTTATGGAAAATCAATATGGTCATTGGATTAAATGTTTGAGGACAGATGGTGGTGGTGGTGAGTACATGTCACATGCATTTGATGCATTCTTGAGAGAGACCATGGAAATGTTTCCCAAGGTTTTCTTTTTTCTGTTTCCCATCCGTTTTGTATACAACGAATGATATTATGCTTCAAGCGAAAAACACGAACCGAAGGCGTGACCCGGAGTCAAATCTCATGGCTGAACCCTAGTTTTAAATCTGAAACAGAGCCTTATGGGTTAGTGACTTTGTATCCAATTGTTTATGAAGAACAAACGGATTAAGCTTCCATAGACTTGACTTGATTTCGTTGTTCCCAAGGCTTCTCGTTCCGTTCTCGATACTCATGGCAGTTTTTTTGCTTGCGGGAAGACCTCAACTTCGTCCAGGTCACTGATCGGTCAATCCAAGTAGCCCATTCTTACCCTCTCCAACAAACTGAATAAATGAAGGGAGATCATTGAAGGGTGGAGGACAATGTTAAGAAGGATCATTAGGATATAAATATCCATCAATCCAAAGATCCACATTAGTCTGACCCTGTTGTCTTCTTGCATGCTTCTCATGTGCATTCAGATGCTCTTTTTTGATTGGTGCATATTCATTCAATATGCGAATATGCAAGTCCACCTTTTGCACTCTTGTTGAATCGAGAATTTCTATCATAACCAAAATGGAAGAGACTAATTTGAAGTTACTCAGGGTTGTCCTATTGTATTCACAATAGGGCTATTCTATTGTGAAGAGGGAAAGAGATAAAGAGAGAGAGAGGGAGATAGACCCAGGGCTGTTCTATTATATTGTGAAGAGGGAAAGAGATAAAGAGAGAGAGAGGGAGATAGACCCAGGGCTGTTCTATTATATTCGCAAAATAGGAGAAGAGAGCTTGGAAAAGAGAGAGAGAGAGAGAGAGAGAGAGAGAGAGAGAGAGAGAGAGAATCTTATTGCAAAGGTTGGTAGAAAACGTGATTAATAATAGTAATGATTGAAAGAAATGGTCTAACTCTACAAATAGTATGTAAATAATTGGGCTACTCTGAAGCTTTAACACCCTAACACTTATTATTTATTTAGCAAAACTCCCCTCTGCCATCGCTTTTTTTCATACAAGGTCCCACCCCATGAAAACCAAGGCATCGGCTCTAGGCCTCAACGTTACCGCCAAGCGTGTTCCCAAAAACCTACCAAGAATCTCACATGGCAATAGTTATCTTCTTAATTTTTTCTTTTGTTTTACTTTTTTTTCAATCTCCAACTCTTTTATTTTCCTTTTTTTCCTTTTCTACATTTATAGCTCACCCTTTCACTCACAATGTATCTATAAAGCTAGGACATAGTCTCAAATAGTCCATTAAAAATACGGTGCACAAGTATCTTAGCATACTCCATCGACACAATGCAAGGAATATCTAAACATAAAGGAACTAATACCAGCCTCTAAATAGGGTTAAAGCTCTAAGACTCATCTAGATAGCAAAACTAATTTGGGTCATAAGACCAGTCATCCTACCACAGCATCTCTTCTCACTTTTATACTCTTTACACTTCATTTAATCTCACTCATTCATTTCCTTTTGATTCTAATAAATTTCACTTAATAGCAAATCAGCATAACTATAAAGGTTTCAAATACTCCTGATCATTCACATTGTTTTACAAATCTTCACTTCTTCATTTTCACTTCCTATTTTTTTCATTCACAACTCTTCTCATCCGTAATACTTTTTTATGAACACATATTATCTATACTTAAACACTAAACACTACCTAGACGACAGTGTTAACCTACTCCAAATTTTACTTTTTTATTTAATCCTAGAAACTGCACAGTCAGAAGAACCTCAGCCCCCAGAGTGAAAGGCATGTACCAACCCCAAGAGAGTGAGCCTACTCCTTCTCTGGATCCTAGAGTGGAAGTAGGACAAAGTGAGAGCCAACAGACCCAAACTACACCATCAGTCTGAGAGCTATGCCTATTTCAGGTATAGCCAATCAGTTTAGGGCCCAAGGACAGGCATAAAGTCTAGGACCATGCCCATCATCTCAGGGACCAAGAACATCACATCAAGGTGAAAGGGTCTACCCAGGTCCTTCACATTAGCCCAGTCCTCCTGTATATCAGCAATATCCATAGCAAGGAGTCTACCCAGGTCCTTCACATTAGCCCAGTCCTCCTGTATATCAGCAATATCCATAGCAAGGATCCTAGAGTGGAAGTAGGACAAAGTGAGAGCCAACAGACCCAAACTACACCATCAGTCTGAGAGCTATGCCTATTTCAGGTATAGCCAATCAGTTTAGGGCCCAAGGACCGGCATAAAGTCTAGGACCATGCCCATCATCTCAGGGACCAAGAACATCACATCAAGGTGAAAGGGTCTACCCAGGTCCTTCACATTAGCCCAGTCCTCCTGTATATCAGCAATATCCATAGCTAGCACATGGGACACAAGGGGTACATCGAAACCCACCAATCAGACAAGGGCATCTCATGATATATTATCCTCCTTGCCTCGTTCCTCCACCAACCCTTCCTCAAACCGCTGCTGTACCATCCATGGCACAAGACTGATGCTAGAAATGTTGAGATTGGCCATGGAAATAGGGAGGGGGTGGTTGCTGGTATCACACCTCCAGCACGAGTGGAGCCTGCACCTACACCAAGGTTAGAGCGGAATAAACTCGCAAACATCTCAAAGCTTATTACAAAATTTGATGGGACTGGAGATCCGATCCCACATTTAGAGATGTTGAATCAAATTTGCAATGTCTTTGGCCATGTGTGGAAGATCAAGTCAAGGCGAGTGCCTTCGGCCTCACCCTTGATGACAAAGCAGGCCAATGGTTCAGGTCCTTGAAGATTGAGGACAAGACCACCTTTGAAGCTTTGAAGGAGGGGTTGGGTATTCTCACCAAGGTGCCATGTGGAGCCATGTTGCGTAGCTACATAATGTAAGGCAAAAGGAAGGAGAAACCATCAGAGACTACATCAACAAAGTTAGATATCTCCACTCGTGCTGCAGTGCTAGAGATAAGTTCTTTGACAAAAGGTTAATAGGGAGATTTCTAGAGGGTCTTGATGGCGTGCCCTTACATAACTCATTGTATGCCTTGGGCCATACCTCCTTTAAGAAATGCAGTATGAGTGCTATGGATTTTGAGGACAATTTCAAGGGAACACGTTCCCAAGAACTCCATGAAGGCACATCAAAAGCTTCCTTCAAGACTACCAACACAAAGCCTAATGGCAAATATAAGGAGTCCACATTAGGACAAAACATTGAGCAATTGGCCACTGCTTTAATATAGAAAATGACCCAGCAATGGAGAACTGGCCAAGGTCAAAACCAGGGAGGCCAACCTCATCTTTATCCTAGGAGAGAACTTGTATGGCAACCTGTCGAGCCAACCAAACCAGAACGGAGTGTCCATGTAAGATTCCTCCTCAGCCCTGAATAATGAATAAGCTTTTACCTCAATCCCCTGTAATCATTCCCTATTTCAGAATACAAGAAAATATTATTTTTCCTTGTTTTTGCCTACAGAGAAGAAAAATTCTAGAGAGAGGTAATTCAATATTGAGATATTTTTAGATATAAAAATTCTCCTAATATCAAAAATATATTTCCTTGAAATAGAAGTTCAAAATAAATTCTCCAAGGTGCATTAGCAATCAATAAAAAATGATATAAGGGACCCTAGTCTAAGGGTCTAGATTTTCAGAAATTTCTAGATTATGGTCCAATTAAGGTTCCAATGGGCCAATAGGATTAATCCAAGTGTTGGGATAAGATAAATCTAATGAATAAAAGAAAATACCCAAAAATGGATAAATGCTCACATAAGATGAAGAGTTGACTAAGTACAAGGTTTATTAGTTAAAAATTAAGAGATATTACTTTAAAAAAATGAGATATTTTGGAGGAATGATGAATTTTTTACACCTTGGTAAGGAGAGCTTGGTAAGGAGAGGGGGACCTTTGAGGTAGCGCCTCCTTCACATGTGTGGGAGGGTTTTTAATTCAAAAAAATTATGATATTTTTATCTCTCCTCTGTCCTGGATCACTGTCCTAGATCAAACTGGATCACTATCCTGGATCAAAATAGGAGCTAAATCAGCCCAAATCTTATCCAAATTCAGTCAAACTGAAGCTAGAAAATTCTAGAATCTAGTTGGACTCAGTTAGTGGCCTCCCTCACCTATAAATAGACCCTCATTCTTTTGTATTCTCATCTGTGAGCTATACCATGCCAGTATTACATTAAAATAATCATATTTTCTATTGTCCCTTAAAAATCCTCTACTTTTGGAGAGCTTGGAGCTTCTCTCTCTCTTCAACAACTCTTGGAGCTTTCTTCTCCACTTGCTAAACCAATTGATTGGTTGGGGGCTTCACTTCTAGAAAAAGAAGCAAGCTAAACCTTGAGGTAAGAAGGAATTTTATGGTTTTTGTTAATATTCTCAAATGACTTCTCTTCTCAACCCCTCTCAAGCTTGAGAAGTTTCTAATTGATTGTTTTAAGTTCAAATCAAGCTTTCCCTAAGAATTTTAATGAGTAATCAAGAAAAAGTTAATCTTTATGCTTAATTAGAATGCTTTCTTATGTATATCTCTCTCCCTAAAAAGAATAGTCATTCCTATGGCTAATTCTTTAGCAAAAGAATGCTTCTCATTGATAAATTCTTATTTCAAAACCAAACTCTAAGCTTGTTAAGCTAGAGGATAAGAAAATGGTATTTTTATGCTTGTATGTTAGCAAAATAATAATAAATTCTTTTAGATTATTTATAAGTAGTTAAAAAACTACTTTAATTGATTCTAAATATGAAAGAGATAATCCTATCATTTTGGGAAAAGAAGAATAATAGAAATAGCTAAATCTAGTAGAATAATCATAATTAAGTTTATGATTATGGTTAAATTTATGATTTAATTTCATAGTTTAGATTTAAGTTTAAGAATAGATCTTCTATCATAATTGTATTACAATGTCTTATTCTTTTTTTAAAAAATTAAAAATTATCTGTAATAGCATCAAAGCTATGGTAAAATTTTTACAAAATAATACATATCTTATTTTTATGCATAATGCTAAAAGAGGACTTTCTACCATATTTTAGGATTGGACATCCTATGCTAAAAGAATGATTTTCATCATATTCATGGGAAACAAATTTTTAGTATTTATGCATAAAGAATTAATTAAAAAAAAGAGAAATTTTTGGTAAATTTATTTTTATGCGAAAAGAGGAATTCCCATGATAATGGAGACCATGTAATTAAATGGTAAAAGAGAAATTTTTGGTATATTAAAATAATGGATATTTTTATTTAATTTAAAGAGAAATTTTAGATAAATTTATTTTATGCATAAGAAATTTTTAAATGATAAAAGAGGAATTTCCATGACATTAAGAATTCAATCATTTAAATACAAAAAGAGAAATTTTTGGCATATTTGAAATAATGAATATTTTTTTATTTTTTGATAAAAGAGGAATTCCCATGACATTTGGAATTCAATCATTTAAATACAAAAAGAGGAATTTTAAGCATATTCAAAAAAATGGATATTTGTATCTAATTAAAAGAAGAATTTTTGTGGTATTTAAGTAGAGAAAGGTTTAAATTAAATGTTGGTCACAAAAGAGGAATTTTCACCATAATTCCACCTAGAGAATTAGGGTTGATAAATTAAATTGGTAGAAAGAATATCCTTAGATATTTTATGTGGATAAATCACTAAATTGATATTTACCCAAAATTAGATTAAATGGAAGAAGAGTATTTTTATAAAAATCCGATATTCTCATATAAAACCATTTCTTAATCTATTATAGTTAGGAAGGAATGAAATTCATAAAGTTGGAATTTTCTTACGGTTAGAAGTTCAGTAGATGTTTATCTGAAGAAAATCCTTGGAATCAAAGTTAGAAGTAAACCAAATAATTTTGGTAAGACCACGACTGTGAGAGGGACGGCCAGTAAACTACTTGCCCATCTCTCAATCTGAATCAAGCAAAAACTTCGTTACCAATTCCAGTTCCTAATACAAAGAATAGACTACCGTTGAATTAGCATAGTTTTTCCTAGACACACTGGTACAAGGTTTGCTCTACGGGGCAGACACGCAGTAGGAGATTACATCCCTCTACATACTCAGTTCAGCATACCCGGCCGAATGTTGCCACCCAAGAACTTGAATAGGTTATTAGAGCAAAGCCATCAGGAGGTACATGCTCCCATAAAACACACAGGCCTAAGGGATTCCCTAGTCTAGAACGATACGTCTTCCCAGACGATTCAGATACTCATTGGCTTAAATATGTGGGAGCTGTGGAAGCGCATGACCACTTCAATGAAATGTGGCAAAAGGAGTTTTCCAATAGCTCTCTTTTGGTCCACTCCACCATCCCATAGCCAACAGAACCCACTAAACCCAAACCAGTTTCAGAAAAGCTTTGTCGCTTTGCTCGCAAAGCACATAACAAGAAGCACTTGCAGAAAAGGAAGCCAAAAGTCTAGTTGACAAAGAAAGTGTTAAAGCTGAACAAACCAGATAGGTGCCTAAGCATTTCAAGACCTTCCAGATGGATGACCGATTTGTCCAATATGATTCGGCTCAAAGGTTTGATAGTGGGAGACTTTAGACCTCATATGATGGTCCACCCAAGATCAAGGAGATAAACCTAGCAGGCCCAGGTGAAGACCCAAGGCCAGTATTTATTGGAGAAGACCTTTCTAAGGAAGAATATACCGAGCTCATCACTTTACTGACTAAGTTCCAGGATTTCTTTGCCCGGAAATACATGGATACAAAAGGTGTACCTCCAAAAGTAGTCTAGCATACCATTCCATTGATGGAGCTAGGCCAGTCAAACAACGAGCTTACCCAATAAACCCTAAGTACTCTAAGATGGTCCCAGAAGAGATTGAGAGACTCATTAATGCTAGCTTCATCTATGAAATTGAGCATATGAAGTGGGTATCACCCATCATGCTAGTGCCCAAAAAAAGTGAAAAAGTCAATGTGCGTCGACCTCAAAAAGGTCAATGCCACCACCATCAGTGACCACTATCCCCTACCTTTCACAAAACATGTGTTGGAACGAGTAGCAGGAAAGGAATCCTATAGCTTCCTCGATGGATTCTCTGGTTACAATCAGGTTCTAATCAATATGAAGGACCAACACAAAACACCAAATGGGGCACCTATGCATACCGAGTCATGCCCTTCAAGCTGACCAATGCCCCCCCGGAACCTTCCAACGTCTTATGTATATGGCTTACAAGGAATATCTTTGGAAATTCCTTAAGGTCTTCATGGATGACCTTTTTGTGTCAATTCCTCCTAGAAGGAGCACCTTGCATGTTTACACAAAGTGCTAGAAAGGTGCAGGCTATACCACATCTCGTTGAATCCCCTCAAATTCCAATTTTGGGTTCAACATGGAGTGATCATGGGACACATCAACTCCAGGCAGGGAATCTCTACTGATGTGACAGCAAAGTGCAGCTCAGTTCCTAATACAAAGAATAGACTACCGTTGAATTAGCATAGTTTTTCCGTGACCGAAATCACCCAAAATCTAGTTGGAAATTCAATCAAAGGATGGGTAGATTACCCTGATGAGAGATCAATGACTCTCATTAAGAAAATATGGATTAGGGAAAAGGGTTTTGTGGAACCAATCTCAAACCAGGAATTCTACTTGCTTAGAACCTCTGTTTTCTTTTAAAGGACTGTTTTACGCCAAAATGCTGGAGGAAGCATTTGGTATGTGTTTAACTAAGAAGAGACTCATTGCAAAATAGCTGGCCGTCGAGGGATGTCGCTCACGGCAAAGCCTGCCGAGGTCTTGACCAGCCTCGGTATGGTTAAAATGGTGCGCTTCTGGTACGATGGGAGAGGACTGACGAAGCGGTCCCTGATTGAAGTGCTAGGACACCTAAGTAGCATCCTAGAGGGTTCTAACCAGGTGTTGCACGGGCTCACGGTTGCTAGGACATCCATGCATACGTCGAGGAAGATACGGATGAACTGAAAAGAATGACTTTTGCGAACTGAATTTTGATATTGGATCTCGTTGGTTGACCAGTCTTCAATGGAGAGTCCGGATGATATATTTCGTAAAACAATGGACTCAATATTTTGGAGGATTATGATCAGTAATACTATGATTTTCATTAAAAGATTGTTTTAAAGATAGTCGAATCTGTTTTAAAGATAGTCGAATCTGTTATAATGGCAATTTCATATTGGGTGTGTAAGTGGTATGCTTACCTTAAATTTTTCTTGAAGCGCCGATTAGGGGGCCTGGAAACTCTTTTCCTCAGTACCCGGGCAAAACATAACCAAATGTTTTTATAAAGGAATCCCACCAATACAGTGGCTGGGCGGTTGGCTAACCCATAGGCCGGTTGGCTAGATCAAGGGATTCCTCCGATACAAATAGTTAACGATTAAGTTACGTTAGTTAGATTAAGTCCTAGGAAGACCCTTGTTCTGTGGGAGGAAATCAGCGGGTTGTGCCTCGTTAAAGGAGGAAAAAAGCAGTGATTCTATGGACCAAGTGCAAGTCTCTTCTTGGATCTGACCATGTGACTTTCGGGTTCGGTCGGATCAGTTTAGATAGTTGACTTTGACACGTTAGATCAATTCTCTCATTTCGTTAGATGATTTCCCTTGTGGAATCGCCCATGCCTTCTGAGCAAGGGAAGTTTTTCCGAGCTTAGTTTCGGAGGAACCGCGTCGGGCTAGTCTCTTGTCCGGATATCCATGGGCGAGGCCTCGAGTGTGGATCCCTACCCCGCGTGAGAGGCTAACGCCACTTCTGTAGCCAGGCATCGCGGAGGGGGCATCACAGAGGGGGCAGGGATCTCACAGTCCACACCTGAGACCCCTTCCAAGCCTCTACTGTACATATTGTGTCAAATGGGGCAATCACGAGGTCTCCAACTTCTACCATCAGAAAGCTGCCTTAGCTCAAGCTCTATCTCAAGCATTGCCTGCCAACCCTAGACAACCACTAGCCTTACGAGCACGTGCATATCATAATGCACCTCAACCTGGCCAAGAAGTGGCCCATAGATGAATTCTAAGGGTACCTCAAATGCCCTTACCACTCTCGGTTCTTCCACCTCAGCCCCCGTTGCCAAAAGTTGCACCAATTCATCAGCTAACCCTGACGAAAATCTTTGAAGATGGGAACGAGAAGGAAATTCCGGAGGTTTCTATTTATGAAACCCAAGAGCCTACAAGCCCACCTTCACAAACCTTCATTCTCATTACGTTATGGAGGGAGATCAAATGTACCCTGTGTACTTAGTAGCCCTAGTACCATGGGAGAGAAACATGAATCAGATGACAAAACGACCACCCATACGGTGCTGTGATTGTGCGGGACCTCATCACATGGCTGTGTCCCAACAAGAAAGGAATGGCAAGTACCTCTGTTGTGCTCCTACCATGACCCCATTGTGTGTAGGGTGTGGTATTGACATATATATAAGGATTGTTTGCTAAGATTGGGAATGACAGGGAAGGTTCATGAAGTTAATCCCAACACCAGCCTTAACATGCTGAGTGTTACAGATGGCTTCATCCGAGCAGTCCCGCTCAATGCTATCACAAGATTGTGAAACCAACAGAGGGTTGCAGCACATGCTTCCACATCGCAAAATCGGGACCAAGCAAGATCCCCTGAACAAGCACGAGTGACTCAGCACTCACAAAAAAGGATGATAACGAAAAAATTCAGAAAAACTATCGAAGTCAGAATTTTAGATAAATGACTAATTTATTCCTCATAGGAATTCGTGTTTAGTTTTGAACTCAGTAAAGTAGTAATTGAAATATTACCTTCGAGAAAGATAGTTCAGGGAGAACCTTTCCAGACTCAAACCCTGAATCAGACTATGACCTAGACGTAACTCCTTCGTCAAATTCAAGAAAAGACGATGTAACCAGTTCAGTAATCTACACTCAAATCACCCACCGAATATGAAACTAAGTTGAGACCTTTGATTTTGATCTGAGGATTAAAAATTCAGAATTCGAGGAATTCAGCTTGGGAATCCAGACCTGTGATCTAGAAGTCTTGGGTTACAGAATTAAGATATACTCATTATATTCAAAAGAAAATCAAAACTAAAAACTTGCATAGAAACCCTGTTTTCTTAAAGGACTGTCTTACGCCAGAATGCTGGAAGGAGCATTTAGTATATATGTTTTCTAAGGGAAGTCGGTTGCAACAACTAGCGGGGAGTGTTCAAAGGACGGCTCACGCGGCAAAGTCTGCCCAGGTCTTGACCAGCCTGGGTATGGTGTAAAATGGTGTGCTTCCGGTATGATGGGAAAGGGCCGACGAAGCGATCCCTGAGTGAAGTGCCAAGACACCTAAGAAGGATCCTGGAGGGTTCTGACCAGGCGATGCACAGGCTCGCGGTGCCTAGGACACCCATACGTATGTCGTGGAAGATATATATATATATGATGACAAGAAAATAATTATAATCTATTATTGGATCTCGTTTTTGACCTGCTGGTCTCAACGGAGAGCCCAGAGTGATATTGTTTTGTGAGAAACAAGGATTGAATGAAAATTTTGAGTTATGACATCTGTAACCAGTAATTGTTTGTCGTCAATAGATTGTTTTATAAGTTAAAGTTTAAAGAGGAGTGTGTGTGTATCTGTATTCTAAAGCAAAAGATAAGAAAGGCATTCAATTATGGGTGGGTGAGTACTTGTCTAGTTCTACTATTCCAGTGGTGGTTGGGCGGTGGCTAACCTATGGGCCGGATGGGGTTAGGCTGGAATCAGTAGAGTTTTAATAATAAAATTGTTTAATAGGAATACGCTTAGAACTCGAGTAGTTAATTAGAATCCTGAAGACTTCTCTAAAGAATAAATCAACGGTTGTGCCTAATTCAATTAGGAAAAAAGCGTTGATTCCTTCAAAGTTAAGTCTGTAATAGTTTCCCTTCTATCTAGTTTTATCAGATGAAGGTAGCTCAGTATCTTGACCTCATTAAAAGAATTCGTTAAGAAAATAAAAATGGTGGAATCGTCCCCACTTTTTTCTGGGCATGGAAAATTTTTCCGATTTCGGTTTTCGGAATGACCACCAGCTTAGTCTCGTGCCCGGACATTCGAGGGCGAGGCCTCGAGTGAGAAGCCCTGCCCCGCGCAAGAGGAAGCTACTTCCGCTGCTACCGTCCAGGAATCCAGTGTGCAGAGGGGGCAGTGGGATCTCACAGTTGGTATCAGAGCACTGTTGTAAATTTACGTAACAACACCAGAAATTGCTTAAAATTTTAAAGTAAATCTGGGAAATAATGTTTTCACTTGTTAATATTATGTTCAAAAATTAAAAACTCATAAATTGAATTGGAAATTTATAGATGGATATCCCGAATCTATCTGGCATTCCTGAACTCTCCTAGAGTCAGGATATGATAGCCTTTGCATTCGAGCACCTTATCAACTCTGCTACGACCCAAGTAAGCAGAGTGAGACTCGCGCATCATTTTAAGAGTCTTTACTTTCCTGATCCTCTTCAGCGACGTCGGTATGTATGGTTTTGTGGAGGACAATGTATTAATGTCAGTACCAGTCTCAGCGTCAGAGGCTCATGCAAAATATTTCCTTAGCCATGATTCTGATAAGGCTAGGGCTTATTCAGCATGTTTAACTCTTTGATCATTCACCCAAGAACTTCAGAATTTCATGTCAAGTTTTTAGGCTTCTTAGCCGCTTTATCCCTAGAGATAGAATTACAGCACCTCTTTCTGTAATGAATCGTGTGTACCATGGTATGTCTCCTTCGCAGTTTCGCTATACGATTGAGACAGGGTTTAGGGTTTAGGATTTAGGTTTAGGGTTTAGGATTTTAGGATTTTTAGGGTTTTGGGTTTAGGGTTTAGGATTTAGGGTTTTTTAGGGTTTAGGGTTTAGGGGTTTAGGGTTCAGGGTTCAGCTGCGGCAGCTTAGAATTTTTGGGGGGGGGGGGCCGGTTATGTTGCGTATATCCATGGTGAACAAAAGCTGCTTAGGGGGCAGCAGCGCCGCGACACTGCTACACAACGTGGTGCTGCAAGTGCAGCGACGCTGCTACGCAGCGTCACGATCGATCTCGTCGCGTCAGGGTCGCAAAAAAATGATGGGAGGATGTGTTTTTCGCGCACGCAGAATTGCTGTTTAGTGAGCCAGAACCAACACCAGAAGCTGCTTAGGGCCAGTCCACGGCGTCTCTGGATCCCAAAAAAACCCAAACCCGAACCCAAAATTCAAAAGGTGCTTAGGGTTGGGCCACGGTGAACAGAAGCCGCTTAGGGTTGGGCCACGGTGAACAGAAGCCGCTTAGGGTTGGGCCACGGTGAACAAAAGCCGCTTAGGGTTGGCCTACGGTGAACAGAAGCTGCTTAGGGAGCAGCAACGCCGCGGCGCTGCTGCACAGCGACGCTGCAAAGTAGCGTCACAATCGATCTCGTCGCGTCAGAATCGCCAAAAAATGATGGAAGGATGTGTTTTTCGCGCGCGCAGAATTGCTGTTTAGTGAGCCAGAACCAACACCAGAAGCTGCTTAGGGCCACTCCACGGCGTCCCTGGATCCCAAAAAAAACCCAAACCCGAACCCAAAATCCAGAAGGTGCTTAGGGTTGGGCCACGGTGAACAGAAGCCGCTTAGGGTTAGGCCACGGTGAACAGAAGCCGCTTAGGGTTGGGCCACGGTGAACAGAAGCTGCTTAGGGAGCAGTAACGCCGCGGCGCTGCTGCGTAGCGACGCTGCTAAGCAGCGTCACGATCGATCTCGTCGCATCAGAATCACCAAAAAATGATGGGAGGATGTGTTTTTCGCGCGCGCAGAATTGCTGTTTAGTGAGCCAGAACCAACACCAGAAGCTGCTTAGGGCCACTCCACGGCATCTCTGGATCCCAAAAAAACCCAAACCCGAACCCAAAATCCAGAAGGTGCTTAGGGTTGGGCCACGGTGAACAGAAGTCGCTTAGGGTTGGGCCACGGTGAACAGAAGCTGCTTAGGGAGCAGCAACGCCGCAGCGCTGCTGCACAGCTTCGCAGCGTCACGATCGATCTCGTCGCGTCAGAATCGCCAAAAAATGATGGGAGGATGTGTTTTTCGCGCGCGTAGAATTGCTGTTTAGTGAGCCAGAACCAACACCAAAAGTTGCTTAGGGCCACTCCACGGCGTCTCTGGTGGATCCCAAAAAAACCCAAACCCGAACCCAAAATCCAGAAGGTGCTTAGGGTTCGACCACGGTGAACAGAAGCCGCTTAGGGTTGGGCCACGGTGAACAGAAGCTGCTTAGGGAGCAGCAACGTCGCGGCGCTACTTCGCAGCGACGCTGCTACACTGCGTGGCGCTGCATAGCGTGGCGCTGCTATGCAGCGTCACGATCGATCTCGTCGCGTCAGAATCGCCGAAAAATGATGGGAGGATGTGTTTTTCGTGCGCGCAGAATTGCTGTTTAGTGAGCCAGAACCAACACCAGAAGCTGCTTAGGGCCACTCCACGGCGTCTCTGGATCCCAAAAAAACCCAAACCCCAACCCCAACCCAAAATCCATAAGGTGCTTAGGGTTGGGCCACGGTGAACAGAAGCCGCTTAGGGAGCAGCAACGTCGCGGCGCTGCTTCGCAGCGACGCTGCTACACTGCATGGCGCTGCTGCGTAGCGACGCTGCTATACGCAGCGTCACAATCGATCTCGTCGCTTCAGAATCGCTTGTCAGAATCGTCAAAAAATGATGGAAGGATGTGTTTTTCGCGCGCATAGAATTGCTGTTTAGTGAGCCAGAACCAACACAAGAAGCTGCTTATGGCCACTCCACGGCGTCTCTGGATCCCAAAAAAACCCAAACCCGAACCCAAAATCTAGAAGGTGCTTAGGGTTGCGCCACGGTGAACAGAAGCTGCTTAGGGAGGGTTTACGGTTTAGGGTTAGGGTTTAGGATTAGGGTTCTAGCGTTTTAGGAGTTTTAGGGTTTAGGGTTTAGGGTTTAGGGTTTAGGGTTTTTTTCAAGTGTGCGGCTGTGGAGTGATAAAGATAAATAACCGGTAGCTGCGGCAGCAAAAAATAAATTTTTCGGGGGCCGGTTACGTGATAGTGAAGTGATGTCAAGTGGAGTGTATGTAAGATATGTGTTGAGGTGTGAATAGTATGAACTTAAGATGGCCACGCACTATGACCAAAAAGTCCAAAATCCCACCTCACGAGGACAAACAGCTAGCCGAAAAATACGACCAGTTGCCCACGCAAACTAAAGGCTAAGATGTGGGGACAACAACTTGCCGCAAAAGAAGGACTAGTTGTCCACCAAACCAAAGGCTAAGACGTGGGGACAACAACTTGCCGACAAAAGAACGACTAGTTCCCCTACGGCGATTTTGGACCTGAAAAAAACCCTAACCCTAATGGCACTGTAACCCTAGGGACTGGGTGAACCCTAGTTTTTACCCTAAACCCTAAACCCTAAACCCTAAACCCTAATGGCACTGTAACCCTAGGGACTGGGTGAACCCTAGTTCTTACCCTAAACCCTAAACCCTAAACCCTAAACCCGAAACCCTAATGGCACTATAACCCTAGGGACTGGTGAACCCTGGTTCTTACCCTAAACCCTAAACCCTAAACCATAAACCCTAAACCCTGCAGCAACCGGTTTAGGGTTTAGGGTGTAGGGTTTAGGGGTTTTTCAGGTGTGCGGTTGTGGAGTGATAAAGATAAATAATCGGTACCTGCGGGCAGCTAAAAGTCGCTGCGGCAGCAAAAAATAAATTTTTCGGGGGCCGGTTACGTGATAGTGAAGTGATGTCAAGTGGAGTGTATGTAAGATATGGTGTTGAGGTGTGAATAGTATGAACTTAAGATGGCCACGCACTATGACCAAAAAGTCCAAAAATCCCACGAAGGGATGAAAGAATGAAATGGAGCCTTTAGAGATTTTAAATTAACATGGTAATGGCTAATCTGTGTTTGAAAAAGCCATTGTAAGAGCAGATTGGCCTTCTGACCACTGTAGGGTTGTGGATTTTGGGCAAGAAGTAAAGAGAGCAAACTCTGAACCCTTGCTCTGGCTTCTGCAAAATAAACTTTGCTTCATCCCTTGAGAGCACATTAGACTTTTGACAAATGCAGGCAAGCCTATCAAACAGTTCATTCAATGGAGCTTGGGTGACTGGGAGATAGACCTGTTGATCTAGAAGTTGCCGATCACCTTCATTAAGATACCATGATTTATCAAGAATTACCAAACAAGGTTTTTATCTGCTGGCTTGATAATGATGTTATGGTTCTTTATCAATCTGTTAAGGGCTCTTCTCAAATGAAGCGGAAGCTTGTTTTGAGGAAGTCGCTCACATGAATAGATTGAATTTTGAAGTATGACTCTTCCAGTGTTGATGATGTCTTCCAGAGGCTGATAAACTTTAGAAGGATTCCAATTCGGGTTTGCAAACTCGAAAAGGAGGAAGAGGTCTATCTGGTGCATTTCTGAAAAACCATCGAAGACGAAGTTGTCTTGCAAAATTATCATAGTCTTTGGTCAGATGTGTTGAATCCGGAAACTTTGACGGAGGAATATATCCCAAACCAAGTCCTAGAAGCTTTTTCTCGCTAAATGAAAGCTTGTACTGAGAGAGATTGTGGATGGCAGTGTTTGAAACACGTTGATCCACCTCAGTTGGGGTCTTTCTAGAGAAAAGCAATAGAGCATAGCACTCGGGATCTTGGAGAGGGAGCAGAAGAGGTGCCTTAACGCCAGGGATTTCGAGACCGAGATCGGCTCGGTGGAGCGGATTTGCTTCGTGAATTTTGCCGATTTTGTTTCTGTCCCGAACCAGATTTCTGGGTATTGCGGCCTTGTCGAGAAGAGGAAGGCTGTGCAGAGGAGGGGGTGGAAGTCTTCTTCCTTTGAGGTTGATTTCCACCCCCTTGCCGGTTTCCCCCCTGGTTTTTTGGCTGGGTAGACTTGCCTTTATTTGGCTTGTTTCCCTGCTGCTTACCTTGGTGGTTGTTTTGCCGGTCTTTCTGTTGATTGCCTTTCTTAGAAGCTTGGTTGCTTCTAGTTTTCTTCTTGTTGTTGTTCAGGCTATTGTTCTGGCTTTTCTTTTGTTGATTATCTTTCCGTTTTTTGTTTGTCCCACCTGTGTCATTTGCTAGACTTTTCTTTAGCTTGTTGATCTGTGCTTGAACTTGCTTCTGAACTTGCTCTTTGACTAGCTTGGCTATAGAGGGTTTAGTAGGAAGAGATTCTGCATCTCCTATGGCTTGATCCTGTGCAGCTTTCCTCTTGGTGAAAGCAGCTTGCTTGATCTTAGAGTTAAGGAGATGAGAGACCCTGAAATTATTTATGGCAGTTTGAAATCCTTGAGCAGCTTGTTCTTCCAAGTCTTCATGGTGTTTTCCCATAAAGCGTGTGGGCTGTCCATGAGTTCTAAAGCAGCCATGAGGTTCAGGATTTCCTGGAGACTGGCTTTAAAAGTGGAGGCATAAGCATCCAGCTTCTTTTCTTGATTCTCTACCAGCTTTGCCTAGGCTTCAATGAGGACTTCCAAGCAGCTGCTCCTGTAATTTTTTACAAAGTTCATGCAGAGTTTGATTGAGAAAGGCCTGTCCTTGTTCATCTTGCCTAGTGTGCACTTATTTCCAACACTTGCAGCGTTGCAATGATTGGCATCATAGCTCGCACCACGTTGTTGGACCACCCCTGTTTTCTTCACTTAGAGGACCTCTAGCGTCCAAAGAGACAGCAGAGTGTCTGCATCCCACAAAGCTTGGTCCAGCAGCACACAAATCGCTGAGATCTGGGACACACTCACCTTCAGGAAGGGATCAGATGCAATAGATCTACACTTTGGGCTCTGAGAGATCAGTTTTCTAATAGAGGGCCGACCAAGATAGACTCATTGCGTTTTGGAGCAGGAGAGGAGCCAGGAGCCTAGCCTCTCTCCAAAGACTGCAGGAGTAGGACCCCAGACAGCCCGTGGGGTGGCTGGAGGCACAACTAAAGACAGCCGGCACGGAGATACACTCGATTGAGGAGAGGAAGGACTCTAATGAAAGAGGTCATGAGTTCAAAACCCATAGCTTGCATGAGATGCTATTGAGCTTCTTTTAGAGAGCTCTACTTATCCGATTCGAGCGCCGTTTGTTGCGTTGGGTTCTTCATGTCCTAAGCTTGCTTTTTCACAACAAAAGGCTGAATTATCCCACATGCAAAGAGGCAAAAGCTAGCCCTCCCCTCTCTACATAAGGGAGAGCTCTCATTCTTGTAATCTCAAACTTGGGTGTTCCACTGAAGAGCTCACTCTAGAGCGAAACTAGTTTGGAACTACACCCTCAAGTTAATACAAGAAATCGACTTTTTTAAGTCTTTTTTGTCTCTTAAATCAAATTTTGTCTTGTGTTTTGTATGTGAGGCACTTAGTCCTTTTTTGGGCTAGTAAAGTGTCTTTCTTGTGTGTGTGAGTAAGGCCATTGTTTTGGTGCTTAGCAAGAGGCACTTGGTCATTAATTTGGCTGGTTTAGTGTCTTTCTGCTGAGTATGCTCCTTCGATCTGGCATTATGTCATATTGCGTGGCATGCTAAGTGTCATTTCGATTGATGCACCTTCCCTTCCCCTTACCTTTATTTTTGAGGGCAACTAGTCGTTCTTTTGCGGCAAGTTGTTGTCCCCACGTCTTTGCCTTTGGTTTGGTGGGCAACTAGTCGTTTCTTTTGCGGCAAGTTGTTGTCCCCACATCTTAGCCTTTAGTTTGCGTGGGCAACTGGTCGTATTTTTCGGCTAGCTGTTGTCCTCGTGAGGTGGGATTTTGGACTTTTTGGTCATAGTGTGTGGCCATCTTAAGTTCATACTATTCACACCTCAACACCATATCTTACATACACTCCACTTGACATCACTTCACTATCACGTAACCGGTCCCCGAAAAATTTATTTTTTGTTGCCGCAACTACTTTTAGCTGCCGCAGCTACCGGTTATTTATCTTTATCACTCCACAACCGCACACCTGAAAAAACCCCTAAACCCTAAACCTTTGCTTTCATGGTGCTTTTGAACACTATCCCAGAGGCAGCAAACGAAGGTCAAGACAACCCTTCTACCAACCAGGGAGCGTTTCAATTTGCTAGTGGAGAAAGAGAACGTGCTAAGCGAAGAATGGATGATTCCATAGATACTGCTAATGCACAAAACCAATACAGGTTTACACTTGGTGCTTCGTCATCATCCTATGATCACCTTTTTGCTCTACCTACTCTTCCCATCGCTCAACCTTCTCACCTTAATGATTTCTTGAAGAAGCCTATCAAGGAGTACAAGAAGATGTTTTTAGCTTTTGAGAAAAGTCAAGCTTACCCTCAAAAAGCTTAGAGAGCAAAGAGAAGAAGGCACCGTACCTAACAGTCTTTGACTCAAACCACCCTGCCTTACTGTGCAAGATGAACAAGGACAGGCCTTTCTCAATCAAACTCTACATGATCTTTGTAAAACAGGAGCAGCTGCTTGGAAGTCCTCATTGAAGCCTAGGCAAAGCTGGTAGAGAATCAAGAAAAGAAGCTGGATGCTTATGCCTCCACTTTTGAAGCTAGTCTCCAAGAAATCCTGAACCTCATGGCTGCTTTAGAACTCATGGACAGCCCACACGCTTTATGGGAAAACACCATGAAGACTTGGAAGAACAAGCTGCTCAAGGATTTCAAAACTGCCATAAATAATTTCAGGGTCTCTCATCTCCTTAACTCTAAGATCAAGCAAGCTGCTTTCACCAAGAGGAAAGCTGCACAGGATCAAGCCATGGGAGATGCAGAATCTCTTCCTACTAAACCCTCTATAGCCAAGCTAGTCAAAGAGCAAGTTCAGAAGCAAGTTCAAGCACAAATCAACAAGCTAAAGAAAAGTCTAGCAAATGACACAGGTGGGACAAACAAAAAACGGAAAGATAATCAACAAAAGAAAAGCCAGAACAATAGCCTGAACAACAACAAGAAGAAAACTAGAAGCAACCAAGCTTCTAAGAAAGGCAATCAACAGAAAGACCGGCAAAACAACCACCAAGGTAAGCAGCAGGGAAACAAGCCAAATAAAGGCAAGTCTACCCAGCCAAAAACCAGGGGGAAACCGGCAAGGGGGTGGAAATCAACCTCAAAGGAAGAAGACTTCCACCCCCTCCTCTGCACAGCCTTCCTCTTCTCGACAAGGCCGCAATACCCAGAAATCTGGTTCGGGACAGAAACAAAATCGGCAAAATTCACGAAGCAGATCCGCTCCACCGAGCCGATCTCGGTCTCGAAATCCCCGGCATTAAGGCACCTCTTCTGGCTCCCTCTCCAAGATCCCGAGCGCTATGCTCTATTGCTTTTCTCTAGAAAGACCCCAACTGAGGTGGATCAACGTGTTTCAAACATTGCCATCCACAATCTCTCTCAGTACAAGCT